>NC_091258.1:30969474-31573224 GCF_042477335.2 Ovis canadensis
TCTTTAATAGATATAGGGCTATTAGTTTGTCCATTTCTTCTTGAGTGGGTTTTAATAATTTTTGTCTTTAAAGGAATCCATCCATTTCATCTGAATTGTCAGATTTGTTGGCTTAAAGTTCTTGACAATATCCCCCTTATTATCTTTTTAGCATCTGTAGTATATAGTGATGTCAGTTCTCCTAGTCCTGTTATTGGCAGTTCTGTCTTCTCGTTTTTTTTTCCCGAAAAGACTGTCTACAGGTTAATCAATTTTATTGATCTTTGCAAAGAACCAGCTTTGAGTCTCATTGGGGTTTTTTTTCTATTGTTTTTCTTTTTCCTGTGTCATTGTTTTATGTTCCTATCTTTATTATTTCCTTCCTTCTATATACTTATAACTCACTCTTTCTTTTTAAGTTTTTTTAAGGAAGAAACAGAGTTCTCTTCCTTTCTAACACAGGCAGCTGCTACTGTAAATTTACCCGTATGTACTGTTTTAATGGCATCTCTAAATTCTGGTATGTTGCTATTTTAATTTATATTCAGTTAAAAATACTTTGTGAATTCCCTTTTGAATTCATCCTTGGCCCATGAGTTATTATAAAGTATGTTATTTCCTTTCCAAAATCTGAATATTTTCTAGAATATCTTTCTTTTGTTGATTTTTTAACTTAATTCCATTATCATAGAGAATATACTTTTGTGTAACTGGAATCCTTTTTAATGTACTGAGCTTGTTTTATAGCCCACAATATGGTCTATCCTTGTAAATGTCCATGTGAAATGAAAAGGATGTTTATTCTGCTGTTGTTGGGTCAAATGTTCTGTAATGTGAATTAAACAAGTTTTTTGATAGTGTTGATTAGATATTCTATTTCCTTGTTATTTTTTTTTTTTTTGGTCTATTTGGTCTATATATCATTGACCAAAGTACCTTTGATGCAGGAGTATCAAAGTACCTTACTATATTTGCGAATTAGTCTGTATCTTCTTGTAATTATTCCAGTTTTTGTGTCTTGTATTTTTAAGATCTGTTACTAGGTGCATAGACAGTTATGACTTGTAATTGCTATGTCCTTTTGATGAAGCGACCCCCTTATCATCATGAAAGCACATTCCTCATCCTAGCTAGTATTCTGCTCTGAAACCTCCTTTGTCTGATGTTAACATAGCTCTCTCTCTCTCTCTTTTTTTTTCTGCCCATTTTTTTTTATGGCTGATTCATGTTGAGGTTTGATAGAAAACCACAAAATTCTGTAAAGCAATTATCCTTCAGTTAAAAAATAAATAAGTTTTTTAAAAAGACCTTATGTCCCTTTTGATTGGTTTGTTAGCATTATATTTCTTTTCATCCCGTAAGCTTTTAAGCTATTTGTGCCATTATATTTGGGATGTGTTATTTACAGGCAACATATAGTTGGGTCTTTTTTAAAATTCAGTCTTTGCCTTTTGACTGTGGCATTTAGACCATATATATTTATTTTTATTTTTTTTTATTTTTACTTTATTTTGCTTTACAATACTGTATTGGTTTTGCCATACATTGACATGACTCAGCCATGGGTGTACATGAGTTCCCAATCCTGAACCTCCCTCCCACCTCCCACCCCATGTCATCTCTGTAGATCATCCCCGTGCACCAGCCCCAAGCATCCTATATCCTGTATCGAACATAGGCTGGCGATTCGTTTCTTACATGATAGTATACATGTTTCGACATGTATGTTTAATGTGGCACAATTTCAGTGCTGTTTGCTTTCTGTTTGTCTCATTCTCTCTTTGTTCCTCTTTTTTCTTGCCTTATTTTGGATTACTTGAATTTTTTTTAAAGTTCCATTTTGTATCAGTTATTGGCCTTTCAGCTGTGACTGTTAGTTTAGTTTTACTTAAAGGTGTATGTGTGTGTGTATTGTTTATCACAGACTACTTCAAGTGATTCTATGCTCCTTCACATGGAGTGTAACAATCTTGCAATAGTATATTTCCGTTTCTCCCCCTCTAACATTTTTGTGCTGTTATTGCCATATATTTAACCTCTATAGATATTATAAACCTCACATTATTTATTACTTTTGTTAAAAAATATGTTTTAAAAAATAATTGTTTTCAATTAGGGGCAAATTTTACTTATGTACCCATTATGTTCTTCTTTCCTTTGTGTAGATTCCATTTCATATCATTTCCTTCTGCTTAAAGGATTTTCTTTACCATTTCTTACAGTGCAGTCTGCTGGCAATGAATTATTTTAGCTTTTGTATGCCTGAAAAAGTCTACCTTTTTTAAAAAAAAAGTATAATGACAGATTTCACTGCTGTAAAACTGAGTGAAGTGTCCAAATGAAAACTCGTGTCCACACAAAACCCTGGACGTGAATGTTTTAGCAGCTTTACTCGTAATTGCTAAAACACGGAGCAACCAATATATCTTTCAGTTGTGAATAAATGAACTGTGGTACATTCATACAATGGAATGTTATTCAGAAATAAAAAGAAATGAGCTATCAAACCACAAAGAGACATGGAGGAAACATAAACGCATACTGCTAAGTGAAAGAACCCAGACCGAAAAGGTCACATATTGTATGATTCCAACTATATGACATTCTGGAAGAGGTAAAGCTATACAGACAATAAAAAGATCGGTGGTTGCCAAGGGTTAGCAGGGAGGAGAGAATGAATAGGCAGAACACAAGAGTATTTTTAGGGCAGTGAAACTATTCTGTGTGGTACTGTAACATGGGACACATGCCATTATACATTCATCAAAACCCATAGAATGTACAACAGAGAGTGAGCTCTTATGCAAACTGTAGACTTTAGTTAATAGGAATGTATCACTCACTTCATGGGAAATAGATGGGGAAACAGTGGACACAGTGTCAGACTTTATTTTGGAGCTCCAAAATCACTGCTGATGGTGATTGCAGCCATGAAATTAAAAGACACCTACTCTTTGGAAGGAAAGTTATGACCAACCTAGATAGCATGTTCAAAAGCAGAGACATTACTTTGCCAGCAAAGGTCCATCTAGTCAAGGCTATGGTTTTTCCTGTGGTCATGTATGAATGTGAGAGTTGGACCATGAAGAAAGCTGAGTGCCGAAGAATTGATGTGTTTGAACTGTGGTGTTGGAGAAGACTCTTGAGAGTCCCTTGGACTGCAAGGAGATCCAACCAGTCCATTCTGAAGGAGATCAACCCTGGGATTTCTTTGGAGGGAATGATGCTGAAGCTGAAACTCCAGTACTTTGGCCAACTCATGAGAAGGGTTGACTCATTGGAAAAGACCCTGATGCTGGGAGGGATTGGGGGCAGGAGGAGAAGGGGACGACCGAGGATGAGATGGCTGGATGGCATCACTGACTCAATGGACGTGAGTCTGAGTGAACTCCAGGAGATGGTGATGGACAGGGAGGCCTGGCGTGCTGCAATTCATGGGGTTGCAAAGAGTCAGACATGACTGAGCGACTGAACTGAACTGAACTGAATGTATCAGTAGGGCTTCATCAGTTGTAACAAATACATCACACATAATGCACGGGATAATGGGGTAAACTGGGGTGAGGAGTGACAGAGTATATGGAAATTCTATACTCAATTTTTCTGTAAACTTAAAACTAATTTTAAAAGTCCAGGCGGATGCATGTTGATGTATGGCAAGACCAATACAATATTGTAAAGTAATTAACCTCCAATTAAAAAAAAATTTTTTAAGTCCATTAACTTTTTCTAAAGCTGAATGAGGCAATATATGTAGTAGTTTTATAGTATAACTGTTGTATGGATCTGGGTTCAAATCTTGACCTTGCCACTTAAAAACTTGGTAAATTTTGGGCAAGTAACTTAATCTGTGTCTCTGTTTCTCCATATAGAAAATGGAGACAATAATAAAATCCACTTCATATAGTTCTTATGAGGATGAAATGGTATGTGCCGGCTTTAAATAGAGCCTGGTATGTACTAAACAGACAGTGTGCGCTAAGCTGCTTCGGTCATGTCCGACTCTTTGTGAACACATGGACTGTAGCCTGCCGGGCTCCTCTGTCTATGGATTCTCTAGGCTGGAATACTGGAGTGGGTTTCCATGCCCTCCTTCTAGGGGATCTTCCCAACCCAGGAATCAAACCCGCATCTCCTGTGTCTCCATTGACGGGTGGGTTCTTTACCACTGGGAAAATGATTATTTAATAGTAGTGCCACCTGGGAAGTGATTATTTGTTCATGAATCCTCACTTGAAGAAGAGGAGATGGTTTTGGAAACCATTCCATGTATGCACTCTACGTGGTGAGGAGTGGGGTATTAAATATGAGAATTTTCCTGTGCAAGGATTCAAAGTATGCCAGTCTGATGTCATTGCCATTTTGCATGTTAAATCCCTGGCTTTGGTACTGCCTGATTTGGTGATGTTTACTGTGGTGGCATTTGTCTTGGTGCTACTTAGTTTGATTTCCTTCAAGATGAAATATTTCTGAATCCTATAGAGAAGTTTTATTAAAGCAATCCTCTTGTTAACAGCCAGAGGCCTGACACCAGATTCTTGCTCTGGGCAGGCACCAAGCTACTGAATATCCTGCAGGAGCTGGGTTTGTGTCTCCCTGTGCCAGCCATTTGGGTTCACAGCATGGGTGCTGGAGAGATCTCCGCAGGGGATGAGGCACATGGCTGGGCGCCATTCTCCATTCTCTGCCCCCAGAGACCACAGCTGCATGCTTGGACCCAGGCCACTCAACCGCACAAGTGCAGCCCGTTCAGCTTGTCTGCTTTCTGTCTCCATTTTTCAAAGATACTTTTTTACTAAATATAGAATTCTAGGTTGACCGTTCTTTTCTTTCAGGAGTTAAAAAACGTGACTCCACTATCTTCTTACATGCATTATTTCTGTCTAAAGAACTGCCTTTATCTTGCTTTGATCCTCTCTATGTGATATGTCTGTCTGAAGCTGCTTTTAAGGTTTTCTTCTCATCACTGGCTTTGAGCAAGCTAATTATGATGTACTTGGCTGTCGTTTTCTTCGTGTTTCTTGGCTTGGAACTTATTGAGCTGCGTGGATCTGTGGTCATATTGTATATATCAAATTTGGAAATTTTTAGCCATTATTTCTTCATTTTTTTTTCTCTCCTGCCCTCTCTGTCTCACATTTCAGGGACTCCACTTTCCTATGTATTCGGCCTCTTGAAGTTAGCCCACAGCTCACTGACCATCTGCGCATTTTATAAAACTCTCTTTCTCCTGGTCTTTCATTCTAAATGCTCTTTATTGCCATGTCTTCAAGTTCAATAAGCTTTTCTTCTACGAGGTCTTGTTGTTTTTGTTTTTGAGTCACTAAGTCATGGCCAACTGTTTTTGACCCCATGGACTGCAGCCCACCAGGCTCCTCTCTCCATGGGATTTCCCAGGCAGGGATCCTGGAGTGGGTTGTCATTTCCTTCTCTAGGGGATCTTCCCAACCCAGGGATTGAACCTGGGGTTCCTTCATTGGCAGCTGAATTCTTTTCCATTGAGCCACCAAGGAAGCCCTCTGCAAGGTCTAAGCTACCATGAATCCTATCCAGCGTAGTTCTTATCTTAGATGTTGTAGTTTGCTTTAAACCAAAAAAGTATTTGGTTTGGGGGTAATTATTTCCCACAGTTGAAGCAAACTGTTCTGTGGATGTACACACAGCCCATTAAATCTTGAGGTTTCTGATCTGAGTGTTTTGGATTAAGGACTGTTCCCAAGTCTGTGTGAGCAGTCAACACTATTTTAATTCCTTAAATTTTTTTTTACCTGACCTTGGGTAGTTTCCTCCAAGCATACACTTTTCAGTCCTTAGCTGAATGCTTATAGAAGACCATCTTCTGGTCTCTGGATCTCTCTCACTGTGCAGCACACCCTTGTCCAGGACTCTCCTCTGTAAACTCTAGCTGCCTACATCTCCAGCACTTAGCTTCAGCCACTCAGCTCCACGAGTCCACCAGGCTTCACCTGAGTTTCCCTCTTCCTGCTGTGGAGGTTCCTCTTCCCGGAACCTCCCTTGTGTATCATTTGGCTTAGGGCTCATCTCATTGGTGTCCTTTTTCTCAAAGACCATTGTTTTTATTGGCTGATGTCCAGTGTCTTCCATCCTATTATTTCATATATTTTGCTCCCCCTCCCCCCCCCCGGCCACTTTTTTTTTTTGGTTGTTTTAGATGGGAGGGCAAGTCAAGTTCCTGTTACTTGGTATTGGCCAGAAGTAGGAATTTGGCATTTACTCTCATTTTAGTGGTGTTTTAGTCAGAGAAAATAATGCATGTCGTCATTCCACCATATTGACCCAGAAGCACATTACACATTGTTTAAAAGATACTGTTTCTTGTGGTTTTGGAATCTCTGTTAATAGGAACTTGTGGCCTTATAATTATTTATTCAAATTCATAATCTCTAAATGGATTCCCTGAAGAGTGGATGACTGTCTCTCAGTTGTTCTGGAATTATCTCAACTGGAGCTCTGTGAAGGTTTGATAAATGAATGAGTGAGGGGATGATGTTCTTACTGGTAAGGCCATGAATATGAGTCAAGACTGAACGTAAGCGTACTTATAGTTAAGGCTTTGTAGGGAAAATAGTTTACCCTTCAAGACATTATTCTTTCAGGCTACAGCTTTTTTGGAGCTGTTAACATTAGCACTTTTGTGGCAGGAAACACTTCTTTAAAAATGCTGTCACAGATTGTTCTGGTAGAATGTGTCTGCACATTTGGGGGAATTTTATTTGTGGCCATTTATCCTGATCATTTTCTAATCTGATCTCAGTGTGAAAATTATTGTGGAATAACAGAAAAATATATCTTTCCAATTCTCTAGTCTCTTGTTTTATTTTTGTGTAATAACAATTTAATCCTTTGAAGAACCCTTCAGGTTCAATGTATAATTAAAAAGACAAATGGACCTCAAAGGCCAAATTTCCTCAACGTTTTCTTTTTCTAGAGAGTGTGGAACTGTATTATATATTCATGAAATCTTTCAAAGATTCAGAAGCTAAGATATTTGAGCATGTTAATCAAAGCATGTTACTTACTAATCCCTTGCCCTATAAAAGCTGCATGGCATAGTGGTCTCATATACCGTGGAGCCTAATTGCCTGTGTACAGCCTCATCTCTTACTAGTGGTGTGACTTGGGCAAATAACTCAATTCCTCTGAGCCTCAGTTTTCTCATCTGCAAAATAGGATAACAACAGTATTTTCTCAGGTTGTTTTGAAAATTAAATTGGACACAGATGTATAGAACAGTCTTTTGGACTCCGTGGAAGAAGGCGAGGGTGGGATGATTTGAGAGAATAGCATTGAAACATGTATATTATATGTGAAGCAGATCACCAGTCCAGGCTCAATGCATGATACAGGGTGGTGCTCAGGGCTGGTGCACTGGGATGACCCAGAGGGATGGGATGGGGAGGGAGGTGGGAGGGGGGTTCAGGATGGGGAACACATGTACACCCGTGGCTGATTCATGACAGTGTATGGCAAAACCACTACAATATTGTAAAGTAATTAGCCTCCAATTAAAATAAATAAAAATAATAATAAATTGGTTATTGCTTATGAAATACTTTAAATGGTGCCTGATGTATGGTAAGTACTATGTAAACATTTTTGTTGTTTTCGTTTAGTCACTAAGTTATGTCCGACTCTTTTAGACACTATGGACTATAGCCCACCAGGCTCTTCTGTCCATGGGATTTCCCAGGCAAGAATACTGGAATGGGTTGTCATTTCCTTCTCCAAAGAATCCTCTTGACCCAGGGATCAAACCCACACTTCCAGCATTGCAGGAAGATTCTTTGCTTCTGAGCCACTGGAGAAGCCCATATAAGCATTAGTAAATTAAAATAAGATAAAATTAAGTGAAATAGAATAAAATAAAGATAGAGCTTTATTCCATCTTTCAGTATTTTATCTAATCTGCCTTTCCCAAGAAGTAAATATTCTATTCTCTGTTTTATGAAAATATTTCCTTCAGCAGGCTTCATTTTTGGAAAACAGTTGAATATTGAGGGAAAAGAACCTTTCCTAATTTCCTCTTATAGATCTTTTATGCAGCCATGATTCCTGTCTCCCTGCCTTTCTCACTGGGTCATATTCAGTAGGATTTTTCCTTGGTACCTTTAATAGCAACCTTCAGTTTTCCTCAATTCTACTTAAAACTCTGCTCTGAAGCACCCCCTTCTCATCACCAAGTTAATACTAGGAATCATCCATCATACCATTCTGCATCTACTCTCACCTTTGTTATGTAGCTAATGCCCGGGATACCTTCAGTTCACTCCAGTCGCTCAGTCATGTCTGACCCCTTATAACCCCACGGACTGCAGCACGCCAGGCTTCCCTGTCCATCACCAACTTCCGGAGCTTGCTCAAACTCATGTCCATCGAGTTGGTGATGCCATCTGACCATCTCATCCTCTGTTATCCCCTTCTCCTCCTGCCTTCAATCTTTCCCAGAATCAGGGTCTTTTCCAGTGAGTCAGTTCTTCACATCAGGTGGCCAAAGGATTGGAGTTTCAGCTTTAGCATCAGTCCTTCCAATGAATATTCAGGATACCTTAACACCATAAATATATTTTCCAACTGTGGAGTTCTTCCTAATTTAACATTTTATTTTCTATAGTGTTCCAATTTCACAGGTATCTAAGGCTTGCAGAATTATTTCAAGTTGTTAAAGAATTACTTTTGACTTATCATTCCTTTTCCATTTTTAACTTATTTGGTGGTGGTTTAGTGGCTAAGTCATGTCTGACTTTGTGACATCACAGACTGTAGCCTGCCAGGCTCCTCTGTCCATGCAATTTCCCAGACAAGAATACTGGAGTGGGTTGCCATTTCCTTTTCCAGGGATTTTCTGGACCCAGTGATCGAACCTGCCTGCATTGTAGGAAGTTTCTTTACCCCTGATTTATTTTGATATTGCATTAATTTGTAATTTATATTATATATTTTATATTAAAAAGTTTATTACTTTCAGTTCAGTTGCTCAGTCATGTCCAACTCTTTGCAACCCCATGAACAGCAGCACGCCAGGCCTCCCTGTCCATCACCAACTCCCTGAGTCCACCCAAACCCATGTCCATTGAGTCAGTGATGCCATCCAACCATCTCATCCTCTGTCGTCCCCTTTTCCTCCTGCCCTCAATGTTTCCCAGCATTTTCAAATGAGTCAGCTCTCACATCAGGTAGCCAAAGTATTGGAGTTTCAGCTTCAGCATCAGTCCTTCCAATGAACACCCAAGACTGATCTCCTTTAGAATGGACTGGTTGGATCTCCTTGCAGTCCAAGGGACGCTCAAGAGTCTTCTCCAATACCACAGTTTAAAATCATCAATTCTTCGGCACTCAGCTTTCTTCACAGTCCAACTCACATAAATACTGCTGGTAAAACCATAGCCTTGACTAGATGGACCTTTATTGGCAAAGTAATGTCTCTGCTTTTGAATATGCTATCTAGGTTGGTCATAACTTTCCTTCCAAGGAGTAAGCGTCTTTTAATTTCATGGCAGCAATCACCATCTGCAGTGATTCTGGAGCCCCCCAAAATAAAGTCTGACACTGTTTCCACTGTTTCCCCATCTATTTCCCATCAAGTGATGGGACCCGATGCCATGATCTTAGTTTTCTGAATGTTGAGCTTTAAGCCAACTTTTTCACTCTCCTCTTTCACTTTCATCAAGAGGCTTTTTAGTTCCTCTTCACTTTCTGCCATAAGGATGATGTCATCTGCATATCTGAGTTTATTGATATTTCTCCTGGCAATCTTGATTCCAGCTTGTGCTTCCTCCAGCCCAGTGTTTCTCATGATGTACTCTGCGTATAAGTTAAATAAGCAGAGTGACAATATACAGCCTTGACGTGTTCCTTTTCCTATTTGGAACCAATCTATTATTCCATGTCCAATTCTAACTGTTGCTTCCTGACCTGCATGTAGGTTTCTCAAGAGGCAGGTCAGGTGGTCTGGTATTCCCATCTCTTTCAGAATTTTCCACAGTTTATTGTGATCCACGCAGTCAAAGGCTTTGGCATAGTCAATAAAGCAGAAATAGATGTTTTTCTGGACCGCTCTTGCTTTTTTGATGATCCAGTGGATGTTGGCAATTTGATCTCTGGTTCCTCTGTCTTTGCTAAAACCAGCTTGAACATCAGGAAGTTCATGGTTCACATATTGCTGAAGCCTGGTTTGGAGAATTTTGAGCATCACTTTACTAGCATGTGAGATGAGTACAATTGTGCGGTAGTTTGAGCATTCTTTGGCATTGCCTTTCTTTGGGATTGGAATGAAAATTGACCTTTTCCAGTCCTGTGGGCACTGCTGAGTTTTCCAGATTTGCTGACATATTGAGTGCAGCACTTTCACAGTACCATCTTTTAGGATTTGAAATAGCTCAACTGGAATTCCATCACCTCCACTAGTTTTGTTCACAGTGATGCTTCCTAAGGCCCACCTGACTTCACATTCCAGGATGTCTGGCTCTAGGTGAGTGTGAATGATCACACCTTCATGACAATCTTATAATAATAAAGAATATAATAAAATAATTAAATAATTAAAATGATAATTAAAAGTATTTATTACTTTATTACTTAATATAATAACAGTATGATATTATTATTTAGCATCATCTATCTGCTCATTGCCTTAGCATCTTTTGTCCAGACTACTAGGAAGTTGTCAAGAAAAGCTTAAGCAACAGTAAATGCTTGAGTTTATTTTGTAAATAATGACTTTAATCAGTTTTTTTTGAAAGGCTAGAATTTTTTAAAATTTCTTTTTAATTGGAGGAGAATTGCTTTACAATGGTGTGTTGGTTTTGTGCTATAAAACAGCATGAATCAGCTATAAGTATACATAAGGGCTTTTCTGAAATTTATATTAACCTATGTCTTTTATTCCATGGTCTCAGTCCTTATAATGCCATCTTTGGGGACTTCTGTGCGCAATGCCATATTCTTGTATTTGTTTCTGGCTGGATATTGGGGCAAGGGAGGCAGACTCACAAGTAGTTTTCAGAACAATGATGTTTCTAAGACCTAAATATCCTAGTTAGAGGTGCTGTTAGTGCTGCCCAGTCCTGTTCAGCATCAGAAGACCTGACAAGGGGATCTCAAACCATGCTGCTCAAACCTCTGCCTCCCTCCCCACGCTGGGGCTGCCATTGTTCTTGTGTGTTGAAGGCAAAGGCGCTGGGGCTGTCTAGCTAGAGAGCAGGCTGCACTTCATCACATTGCAGCAATCACTTATTATAAGGGTCAGATAGCATGCAGATTAAATAGTCACATTATGACCAGTCCCAATCCCTAAATATATCCTCCTGACTTATTGGATCTGACAGATTGGGTCTGACACGGCCAATGTTGCTGTTAGTACTGAACACAATCATGTGGAAAGAATAAGTGTACATAGAATGATGAAATTCTTGAGTGATTTAGCTTAAAAGTATATATTCTGTTCTGTGTGTGGGTATAGATATACATATCCACACACACACACACTGGATACACATCCACGCTTGCGTACATAAACTGTCCCCTTGGTGTGCTTTCTGTATTTCATCCAATCTAACTTTGGTAGATCCTGCTGTGGGCCTTCTCTAGACTAATTCTCTAAATATTTAGAGAAATAAGAGGGTCTTTTATGTGTGTAGTAGTAGTTGATTTTGCTGGCTTTCAAAGCATTATCTTTTATAAATCCCTAAGTGTTAGAAGTGGGAAAACCATCTATCTTTTAAATTTAGCAAATAGCATTTATGTGCATATGTGCTTATGCCATCTACACACTTACACTGTAATAGAAATACCATGGAAAAGCAAACCATAAGCTTTTAGCACTGTCAGGCATGAGCTTTTTCCCTCTCATCTCTTCCTGAAGAGATGTTTAGAAGCATGAGAGGCCTCTCTGCCTCTGCATTTATAAGCCGCACCAGAAAAAAAATGTCAATTCTTTTTTAGGCACGGGATCACACTGTAATAAATGTGAATCGAAGCAATTGCTCAAGTGCTTTCTAAGTAGTGGTTCTATCTCTCATCACACACACAGCCTTGTTTTCTTTAGAAAATGCCAATAAAAGCTAATACGAAGGCAGTGCCATTTGCTTGTTTCATGGTTTTACTCAGTATGGAGACCAGTCGGTGAATAGTCTCACTTGGGAGCCGAGAGGGGTGAAGAGAGTTGATTTCCTGCATCTCATGGGGTCTCTGTAGATTTAGAGAGCAGTGTTTTGGGTGTGAGATAGAACTGAAATGGTTTTGCTAGTACAGTGACCTGGGCGTGCTGCTGGAGAAGCGAAATGTGGCCCTTGGGAAGCTGCAGCTTCTCTTCTCTTTGAACGGCTTTGTCCTAGGACGTTTCATGTGGAGGTGTTATATTACCATGGAATAAAATGTCAAATATCTTCACATTCTTGGGCTATAAGCAAATAGGACAGGATTTATGTTTATCAAAACACTTGGTTATTAAATAGGGCACATGGAAGAAAAACAATGCACAGATGTGGGTCTGGAATCAGAATACCTGGTTTGAAATCCTAGCTCCACTTGCTGAGGGAGCTTGGGTTAGTCACTTAACCTCTCTGAGCCTTAGCTTCTTTCTGTGTTAAATTTGGGAAATAATAGCTAACCATATGTTTGTTATATCTGATAATACATCAAAAACAATTCATGAATAATAAGGACTAAACAAATGCTAAATAGTGCCATTTTTATTGTTATCTGTTAAGAATGGATTTTCACAACTAAGATACCTAAAGAAGTAGAGACAACTGAGGAATTCTTTGGCTTAAAGAGATAAATTCCAGTACAACATGAGGTCTTGACAGCCAGACCTAAGGTAACAATCAGAATGTCCCAGCACAGGTATATTACCTTGGGCTTCATCTGGGGAAAATGTTTAAAGGTACCAAAATTATTTGGGGCTTTTTTTTTTTCAAATTATAATAAACGAAGTCTTCATTTCCCTCTGCCCTTCCCTCCTGTCTCTTTGCACTGTCTCTTACTCTATGGTCTGTGAATGTATTTCTCTTCTGAGTTTGGCTCTTTTTATAGAACTAGTTGTGAATTCTTCATTCTCTCACATAGACATATGACAGTGGGGGAGGAGGGCATGTGTATTTCCTAAATTTTAGCAAGAAATCTGTCTTGCCGTCTCCATAGAGTGGAAAATTCAGCAAAGAGTCTGTAGGTTTCATTCCCCTTTCAAATCACATTCAGCAGTGTACTCAATGCCCAGTGTATGTCTATCAGACATGTTTATCATGAGTAATGGTGAAGCTTCAGAAGTTTGGGATGGGTGTGGATCTTGTATCCACCAGAGGGAATCTTTAGCCCTTGGGGTGACCTTTGAAGCCAGCTCTGCTATGCTTCACCCACATACGCTTCACTTTGTCAGACAAAGTACCTGGGAATTAATATGTCTCTGGAGCATCCTTAACCAATGACTGTGGAGTATATGGGGATAAATAGCCTGCCCCCTCACCCACCTTGAGCAAGGTAATTCCAAGGCATGTGTTTGGCACCGTTTTCCAGTTTCCCTCTGAGGTTACATTGCGGTCACCCACCATGGTAGGTGACTTAGGAATGGCCCCCCTCCCCTGTGTTGTCCATCCACCTTCTCTTCCCTGTCTCCTTCCCTGTCTCCTTCAACTTTCCAGGCTCCCTCTACTTCCCAGTAAACGTGGTTCTCACATCCTTGGCTCTGGGTCTTTTCTGGAGTTTCCAACCTAAGATGGTACACACACTTAAAATACAGAAGGGAATCTGTTAAGCCTGGTTTAGTCTTCACCAAAACCGCTGTGGGTCTCAGGGTGGCTGGGCACACTTTGGCAGACCCCTGCTTCCCCTGAGTTTGGAATTCTGCTCACTCAGAGCTCAGCTAGTCATGGTTGCAGACCTGTCAGGGCTTTGACTGTTGGGGAGGTAGGCATGGACCATAGCCAGCCATTCGCTCACTCAGCCTGCCTTCTGCAGCACAGCCAATTTGTCTCGGAGGAGGAAGATTTTAGTAGCAGTGGTCAGGCTTGTAGCATCGAGCCTGCTGTGAATGCTGGCTTCTAAGTACAAGTGGGCCTCAAAAATGCTCCTATGCATCTCATCCACTCTCTTTACAGACCCATCAGACAAGCGCTTGACTGTTTTCCCAGTACCAATCAAGCTAAACCAGTCAGCCTACCCACCAGTCCTGCTTCCCAGAAGGTTTTCTATCTAGTGGGGAGAAGAAAAGATTGGTTCCCATGGCCTCTCATTGCAAACCAGCTCATCCTCTGGCAATCTGAGACCAAGACTGCACATTCAGCCAGGTGGGTCTCTTAAAAGCATCTCCTCTCCCATATTCTCCATTTCAGACTCTAATCCCTTTCTTCTTTCTTGTTTTGCTTTATCACCTTTGTGATGCTTTGATGCTCAGCCCACCAGCTGAAGCTATGTGAAATCTGTATCATAGTATATTAGCATTCCAAAAAACATGCAGTCCCTCAGTAGACAGTAAATTTGATTTTGCACAAGTGGTGTCCTTTATACTTTGTTCATAAAGCAATCTCTCAAGTGTATCTGTTTTTTTTTTGTTTTTTGAAACACAACACAAATAGTCTGGTGGATAAAAATGGATTGGGTGATGGGTTTTGTGTTCAGCAAAAAAGAACTTGGACAAAGCAGCCATGCTGATGTTCTTATTTACAAAGGTTGCCGTCTGGGAAATTAATGTCTGCTGTTGCTCAGTAATTAGGAAAATTTAGGACCCCTAGTGCTCCAACATCTTGCATTAAAGGTTGTATGTCATCGGTGTTTTCATGAGAATTTGCTGGATTTCTGTCATTAATAACAGGCATAAACCCAGCAAGCAGGAGAATATGCATTACATTTAATCAATTTGCTATTTGTATTCATTATGTACGTCCTCCATTTTGGGTCATGAAAAATTGAAAGACCGTTACAAATAGAAAAAGCATCGTGGATTACAAATGATGTAACAAAAGCATAAGCGCTATTAATTGGTCAATTGTGCTTGTCAGTACATTTAAGGTGATTAAGGCAGAAAGATTAGAAGGGACACGAATATGCTTGGCAGATAGAAGCCCAAGAATCCTAGGACTCTCCCAAGTCCCTCATGCTTAAATGGATGCAGCAAAAATCCAATGGTGTTTATTCCAAGAAATTTATTTTCTAAGTGTTTGTTGTGCCAGAGATTATGCTGAGTGTTGGGAATATAGCAGAAAACAAAATATAAACAACAAAAAATATAAAACAAAACAAATGAAGTCCTTGACCTCAAGGGCTTATATTCCAGTGGGGAGGGGGAAGTCTGAAATAAACAGATGTATAATATCCAATAGTGGTCAGACTTGTAAAGATCACCAGAATGAGAGTAGGGAATTGAGAGAGATGCGTGGTAGGGAGGACAGGCCTCTTTGGGGAAGCGACATTTGAACAGAGGTTTACATGAAGAGAGAAGACAAACCATATGGCTATTTATGGGGAAGAGTGTTTCATTCAGGTGAATTGGCACAACATCCCAACTCCCATTCTGACACTCCAGAAGAAAAGAAAATTCTTGTAATTATTTCTGTTGGCTTGACCCAATGGAATGGCTTCCCAGAGCTACAAAACTCACACAATCAACCTTCTCACTGTAGCCCCCTTCTATGGTAGCAACTCTGTTACACATAAAATTGATGAGATCATTGACCATCTTAATTGCATCCACCCAAACTCCCTACCCCTTGGTGGAGGGCATGGAACCCACTCCAGTATTCTTGCCTGAAGAATCTCATAGACAGAGGAGCCCGCCGGGCTGCAGTCTCTAGAGTCACAAAGAATCAGACACAACTGAAGTGACTTAGCATGCATGCACACAAACTCCTTACCACGGTGCACAAAGCCCTATGTGATCAGGCTCCCACTTCACATTTCATACCACCCCTTCCTAGCTTGCTAAGCTCTAGCCCCTGGCCTTTCTGCTGCTCAAGCCGCCAGCCACTTCCAGCCTATGCCTTTGCATCTCCTTCCCCAATACATTCTGCACTCTCACACTCAGACCTCACCTGCCCGGTGGTCACCACCCAGAGAAGCCCTCCCTGACCACCAGGCAGAAGTGGACCCCTGGCCCCTCAGTAGGTCAGTGGCCCCTCATTTAGGCCCTCCTGCTTTGTTTTCATCATGACAGTTGTTACCTGCTGCTGCTGCTGCTGCTGCTGCTGCTGCTAAGTCGCTTCAGTCGTGTCCGACTCTGTGCAACCCCATAGACAGCAGCCCACCAGGCTCCCCCGTCCCTGGGATTCTCCAGGCAGGAACACTGGAGTGGGTTGCCATTTCCTTCTCCAATGCATGAAAGTGAAAAGTGGAAGTGAAGTCGCTCAGTCATGTCTAACTCTTAGCGACCCCATGAACTGCAGCCCACCAGGCTCCTCTGTCCATGGGATTTGCCAGGCAAGAGCACTGGAGTGGGGTGCCATTGCCTTCTCCGGTTGTTACCTGAATTGCATGCTATTCACTTCTGTCTAGTTCCCGCAGCTGAATATGAACTCCCGGAGATCAGATTCAAGCTGCCTGTTTTCACCACTGTTTCCCAGTGCTTAGGGCACTGCCCAGAGCCAAGAAGAGGCTCAAATGCCTGAGACAAATGAAGAAACACATGACTCGACCAGTCCATCAGTCAGCTAACCAGCCAAAATGAGGCCAAAAACTGACAGTTCAGCTGCTTGCTTTTGAATTCAGGTAGCTACTTCAAAATTTTGCCTGAAAGCCACATGGAAGAAATGGGTGTTTATTCTGAGTAGCGTTCTCTACAGTTTTGGGTGAATGAAAGTAATTAGGTACTATTGATATTTGTGCTGCTTGGCTTTATATGTCTAGGATCTATTGCTGTGCCTTTTTAAATGACTTAATAATTCTTTTCAATATGTTGACTCATTTTTATAGGCTAAATGCTATGTCATTGTCTTTGAGTGTTTGCAAGTAATGGAATGTGACCCAGAGTGAACCATGACCCATTAGTATGACAGCAATCCTGCCTCTTTAGAATTGATGACCCTAAGACACCTTGCTTAATAATAGCATCTGGGAAATACATCAGAAGAGGTGGTATTGTGGTGGTATCAGGATTCCAGCTTCCATTTGGGATATAATTCACAGCAGACTTGTGAATGCTTGTCATGTACCAGACTCTGTGGCAGGTGCTGGGGTACCAGGTGAAGGAGGTAGTGTTGCTACCAGAATGAGCTGATGTCAACCACAGCTGTTCTAAACCCACCTGCATGTTATAGTCCCCTAGGGAACTATGGTGTATACCTTGGCCAAGCTGCCTCCCAGGCCAATTGAATCAGAACTTCCAATTCTGTGGCTGGGGGCTTACACACCCATATATTTTTAAGCCCCAAGTTCTGGGCAGACAGAATTGAAACCCACTGATCTAGAAGAAGGATGAATGCATAAGGAAAGAACCACAGGCAATGGGACAAGGGTCATAGTAACACCTGGTGTCTGTGCACCAGAAAATGGCAATTATTTCTCTGTGGTGCATAACTCCAACTCAGAAATGTTTTTCAGGGTCAAGAGGCTAGATGACCTGGTATACAATACATAAATGTTGCATGTGTTCACTCCCTCCCCCACCAAACTGATAAAAAGTGGCAGATACCATTTGTCAAATGATTATTTTTTCTACATAGGCTCAAATAAGTGATTTTATTTTTCTATGTAAGCCAAGAATTGGATAAAGTATCTTTAATCAAATAAAGAAGCAGCATCTTTCCTAACTGGTAGACATGAGAGAAAGGAAAATATGAGAATCCACAGGGTAACCATCAAAGGGAAGAAATTAACACGTCCTCTAAAATTATTTTAAAGGGTCAGAATTTCCTGAATTGTGGTGGTGGAGGTGATCTGAAACTCCCTCAGACTACCTGTGCCTTTGATAGAGGGCATTAAACTGTTTAGACTGAGGGGGGAAAGCAAATCTTTCTAGGTAATTAATGGAGGTTTATGTTATTCAGCTGAAGATCAAGCTTTGCTTTTCTCTCGCTGAATATAGATGAAAAGAACAGGAAAGTGAGGATAATTTTTAAAAGGCTAAATTGTTGTTCAGAGTGGCACTTTTGACTGCGTTGGTAAAATATTTCTGTCTGATGTCTAAGTGATAAACTGAGTTTTGTTTTTTTTTTAAAGCAATCTTTGCAATCCACTAGGCTTTTCACAGGTCTTCCCAGGTGGCTCAGTGGTAAAGCATCCACCTGCAATGCAGGAGACATGGGTTTGGTCCCTGGGTTGGGAATATCCCCTAGAGAAGGAAATGGCAACCCACTCCAGTATTCTTGCCTGGGAAATTCCATGGACAGAGGAACATGGCAGCTATAGTTCATTGGGTCTCAAGAGTTGAACATGACTTAGCAGCTGAGCATGAGGCCCTTCAAAAAAGTAAACCAGCATGTTCTAAGAAAGTCTGTAAGCAGAGTGTCTAAGCCTCCCTGTTAGGCCCTCCTTCCTCTAGCACAGTCTCTGCTCCTCTGCTCATCAGGAAGACACAAGTTTCCATCAAAGCATAAGTTCAGATGCCACCTGACACTGGGAAGAATGCCCTTCTCCCCATATCCATCCCCAGACTCTGCTTCCTTGGATATTGTGGTGACCAACAATTGATGATCTTCAGAAATGCTCACAGTTTCAGAGAAGCCCTTAACTTGATTATTTAAAGAAACAGACACTTTACAAAGTAGAGCTAGGACCTAGGAGAGCAGCAGGAAAGAAGCCAGGAGCATCCGGCAGCCTCTTACCCAGAACAAAGGTGACCAATGACCCCAGATGGAGAGAATCCTGGTCCCTTAGCAGTGACTCCCCAAGGACACACTCCTTACTGCACAGCAGCACTTCTTAGTCCTGGTTGCACACTGCAGTCACCTGGGGAGAGGGGAGCCAGAAAAATGCTGATGCCTGAGCCCCCTGCCCAGTGATCCATGGGGGAGGACAGTGGGGGTAGGTGCATTTAGAAAAGCTCCCAGGGGATTCTAAGTAGCATTCAGGATTGGGAACCACTGATATAGTCCCAGAGTAGTGACCAAAATGGGTAATCAGGGAAGTAACGTTGGTGGCACACTCTGCCAAGCTCAAGGTCGTAGCATGTCCTGGGGTCAGCAAAGGGCAACGACTGATTGTGAAGGGAGAAGCTTTAGCAGGAAATATTAAAGACACCTGTATTGGAGCAGACGTCCCCTTCCTTCTGTGACTTCCTGACTGCTTCTCGCTCTGCAGAAACCGCATTGAGCAGGACAGACATCACTGTCAGATAAATGCCTGGCTTTCAGGTCCCTCCTGGAGTTAATAACATTATGGTGAGAAAAAAACACTTGCAAATGAAGTCAGTACTTGAGAGAGGGTCAGGGGCTGGGCAATAGCGGGCCTGGGCAGCTCCACCTCAGAGGAGGGGCAGTGAGGGAGGTCTGTGCTAAGGTCAAGGGCAGTTGAGAGACCACAGGCTGGTGCTGGCCAGGGCTCCCAGGTACAAAGACTCCAGAAACCTCTGCCAGGTGGTTCACACCGTCATCGCCCACAGTGTTCCCTGGAGGCAACAGAGTGGGGTGGGGAGCAGGATGGGAAGGGGAGGAAGCCAAACCAGTTTGGTGTAATCCAAAGCAGTTGAGGTGAAATCCCAGATGCAGCCTGGTCACAAGAGGGGCTTAGGCACAGATGGCATCTCCAGGTTTGTCCAGCCTTGGGATAGAGGATGCGAGGCTTGTTTGTTTTCACAGGGACTGGACATTGGCTAACGGCCACCTTGGGTGCTTCAGGCTCTCTGCAGAAGGGATGCAGCTCTAAGGCACAAGGACCGTCCCCTGAAGGTCACAGGTGGGAAAAGAGCCTATACAAGCTGGGAGATGGGTGCACAGTTGATTAGGGGACCTGGGAGGTCTGGCCTGGAACTGACAGCATTTGCTACACAGGCTACAGCAATGTCTCCTAAATCCACTAGCTTAGTGCCCTGTATGTCTATCACCAAACAATAGAACATATTTCTTTATTTTAACTGGTCTTTATTGGAGTACAGTTGTTTTACAATACAGAGTGTATTTCTACGTTTTCCTCCTCTGATTCGCCAGATCTCCTCTCAATGCCTTTCTCTTGCTTATTGCCTATTCCCTTGCTGTCTTTGTTTTGTGGCTCTCATTGCCACCAGGGTGGAAATTCTAGAAGGGGAGGAGGAGAATGTGACTAAGGCAAACGGGACAAGGAGGCCGCTTAAACTTGTTCCTTAGTTAGGATGCTCCTGGGAGCCAGAGACCAGATGTCCAGCCAAGGGGCTTCATAATGGAAGACCTCCTCACACATGAAGAAGCCTGGCAGCGGGTGACCCAGTTTGACCCAGGTGTTCAACAGTGTCAGGGCTCTTAGTAAGAGTGTGATACTGTGATTTATATGCAGAAATATGTTATTTGGTCCTGTTTCCTGCACAGAGTTCCTAAAACTCTTGGAATCTCCCAAGAAATAAGAGCAATAGAGATGCCTTGTTATGTTAGTGAGGACAGAGGCTGGTTGCCAGGAGAACCACAGCCCAAACCCCCATCCCCACTCCTAACCTCCTAGGAGGGCAGAGAGTCTGGAGATGGAGTGCAGTCTCCAAGGGTCAATGAATTAATCAACCTTGCCTACGTGATGAAGCCTCCATAAAAACCTGCAAGGTTGGGGTTCAGAGAGCGAGCACATGGAAATTTGGAGAGAGTGTTGTGCCTGGAGAGGGTTTGGAAGTCCCCTGCCCTTTCTCAGCCTTGCCCTATGCATCTCTTCTGTCTGACTGTTCCTGTATTTTATCCTTTTATAATAAACCTGTAATCTAGTAAGTAAACTCTTTTTTTCCTGAGTTTTTTGAGCCACTCCAGCAAATTAATGGAATCAAAGCAGGGGGTTGTTGGAACCTCTGACCTACAGGCAGTCGAGAGCAAGCTGGGCTGTGACTGGCATCTGAAGTGGGATGTGAGGCAGCCTTGGAGGATGGAAACCTTAACCTATGGGATCTGATGCAGCATCAGGAATTATGGGACACATGGCTGGTGTCAGAGTATTGCTTGATGATGTGGGAAACACCCAGCTTCCCCGTTGGCTCAGCGGTAAAGAATCCGCTTGCAGTACAGGAGCCTCAGGGGTTGTAGGTTTGATCCCTGGGTCAGGAAGATTCCCCTGGAGGAGGGCGTGGTAACCCACTCCAGTATTCATGCCTGGAAAATCCCATGGCAGAGGAGAATGGCAAGCTACAGTCCTTGGGGTCGCAAAGAGTCAGGCATGACTAAAGTGACTTAGCATGCATGTACATGTGGGAAACCCCCACACCCACTGGGTCTGGGCACAGAATTGTAACGGCTGCTCTGCCACCCACTTGGCCTTCCCTCCATCGTGGTGGCAGCATGGCTGCAGTCGTCTCTGGCATCATGTCTATTGACTTTAAAAAATGCACCACATGGGAGTTGCAAGTTGAGTTTTATTGGGGGCAAAATGAGGCCTGCAGCCCAGGAGACAGCACTCAGATAGCTCTGCGAGACTGCTCCAAAGAGTCCAGGAACCGGTCAGTATATGTATGATACTGGGGAAGAGGCTCTGTGCTTAGGTGCTCAGTCGTGTCTGACTCTTTGCGACCCCATGGACTATAGCCCGCCAGGCTCCTCTGTCCATGGAGTTCTCCAGGCAAGAATACTGGTGTGGGTTGCCATGCCCTCCTCCAGGGGATCTTCCTGACTCAGGAACCGAACCCAGGTCTCCCGCACTGCAGGCAGATTCTTTACCATCTGAGCCACCAGGGAAGTCCAAGAATATTGAAGTGGGTAGCCTATCCTTTCTCCAGGGGCTCTTCCTGACCCAGGAATTGAACCAGGGTCTCCTGCATCGCAGGCGGATTATTTACCAGCTGAGCCACCAGGAGAAGAGGGAGTACCTGCAATCAAGCACATATTTTTCCAGAAGGTTTCTACTTGTCTTGTGAAGCTTTTCCTAGGCACGAGGAGCAGTCTTCACCATGAAGCATTTTGGTACTTCTCTAGAATATATTTCCCAAAGATATAAGATTTGGGCTCATAAAATCAGCTCCTGAAAATACCTATCTGAAGTCCCCCCTGCCCCACCCACCCACCCTGAGGAGCACGGAGTGCCTCATTTCTGCCATCCACCCTGAACTCCTTTGGGGGGTTTGAAAGTCAGCAGCCGCAGCAGCACATGATTTAATCCAGGTGAAGGGTTGGTCAGGACGATGTCGTTCTCCTGTGACTTAGCCTTAGGAGAACTGAAAGAAATGAGTATCTGCCTGCCCGTTGCTGGAGGAGGAGGGAGCTGGTCATTCTCCACTCTCTTTGTATTCGTCCTCTGCCGTGCACTCCCAGCTTCATGCCCTTGGAGGCTGATGCCCACAGATTTCACCACCAGGCTCTGCCCTTGGCATCTGAGTGGGTTCATCCTGTGGGAGGCACCAGGAAGAGACGGGAGGGAGCAGGAAGAGAAATGGGGCTTTTCTTCCTTCCACTCCATCCCTGCCAGGCCCCGGTGTGCCCTGACTGCCCTTCCCTACTGAAGGCCAAGGGCAGGAAGACACTGCCTTTGGTGGCCTCCTGAGGTGCTGGTTCCACCTTTTGCACTTAGATCTACAGTCCAGTTTTAAGTGGCTTTTCCTCCTGCTTTTTATTTTGAAAGTTTTCAAATCTACTGAAAAGTTTAGAATAACTTAATAAACACTCTTGCCCTTCAGCTAGATTCCCCAGTGGTTAATGTTATATCGCATTTTCCTTATGTCTTTCAATATATAGATATGGATATAAATAGATGGAGATGTACATATAGACAGATAATGCATTGAGCTGTGCAATTTTGGATTTTGCTGAACAATTTGAATGTTGTAAACATCTTAACATTTCACTCCTAAACACGTATCTCCTAAGGATAAAGACGTTAACACATCCCTTAGATGTTAGCTAACACATTAATTAATGAATTAACTAACATTAATTCAATAATATCACCCAATTATTTGTCTTTTCCTTAAGAAAAATACTTTCTTAATAATCCTTTCATTTAATAGTGCTTTGCAGCTGATAAAGCACTTCCACTAACTATTTCATTTCATACCCAGAGTCACCGTCTGAAGCAACTGTTATCATCCCCATCTTAGAGGCAAAAATAAATAAATAAGAATCAGAGAGGCTAATGACCTACCAAAGGTCACACAGCGTGAGTGGGATTCAAGTGTAGGCCTTCCAACTCCAAATTCCACACACTTTCCATGACATTATACCTCATTTTGGACAGAGTTTAGAAAAAGTCCATTTTTCTAGAACTTATACCCCAAAACATTTCCCTTATTCCCTCCCCTCAAAAAACCTTCTCATTCACCAAAAATAGTGAGGATGCCTTTCTCCAGCTTCAAATAACAATACTTTAAATGTGCTGGTATGGCCTCTGCTTGATATGGAAAAAACGTTAGGCAACACGTTTGAACAATGCATTTAATTTAAGCTAGCATGATTGATTACATTTCTTAACTGCATTATGTCTGATTCACCCCTTCCTTCCCTGGGTACAGGGTGAAAGAAAGCTTCTATCCTGGATAAGGAGAGCCTGGTTTATACTGCTCATGAAGCAGGGCAGGGCACGTGTCCTTGACACCAAGCCAAGACAGAATCTCGGACTCCCTGCTACCAGATCGCTTCCTGAGGACCTCTCCAATCAGGCCTTTTCTCTCCTTTGTGATTGTCACTGCACTGCTCTAAGCCACCTCACCTCCAGCTGGGAGACTGCAGCAGCCCCTCACCTCATCTACCCTCCATCTGCCTTCCCCTCCCCACCGCCCCTCCACTCCCAGGCTCACCAGTAATGTTTGCTACCCTGAGAATAAAGCACAAAAGCCTGCGCTGTCCCGCCTCCTGGCTTGGGCTCCCACTGACCTCGCTGCCTCATCTCCTACCAGGTACCACTCCCCACCCCTAGTTCATGCCAGGTCAGCCTTGTTTCCCTCAAACAAGCCTGCCCACGGTCTGTCCCCCTGCTTTTTTCTCTCTGCCTGCAATGCGTCCCCATTTCCACCTCCAGCTGCCCAACTGTGCATCCCTCAAACCTCACCCTTCAACCTTAAAGACCCAGCTCTAAGCCCCACAGCTAGATCCCCCCCAGATGCCTGCATCACATCCTATGCTTTTCCTGCAAGGATCCTACCATGTTCACGTAATAAGTGTCCAACAAATTGGTCAGTGATCGAATCCTCCCAGTTTCTCTCGAGAAAGTAGTGAGGTCCATGGGACAAATTGAGAGAGTAGTATTTACATATATTCACTACCATGTGTAAAATAGATAGTTAGTGGGCCGTCATTGTATAATGCAGGGAGATCAGATTAGTGTTCTTTGATGACAGAGAGGAGAGGGATGGGGGCTGGTAGGAGGAAGGCTCAAGAGGGAGCATATATATATATATTTTTTATGTATAGCTGATTGCTGTTTTGGTATGGCAGAAGCCAACACAACATTGTAAAGCAGTTATCCTCCAATTAAAAGTATAAAAAAGAGGGGCTTTCCTGATGGTCCAGTGGGTAAGAATCTGCCTTACAATGCAAGAGACAGCGGTTCAGTCCTTGGTCCAGGAAGATCCCCATGCCACAGAGCAACAAAGCCCATCAGCCACAACTGCTGAGCCTGAGCTCTGGAGTCCAGGAGCCACAACTCCTCAAGCCCGTGGGCCTAGAGCCTGTGCTCCGCAACAAGAGATGCCACCACAATGAGAAGCCCGTGCACCACAACTAGAGAGCAGCCCCCTCTAGAGACAGCGCAACAGTGAAGACCCAGAACGACCAAAAATGAAAAAATTAATAAATCTTTGGAAAGACAGTAGTGAGACCCAGGCAGGAGAGGTAATACCTAAAGGCGGTGTCAGAGCCCAGGGGAGCCCCAGCCTTTCTCACCCAAAGCCAGGGCCCTCGCTGCCCGGGAGGGAGTCCCTCCTGCTGTGTCCCAGCTCCTCTTCTGGGAGCAGTCCACTTGCCCTGCCATCATCCCAGGGCGCGCCCCACTGGAGGGGGATGGGGAACCGCCTCACCGTCTCTGCATCTGCTCTTCAAATCACAGATGGTCATTCATGCACTCTTTCAGTCCCTTTATTATTCCTGTTCACTTATTCACCAGATATTTACTGAGTGTACTTATATGTGTGATACTGTGCTATTCATAGGGATACAGGGGTAAGCAAAACAGACTGCTGCCCTCGGGGCGTCACCATGTAGACAGACCAAACTGCAGAAACAGACAGTGGGTGTTAAGTGGTGGCCAGAGGGAGGTACAGGAAGGAATCTAGAGGGCAGAGCGACAGAGGAACAGCGGTTCCCACCCAGCATCAACCCTCCCTCTCTTCTAACAGAACTCTGGCCATTGCGTTCAGCAGTCCACCCCCTCGAACATCCCCTAAGCCTCTGGAGAAACCACCTCAACCCCCAGGCCCCAGGGTGGACCTGACTGGTCCAAGGGTAATTGTACCCCCTTGCCAGGGACAGGCTCAGGAAGTGGCATGTGACCTTCATCAGGCCAATAAGACAAAGGTCTTCCTGCTAGGGAAGACAGGGACCTAGGAAAGAGTCCCTGCTTTAAAGAGAAAGGCCCAAGAAGAAGAGATGCCGGCTCGAAGTGCCACAGCCTCCTGTTCCCAGCCTGAGGGTGAAGCCAGCCCCATGCTTGGCTGAGCAGAGAGGTGGAAGAACCAGGTGCGTGGTGCTAATGAATTGTGAGGGTCCTGGAGCCCTCTGATTTCCTGTCCATGTGAGATTTCCTTTTTTTTTTTTTTTTTAATAGTCCATCTAAAGTACCAAACCTGACACAGAGATATGGGCCGTATCTATCAGTACTTCCCTCATTGTCCTGTCCCTAAGTGCTACCATAGTGCCTGGAACACAGTAAAGACTCCATAAATAGGCACAGGGAATGAATGGCCTGTGTAAAGTCAGACTTCTTAGAGCAGACAAGGCTGCCCATGCAAGCGTCAAGTATGAAGTGCTCGTGGGGGTCCCCTCTGGGGGAAGCAGAAGTAGGCAAGAAAGTAGGGGAGGGGAAGAACAGCAGCAGGATCAGACAAAGCCCCCAGGGCAGTTTCCACCTGATACCTCAGGGAACTTGACCCAGGGAGCTGGGCTTTCGTAAGCCCACTCCTCACTCTCTGCCTGGGGACCACTCCAGGGGGACCGAAAACTCAGTCCCTTCAGCTCTCAACTCTCACAGTTAAAGTGGTTCCAGAAGCACAAGAGTGGCACCTGCTGACCACTGGAGGCAAGCGTACAGCGAAGCTAGCCGAAGGGTATGCGGAAGTGATGAGAGGGATTGAAGAGGGTCTGGATATGGTCCAGCAATGGGGGCCACAGGGTAGATAAATGAACAGGCCTAGAGCATGTCCACGACTGAGCCTCAAGCAGCAAAACTGAGGCAGCTTTCTGGTCTACAAATGCTCCCACCATATCCCTCCTCTAGCCAGAGGGGTCTTTTCCTACTGCCCACACAAGGATGGCTAACAGAAGCCCCCAACTCTTATTAAAATGGAAAACAGTCTTTGCATTTCAAAATTATTATTGCACTTCTTGAGATTCTTTTTGCAAAACATCAAAAGCCAGATCATAATTTGATGATGAAATATTGATTATGCATCTGTGTTTGTATGCAGAGGTCTACACTATGTAGATAGAACGCCCACACTGTAATATCTTCTATTTAAGTCAGTATGAAGATGGATGTTCCCCCCAGGCAGGTTTTGATAAAATACTTGTGTCGATACAAAGAGACATTAATGTCAATGCAAATCAATACCCGCTTATTGGTTTGGATCGCTTCTTCTTCACGCAGCAGCCGTCCCCAAGAGGGGCTCCAAACACCAGCAGCTCCCAGCCCTGTTTGCATATTTCTTCATTTACACCATGTGAGTGGGAAATGTCAGGGGAATGTGGACTGGCAGGGGGCTGCCCACGCCCACTCCTGAACTGAATCGGGAAGGAAATGAAAATAAAAGCAAACACAACCTGTAAACAAATCTGGGAGATGCTTTATTACTGTCATTAGCAACGTGCTTATCCTGTCTCCCTTTCAAAAAGAGTAATATTAAAACGGCAGAAGAGCCAAGAATCATCTCCATCCTTGTCAGGTTCTCAGCATACAAAAGGAACTAGGTCTCATCTAAACTGGGGACACTTGCTGTGTCTGCCCGCCCAGCACTTGTTGTCACCTGAAACTCCACGTATTTAGTACTTTCTAAAAATCTCACTTATTCTCTGCCTTCGCCAACCATAAAGTGAGGTTCCCAAAGGGCTGAGTTTTTAATTTGCTCTGTTTACTGCTGTGTTTCCAATGTGTGGATGTTGAATTAATTTCTTTCCGCTTCATTCATTCACCCAACAAATTGAGCAACTACTATATCACATGACTCTACTAGGTCCTCAGAGAAGGCGATGGCACCCCACTCCAGTGTTCTTGCCTGGAAATTCCCATGGACGGAGGAGCCTGGTGGGCTGCAGTCCATGGGGTCACTAGGAGTTGGACACGACTGAGTGACTTCACTTTCACTTCTCACTTTCATGCATTGGAGAAGGAAATGGCAACCTACTCCAGTGTTCTTGCCTGGAGAATCCCAGGGACGGGGGAGCCAGTCGGGCTACAGTCCATGGGGTCACGAAGAGTCAGACACGACTGAGCAACTAACACATACAGCTGTGGAGCAGAGAAGGAAGGGATTTCTGGGCACTTGAAATAGTGCAAATATCCTAAGGCAAGAATATGCCTGGTTGATTTAAGGAACATGAAAAAGGGGGCGGTGAAAATGGATTGAGCAACATTTGGACAGCTGAACTAGATGGAGGATGTTAAGGCTTCTCGGGGCTACCCTGCCCCTAACAGCTGCCACATGGGGAAACCCCATAAGAAGAATCATACAGAGTCCCCTGAATCCAGCCACCCCTACCCAACATCTTCTCTATGCTTGAACCAATATATTCCTTTTTAAAGTCACTTGTAACTGAAAGAGTCCTGATAAAACACTCTGAAACCAAGTGCCTAGGACGCTTGAGTTGCTGTGCCAACAGTGGGTCTCAAAGATACCGGGGGGCTGGCTCAGTTCAGTGGGAAATCCCACCTGGAGGAGTGAGGCCTGGGAGCCGTCTGTGCAGGGGAGGCCTGGACTCCTGACAAGTGAGAAGGAATCTTTCAAATTTGCAATTTTCAAGTGTCAGAAGGATGCGGTGCCGCTCCTCTGACACTCTGCACGTTAGGCAGATTCTCCGCATTTCCATCAACACATCTAGTGTGCAGGATGCAGCCTTTGCACCCTCATGACCTGGAACCCACAACTGAGAATGAGAACGCCAGGTGTGAGTTTGTCCAACAAGGTACATTCAAAGGACCAGACAGGCCCTTCTTCCTCAATTACCAAAGTGGGCGCAATACTTTCAAAGGATTCTGTTCAATTCAGCAGGTGCCTTGAACAGCTTCAAGATGCTGGGGAGTCAGAGAAACACACAGCTTGGTCTGTCCCCTTAGAAGGTAATCTAGTGGGTGAGGGGCCCTTTAGTTCATTTCATTCACATGTAGTGGTTTATTCGCTAAGTTGTGTCTGACTCTTTGCAATCCCATGGACTGTAACCTGCCCAGCTCCTCTGTCCATAGCATTTTCCAGGCAAAAATACTGGAGTGGGTTGTCATTTCCTTCTCCAGGGGATCTTCCCAATCCAGGGATCGAACTCAGGTCTCCTGCACTGCAGGCAGATTCTTTACCAACTGAGCCACCAGGGATATTCCATGCTAAAGGCAAGACAGGGGCTGCTGGGGTAGAAACTCCCCAAACAGGGGAAGGACAGACATTTGCAGATGATACTGGTGTGTGATCACCCCACTATTATTCATTCATCAGAAGTGAAGTGCTTCCTGTGAACCCAGCACTCTTGGGCATTAAGGATACAGCAAAGCAAGATGAGCAAGATCCCCGCCCAAGTGGAGGATGAAGATAACAAAGTGAAACTAACTTTTTAAAGAAAGGCTTCCTGAAACTAGTAAGTGCAGCAGGAAGAATGTACCAAGAAAATATATTCCAATAGAGAGACACTGGGGAGTGTGGACAAGAGGGAGAAGGCGGAGCTGAGCTGAGCTGAGCCCACATGCTGGGAAGGAGCCAGTCTGCCAGGGTGCAGGGCAAGTACTCTAGGCAGAAGGAATGGTGGGTGCAAAGGCCGGAGCAGGAGCAGGCTTGGCACACCTGAGGACCAGAGGCCAGGCTGTGTGACCCGAGCTTAGCTGGCGATGAGGAGAGACGGGAGATGAGGTCAGGGTGAATGGGGCCAGATCATGAGGAGTTCGAGTTTTATTCTAAGTGCCAGCACCTTTATTGCAGGGTGATATTGGCATATTCCCACTCAGATAAATTAACATTCTCACTTTGGCAGGTCATTTGGGTGGGAACAAGAAATGTACCCAGCAGTGCAGAAAGAAGAGGAGGGTTCTACAATTTCTCAAGATACGGACAATAGTCCCTTGTGGTGGTGTTGGGTTTTGTTTTGTTTTGTTTTTAGGAGAAGAAAGCCTCCAAATAAGCAGAGCCCAAGACTGAAATTAAGGGGCCACAATACAGGAGAGAAACACACAACACCCATCATAAAATGAACCAGGCAGGGGCAGTTCATCCCCCGCAGAGCCCATGGGAGGGAGAGGGTGAGCCTGGAAGGATATGAGGACGCTGAGCGCTGGCGGTAGGAGAGCTGTGCCTGGTCTGGGAGACAGCAGCAGGGGTCAGGAGCAGAGTGAGCTGGCCAGGAAGATCAGGGTAATGGCTGGGATTGAGAGCGAGAGAGGAGACCAGGCTGCTGGCAGCAGATTTAAAGTTAAATGGCTACTGTGGGTCTTGTGTAGCCCTCTGGGCTTCTCTCCTTCTTGGGGAGCTTTAGTCCTGGCCCCAGGGGAAGTCGCACCAGGCTTCTGCTCAGCATGTGGGCTGTGGCAGTGGCAGGCTGCAGGAAGGGTGAGGTCCCAGGCTCACAGAAGATCACACATCTAGTCCTCACCAACAGCTGCTGTGTTCTCGGCAGCTGGAAAAACATAAAAGACGTTCATTTTTCTGTAGCAGCTACAGTGATGAGCAGAGAGAAGTGACTGGAAAGGTCAGACAGGGCCTCCACCTACTCAGCTCATAAACCAGGGGAGCGACGGAGCCCCGAGACCTTGGGAGGAGAGTAGATGCTCTGCTGTACCGAGACTGCAGAGCCGAGGCCAGATCAGACCACCCTGGGGGATGACTCCTCCTGCTCCAGGTCCCTGGCCCCCTGGCTGAGCTTTCTGAACAGGGCAGGCTAAGTGGAGCTGTGCCTCTAGAGTTCAAGGGCCAGGTGCCTTAGAAAGGCAGGATAGGGTTGTGGTCAAGAGAATGGGCTCTGATGTCAGGATGACATCAGTTCAAATACAGAATGCCTGTCATCCTAACTTGAGGTGGCACCATTGAGGCTGAAACCCACTGACATTACAAAAGGAGGCCAGCCGCATGAGGAAGGAGCCAGTGCTTCCCCTTACTAAGAGAAGCTTCACTGAACCCCACCAAGCAGGTAGGAACCGCAGCAACTTGAGTATCTCGGGGGGGGGGGGGGTCCCTGCTGGGAGGTCAAGTGGAGGGCAGAACCCAAAGGTAAAGCATGGGTGGGTTGCTTCCAGCACGACCTGGGACAGAAGGGGTCTCCATTCCTGAAAGGGCCTGAATAAAACCTCCCAGAAGTTATATCCCAACAGCCATCATAGTTTGAAGACAATGCCATTAAAATTATGAATTCCCTAACTAACGAAATGGCAACCCACTCTGGTGTTCTTGCCTGGAGAATCCCAGGGACAGAAGAGCTTGGTAGGCTGCCATCTCTGGGGTCGCACAGAGTCGGACACGACTGAAGTGACTTAGCAGCAGCAGCAGTTTTATACCCACCAAACATCCTTCTTACTGAAAGTCAGCTTCCTATGCTGTGTGCGAGAGAATGTTGACAGAAAGGGAGGCAACTATTTTCCTTGGCAAGCATGTTTTCATTAATAAACCAGTTTTCCAATCTCTCTCTCTCTCTCTCTGTGTGTGTGTGTGTGTGTGTGTGTGTGTGTGTGTGACTTGCTACATCCTTTGTGAAGGGAATAGTATGGATTGTACATTCCATATCCCAGGTGTGCATTAAACTAAATGCCAGGGGATGTCCCTTCAATTCCGATCCCCAAGGTACATGTTGCTTCTCCATAGCAGCTTCCTCTCCTTCCTCTTCTCCCAGGCCATTCTGCTCCCTGCTCCAGGTATATCAGAGCTCAACAGAATCATGTCAGGGCTTGAAGGATCCTGAGAGCCCACTGAAAGCAATGAGTCCTGCACTGAGGTTCACAGAAGTAGCATTGGGTTCCATGAATCCCTGGCAAAAATTCAGAAAACCTAAGGGAATCCACACATTAGCTGATAATGAGGCCACACAGACTAACTAAAGCATCAGCCACCTCATTAAACTGGGAAGCTTAATACTGTTTTTATTGCACAATCACTTCTAAATGTCTTTTATTAATAAAATTGGGGAAATGAATTAGTTATTCCTTAATAGGCACAGTGTGTTTAGTTGGCAAAATCTTTACAAAGAAGAGGACCCACGAGTGGTGAGAATACTAAAAGGTGTCCTTTTTCAATGGGGTTGGAAAAAACCAAGTTGCCACCAACCACTGGCCACCGCCCTATTTTATGAATGAAGAAACTACAGGAACAGCAACAACAAAAAAATACTTTCCCTCAAATTTCTATTTCCCTTAGATGTTAGAAAATTCTGTAGCTCTTTGTAGCCTATAGCAGCTAGAATCATGAGAGAGAGTCTCTTTAGAATCTGTTCACTTTTTCCTCTTAATCCACTCAAACTCAGTGAATGATAGAGCTGACCCTTGAAGTCAGTGTTCACCGAAGTGTGAACTGTCCTCAGTTCACCTGCTATTCTTGGTGAGAGGGGAGGGAGGGGATGAGATGGTTCCATAATTTTTAAGTAGGGAGGGAAGGGGTAGAAAACGACACCTCTACTGCACCAGTGGTTTCTCCATATTAATCTTCACAACACTTTCATGAGGAAAGTATAGTTTTCCATTTTACAGATAAGGAAATTAACATTTGGAGAGGTTAAAAGACTTTCCAAGGGAACAAGTGTTTAGAAGTAAAGCCCGGTTCTCAGGTTTAAGTCCAGGGTGATTCGGTGTCAAGGCCCTTTAAACCCCACTGGATTCAGCACCAGGGACAGAGGCAGAGCTCCTAGAGGCTTCACTGGGAAAGGACTGGGGACAGAGAGGGTGAGAAGGTGGGTGTTGAGTCCCAAGGATGAGCTCTAACTACAGACATGTGTGAGCTATAGGAAGGGGGCCAGGGCCAAGGAAAGAGTCATCATCATAATCTCTTCACATCCACATCAAGCTGCTCTTCTTAGAACCATTTTCTGTTCTCCTGCCAACCACTTAAGGTAGGACAAGCATTGTCACCTGTAAGATGCCATTCCCAGACTGCCACCCAGAGTTTTTATAAAACACAGATGGATCCACGCATGGAAAAGTTATCTGAAGTTCATAAAAATCCACTGTTAAAGAAATAACTGTAACAGATCAACCCCAGATCCCCAGTGACTTAACACAACCTAGCTTGTGTACAGCCCCAAACAGGAATTCCTGGTAGCCATGAAGCTCACTTCCCAGAGCGATTCTGGTACCCAGGGTCCTTCCCCTCCTCGTGGCTCTGCCACCTTACAACACAGCTTCTAAAGTTCCCATGTTTATCTGCATCAAGCCAAAAGGAAAATCATGAAGAATACCTAGGGAGATTTTCACAAGCTGAGTCTGGAAGTGATACACATCACTTCTGCTCACATTCTATTCATTAGAACCAAGCTCATAGCCTCACCTATCTACAAGAGGTTATAGGAGGTGTGGTCCAGCTGTGAGTACAGGAAGATGAGGAGATGTGTCTCGTTTAACACAGAGCAGTTTCTCATTTCTGTGCTAAGTTGAGAAGCTGTCCAAATCACATGATTCTTAACCCTATTTGAGAGCTTGAGAATGGGAATAAACCAAGGACCAACCATGTAAAACATCTTGACTGCAGGGCTTGTGCTGGAAAATTCCACATGTGGATAATCTTGGAATCCCCTGCTGGGCGTCTTGCACCCCCAAAGGTATAAAGGCAGGAAAAATGATCACAACTAGAGCTTTTAGATCAGACCAGTCAACCCTAAAGGAAATCAGTCCTGAATATTCACTGGAAGAACTGATGCTGAAGCTGAAGCTCCAATACTTTGGCTCCCTGATGCAAACAACTGACTCTTTGGAAAAGACCTTGATACTGAGAAAGATTGAAGGCAGGAGGAGAAGGGGACGGACAGAGGATGAGATGGTTGGATGGCATCATCGAATTGATGGACATGAGTTTGAGCAAGCTCCGCGACTTGGTGATTGGCAGGAAGGCTTGGTGTGCTGCAGTCCATGGGGTCGCCAAGAATCTTTCGCGACTAAGCAACTGAACTGAACTGAGAGCTGTTAGATCATTAGATTACCTAGGATGATATGTATATCTACATATAGATAAGTAGATAATCAATCTATACTTCTGGAGATTCTAATTCAGCTACCTGATGTGGACGTGGGAATGTATTTTTAACCACAGGGGATGTGTCAGGACTCTTCCTGTTACAAATGTCAGAAATTCAACACACATGCTCTTAAGCAAGAAAGGAAATGCATTGGTCCATGTAACCTTGCAGGGGTAGGACTACTCTGAGTCATAACTGGATGTAGTCTCAAGCAGCCTCACTGGGACACCTCAGCCCTCTATCTCCCAACTGATCTTTTCAGTAGAAGATTCATTTTCAGGCAATCTCCCCTCATGGGTCAAGATGGCCACTAGCAGCTCCGGGCATACTGTTTTTTTATCCACATCTCCAACAGAACTGCTCTTTCTCAGGAAAAGTCCCATAATTTATCCCTTTGGCACTAATTGTTCTGGCTTGGGTCCCATGTCTGGCCCTAAGCCGGTCATGTGACCTGAAAGATGGTAATCCTCTAACTGTCCAGCATGAGCCCAGGTCATGAGCCAGACCTGACCAATCCATACCATACACGTGGACGTGTGGGGCAGGGTGGTTCCCCAAGGACAACCAGGGTGCTGTACCGAGAAGGGACACGGGGAATGGGCGCTGGGCGAGCATCGGCAACAGAGACCCTCGTGCACAGGCTAGGGGGGCTCTGAGAGATGTGGGAGCCCTGAGCTTCAGGCTCCCCACAGGTCTGTGGGAAGGTCTTCAGAACTAGAGAGGGGTCTCTGCTCACCAAGCTGCCTGATGCCTTCTGCACCCACCCCAGATCCTGTTGAGGTCTCTATACATTGAACACATGGAACTTGGACCACCCTCTAGCCTTCCTTTTTCAGAAGGACAGGAGTATGCTTGGCCCTTTCACTCAGACACTCTCAGCAGCCCTGCCTCAAAAGGCCTGGCCCTCTTCCCAGGACCAAGTGTTTGGGTGCCAATGGCACCAAGGACTTTAGCTGGTGGTAACTTAAAACAGGTTCATGACCTGAGGCCTCTGGGCAACAAAGAACCCATGAAGCCCTAAAACTGAAATCAAAACTCAAGTGTATGTACATAATATACGTGTATGCATCTCTCCACCTGGGGAACAAAAAATTGAGAATTTCCATCAGGTTACCCAGAGAGACTAATCCTAAAAAGACTGAGAACCACCATTGTCAACTGCAGCTTCTCTGGGTATCTGCTTCAGGTATTTAATGGTGAAGTTTCATGTCCCATAATACACTTGTTGAAGATGCAGGGAGCTTCTCCAAGCTGCTGGCATGGGCCAATTTGAAATATTCTTCGATCAGTGTTTCCCAAAACAGGTTCCTTGGAAGACAGGTTGTTGTGATCTTGTGTCTAGTGAGAGAAACACAAACATTTCATGTTCAGATCAGTTGGGGAAATGCTAGGTTAAATGAGACTAAACAGGCTTCTTTTCTGCAGGACTTCTCAAGAGACTTTAATATTCCAATGTTATGTGACGCCTCAGAAGCCGTTATGGTAGGCAGTGTTTCTCAAACTTATATAACACAAGCACGGTCTTGAATGAGGATTTTGCTTTTTTTTTTTTTTTTTTGCAGCATCCTGTAAAAACATGCCCCTAAACACGAACCCAGGGGTTATCCATTTGGGGACCTCCCTGGTCCCCAGGGATGTGTGTTTGTGGTGTGACTTTGAGTTTCTGCTGCTGTGAAGAGAACTGGCAGCAAGCATCCAAAAGCTTCAAAGAGGGGTGGTATTTAGAACAAGTCATTCTCTGTTCTTTTCCTGAGTCAGAACAAAAAAGATGCCAGCATGTTTGAGAGACACCTGGTGTCTCTGGATGCCTGTGAGCCATGTAGCGTCAAGAAGAGCAAGGGGCTGGAGTCAGCATGCCCGGGGAGGGCCCCTGACTGTCACTAACTGGCTGTGCAATTCAGGCATGGATTTAACCCCTCTGAGCCTCAGTCTGTGATCTGTAAAAGTGTTTGATGTGAGGAATGGGTGAGCTCATGTAGGGAATGCATAGTGTTTGGCACTCAGGAATGCTCACCCATCGGTAACCGAGGTAGAAGACTCTTTGAAACCTGCAGGGCTTCCTTTGACTGTCCTCTGACAGCTGCAGGAAATGTCCCAGTGATCTTTGCCTACCTCCTCCTCTTGCCTTGACCTTCTCCCCCTTGCTCTTGACAGCTCCCCATTTTCTCCCGTTCAGGCTCCTTGGCTGCCACTCATGTGTGCGTGCTCAGTTGCTTCAGTCCTGTCCAACTCTTTGTGACTCCATGGACTGTAGCCCACCAGGCTCCTCTGTCCATGCGATTCTCCAGGCAAGAATACTGGAGTGGGTTGCCATGCCCTCCTCCAGGGGATCTTCCCAACCCAGGGCAGGCAGGTTCTACCTCTAAACCCTGCTGTCCCTTTTCCCTGCCCTCTTGTGGCAGTTGAGGGGGTAGCAATGGGACCATGACCTCTGAGACTGGCTCCCTCCCACCTCCCTCGGCAACTCCACTGGCACAGTCTTGGGCCAAGGAGCCACATGGAAATGGATGCAGAATCCCCCACCATTGGCTGACACTCGGGCTGCACTTAAGGTCACCCTTTGTGATATGTCACGGAGAGCGAACAAATCCGCACCGTGTCTATTCTATCAGAGCTTGTTTCTATCTGCATCTGTCATCGCTGATTGCATTTGAATGGGTTTAGTCTCTATTTTAAATAAAAGATTTATGCCTTAGCTGTCAGAGCCGGCCTTTATTTGAAAATTTAATCTTGTTTCTAGGAGTCTAGATTAACTTATTAGATTTAGGCGTCCCTCGTGTGTCTCTGAGAGAAAAGGAGAAGATTCTCCTTTGCACACAGCCCTCCACATGTCACGCAGTGGAAGCCAAGAGCTGGGTAGGCTTCACGATCCAGCGAATGAGGCAGGATGGGAGCCTCTGTCTGGAGAGCTTTATTTGGTATCCTTATGTCCAGGGAGTGTTCTTCTGGGTTCATAAGTCTCTGGACCAGCTCCCCAAACATGAACTGGGAAGCCTGTGTTCCCTGCAAGCATCCTCCACCAAACTTGCCGTTTCTCCAGAGTTTTCTGGAAGCGCTGGCAGAGACCTCCAGTGGGAGACTGACAAGTCCACCTTACCTGTGCCAAGGAAAGGAGTTCCAAGCTTCCTTCACATCTATGTTCTATCTTCTGCCCTCTCAGAGCGCTCACCTGACTGACTAGACCCCAGGGTCAGAAGACCTGGGTGTGACCTTGGGCAGTCACCCAACGTGCCTGACCTCATCTGAAAGGTGGAGGTAATGTTCATGCCCGTCTCATAAGGCTGCTCTGTCACTGATGGGGAAAATAGTGGGCGAGGGGGGAGAACCCTTGAGAGTTGCTTTCTCTGAGCTTGTAGCTACTTCAGTGGGTATGGGGTGGGACACACCTACCTCCTTTGCAAGTGAAGATGTGGCTACTCCAAAGGACAGAAGCGTCTACTTGGGGTCACAGCAAAGTTATGGGTAAAGCTGGCCCAGAACCAGGAGTTCTGATCCCCACCCAGCGCCATAGGCTCTTCCCTCCTCCCCACCCACACCCCACCCCCATCTCTGTCTTTCTCTCTCCCCCTCCCCTTCTTTCCTTCTCTCCTTGTCTCTCTCTGCAGTGGATGGAATTGTGCCCCCTAGAATTCCTAGGTTAAAACCCTAACCCTCGGTGTGACTTTATTTGGGGAGAGGGTCTTTAGGAGGTAATTAGGTTAAATGAGGTCATAAGGGTAGGGCCCTGATCTCAGGATTGGTTGCCTTAAAGGAAAAGCCACCTCTCTCTCTGCACCACCCCCCCGCCCCCCACCACCACCACGTGCACACACTAAGGAGAGCCTTGTGAGCACTCAGCCAGATGGCAGCAGCCTGCAAACCAAGATAAGAGGCGTCAGAATGGAAACCTGCCTTGCTGGCGCCTTGACCTTGGACTTGCCAGCCTCCAGCACTGTGAGGAATTTCTTTGTCAAGCCACCCAGTCTGTAATGTTTTGTTATGGCAGCCGAGAGAGGCTAATATACTCTCTCTGCTTCTGTAACGTCTCTCTCTCTTTTTCTCTGTCTCTCTGCTCGCTCCCTCCCCGCAGTCCCTGACTTTCCCACAGCGCTTTCGCCCTCTGCTGGCCAGTCTCGGGTTAGCAGGCAAGGTCCGGGCCTCAGAGAGGGTCTGTCTCTTCCAAGGCAGCATCTTCCCACCCTCCCCCCAACACACACACCGCACACACTCCCCAGGATGAGAGTCGGATGGCATCTCGCCACCCCTTCGTTTGCCCTCCCTCACACCCAATAACCCAACACACCGTAATCCCTGATGCATGAGCAAATACTTTTTGTTCTAAGCTCCTGAGTCAGGGCCGAAACTGACCCATCTCTTTGCCAACCCTCATGCCCACGGACTCACTCACTGCCCGGCACACAGTAGGTGCTCACTAAATGAGTGACTAAGGGAAGACACTCACTTATGGGGATTTCATGAGTTCTTGTATTGGGTGGGTGGGGGGAGGCTCTGACTGAGGAAGGGAACGTCTCTTCCTTCTGGTGGAACCCCCCATATGCACACTTCACATTGTGTCTGGGTGGTGCCCACGCTCACTCCCTGCACTCAGCGCCAAGCAGTGCCCGCCCAGGCTACAGGTGACGGATGGGGAGCCCCGTCTCCTGCCTCATTAAGTGGCCTCCCACCCAGCTCCACCAGCCAACCTGGAGCAGGGGACGTGCATCTCTTGGTTTGTCACTTGGCAAACCAACTCAGAGGAAAGGAAGACAAAGCGACTGTCTCCATAATTCAGCCTCCTCAGCCCGGGAAGGAACTGTATCTGAGGTGGCTAATTAAGATGAATCTATCAGAGGGGAGAGGAAACCCCAGCTTCAGCTTTCTAGCTTAAAGGCTGCTCCATCACTCTGGTTCCTAAATCAGCCGTGGGAGGCAGGGGCAGGAGGTAAGGGAGTCTCCTGGCCCAGTGTGCTCAGCCAGCCTCCTCTCATCCCCATCAGTCCAGGATGAAGGTAAAGAGAGTGAGGAACTCACCTGGGGCACAAGATTTCAGGGGGCGCCACGAGCAGGATCATACAGGGTGAGTGTCAGCCATCCTTCCCAGCCATCCTTCCCTTCGCCTCCGGCTCTCCTGCAGCTCAGTACTGTGCTGCTCCTGATCTCGTCTTTCACTTTTTGATAATTTATTCATTGCGGACTTTTTTTGCATGAATTTTGCTTTTTTTTAATAATGAAAGTGGGGACTTAGATATCTGTATATACGTGTTCTTAGCAGCATTATCCACAATAGCCAAAGAATAGAAAACAACCCAGGTGTCCACTGACGGATGAGGGGATATATGAAGTGTAGTATATCCATAATGGAATTGTATTCAGCCTCTAAAAGGGGAGGAGATTCTGACACGTGCTGCGGCATGGAAGAACTGTCAGGACGTTTTGCTAAGTGAAATGAGCGGTCACAAAAAGTCAAGTGCTGCGTGATTCCACTTACATGAAGTCCTTAGAGCAGTCAAATGTAGAGAGACGGAAGGCAGTGTTACCCCTGGGGCTGGGGAGAGCAGGGACTGGGAGGTTAGTGTTCAGTGGATACTGGCTTTCAGCTGGGAAGAGGAGAGCATTCTAAAGATGGATGAAGGCGAGGCTTGCACAACAATGTGACTATGCAATGCCACCGAACTGAACATATAAAATAGTTAAAATGGTAAATTTTTTATATTTTACTACAATAAAAATACTGCATTAAAATATCATTGTTGAGGTTTTTTTTTACACCCTTTTAAATGTTATGCCTGAATTAAGTACCTCCTGCCTTGTCCGACCCTGAATTCCTCACACTGTCCCTATCTTACACATGGTAGAAAGAGCCTGAGGGATGTTAGAGGCCTTCTGAAGGTCAGTGAGAAAATTCCAGGTGAGCCAGGAACTTGAAAGCCAAGGGCCCAGCTCCCAGCTAAGGATACAGGCCAATACAGTTTCCCGTGCCTGCCCACCCCCAAGACACTTCCCGGGAGCTCTGTCAACACCACTGTCCTTCTGGAGTCAGTTGTTCCTTGGGTGGAGTCTTATCCCACAAATAAAGGCCTCAGGGGACCTAGAGATGCTGTTGCTCAGCCCCAACCCACCCCTCCTCTTAAGAAGACCCTTCTCCCAACAGCTGCAACTCTGTGCTCCTTTGCAGAGAGATCTCGAGGACTGTAGTCTGGCTCCTTTTCACATTCTCTAGCTGTGACAAGGGGTGCTACTTTTCTCCCAATCTCTATCCCTTCTCCTTCTTCAGAAACAGAACCCAAATTTAGCTGGCCCATGTTGCCTGAAATAAGACCTTCATTTCTGAGCTTTCCTTTCTAGCTGGGGGTACCCACAGGCCTTGAAGCACCCCTTTTCTTCTCTTTGCCTCCTTTGTGTTGGCTGGAAAGATGGGCGTGATGGCTGGAGCCTGTGTTGCTATACGGAGGATGGAGAAGCACAGGAGAGAAGGGGCTAGGCCTCTGACGTAGGGAGGCCTGCGCACTTCTGTTCAGGTTCAGGTCCCAGCAAGACACAGACCATGTGAGCTCACCCAGCCTCCCCCTCCTCAGAGGCAAGGCCTCTCTCTCTATGTAGACCACTTCCAGCCCCTCCTGGTCATTTCAGAAACATTTCCTAATAAATTACTTTCTCGGGAGTCTTGGATGCAGAGTCTATTTCTGGAAACCCAACCTATGACTTCCCTCCCTCCTCATTTGATCTCTCACACCCTGTGTGGTGTCCAGTTAGGCTGCAGTCCAGCTGGGTCCAGGAGTCATTCGGGACCATTCACCACATACTTTCTTTAAGTGAGAGGAACTTCTAGCAAGCTTAAGCCACTGATGTGGGAACTGGGGCTAGTCTCTTGGCCCCTCTGGCTTTAGGCTTCCCCTCTGTGGAATGCAGATAAAGCCCAGTGAGAAAACAGACATGAATGAATTTTGTAAGCTTGTAAGAGATATGTTGTGGACTGAATGCTTGTGTCCCCCACCCCACCAAGTCCATGCTGAAATGGGCTTGAAAATGGATGTTCCTTCAACTTGTAGGTTGAAATCCTAACCCTCAGCGTGATGGTATCAGGAGGTAGGGCCCTTAGAGAGGGAATTAGATCATGATGGGATTCGTGTCCTTGTCAGAAGAACACAAGAGGCGCTGGTGTTCCTCCTCCCTCTGCTCCCTGCCACGTGAAGACGCAGGAAGAAGACGGCCGTCTGCAAAGCAGGAAGAGGGTCGCCATCAGAGCCAGGAAGAGGAGGGTCAAACCATCAGAGCCCCACCATGCTGACACCCTGATCTCAGAATTCCCAGCTTCCAAAGCCCTGAGAAATAAATCTCTGTTCTTCAAGCCACTCAGTCTGTAGTATTTCTGTTATAGCGGCTAGAGCTAAGGCTTATTTACTGAATTATCTGATGGATGACCAGTCCCATGAATAACCAAGAGTTCCCCCAAAATCAATGATGACCCCCAAGCCCCAGATGTTTTTATCCAGGAATTCTGGCTGAGAAATTAAGTCCCTCTGATGTTGCTGCAGGGAATGTGACCTGACTGTCCCTTATTCAGGGCAAGGCTGTGGGGATGGGCTCCTGCCCTTCATACCATCATCACACACTGTCGCTGCCAAGACCCCCCACCCCACCCTGGCACCGCCTTGGCCCTCAGCCTCCCAGACACCCTGCACCTGCCCCATTCTGCTGACTGTACAGCTGTGTCTCCTCTGGGCTAGGCAGTGACGGGGCCATGGGACAGGCTCCCATGGCAGCACTCTCAGCAGGAACACAGGTCCCGACCCCAGGCTGGGGACGGGGAGAGGGCAGAAGGCACTGGAAGGACAGATGGGGAACTGGAGGGGAGCAGGACCAACTTCAAACGGCGGAAGTAAGCAGCTCCTTCCTAAGCCATGAGCAGAGATGAAAGCAGTCATGAGTTATGTGGGCGTACACGTCATAGTTTCTAAAGAGCTTTCTCATCCATTATGTCTCTTACTCCCAGGGAGAACAAAACGGTTCAGAGAAGGCAGAGACCTCTCCCACAGTCACACAGCAGCCAGAGACGGTGCATCGACCCACTTGAAAGAGCCCTCAGAATTTGGAGAACATCCCAGAGGCTTGGGCTTTGGGCAACAGATCTGGGGACGACAAGAAAGAACACTCACGTGCTGTTTCCCAGTGGTGGCCTGGCCCCTTCATGGAGGGCCAGGATGGATGCTGGGTGGAGGGAGGGTGTCGTCCAGGGGTTCCAGCTGAGCGCCCCCTCCCAGAAACTAGACCTGGTGCAGTGGAGGGGACACGTCTGTTGGTTTTTCCCACTTGTGATACAAGCACCCCCACTATTACTTTTGGAGACCATCTCTCCCCCAGGACACACTTGGAGTGCTTAGTCAAGCATCTCTAGTAGCAGACAGGTGATCACTGACAGCAGCTCAACCAGTCAGATTGTTCCCTATCACTTTCACACACATCCTGGATGCACGGTCAATTTCTGAGGACCCAGCCTCCCCACTTGGGCTTTCGCAGGCCATGTGATGTCCAGCCAAGCACAGCTGGCCCCAAGGCAGGTGAGTCTCCCACCTCACTCCAGTGAGGGACGATGGCACTACTATGGGCCCATTGCTGCTCTTCCTCCTACGCTGGATCTCACGTCACTCTCCTCCTGGCTCCAGCCTCCTCGACCTTGGTCATCTCCATGGGCTCCCCCAACCCCTTCCCATCACAGGACCTCTTTCCAAAGCAGCACACCACGCGTGAGAGAGACAGAGACAGAGAGGAGAGAGAGACAGCAGTGCATCTCTGCACACAACGCTGTCGCTTAAGGTGAGGATTCAGATTTCCAGAAGCAAAGTGGGAAGACGGTAGACAAAGCATTCCTCAGCAGGAAGAGAGTCAGCCAAGAAAGTGGCAGTTTCGGGGTCTGCAGGCAGCAGGGAAGTAATGAGAGACAGAAGTGGAAATAGAGGCTGGAGCAGATTCCAGGCCCCGTAAGCCAGGTTGGGAAAGTATGAGCTTCTTTCCTGTTGAGTCAGAGGGAGTCTGGGGGCCAACATTCGGCCAAGATGTCCAAGTCACAGCTACTTGCAGTCCTGTGGGGTCACCCTGATGGGCAGGGTCAGAATCGGGAGCTGGGGAACTCGGCCCGGGAGCATGACAGAGGTGGTAAGGTGCAGCCTCGGGAGCAGCAGCCCAGGGCCCTCGGGGAAATGCAGCTTCTGGAGGGGCTCCCCCAGTTCCACTTACTGAGACCACAACCTGCCTTTCTCTCTTTTTTTGACTGCACCAGGTCTTAGTTGTGGCACGCTGAATCTTTTTAGTTGTGGCAATTACTACTATTAGTTGCAGCAACGTGGGGTCTAGTCCCCTGACCAGGGATCTAACTGGGGCCCCCTGCATTGGGAGCGCAGAATCTTAGCCGCTGGACCACCAGGGAAGCCCCACCCCTGCCCTCCCAGCCCCAAGGCCTCCTGGCTTCCAAAGTCCCCAGGCTTCTCCTAGGGGAGGTGGGGGAGGGGGTTGCCTGGTACACTGGAGCCAAAGCCACTTCACTTTCAAGGCCTTCATTTCCTCGCCGTGAGGAAGTGGCCCTCTGCTGCTAAGAGTGTCTGTTGATATTTTCCATGTGCTTATTGTGTTAGAAACCTTTCACACGAATTAATCCTCGCCTCAACTCTGGGAAGCAGGTATGGTTATTAACCCCAGATTTTACAGGTAAGGAAACTGAGGCAGAAGGTTGAAAACAACGTCCAGTCACACAGGCAGTAAATGACAGCCATTTCTGAACCATTGTGCCACAGTGCCCTGAAATGGACAGCGGCGTCCATTTCCCCCTTCCCTGAGCTAGCCCAGGACTCTGCCCGACCCCTGTGACCGACCCCCTCCCCGACATCCCACCTCACTGGTTCCAAGGTCCTGACAGCACCCCCTACCGCTTCTCCAGCCCCACCTGCACCCCATCACTTGCAGTGATGTTTCCATCTTCACTCTCCCGCCCAGGTTCCCTTTGCCACTTTCTCCTGGGAGCTTTAAGCAGGAGAGACAACTGGGAATCTGCTCTTCAGACTCTTGGGACTTCTACACTGGGGCCACCCAAGCCTCCTGCCGCCTCGCCGCCCTAGGCCAGACATTTGGAGCTTCAGCTGATTCCCGCAGAGAAGTCACCACATCATCGCCAGCTGCCACCATGCTGTGATTAGTTAATCACTAAGTGCATGGGGCTTTTAATTAACTGCCAGCCCTGCACGGGCAGCTGTTCCACAAACCACATCTGATCCTGGCTCCCTGCCTCCCGCCCCCGTCTGGGCTAGTGGAACACTTCAATCACGCAATTGCTGCTTGGATATTTTGATGCTGCAGGCATGGCAGCTGCCAGTACTGCAGCCCTGATGGAAGCATCAGCCACAAGAAAGAGAAAAGAAAGCAGCTCTTAGTTGGGGGGCCACTGGGTGTGTAAGGCTGAGGGGAAGTCTGCACAAGATCTGTGAGTGTACAGACATGGCTGGGACGTGTATCTACAGAGTAGAAGTCATTCAACTCGTACAAATGTAAGAAAGAAAGAAATCTGTAGGTGCCACATAACCAGAGTGGACTTCAGGCGTGGCTGGATCCAGGAACTGTTGTTCAGTCGCTAAATTGTGTCCTACTGTTTGTGAGCCCATGGATGGCAGCATGCCAGGCTTCCCCAACTCCCAGAGTTTGCTCAAACTCATGTCCATTGAGTCAGTGATGCCATCCAACCATCTCATCCTCTGTCGTCCCCTTCTCCTCCTACCGTCAATCTTACCCAGGGAATCCAGGAATACAAATGAAATTACCAGAGCAGATGAGGCCTGAACCATCAGAGGAACAGTACTTGGATCCTAGATGGGTCAGCTGAGCACAGGGAGTTCATGAGACAGCTTGTCCAGATGAGGACTTCCCTTGCTTCTTGCTCATTCATTTATCTTCTCCCATCTCTGGACCTCAAGACAACTCTGGGCGGACATCTATTACAGCCTTATCGCATTTGATTTTAACTATTTGGTCACATATCTGTGTTGTCCAAGAGACCAAGATTTCCCAGTTTCAGTGCTATTGATTTGGGGACAGAAGGTTTTTGTTGTGGGGGTATTCTGCACCTTCCCTGGTGGCTCAGACAGTAAAGCGTCTGCCTGCAATGCACGAGACCTGGGTTAGATCCCTGGGTCAGGAAGATCCCCTGGAGAAGGAAATGGCAACCCACTCCAGTATTCTTGCCTGGAGAATCCCATGGATGGAGGAGCCTGGTGGGCTGCAGTCCACGGGGTCGCAAGAATTGGACCCGCCTGAGTGACCTCACTTTCACTTTCTGTGCCTTACAGGACGTTTAGCAGCAGCACTTCTGGCCTCCAGCCACTAGATGCCAGTAGCACCCCTTCTCCCAGTTGTCACAACCAAAACAATGTCTCCAGACATGGCTGAACGTCTGTTGCAGGGGCAGTAGCCGCCCCTCTGAGAGTCCCTGGGATAGAAGATGAGACAAAGGAGGTGTCCAGTGCAGGGTCTGAGACCTCATGGGATTCCCACGATACTTGGAGGGCAGAAACAAGGGTAGGGAGAAGAAGAAAGTGATAAGGCACAGAAGAGCTGGTGTGGGTTCCACACGTGACAGAGGGCAGTCGTGTGCTGGCGTGGGCACCACTGCATGCAAGGGTCTGTGCAGGGTGATGAAGGGACCCCTGGAGCACACCAAAACCCCACACTCGGAATCGGATGTAAGTGGGAACCAAGAAACTGAGCAAAAGGCAAGAAAACTCAGACCCCAAGAGGGAGCGGCCCAGGTAGGGACCAGCCCAGTGTTCACCATGTGCCCCCACGTAGCTGCTTATGCGCAGCAAAATACCAGCAGACAGCCCTTTTCTGTCCAGGCACTGTTGTAAGTCCTGACCCAATAATTCCTCAGGGAAACCTATGAGATACATCACGCCATTTTATCCCCTTTCACAGGTGAGGAAAGAGGCACTGAGGGTTTTGTGGCAGTGGTGGTGGTTTGTTTACTTGCCGAAGATGCCAAGTGGCAGAGCCGGGATTCGAATCCCACTAGTCTGGCCTCTGAGTCCACTCTCCTGCCTGGAATGTTCCACTGACCTTACCAGAGGGCAGAACAGCTGTCCAGGCTGTCCTCAGCATTTGTGGGGCTGCAGTGGAGGAGACAGCTCTGGGAGTGACATGGAGAAAACACCTGCAGAAAGTTCTTCAAAGAGGGACCAGGGTTTGCACCCTGAGAACCTCCCCCAGCTCGGCTACCTGGAGAGGGTGTTGGATTCCAAGGCTGAGGGCTTGTTTAAATTCTTGACCCTCCAGTGCCCACCAGTGGGACCACTGGGTCCCTCCATTAACCCCAGGTTCCTCATCTACCCAATAAGAATCACACCCACCTCCCTGGAAAACAGGAGGGATCCAGGCTTCCCTGCTCACCAATGGTGGGACCTTCACAAGAGACTTCAGCTCTTCGATCATGGGGATGGTGGGAGGACCTCATGGACCCTCAAAACAATCAAGGGGTTTGAAAAGTTGCAGAAACTTGGGGCATAAGATAGTGTCATAGTTATGGCCTCATAATTAAGAGTACAGACCCTACAGGGGAGCCCACCATGTGCCAGCTGTGTATCCTTGGGCAACTTGCTGAATCTCTCTGGTCTAAGTTTTCTCTTCTGTAAAATACAGCCCATCGTAGTTCCTATTCCTGTCTCCGGTATCATGAGGGGATAATAATACCTCTGTGGCTGGTTTAGTGGGAGAATTAAATGAAAAAATACCTGTGAACCTGGAGACAATGCCTGGCACATGAGATAATAGTGCTCAGGAACCCATGTCAGCCCCAGGATCACATCTGAGATGTTCCCCTGGGGCTGGCGGGCCCTCGTCCTACCCCCAGCACATGTATCAGAGAGTTCAGTGGCCAAATAGCTGTTCCTCAGAGCAAGTGTCAGCCTAGCCTCCCTCCCCACCCCTGGGCATGCACACTCCACATCCAGGGCTCTTTGAAGATCTGGCTGCTGCAGGATTGCTTCCCGAACAGCGGAGGGGAATGCAGGTAGCTCTCATAGCATGCTCCACCTTCCTGAAGCCCCACAGGCTCCTGCCACTCCCCTGGGAGTACGGGAGTCATTCTTTTCTGTATTATAATAATAATAACTGAGCTGGGACAGCAGAGGGAGGTTGGAACCCACCACAGACAGGCCCGGGGTAGGGAGTAGGACCAGTTTATCCTAATCAGGCTGAAACTGTCCCCACCTGGAATCAGCTGCCCATCGTCTGGAATCAGCTGCCTCCTGCCCAGCCGCTGGGCCAGGCCTCCAGGCTGACTTTCCTTGAGAGGCGGGGGGTAGAGAGGAATGAGCCCTGAGCTGTCCTTCTGGGCAGCAGGACAAGCCCCCAGAGCCCAGGCCAAGCCCCTCTTCCTTGCTGATTCTTGCCTCGGTGCCCCCGTGGAGGAGGAAGGTAGGGAGACCAAGGCCTGGCTATTTCCCTTGCATTGGGCCCCTTGGTCTTGCCCTTAAGGGTCTTGCCCATTGTTCTTGGGATCAGTGTTCCTACACCACTCCCACCTTTGGCTATCATAGGCCCATGTATTTGGCCACTGCATATATGTGGCTATCACCTATTAAGCACCTACTGTATGCCTGGAAGTAAGCACTTTACTCAGATAGTTCATCGAATGCTCACAGTTGCTGGAGTAGGAATTATAATTGGCTTTATTTATAGAAGAGAAAACTTAGACCAGAGAGGTTAAGCTATTCACCCAAGTATACACAGCTTGCACATGATGGATTCTCCTACAGAGTCTATACTCTTAATTATGATGCTATAATATGCCACTAGCTTATGACCCAACTTTCTGCAAATTTTCAAAACCCTTGATTGTGCCATGAGCTCCTCCCAACATCCCCATGATCAAAGTGAGGTTGAGGTTAATGCCATTTTATAGATAAGGAAACCAGGATCTATGGAGAATCAGCCTCCCTGTGGCCATGCACTCAGGAAGCCTCAGAAAAGAGAAGGGACATAGTCAACCCCCTGACAGCTGCCCAGCCTCTCTGGGAATCCCTCATCACAGGGGTCTCCTGCGCCCTCCTAGTCCCCTGGGGGAACACAAGACCTGAGTCTCAGAGAATATGCTACTTGTTCCCAGCCCCTCAACCCTTCCCTTCTCTTCTCCCAGACAGAGCAGTGGAATTTGGAGGTGTCATTACCAATAAGATCTGGAAGAACCCTTAGCCTCGGTCAGCCCAGGAAGCCCTTGGGGATCAACCTGTTACTTAATACAGACCTAGAAGGAGGGTGGGCTTGAGAGTGTGATCAGACAGGTGTGACCCCAGCCCTACCACACAGCAGTCAGACAGCCTAGGGCCCAGGCCACTTCAGATCTTGGGCTCTACACCTATGGAATCGGATAAGAATCCTTACTTATCCAGATCAAGGATGTGTGTGTGCATGTGTGCTAAGTTGCTTCAGTCATGTCCAACTTTGTGACCCCCACAGACCATAGCCCACAGGCTCCTCTGTCCACGCAGGATTCTCCAGGCCAGAATACTGGAGTGGGTTGCCATGCCCTCCTCCAGGGGAACTTCCTGACTCAGGGATCAAACCTGCATCGCCAGTGCCTGCTGCATTACAGGCAGATTCTTCACCACTGAGCCGATAGGAGGAAACACATTTGTTTTTTGTGACTTTGTAAAATGTGTATTTAGAATTACTGCATAGAGGGTCGGGGGTCACAAACTCACGTGTCATCAGGAGACAAATGGATCAGGTAGATGGGTGAAGTTGGCCAGGTAGAAGCTGTGGCAATAGATGGCACATACCTCCATCTCAAGCGGAAAAGATGCCAGCCCAGTTGTACCAGATCACCATTTATTAAACAAATCAGAAATCTGATTTTTTTTAATGAAATGCCCTGATTTCTAAAACACTTTGCAGACTGAATAACATACCTCTGTGGACCAAATGTCACTTGCACCGGTTTGTAACTCCTAATGGGGGTTCGAGTTGCTAGAAAAGCATAGAGGCCAAACAGCAAGCCCAAGGTCACACAGCCAACCAGGCAGAGCCAGGCAAGCCTCAGCCCAGCCCTCTGGCTCCCCACCCAGTCCGCTCTCCCCAGTTCCATGCTGCGTGGTGGTTTCCAGCACCCTGCGATCCATCCAGCCCGAAGTCTGTGCCCCTGGGAAGCAGTGAACTCCTGGGAGCCCTGCAGAGCAAAGAAAGGACACTCCCAGGACAAAGGACACTGCGGGGTTCTGAGTATGTACATCATAGCACATCCATCCTGAGGCCTAATTGAGACATTTGCTTGGAGTGTCCTCAAAAACTAGGGCAGATGTGGCTCTCTGAGAGTCAGAGCCACCCGCCGCGGACACCCCGCCGAGACCGGGGACTGATGGCTGTTCTCTGGAACTTGGACCAGCCAGGGAAGCCGGTTCTCACTAACAAGATTATATATTTTTTAAATGGCCCTTGTGTATTGCAAGGAGCTGCTGCTGCTGCTGCTAAGTCACTTCAGTTGTGTCCGTCCTAAAATGCCAGAAAGGAAGACACAGTATTTAAAAAAAAAAAAAAAAAAGACCATCAGCTCATTTCTGCAGGAATCGTTCAGCACCAGGTTAAAAACTCCCTGTGGATTTCACCCCCAGGCATCCCCTAGTCTCCTTGACTCTTGCAGTAGGTATGGGGGTGGGGGGCTACGTGAGCCCTGTTCTCAGACTCCTTTCTCCTGGAACTCCACAGTGCTCTCACGGTGCTGGGGGTCAGATGAACTGGGTTCCGGTCCTGGATGGACATATTCCCAGCTCAGCGGATGTGAGCAAGTTGCCCTCCCACCCCCCTCAATTTCATCCTCTGTCCTCTGCGCTGACACCGCACCCAGCTGTGGTGAAGCTCCAGTGAAGCAGAGGCTGCAAACGGGTATCCATCCCCAGGCGTGAGCAAGGCCACATGGGTTTCGCCCAATCAGCATTTCTTTTTAAGTTTGTCTCCGACTAATTTCACATAAACATCTGGATTTCTGGCTTCTCTTGAAAAATCAGAAGATCTGGCCACACAGGGTTGACCTTCCCATGTGGTCACAACGGGCTATAGCTGAGTGACAGCTTGCCTGTTCCCCTGACGCCGCCCACTCCTGACTTCCGGTACCCAGCCAGCTTCACTCCTTTATGTTACCTCCTTCACACTTGAATTTGAGACCTCTGATTTAATGCAACAGATATGAAAAGTCTTTGGGGGAAGTCTACGGATTCTGGGCTTCATTATTATTAATGGAATTTTTGGATCCCACTGTTTGGCTTTGACCTTGGGCAGGTCTCTCGGGCTCTCTGGGCTCTGGTCGGCTTCGAATCTGTGAAACGAGAGCGAGCACTAGAAGACTCCAGGAGCGTTTCCAGCTTTGACCCTTGGACTGCCTCCAGGAGCTGGTCTTGCAAACTTTTCTCTTCAATAGCAGTCCAAGAGCCTCTTGACTACTTAGGTTCTGCCATAATATTTGTTAAAGGGAAGGAGACAGGGAAAGAGGGGAGAAGCTGTTCGAGTTTCCCTGGGTACCAGTCACTGAGTCTCTGTCTCTCTTAACCCACCCACCACCCACTGTTCATAAGACAGAGCCAGGCTCTGAAGCCAACAAGAGTGAGCTTAGAGGCTGGCCAGCCCAGGGGCAGGACTGGATGACAGAAAACATATAAAAACACTGTCTCCCCCTGACTATACTTTCTCTCTCTCTCTCTTTTTTTTTTCCACCACTGTTCCTAACATCTTTTATTAAAGATGAACATCATGCCAATGGTTGGGGGTGGAGGTGCAATGGCAGGGCATTATTCTCCACTTCACCCCCAAATTCCCAAGTTTCACTGCTTTCTGCCAACCCTCAACTCAATCCCAGGTCCAATCTAGGCTTGGCACTTGGGCTTGCCAGCAACAGTGCTCTATTGGATGCTATCTCCACATATGCAAGGTGTCTTCCTGGCTTTCTCCAGCTCAGCCTGCCCACTCTCCTCCCTACCTGCTCCTATTTCTGTTCATATCACCTGGCCCGTCGGAAGCAGTCCAGAGTGGTTGGTTGAATGAAACAAAAGCAGCACATCCTGGTGCCTTCATTCCCTTGTTGTTCAGTTGCTCAGTCACGTCTGACTCTTTGCAACCCCATGGACTGCAGCACTCCAGGCTTCCCTGTCCTTCACTATCTCCCAGAGTTTGCTCAATTCATGAGCATTGAATTAGTGATGCCATCCAACCATCTCATCCTCTGTCTGTCCCTTCTCGTCCTGCCCTCAATCCTTCCCAGCATCAGGGTATTTTTCAATGAGTCAGCTCGTCATATCAGATGGCAAAGTATTGGAACTTCAGCTTCAGCATTAGTCTTTTCAGTGAATATTCAGGGTTGATTTCCATTAGGATTGACTGGTTTGATCTCCTTTCTGTCCAAGGGCCTCTCTGGAGTCTTCGCCAGCACCACAGTTCAAAAGCATCAATTTTTCAGCACTCAGCCTTCTTTGTGGTCCAATTCTCACATCCATGTACGACTACTGGAAAAACCATCACTTCGACAATATAGACCTTTGTTGGCAAAATGATGTCTCTGCTTTTTAATACGCTGTCTAGATTTGTCATAGCTTTTCTTCCAAGGAGCAAGAGTCTTTTAATTTCTTGGCTGCAGTCACCATCCGCAGTGATTTTGGAGCCCAATAAGATAAAGGTCTGTCACTGTTTCCATTTTTTCCCCATCTATTTTTCATGAAGTGATGGGACTAGATGCCATGATCTTAGTTTTTTGAATGTTGAGTTTTAAACCAGCTTTTTCACTCTCCTCTTTCACCTTCATCAAGAGGCTCTTTAGTTCCTCTTCACTTTCGGCCATTAGGGTGGTGTCATCTGCATATCTGACGTTACTGATATTTCTCCCAGCAATCTTGATTCTAACTTGAGCCTCATCCAGCCCCAGCATTTCGTATGATGTACTCTGCATATAAGTTAAACAAGCAGGGTGAAAATATACAGCCTTGACATATTCCTTTCCCAGTTGCCCCAAACTAATTCTCCACTTGCTTCCCCAGGCCTTCATTCTTTAGACACACAGATTAATTTTCTCCCTGTACACCTCTATGCTTTGGTGGGTGCAGTTCCCTCCAGCTGGAGTGTATAATCCTTGTTGTCAAAGTCCTCTGCCTCCTTCAAGACCTACTTACCTCCAATACTACTTTGGTGGTTTCTTCTCTGATCCCCCCAACAGACTTTACCATGCCCTCTCTTGGGCACCCACAACACTATTAACCATCTCCTCTGCTTTAGCTATTTGTATCACATAAAAGATTTTGATAACAAGTAACAAAAGACACAACTCAGGCTGAGTTACACTATGAAAAGCTTAAAATACTGGTTTAATTTTTCAGTGAGTCTCGTGGCTCTGCCCTGCTCTTTGAATGAGGTTCATTTCAATGGTAGCATCCTTCCCTCATCAGCCCAACATGACCACCGCCATTGCAGGCTTCACGGTCGAAATCTCCCACGGTTCACCGGAAGTAGGCTTCCTCCCATGTCTGTCCCTATTCCATGCTGATTGGGCCTCTCTTGCGCCAGTCACTGTAGGCTGGGGAATGCTGCATGTTGATTGGCTTAGACCAACCTGGTTCCCTCCCTCAAGTTGGAGCAATGTTTACTCACCCAAACCACAATGGGGAACAATGGAGGAAGCTTGGGGAGACACAACAGTGCCCACAGGGCTTTGTAAATGTCTCCCCAAGGAAACAATAATCTCTGTGAGCGCAGGGCCTGACTCTACTTCATCTGGGGGTTCCTCCTTACTCAGAGCCCAGCATGGTGCTTGGCGCCAGAGACACAAGTTTAAATATTCCTTGATTTGAACACCCTTCTGACCCATAAGATGATACTCTGGGGCCTGGGGCCTGTCCCCTGGCCTCCAAAAACGACAGTGATGGCTGTCAGATGACTGATAGCGCTAATACTTAGGTTCACAAGAGTAGAGTTCTGCGACCCCAATTTCAGCCTCAGAATTGGGCTTCTAGAAACGTGGCCACCGACCTCTACTGAAGATATGAGGAAGAGAAACCTGGGATAAAGAGGCTTGAGATTAGTCCCCAGGTATTATCCATTCACTTGCTCACTCACCTGCTCACTGTATTGATGCCTATTTATCATTGCCTCCTCAGCCCATAGCCCCTGCTGAAAGGGGACAGGTGGTGTGACTGTAGTGTGGGTGCAGTTCCCTCCAGCTGGAGTGTATAATCCTTGTTGTCAAAGTCCTCTGCATCCTTCAAAACCTACTTAGCTCCAATACGACTTTGGTGGTGTCCTCTACGATCCCACTCCTGCCTGCCTCCACCCATCATGACCATTCTTGATTGATTGCAATTAATTATTTCATTGGTTTTCAGCAGAGTTGTACTATTCCTTAAGAGGTATTTGGAAAATTGGGGGGTTGTCTTCTATTTTAGTTGTGAAAGTCGCTCAGTCATGTCTGACTCTTTGCGATCCCATGGACTACATAGTCCATGGAATTCTCCAGGCCAGGATATGGAGTGGGTAGCCTTTCCCTTCTCCAGGGGATCTTCCCAACCCAGGGATCGAACCCAGATCTCCCGCATTGCAGGCAGATTCTTTACCCGCTTTTAGTTGTGAGAATGCATTAAAATACTGAAATACATTCAAAGAAGACTTATATCTTTTAAATTTTTCTCTCTTTTTTTGGTTTGGAAGATTTTAGTAATGTTTAGAAGTATGTATCTGCAAATAGGTTAAGTTGTATATGAATTTTATTGCAAGATAGCAAACCCCTTACAGAATGTGTGACATAAGGGTGCATTGGCAAGCACTTCTGCCTCTGGCTGAGTGAGGAGACGGTAAAGCCTCTCCCCAAAAAGCAATTATAAAGTTGGGCTAAATTGATCAAAACAACCGTGTAGTACTCTGGATATCAACCAAAGGCGCCTAACAATTGGAGCAACATCTGTGCTTGGAAACTGGAAATTTGGGCAGTAACAGTGAGGATCTATATCATTTTAGCCTGAGTCTTCTATTCCCTTCCTCCCAACTCAGTCAGAATGGAGTTTCCACCAGGGTGGGGCAGTTTCTCTGGTTTGGTTAAAGGGGGCTCAGTGGATTTTGATCAGTAAATAGCATTCACTCTTGGCAACCTTATCGGTTTAAGGGAAAATCTCCAAGTCAGAGAAACATGAAAACCAACAGTTCCACTGGACTAAGTTTCCAATTGTGATTGGACATATATGTTTCTGGCTAAAGCTGCATGCATGTGCCTCGGAAACTAGAAGAGGCCGATCAAGCCACAAGCTCATGGCCAACCCTGAGGCTGTGCATGTGTGTAAAGGAGACAGGAGATAGCCCAGCAGAAAGTAAAGGACAGGGAACATGTGAAAATGGCCTGAATGTTGAATGTGCTCCTGAGATAGGCTGCTTCTAAAAAGGTTTCCCAATAACACTTGCCTCTAAAATTAGTGTCCTCTCTTTGGGCATAGTCTGAACATAGTGACTTGCTTCTAATAAATAGAACATGGGAGAAGTGATGGATGTCACTTCCAAGGCTAGGCTATAAAAGACTGACTTCTCTCTTGCTCTCCTTCTCTCTTTAGTTCTTCTCCCTTGCTGTTCTGATGAAGCAGGCTGCCATGTTATAAAATTCCTTATGGAAAAGCACAGGTCACAGGGAAATGAGGGTGGCCTTCTGCCAACAGCCAGCAAAGAAAGAACCCAGTCCAGTGGACTGCAAGAAACCCAGTCCTGCCAACAACCAAATGAGGAGCTTTGAAGCAGCTGCATTCCCAGTCAAGGCTTCTGGGCCAAGGAACCTGGTCAACACCTTGATTTAGCTTGAGTCAGAGGACCCAGCTAAAGTGTACCCGGACTTCTGACCCACAAAAGCGTACAATAGTAATGTTTTTGTTTTAAGCCATTAAACTTTGGGTTGATTTGTTATGTAACAACATGGTAATTGACACAGCTCCCCTACCCAGACACAGACTAATCAACAGAGGACAGAAAGTTGGCATTTTGAGCACAATCTCTGTCCAGTCAGATATGCAGATACAGACACAGAGAGAATGTTTTGGAAGCTAGATTTAAGTATAAAAACAAGAATATAAAAATTTTAATCAGAACTTCAGCAGCTTCACACCATAGAGAAAACAGGACATCAGACAAGAATTGCCTGATTCATAGAGCCTGGAGAAGTGATCTTAAAAATAACCAAATGAAAAAGTAGCAACAATAAACTTGGGGCAAGGGTAGAGGTGAATCAGAATCCAAAGTTGCTACTATATTTCTTAATGTCTAATATTCAACAAAAAATTACAAGTTATACCAAAAAAAAAGGTAAGCGTGAACTGTATTCAGAAAAGCAACTGTCATTATAAGCTGTCTCTGAGTGTTCCCAGATGTTGAAAGACTTTAAATACTTTTAAAAATATGGTCAAATAACAAAAGTAAAACATGTCTTAAATTTTAAAATATGATAATAATGAAGCAACAAAGAGGGATTCTAAATAATAAGACAGAAATCATTTTTAAAGTGAAATTCTGGACTTGAAAAGTACAGCTGAAATGAAAATTACACTAGAAAGACTCAACAACAGATTATACATGGCAGAGGAAAGAAGACTGATAGATAGGTAGAAATTATCCAGTCTGAAGAACAGAGAAAAGAATGACTGAAGAAACATGGGCAACGCTTTAGAGACCAAGAGGACAACATTAAGCATGGGCGTCTAGAAGCAGAGAAATGGACAGAAAAATATAATGGAAAAAAATGGCCAACATCTTCCAGAATTTAATGAAAGAGCATTAAATACATATCCAAAAATTCAACAAATCCCACGTAGACTAAATATAAAGAGATTCACACTTAGACTCATCATAGAAAACTTTTGAAAGGCAAAAACAGAAAAATCAGCAAGAGAAAAATGACATACATAGGGGAGCAAACAGCTGACTAACAGCTGACTTCCCATAGAAAAGAATGGGAGGCAGAAGACGACAAAATGATGCATCAAAGTGCTGAGTAAACTGTTAACCAAGAAGTCTGCTGCTGCTAAGTCGCTTCAGTCGTGTCCAACTCTGTGTGACCCCATAGACGGCAGCCCACCAGGCTCCCCCATCCCTGGGATTCTCCAGGCAAGAACACTGGAGTGGGTTGCCATTTCCTTCTCCAATGCAGGAAAGTGAAAAGTGAAAGTGAAGTCACTCAGTCATGTCCAACTCTTTGCGACCCCATGGACTGCAGCCTACCAGGCTCCTCCGTCCCTGGGATTTTCCAGGCAAGAGCACTGGAGTGGGGTGCCATTTCCTTCTCCAATGCAGGAAAGTGAAAAGTGAAAGTGAAGTCGCTCAGTCATGTCCGACTCTTTGCTACCCCATGGACTGCAGCCCACCAAGCTCCTCCGTCCATGGGATTTTCCAGGCAAGAGTACTGGAGTGGGGTGCCATCGAAGAAGTCTATCATCCAGCAAATCTTTTTTTCAGAAATGAAGAGAAAAATACAGATATCTCCACATACACGAAAACTAACAATTTTGCTAAAATTCTGCAAATATAAAGCAAATGAATCCAGATACAAAAGATTACATGTATCTGATTTTATATATATATAATTCCAACAGACAGAACAAATGTGAAATTAAAAATCAGAGTAGTGTTTACCCTTGGAGGGAGGGAGTGACTAGCAGGGGACATAGGGAGGAAATTCTGCAGCACTAGTTATTTATGATTCTGGAACATTTCTGCATGTAGTTTAAATCAATAAAATTCACTAAAACAAAGAAGGAAGCTTGGTCATGTCACTGCCTCCCCCCGTCTGAATCCCTTTTCTTTTCCCTTTGCTTCCCTTTCCTTTCCAGACTCAGCAAAACAGTGGCCTTCAAGGAGCTGCCTGGTGTGGCCTCTGCCTGCCTCCCCAGCATCATTCCTCACTACCTTGTAATCTAGTGTGGGAGGAAAGGGACAGGCCGAGCTGCCTCCCTCTTGAAAAAGAAGGAAACTCCATCTTGCACTTTCAGGGAGCTTTGGACTATATGCCTAGTAGCCATGGGGATAACATACCTACAGCTGAACTGACCTCCCAGACTGATAAACACCAGATTCCATACCAAGATTTCCCATCGCCAAAAAGAGTGTGATAATCCCCTGTGAAGTCAATCACCTTTGTAATCTTTATGGCACCCAGTGGTGTAGGCTACGACGTATAACCAGCTGACCCTTCTGATTATGAATCGTGGCTGTAACCCAACTGTATCTCCCTTTAACACTTTCCAGGCTAGGTTTAAGGAATTGGGGGATGTGGGCTTGAGCAGTACACGTAAGGTATATAAGGTTTTCACAAAAGTCAGTCGGGGTCCTTGGCTAAGAGGAGACTCTGCCTTGGGCCTGCTGGTGTAATAAACTGCACTCCACTATTGGCATTGTCCTTCTGAATGAATTTGTTTCCCAGAATGCATGGCTACAACACTAGCTACCTTGGCTTTCTGCTATTACGCAAGTGTTCCCTGCTTCTATCCTGCCACAGGGCCTTTGCACATGCTCAACCTCCTGGTCCAGAGACCCATTAAGACCAGTTTACCCTTTATCTTTAGCCACTCCCCAAGTGTGATCCACCCACTAACCCATCCGAGTCTAGTTCTTTTGTTTAGTTCTTAGAATTATATTTCTTTCCTTCAGAGTACTCCTCTTCATTTGTCCTGATGGATTCACAGAGTAATTATTGAACTGCTGTCTTTCCCACTAGCCCATATGTTTTAGGAGTCCTGATGATGTTTTTATCTTGCCTTATATCCCCTGCACCATGCTGGCATATAGCAGGCATCTGATATCTAGTCGATGAATATAAAAGTAATTAAGCCTATACAAATCCTCATTCTAATTAGAGCACATTGTGGAAAGCCTACAAAACTAAAAAATTTAGATTTTTGTATAAGCTGCAGTGAGCCGCTGAAGGTTTTTGAGGAGATAGGTGAGTTGACCATTGTTTTAGGAACATCTCTGTGGAAATGGAGGTGGAGAGCCCATACTGGAGGCTGTGGCAGAATCCAGGAGATGGACAGTGCCTGAAGAGGTGAGGGAGGAAACAGAACAGGCTCTATCTTGAAAGCAGGACTCCATCTCGGGCTGGATTGTGGACTTTGAGCTATACGTCCAGTATCTTTGGAAACAACATACCAACTGGAAAACCAGGCCCCCAGAAGGAAGAGCCCCAGGGTTCTCCGTCGCCTAAAACAATACCCTAATTGTCTGTGTAACCAAATAGAATCATACATTCTATTGTGCTTACTGGGGTATGACCACAGGCCTATCGATAATTGTCACTGTTAGCGTCCTAGGCTTAAGGCATACGATCACGGGTAAACTTTGATTGTATCTTTCTTTTTCCTTTGTTCAGGCTAGTTTCAGGGGACCTTATACACTTAGGGTATATAAGGTTTTCACAAAAACTGGCCAGGATCCTTGGCTAAGAGGAGACTCTGCCTTGGGCCCGCCGGTGTAATAAACTGCACTCCACTATCTGCACTAACCTTCTGAGTGAGCTTGTTTCCCAGAACCCGTGGCTACAACAGAGGGGACAGGATCCACGTGGGGAAGCCCGCTCCACTCTGACCCCTGCCGACAGCCTGACAATGACCTCACAATCAGCCTCTGGACCTCCTGCCCCTGGAGGCCAGGATCCCCGGCTCTGCCCCAACACTGCCCTTTATGCTCGCATATATGTTCATGTCTAGAGGGAAACACCGCACCATCTGAGTCATCCAGGACCAGCGACAGAGGCAGAGGGCTCAACAAAGTGGGAGTGGGCCACCTTCCTGCCCACGGCAGGGCCAGGGCTCCACGATGACAGAGAAGTCAGAGGACCTGAAGAACTCCATGCCCACAGAGAGGAAGCTCGTGTGGAGGACGGCCGAGGAGAGGCGGATGTCAGACCTGACTCGAGTGTTGGAGTGGCTGGAACGGAGGCAGGGGAAGAAGAAGCAAGCTCTCCAGGTGTGTACTGTCCCAGAAACCCTACAAGGAAGGCTTCGCTCAAGGCGACTGAAGCCTGATGTAATGGGGCGAGGGCGGGTTTGCAGCACGGGGGTGAGCCAGTAGGAGAGCGCTGGAGCGCAAGGGGGAGATTGTCCACGGGGTCAGGCCATCCTTGTTTGCTAAGGAGCCCCATGTAGTTAAGCTCCCACCCTGCCACAGAGACTGGGAGGTGGGGATGCTGTCTTTCTTGATGTTCGCATTTCAAAGGAGGGCTCTCTGCATGCTTGTGCGCAGTCATGTCTGACTCTGCGAACCTGGACTGCAACCCACCAGGCTCCTCTATCCATGGAAACTTCCAGGCAAGAACACCGGGGTGGGTTGCCATGCCCTCCTTCAGGGGATCTTCCTGACCCAGCATCTGGAGAAAAACATTGCTGGATTGTAAACCTGGGCAAGAGGCTGAGAGAGGATTTATATCTCAAAGGGGCAGAAAAGGAATTTACAAGTGTAAATTTTCTAAAGAAATTGTTCTAGGAAAGGGGAGGTCAAGGGTCTACCGTCAGGGAGACTCCTGTCTAGTTTCACTGAGGTTTCACTTAATGAGAGACATTAAAGCTCTCTCTGTCCGCTTTTTAGAAGGGCTGAGGGACAATTGCTTCTAGGGTCTTGCTGCTGTGTCCTTCCCATTGTCCCCAGGCACTTCCAGCCTCGTGATAGCCCCAGGGTCAAAGGGCATCTTCCACCTCCACTGTCCTCTCTGCGACTCCTGATAACACAAAAAACCTCAGATGCTCAGTTGAGTCTGACTCTTTGGGACCCCACTGACCATAAGCCCTCTGTTCATGGGATTCTCTAGGCAAGAATACTGGAGTGGGTTGCCATTCCCTCCTCCAGGGGATTTTCCTTATCCAGGGATCAAACCTGTGTCTCTTCCATCTCCTGCATTGGCAGGCAGTTTCCTTACCACTAGCGCCACCTGGGAACCTCTTCCTTTCTATCCTTCATCAGAACTTAGTTTATCCATTTGGGCTGCTACAATCATATGCCATAAACCAGGTGGCTTAGAAACAACAGAAATTTCTTTCTTCCCAACTAAGAGGTTGGGAAGTCCCAGATCAAGGTGCCAGCAGATTTGATATCTGATGAAGGCCTGCTTTGTGGTTCATAGATGGCTGCTTCTTGCTATGTTCTCGTAAAGAGGAAGAGACAGGAGTGCTCTCCAGGGCCTCTTTTCTAAAGTCCTAATCCCATTCATGAGGGCTCCACCCTCATGACCTCACTACCTCCCGAAGGCCCCACCTCCCCAACATTATCACATTAGGAATTAGGATTTCAACACGTGAATTTAGGGGGAGGGGAGCGCACGAAAGTCTGCAACACCAGTTTTCTCTCTTTCTCCAGGAACAACCAGTTTTGCCCCAGTTTCCCTCAAGAGTTCCCCTTTGGTCCCTTCATCTACAGAAGGTCAAGCCATACCCTTGGAAAGTGGTCTCTTCAGCAGAGGAGGCCACCTGATCTTGACTCCCCTGGCCCCCAGAGAAAAAATGGGTGAAAATGGCATTACTAACAACAGTGATATGTTTTACTAAGCATTTGCTGCGTGCCAGGCCCTGTGCTTGGCATTGCAGTGAGTTGTCTGGTCAACTGCTCCTAGCAAGGCTATAAGGTAGACACTGATCTTACCCACCAGCTGAAGGATAAGGAAGCTGAAATGAAGAGAGGAGCTCACGGAGCTAGTGAGGGTCTCAGCCAGACACGCCCAGTTCCCCAGCTCATGGGCTGTCAGGCCCACCCCCCACACACCTTTGCCACTGCCTGTCCTTTCCTGCTTCTCCCAGCTCATCGGCCCCTGCCTTTCACGGGAGCTTCTGTTCTGGTTATGTGTTTATTTATCATTATAGTCATTTACTGAGGGTGGCTCCGATAGTAAAGAATCTGCCCGTGATGTAGGAGACCCTGGTTCGATCCCTGGGTTGGGAAGATCCCCTGGAGAAGGGAATGGCAATCCACTCCAATATTCTTGCCTGGGGAATCCCATGGACAGAGGAGCCTGGCAGGCTACAGTCCATGGGGTCGCAGAGTCAGACTCGACTGAGCAACTAACACACAGTCAGAGCGATTTGGAGGGCTAGTTTCATCAGGTACATGGAAACACATCTGACAAACATATTTTACTCTAAGGAGTTAGTGATTTACCTACCCCACCAATTACCCCTCATTTGGGGGGGGGGGGAGGTGTTAGGGCTTGACTGCTGGGCTTCTCAGAACTCAGTTACAGGAATCTTACTCACTCCTTTGATGAATATACTTGATCCCATCTCTTCCTGCTAAGTTTATATTCTAATAATGTTTTCACAGCTGTAGCTTCTATGTGGCTTTTCTTGTAAATAATTTTGGACTCAGAAAGGGAACAAATTTACTTTCAAAATACAATTAAATCTTCAAGCATCGTTACCCTTTCCAGAAGCATTTGGATTTTGAAAGAAGCTCCTGAGAGAGAGGGTGATGTTTCCATGGCAGGTCTCAGATGGCAGGTGGCAGGGGGCCCTTTAGTGAAGACAGCTGGAGGAGGGCTCTCTGTGCCCCTGTCTCCCTTCCCCTGGCAGTCCAGGCTTTTCCCCCACTTCAGCACTATAACCTCTGGGTTATAGTCTACCCAGAGGGCTGTGCCCCTTGTGAACATTTGTCATAAAAGAAGATCCCTGAGATTTAAGGTCTCGGGCACAGGGGCCACCAAGTGAGTTTCTGTGACAGTTTCCTGATGGGTCTGTGGTACCAAATCAGTTCCACTCAGCTTCCTTCAAAAGAGGGGACTGTAGCTACTTGGGCAGCTGTTGAAGAGAGGTTGAAGGTTGAGAGGGGAAGGAGGGAGGTGGGCCACTCTCAGAGTAACTAGACTTAGTTTCTCTCTAATCAACTAGGAGTATCAGCCCTGGCCCCAGCTTGCACCCCTTCCCCCACTAAGCCCCACAAAACCCTGAAGGTAGCTAGTACCCACTTCTTAGATGGTCTTTGGACAGTTTCCTTCCACACACCCAGACTGGCTTATCAAAACCCTCCTTCCATTCACAGAGTGCTGCTAACAATCAGGGAGCACTAAGCACTTCCCCCACAGTAATTCATTATTTCCCACCATAACCCTATGAAGTAGCTTCTGCTACCATCCTCATCCTCAGATAAGGGAACTAAACTGCCCGGAGAGCCGTCCCTTGCTCAAAGTCACTCGGCCAGACAGCCAGCCATAGAGCAGGATTGCAAGCCAGGCCATCAGCCCTGGGGACCAGTCTTGGCCATCTCTGCACAGCCCTCAGAACCCACAGCATACCCCAAGAGGAGATCCGGTCAGTTCAGTTTCCCTGCTATGCTCCAGCACCCCAAGTCTACCCATTAAGGATGGGCCTGGATGCACCTTTGTGGGCCCCTCCCCTCCTGGGCAGTGATGAGACTTACTAATGAAACTGACTCTTTTACCGGCTTCTCCCGGCAGCTGGGAGAGCCAAGCATACATGCCTCGAATGGACTTGTTGCACTTACCTGGCCTTCCATTCCCACCAGGCAGACTGGAGCATCCGGGGAAAGAGAAAGGCAGGAGGAGTCACGATGACAGCTCGGGGAGGTCAAGATGGGATGGGGGTGGGGTGGAGAGGGGAGGGAGCACCCTGGCTGGGCTCGATGACTGGAGGTCACGTAAGGAAGTGGCAGCTAGCAAGGCCATTGGAGGGCTGGAAGGAATTCCTCCCAGGCTGGAGAGTGGGGCCCTCCTGTGGAGGGCGACAGGGAGCTAGTGATGGACTCTGAAGTGGAGAGGGACAGCCACGCCTGGCGCTGGAATTGGGATGAGGTCACCAGGTGTGTCTGGAGGCAGAGGGGCCACAAGGGGAACAGTAGGATGAGAGTAGGTGCTCAGGCTGTGTGGTCCTTCCCCTCCGTGGTGTGCAGGACTGGTCTGTGCCCACTGAGGTGGCCACAGGGCTTTTCTCCCTGTTGTTTCAGAACAAACCCAAGGAGGTGATAGGCTTGGCAGAACCTGCGAAGGAACAAAAGAAAACCAAAAGTGCCCTAAAACATCAGGGAGCCCGCCGCAAGAGCCAAGGGAACCAACAGGTGGCGTTCTCTGAGCAGGTGACATCACCCCGCCTACCCCAGCCCCTTCACAGGACGGAGGGGGTGCCCACTCTGCTCTTGCACGGAATTGGCTACTTTTTCTTTTAAATGTGGGGCTCTAAAATTCATCCCTGCCGCACAGTAGCACCCACACAGGTCACCCCTCCAGCCAGCCAGCTCCCACCCAACACACTGCGCAGTCCCAGTGGGAAGACCTGCACCCCTGCGATAGGGCTTGCTCTTCCTGAGTACCACCTCCCTCCCCTAAACCACTCAGGAATGCCATTGGGCAGAGGGGACAACCAGCGATGGCTGTGGTCTCCAGGGTCCCTCACAAGCTCTGGGGACAGAAGAAAGAAGTTGGTGAGCAGACACCAGTGTGCGTTCCTGTCCCAGGAACCCAGCACCTAGAGTCAGCCTCTCCTTGGGTCCCCCTCATCTGCCCTTCAGCCAACCCTTGAACTCACTCGCGGGGGGATGAAGGAAGCAGAGCCAGAACCCATTCTCTAGCCTATAACATCTCTCCAGATCTCCTCCCAGGCCTCAGGGCAAAACTCCTCCAGGGAGGACGAAACCTCTGCCCTGTACCGAAGGCTCTACAGAGTGGAAGCAAAGGGAAAACGCCTCAGCAGCCTGACCCCGAGCACCAACTCCAACGACACACCCAGGAAATCCGGTAAGGGAAGAACCTCGGTGGGGGGATGCCAGAATTGTCCTCGCCATTGCCCTCCTATCAGAGGGGCCCAGAGATGGCACCATCTTTAAGGCAGCACCATCTATGTCAACCCCACCTCTGTGGATGCAGGAACCCCCATGACTAGGGATCATAGCATCAGGGGATGTGACCTGGACAGGAGACAAATGGGTGTCAAGCCTCATCTGGCACCCGGGGGGAGGGGGCATTTCTTCTCAGGAAGTTAGTATCATATCCCCAGGGTTCCTGAAGTCATTTTGGTGACATCATCCTCATGCCCAAATGATCAAACTAGTTTAGATCCTGTGACAGTGTCAAGGCGCTACAGAAGGTGCCACAGCTGCTGGCCTGAAAGCTGCCAGCTGATGCTAGTACCCAAGAAAAAGAAGTGGGCTTGGGCTATGCCAGATATTGCTAAGACTGACTGTGTTTGAGTCCCAGCCCCACTGATGGGTAACAAACTCAGAGTTGTATAATCCCAAGCAAGCCACTCCATCCATGGGGTCTAGTTTTCACATCCGCAAAATGCAACAATTACACAACCAGCCTCACAGTATAGTGTAGTATTTTAGCAAGTCGAAGCACAGACCACACTCCGCCAGATGCAGAGTCGGTGCTCAATAGATGTTAGCAAAGGGCTGCATGCACATGCTCAGTCATGGCCGACTTTTGTGACTCCGTGGACTATAGCCCTCCAGGCTCCTCTGTCCATGGGATTCTCCAGTCAAGAATACTGGAGTGGGTTGCTATTTCCTACTCCAAGGAACCTTCTCAACCCAGGGATCAAACCACCGTCTCCTGCACCTCCTTCATTGCAGGCAAATTCTTTACCACTGAGCCACCTGGGAAGCATATGGAACTTCTCTGTAAACATTTTGCTAACATTCTCAGGTGGGCTGTGTTGGAATAACAAATTCATTTATTGTACCTGGCCTCTTGGGATGGAGGTGCATGATTAAAAAAGAAAAAAATTCTGGAGGGGATTTCCAATTAGCTCAAAGGAAGAGGGGCAAGAGCCTTGGAGTAGGGGTTGCCAGTTCTCCTGTGTTGTCCCACACTCTGCCCAACAAAAAGTTCATTTCTTTTTCATTTAATGTACCAAAGCCATTGTAACAAAACTGTGGTTACTTGCCAGTTAGAATTAAATATGATTGGCTCTAAATGCAACGTGAGATCCAGGACTGAATCCTAGGCTAGTTATTCAGTGAAAAAAATGGTGAAATCCAGGAAAAACAACTCTGCAACATGCCCATGTTAATCTCTCATTCCTGGCTTATGTAAGATGTTAACATTAGGGGGAGGACGTATAGGAGTCGTCTGTAAGAGTTGTCTTTGCGAGTCTTCTCTTCTATAAATCGAAAAGTATTCCAAAATAAAAAAATTATTTATTTTTTTTAATTTTTATTTTTACTTTATTTTACTTTACAATACTGTATTGGTTTTGCCATACCTTGACATGAATCCACCACAGGTGTACATGAGCTCCCAAACATGAACCCCCCTCCCGCCTCCCACCCCACATCATCCCTCCGGATCATCCCCGTGCACCAGCCCCAAGCATCCTGCATCCTGCATTGAACATAGACTGGCGATTCGTTTCTTACATGATAGTATACATGTTTCAATGCCATTCTCCCAAATCATCCCACCCTCTCCCTCTCCCTCAGAGTCCAAAAGTCCGCTCTACACATCTGTGTCTCATTTGCTGTCTTGCATACAGGGTCATCATTGCCATCTTTCTAAATTCCATATATATGTGTTAGTATACGGTATTGGTGTTTTTCTTTCTGGCTTACTTCACTCTGTATAATCGGCTCCAGTTTCATCCATCTCATTAGAAATGATTCAAATGTATTCATTTTAATAGCTGAGTAATACTCCATTGTGTATATGTACCCCAGCTTTCTTATCCATTCATCTGCTGATGGACATCTAGGTTGTTTCCATGTCCTGGCTATTGTAAACAGTGGAAGGAGTTCAACTTATGCCCTGTGAGAAGCCCCACCCCTTCCCCAAGGTTCCTGTCGTTCTCCATGTCCTGGTCCTGCTGGGAGGCTGAGCATCTGTGGATCTCACTTCCAGGACTATTTCCTTCTCCCTGCTCTCTGCCAACCCAGACAGGGAACACATCCCTTCTCCCCAGCCCTCTCACATGAAGCCATTGCGTGTCAGCAAACTTTACTGAAGGTTTGTGGCAACAAAGGTAAATAATTACATCACAGACTTACACAGCAAACATATTAGAAGTCTATTATGATGTTCTTCAAAGTCCTTTGTCCCCCGCCATCAGATTTCCCTGACGGCTCCATTTCCTGCAGGGCTGGCTTCCAGATGTTTTGCTCAACTCCAAGACTAGGACTAGGGTCAGACAAGCTAGGCACCCAGGACACAAAATTTAAGAAGCTGGTCTCTCTCAGCCGCCCACCTTGCCCTTTCATGAGCCTGAGAGCACACACCTCCTTGAGTTTCGCCCCCTGAGTGCCTCATTCGTCTCACTCTAGTCCTGCTTCTGCCCAGCTCTCCCTCTTCCCTTATTTCCCCTCCCTTCTCTATCCTCCGCCTTCCCCAACCCACACATTCCCATTTCTTCGTACCTCAAGGGATCACTTTGTGCCACTGTCTCATTCCACACTCAATGTAGTCTGTGAAAAAAAGTATTTTTTTTCAATGTAGTCTGAAAAAAAAGATATTTTCCTAAACAAAGGCAGTTATTTCCCTAAGAGAAACTCTCACACAAGTTGCTTAATTTTTTCCGTCTCGCTGCACAAGGACGCCAGCAGGGCAGGCTGATTCGCCAGCCCTTTGATCCTCTGCAGTGCCTCCTGCATCTATCTGCCCAGCTCTGTCCCCCACAAAGCCACCCTGTTGGAGAGCAGGTGGCCCTCTCCAAATGTAATACAACCAATGGCCACTGGGGGTCAGCCGGAGCTCACGCAGACAAGTGGGAGGGTGTTCATAGGCATCCAGCATAGGCATCCACCTGGGCATCCACGCGTGGCACCAGGACTGAGTCAGGGCTGAGTCTGGGCACAGAAAGAGGAACGTACTGTGAAAGCTGTCAGGAGGCCTGAAACGAGTGAGCAGAATCTGGATTGGGAGTCAAGATAGAGACAAAGCAGCCTCTAGGAAGGGCGTAGAGGCAGTTAAGGCCTATGGCAAAAGTCTAAGAAGGATAAGTGTGGATCAATAAAAAGCATTTAAAAAAAATTTTTTTAACTTTTTACTTTATATTGGAGTATAGCGGATTAACAATGTTGTGATAGTTTCAGGTGGACAGCAAATATATTTATGGAGATACAGGATACGTGCACAGGGACTCAGCCATACAAATACATGTATCCATTCTTTCCCAAACTCCCCTCCCACCCAGGCTACCACATAACACTGAGCAGAGTTCCTTGTGTTGTACAGTAGGTCCTTGTTAGACTTCCATTTAAAAAATAGCAGTGTGTACCTATTGATCCCAAACAAGGAGAAATATTCTAGCCAGAACATCTCTTACTAACCTCCCTCAGCCCCACTCAGCGCCCAAATAACTGGCGTCATTTCCAAGAACCAGCTGTTTTAGGGGTCTTGGCCACCAATTCTGTGTGGTTTCCTCTCCTGCACATCCTGTTATCAACTTAGATAAGCCTGTGCAGATTTCTGCAGCTCTCCATGCTACTCTGCCCTGTAGACTCTAGCTGAACTGTCTATTCTCTCTCCTCAACTCAGGGAAAACTGTCTAGGTTTTCTCTACCCATGCTGCAACCCTAAAGCATCTTCCAGCCATCAGCTGGGGATCTCGTGGGACTCACCCCTTCTGTTTCATTTTCTAAAGGATCACTGCCCTGTATGGCCAACGTCTGAAAAATGCCATTTCACCTATCAGGCCCCAGTGTTTAACTGCTTGAGATGGACAGGTAAATCTAACTCCTGTTGCCACCCCTTGGCTGAAAGCAGAAATCTCAGATTGGCCTTTCCAAAACACAGCCCTAATTGAGTACAGTCACAAGACATGGAAAACGTTTATGAAGTTGGATCTGAATTCTTAAAAGGTGACTGTGGCTAAGGGCCACTAAAAGATGCTGGGAAAGCATTGGGAACACACTTGCAAAGTAAATCTTGACAAAGTCTGAGCATCTAGGCTAAGAAAATGGAATTCATTTGGCTTTCTCTTCTTGCCCACCTATGCTCAGGGCATTCTGTCAATGCCAGGCAAGGGTGTATTCCTAATGCAGAGGGTTGGGGTGCAGTTACCCCTTCTGTCTCTAGGTGATTATAGAGTCAACCCCTAGAGTCCCAAACACAGCTCACCAGAAATCTAATGTATTCATTCAGCAATGAACTCAGAAATATGGGACATTTTGTCCAAGAGGGTAGCCAGGACAGGCTCCCAGAAAAAGGCATTGATAACCTGGGTTCACGTTTTCCTGGCATCTTGATCACATGACTTAATCTCTCTGATCTTCCACTTTCTTATTTGATCAAAGGGCATGATATGGTTGTGAGACTGCAGTGCCCCCTCCCTAGAAAGCCTTTAGAAAACTGCCTGAAACATGAGTTACTCAATAAGTGTTAGCCAATGTGTATAATTCTCATTACCATCCATTTTAGTACTCATCTTCCCTGCATGAGACCTACTTTGATCCAGAAAAGGCTCAGATGTCTCAAGAAAGTCCATGGCCCTTTCTCCAAGGGATTTCCATTTGTGTCAATGAAGATATGTACCTCATGATTCTCCTGGAACGTGGTATCAATTTCCACCATGCACAAACCGACTGCTGATGCCACCTGACCCCACCACTCTCTCAGGGGCCAGCTGTCAGTTTAGAGAGCTGTACTGGACACAAAGATCCCAGTTCAGCCATGGACTCATTGTGAGACCTTGGGCAAGTCAGAGCCTCTCTCTAGGCTGTTGTCCCTCCATTTATGTTATAGAATGTCTAGACTTTCCTAGACGTATTCTGGTAAATTTTCTGCATTTTATTCATGAATTCTTGCAACTTACTTACAACTTGTTTTACTTAGGAAAAACAACTTACTTACAAAAAAAGAGTCAAATTAGCATCAATCTAGAAATGATACTTATAGACTACTGATTATTACAGTCTCACAATCTTATTCTTAGTCCATACATAAGTTACTGTTAGGGTGAATGAAAGATATTTGCAAAGTCAGAAATATTTAGGGGGTTTCTCAGCCATTTATTCATTTATCTAAAGAAAATGCTCTAGAAGAGAGCAGAGGCATCAAATTAGGAAATAGTTTAAAAATAAAAATCTTGATATGCACTTAAAATCATATTTTTTAGAAAGAATGAAAAAGGATAGGCAAAGAGATATGCAAACAGATGAAGTGGATTTAATGCTAAAAGAAACAACAGGCTAAAAGAGAGAGATTTTAAAATGTTAGAGAGAGTAAACCATAAACCTACACACACCAAAAATAGAGTTAAATAAACATTTAGAAATGCAAAGTAAGTCTGACAAAAATAGTTACAGTAGGAGATTGCAATATACCTCTTTCAAGACAGATCAAATAGCTAATTTTAGGAAGTGCCTAGAAGAATTTAACAATGCAATTAACAAACCACAACTTTATATTTGAATAGAGAATATACATTTTTATGTGGCCAAAGCATATTCACCAAAAGGAAACTTTAACATTCAAGATAGTAAAGATTTTAGGGCCAGTTACAGTCAATAATTAGAAATAAAATTTTAAAAGATAATCTCAACAAACATTAAGAAACACACTTCCAAAATACCATGATTTAAAGACAAAAACTAATGGAAATAAGACTGTTTCATACCAAAATCTATGGGATGAAGGCAAAATCTATGCCTAGGAGAAATTTTACAGCCAAAGCTGAAAGCAATGGTTTTTATCTTATATAAAACAAATTAAAAAGTAATACTTTTATTAATTTAATGACATAGAAGAAATAATTAATATGAAAAAGAGAATTCATCCATTCAATACCAACTAAGATGAATGAAATACAAAATTAAAAGTAGCTAAAAAGATAAACCAAAGCTAGCTTTTTAAAAAAAACATGCGACAAATAGTATGTATATCATAAGCCTTGTCAAAGAAGAGTCAAAAATATACAAGATTTTATATGAGAAAAGGTGCATAAGCAAAGGTAAGAAATACATTAAGTGAATTATAATAGAGTGTTGGGGAAGACTTGAGAGTCCCTTGGACATCAAGGAGATCCAACCAGTCCATCCTAAAGGAAATCGGTCCTGAATATTCACTGGAAGGGCTGATGCTGAAGCTGAAACTACAATACTTTGACCGCCTGATGCAAAACTGACTCATCTGAAAAGACCCTGATGCTGGGAAAGATTGAAGGCTGGAGAAGGGGTCGACAGAGGATGAGCTGGCTGGATGGCATAACTAGTGCAATGGACATGAGTTTGAGTGAACTCCGGGAGTTGATGATGGACAGGGAGGCCCGGTGTGCTGCAGTCCATGGGGTCACAAAGAGCTGGACGTGAGTGAGTGGCTGAATTGAACTGAACTGAACTGAACTAAAACCCAACATAAATGAATAACTTCTTATACTATAAACTATCAAATGGACATAATAAAGAGTGGAAAAGTTGACCAGAACAATTCCTGAGGTAAAAATTGGAAGATAGCAGACACCTTCCCACTAAAAAGGCACAAGGACAAATGGTTTCACCAAGTTCTACCTAACATTAAAAATCAAATAATCCCAATGTTACTTCAGCTATTTCAGGCTACATAAATATAGACATTTCTATTTTCTAATTTTCCTTGTTATGATTTTTAGATAAAGGTCTGTAATTTAAAAGTACACATTTCATTTTCAAATGCATAGTTTTTAAAGTATTTCTAATATTAATTTATCATTTTGATATTAATTTCTCACTTAAATTCTTTCTTCTCTGCAATCACCCTCTGTGTTTTCTCAGTCTTTTAACTTTATTGAGGCTTCCAATGGCTAAGGTAAAAGTCACATTGCACTTGAAAATATGTGGGTTATTTCTGAATATCTTTTGATATTGATGTCTAACATAATTCCACAGTGATAAGAGAACAGATTCTGTATGATTCAGAATCAGTCATTCAGATCATGAAATTTTTGCCCCTTGTTTTATGTCCCTGGATATATTCCAGTTTATAGTCTCCTGATTTATAGTCTATGGGAACTTGAATAGAATTTGTATCCTGTTGTTGTGTGAAAACTGTATAAATCTTAATTGTGTTGAATTGGTTCATAGTGCTTTTCAGGTCTACTATATCCATCTACTTTTTTGTCTGTTCACTCTATCAATTTTTGAGAGCTTGATAGTGAAACTTCGACTAAAAGTCTTAATTTATCTACTTAAAAAAAGAATTGTAATATATAGTGGAACCATATGTAACTTTGTTCTGTATTTTCCAAGTCTCCTGTAAATGTGTTACTGTACTTTCATAACTTAAAAATTAAAAAATAAGAAAATATAGGTATTTCTGCATTAATTTGACAAGCCACCATGCTGATGATGCAGGGAACCCGAAGCTGGTGCTCTGTGACAGTCTAGAGGGGTGGGATGAGGAGGGAGGTGGGAGGGAAGTTTGGGTGGGGGAAAGCATATGTACACCTGTGGCTGTTTCATGGTGCTGTATGGTGGAAACCATCACAATATTGTAGAGTAATTATCCTCCAATTAAAAATTAAATTAAAAAAAATAAAATATTAGGCAAAAAGCAGGCCAACCTCACAATAATATGGATGCAAAGTTATTTTTAAAATGTTAGCAAATAGACTTAATGTTTGAAAATATGGCAAATATATCCATCTATGAAATTAATAACAAGCCATGACCAAGTAGGATTTATTATAGCAGCTTGCAAATGGTTAGGATGTCAAGGTATCTAATAACATGATTTATCAGCAAATTAAAGGAAAGCCATATGATCGTATCAGTAGATGATAGAAAGGCAATAAACAGACAATCAACTATTGCTAATAAAAACCTTATGTAGACTAGGAGTAAAACTCCTGAATATTACAAAGCATTCTAAAAATTCTGGCATACATCATTCTAAATGATGGAATGTTAAATCTCTTTATTAAAATAAGAAACAAAATGAAGCATGACTTCCTTCGTCATTATTGACACTGTTTTGGAGAGTGTCAAACGCAGCATGTCAAGAAGAGCACATAATTTTTATAAATATTAAGGGGAATATGTTTTCATTTTTCTCCTGATATGACCGTCTTTCTGCAAAACTCAAGAAATTCTAGGCCCAAAATGATACTGTATGGTGTGGTTATTTGTGTACTAGAAAAAAAAAATTTTTAACAGTAGTCTTTTCTCTATACCAGTCTCACCAGTTAGAAATGGGAAGAAAATACTCTACTCGTTCAAGCAAAAGTCTGTAAAATACAGAAGAGTATATTTAACAAGAAAATAATTAAGGCCGCCAAGTCCCACCAGTATCTCACTAAGTACAAACTCCATATTTGGGTGGCATCAGACCCTCACTATTTCATTTAATATATGTGTGCCTTTGTGCCCACTGTTCCTCCTGCTCAGCCATGCTGTTCCTCCTGCCTGCAATACTTTTCTTCCTTTTTATCATGTGATAAACTGTTTGTCCTTTAAAATCCCAGTTCAAAGTTGATCTCCTCTGATACCTTCTTTTAAACCCCCATTAGGCTAAAGTTCACTTTAGGTGAATTTTCTCTAGGGAAGGAGAGAAGATTGAGAGAAGGAAATGAATGAAAGGCGAAAAAGGGTGAGAGTTGAGAAGAATGAGAGACAAGGAGAAAGTAAGGAGGATAAGATGAATAGGGATTAAACAAATGCTGAATGAGAACTAACCAAGGTCTTGGAGAGACGTTAGATCCAGTAAGGTTTGAAGCCCATGCAGCCTTCCAGGTCCCATCCCCTTCCTGTCCACCTTACCACCACCCAGACCAGGACCTAACTCCCTGGTGACATCTGTCTAATTTCAGACTTAGACATCAAAGATGCAGTGGCTCAAGAGTCCACTCAGCGCCCAATGCCATACCGTCGACAAAGCGTCGTCGAACCCGTATTACAGGACACTGCCTTTGCCCAGCGGAAGTCAACCGTCTTGAGAGAGTGGGGGGGCAAGATGCCTGATGCCTCTTATGAGCGTAAGCTGAAAAGCCTCATGGACAAGGGCACGGAGCCCAAGATGGAGATGATGAAGATGTTGAAGCCGGAAGAGGTGCTGAGCTGCCGGTAAGCAGCCCTGCGCGGGTGGGGCTGGGTGCTTCCTGTAAGACCAGGCTCTTCTCACCACGGTCTGTGGTTCAGACACCTGGGCTGAGCCCCGAGCAAGGGAGGGTGGCTGCAGCATGTGCGGGCTCTGCTTTGAGTCCCAAAGAGCTGAAGCCGGTAGGTCCACTAACGAACACGACATTTAGGTGCTGGTGTTTTGATGCCCTGCCTTAGGACACGTACACAACTTTCACCAAATTTCTGTTTGACAGAAGAAACCATGACTGTTATTCACAAAGGAAAGAATGAGTTGTTTGTGGCCTTGTTTTCTTTCTTTTTTTTTTTATATGTATATATATTTTTTTACTTTACAATACTGTATTGGTTTTGCCATACCTTGACATGAATCCACCACAGGTGTACATGAGTTCCCAACCCTGAACCCCCCTCCCACCTCCCTCCCCATATCATCTCTCTGGGTCATCCCAGTGCACCAGCCCCAAGCATCCTGAATCCTGTATCGAACGTAGACTAGCGATTCGTATCTTACATGATAGCATACATGTTTCAATGCCGTTCTCCCAAATCATCCCACCCTCTCCCTCTCCCACAGAGTCCAAAAGTCCATTCTATACATCTGTGTCTCTTTTGCTATCTCGCATACAGGGTTATCATTACCATCTTTCTAAATTCCATATATATGTGTTAGTCTACTGTATTGGTGTTTTTCTTTCTGGCTTACTTCACTCTGTATAATTGGCTCCAGTTTCATCCATCTCATTAGAACTGATTCAAATGTATTCTTTTTAATGGCTGAGTAATACTCCATTGTGTGTATGTACCACAGCTTTCTTATCCATTCATCTGCTGATGGACATCTAGGTTGCTTCCATGTCCTGGCTATTATAAACAGTGCTGCGATGAACATTGGGGTACACGTGTCTCTTTCAATTCTGGTTTCCTTGGTGTGTATGCCCAGCAGTGGGATTGCTGGGTCATAAGGCAGTTCTATTTCCAGTTTTTTAAGGAATCTCCACACTGTTCTCCATAGTGTCTGTACTAGTTTGCATTCCCACCAGCAGTGTAAGAGGGTTCCCTTTTCTCCACACCCTCTCCAGCATTTATTGCTTGTAGACTTTTGGATCACGGCCATTCTGACTGGTGTGAAATGATACCTCATTGTGGTCTTGATTTGCATTTCTCTGATAATGAGTGATATTGAGCATCTTTTCATGTGTTTGTTAGCCATCAGGATGTCTTCTTTGGAGAAATGTCTATTTAGTTCTTTGACCTATTTTTTGATTGGGTCATTTATTTTTCTGGAATTGAGCTGCATAAGTTGCTTGTATATTTTTGAGATTAGTTGTTTGTCAGTTGCTTCATTTGCTATTATTTTCTCCCATTCCGAATGCTGTCTTTTCACCTTGCTTATAGTTTTCTTTGTGTGCAGAAGCTTTTAATTTTAATTAGATCCCATTTGTTTATTTTTGCTTTTATTTCCAATATTCTTGGAGGTGGGTCATAGAGGATCCTGCTGTGATTTATGTCGGAGAGTGTTTTGCCTATGTTCTCCTCTAGGAGTTTTATAATTTCTGGTCTTATGTTTAGATCTTTAATCCATTTTGAGTTTATTTTTGTGAATGGTGTTAGAAAGTGTTCTAGTTTCATTCTTTTACAAGGGGTTGACCAGTTTTCCCAGCACCACTTGTTAAAGAGAGTGTCTTTAATCCATTGTATATTCTTGCCTCCCTTGTCGAAGATAAGGTGTCCATAGGTGTGTGGATTTATCTCTGGGCTTTCTATTTTGTTCCATTGATCTATATTTCTGTCTTTGTGCCAGTACCATACTGTCTTGATGTCTGTGGCTTTGTAGTAGAGCCTGAAGTCAGGCAGGTTGATTCCTCCAGTTCCATTCTTCTTTCTCAAGATTGCTTTGGCTATTCGAGGTTTTTTGTATTTCCATACAAATTGTGAAATTATTTGTTCTAGCTCTGTGAAAAATACAGCTGGTAGCTTGATAGGGATTGCATTGAATCTGTAGATTGTGTGGCCTTGTTTTAACAGGAAACTCCCCTAAGTTCCTTTACGCTGTGGTGTTGAATCGCTGGGACAGTAGCCACCATTCCCAGGGGCTACCTGCTGTATGTTTGGGGTTTCAGACTCTAAAGTGACCATAAACAAAGTCTGAAACCATTTGGCATGTATGCTCTTACCAAGGGGTCTCCCTTCTTGCTGTTCTCTGTCCTAGTTACAAGACCTACTGGTTTTCAGCAACACCAAACATCAGGGCTTCTGCCCCTAATCTGAGCATCCCTCCCCAGCCTGATGTTACTCTTTACTGTAAAGATGTATCTGACACAGTTCAGAAACTTCAGTAGAGGAGGATATAGGACAACAGAATAAGGTAGTCATCTTTGTAGAGTTCACAGCAGCGAACTCACCTGCACGTTTCAGACACCTGGCATCCACAGGCCCCATCACACAGTCCTGCTCTGCTGGCTGACTGGTTGGGGGGGGTGGATGGGTGGAATGGCTAACCGGCTGAAAGATGGGCAGCCAGCCTTGTTGACTAGGGGGGTTTCTGGCTCCTGCCACTTCCACAGCTGAATGACTTGGCCATGGCTTTCAGACTGATAGCGTGGTTTTAATTGACTCTGGCCAAAGATAGTCTTCCTGGGTTCCATGGTGGGGAGAAAAGAGACTTGGACAGCGTAGGGGGAGAGAATATTTGGAGATGGCAAAAAAACAAGCCATTAGAAAAACATCTAAACAAAGGATGAAATTGTCCTTTGTTATCTTAGTGAGGGCGCACAGGTAGATGTGTGTGAGATCCTCCCCCCAGGGGCTGGGCTGGTCAGGGAGGGATGGGGTGGACTGTGGCTGGAGCCATCAGGGAAAGGCAGGACTGGTGGGAGCTGACTGTGAGAACAAGGAAGCTCTGGGCAGATCTTGAAAAAGAAGGGAAGTTCATTGGTGGCCTCCTGATTAGGATTCCAGGCTTTCACTGCTGAGGGCCTGGGCTCAATCCCTAGTCAGGAAACTAAGATCTTGTGGGCTGTGGGTACGGTCAAAAAGAAAAAAGAGGAAAGAGAAGGGAGACCATTTCCAATGGATAGAAACCCCAGTTTCTACAATACACAACTCCTTCCCCACCATGTGTAGCAAAGTAAGCAACCAGAAGGTGGCCTGAAAGCAGCCTGAGTCGGGGGCCTCCCTCTTTATACTAAAGCTGAGAGCAAGGCCAAGGTTGATGGTGGGATAAGGGGCATGACGGCAGAGACACTCTCTAAACTGCATGGCAGAGATGGCGTCAGTCCTGTTCTTCAGTTACAAGTCAGAACGGTGGGGCTTTAGCTAATATTTTTAAATGATGTTTTAATTTTAATTGTTTGAATACTATTAAAAAATACTCACCTCTATTTCTACAACTTTCTCAGCCTTTATTTCCACTGTCCTGTATTTCCCCCAGCCCTTGGCCTCACTCAGATTGTACACACAAGGCAGTGATGAGAGAAAACACCTAACAATTTGCATTCAACTTTTTCCTCCCCACTTGGCATAACGTCACAGCCATATTGCGCCTTCTTCTCGCAAATGATATTTTAACATTAAGAAGATTTCTTGAATTGAATATTCCATTGTTTGCTTGACCATTCCTCTACTGATGGAATTTACTATTTTCTTATTGTCAATAACCCCCCAAATAAATACTTTTATTGATATAGATTTTCTTCCATTGACTTCTCTTCTTGGGGTAAGTTGAGGACCAGAGTGGAATTACTGAATCAAAAATAATGAAATTTTTTGGGTGGAGAGGCAACTTGTTTGGCATAAATGTTGCCCAATTTATTTCCAAAAGAGTTATGCTATTTTTCTAGATTCCATATATATGTGTTAATATACAATATTTGTTTTTCTCTTCTAGAAAAAATGTTACTTATGAACCTATTTGCAGGCCAGGAATAGAGACACAGGTGTAGAAAATGAGCTTGTGGACACAGTGGGGGAAGGAGAGGTTGGGACAGTTTGAGAGAGTAGCATTTACACATATACACGGTCACATGTAAACTAGATAGCTAGTGGGAAGCTGCTCTAGAACACAGGGAGCTCAGTTCAGCACTCTGTGATGACCTAGGTGGGTGGGATGGGGTGGCTGGGTGGGAGGGAGGCTCAAGAGGGAGTGGGTATGGATATATTTATGGCTGATCCATGTTGTACAGCAGAAACCAACACAACATTGTAAAGCAATTATTCTTCGATTAAAAACAAATTTTAAAGAGTTATGCCAGTAAAAACTCCCACCAAGTCTTTTATGAGACCTCTGTCAGCTCCAGAAATGTCTGGAGAGCCAGTCCTTACAGAGGTCCCCACACTGACACTGCTTAAATCTAAGCTCTTCTCAATAAAGTTTGGAGCTGCGGTGACTCCACCCTCAACTGACCTCTTTGGCCTTGTCTTTGCACAGATACCTGAGGTTATCCAAGAATAACATTCGAACCTTGCTCAAGCTGTGCAAGGATGCGGGAATGAACGTGGACATCCACCCCCACATGATCGAAGGAGAGATAGACGCTAAAAAGGTGTTCAACCAAAACATCAGTGTAGCCCTCTAAAGAGCCCCTCTCCCTGGCCGCCTCGAGCTCCCTCTGCTGTTGGGTCCTCAACCGCCAGATGCCACCCTCTGGTACACCGCACCTGGCCCTTCAGACCTGGGGCACCCCCTTTAGACAGTAGCAATTAGGAAACAAGGATAGACTGCTTGGATCATTGTGTTGATGTGATATTTTGTCCTTGTCATCCAAGTCAGAACCAACGCAGGAGAAACTATGGGTTTTCTCCCCACCTCCCAAAGAACACTCCCTAGAAAAGAAATCTTAGAAGTGAGAAATGGGAGTCCAAAGTCTCCAGTCTCTCTACAGGAAAACGTCTTAATGACCCACATAAAACGATGGTGTGAGCACTCACGTAGAGCCAGACATCCTGGAGTATGAAGTCAAGCGGGCCTTAGGAAGCATCACTATGAACAAAGCTAGTGGAGGTGATGGAATTCCAGCTGAGCTATTTCAAATCCTAAAAGATGATGCTGTTAAACTGCTGCACTATATGCAAGCAAATTTGGAAAACTCAGCAGTGCCTACAAGACTGGAAAAGGTCAGTTTTCATTCTAATCTCAAAGAAAGGGAATGCCAAAGAATGTTCAAACTACCATACAACTGCGCTCATTTTACATACTAGCAAAGTAATACTCAAAATTCTCCAAGCTAGGCTTTAAAAATACATGAACCAAGAACTTCCAGATGTTCAAGCTAGATTTAGAAAAGGCAGAGGAACTAGAGATCAAATTGCCAACATCCACTGGATCATAGAAAAAGCAAGAGAATTCCAGAAAAACATCTCCTTCTGTTTAATTGACTATGCTAAAGCCTTTGACTGTGTGGATCACACAAACTGTGGAAAATTCTTAAAGACATGGGAATAGCAGACCACCTTACCTGCCTTCTGAGAAACCTGTATGCAGGTCGAAAAGCAATAGTTAGAACTGGAACAATGGACTGTTTCAAATTGGGAAAGGAGTACATCAAGGTTGTATATATTCACCCTGCCTATTTAACTTATATGCAGAGTACATCAAGCTGGAATCAAGATTGCCGGGAGAAATATCAATAACCCCAGATATGCAGATGATACCACCCTGATGGCAGGAAGTGAAGAGAAACTAAAGAGCGTCTTGATGAAGGTAAAAGAGAAGAGTGAACAAGTTGGCTTAAAACTCAACATTCAAAAAACTAAGATCATGGCATCTGGTCCTGTGACTTCATGGCAAATAGAAGGACTGATGCTAAAGCTCCAATACTTTTGCCACCTGATGTGAAGAGCTGACTCATTGGAAAAGACCCTGATGCTGGGAAAGATTGAAGGCAGGAAGAGAAGGGGGTAATAGAGAATGAGGTCGTTGGATGACATCAGCGATTCAATGGACATGAGTTTGAGCAAACTCTGGGAGATAGTGAAGGGCGGGGAAGCCTGACATGCTGCAATCCATGAAGTCGCAAAGAATCAGGCACAACTTAATGGCTGAACAACAGCAAGAGTCTCCAGAGGGATTTCAGCGGGGACAACCTGGTAAGGGGCTGTCAGGGACACACACACTCCAGGTCTTGTCCAACCATCCCCACCACCTCTCATGGGGGACATGACTCTGTGGGAAGCTGGTCTTCCGGTGTGCAGGGTGGAGAGTGGATTGGGAGAATGGAAGAGGGAGGAGTCTGTTCAGGTAAACATGGGTTACTCCAAGAAGTCACCGAGGGCAAGGCTGGCTCAGAGTAACAAAGGAAAGAAGCAGCAGGGCTGGGGTGGAAGACTGTCCTCGCCTCAACTCCCGTTCTCCTGTGATGGAGCCTCTGGCAAATCCTACAGGACGATTCAGAGCCACTTCCTTCCCACCGTGGAGCAAATGCCAGTTGACATCCCTGCAAGCATTTCGAGTAAGGTCAAATTCCAACGGCCACACTGACTAGCTGTGTGACTTTGGCAAATTACCTTCCCTTTCTGGGCCTTTGTTTCCTCATCTATCAAATGGGGCTAATGATATAACCTGCTGAGGGAGGATCCTGAGAAGAGGAAACGGGAGTTTACGTGTGAAGCAAAACCAGACAATGACGTACAGAGCTCAGCAAACGTGCTGTTCCCACAGCTCCTGAGGTGGACGAGGAGCAGCTTCAGCCCTCCCAGCCCTGGCTTCCTCAGAAGGTGTCCTGAAAACGGGGCCGATTGGTGCTGAGTCTAGGATGCTGATTCCAAGCCCCTGGACTTTGTGATATGTCCAAAAATTAAATGGTCCCTCAGCCCCCAGGGGCTATTTGCGCACCCCAGAGGGTGACATGTGGCCGTGCTCCAGACAGGCCTCACTAGCCAGACCCCACTTTACTTTCTGCTTCCATATTCAAAAAGGGCTTGGATCCCACCACGCCCCTACACCATGTTTTTTATTTATTTAAAATATGGATTTACTTTAAAAATACTAATTTGTTTACTTATTTATTTATTTGATTGTGCTGGGTCTTAGTTGCACCATGCAGAATCTTTCAATGGCAGCATGTGGGACCTTTCTTTTTTCCTTTTTTAGTTGCAGTACATGGTATTTTCAGCTGCAGTATGCACACTCTCTTTTGCAGCATGTGGGATCTAGTTCCCCGACCAGGGATCGAACTCACATCCCCTGTCCCCTGCTAGGGGAGTGCAGAGCCTTAGCCACTGGGCCACCAGGGAAGTCTCCACCATATGCTTTTTAAATCTCCATGCCCCACTTCACAACTACAAAGCAACCCCTCTGAAGTGAGTGGCTCTCTCCGCTGAGAGTCATTGCCCTTGGGAATCAGATTAAAATTGGAGGCTTCCGATTCTCCTGCCTGCCGCCATGCACCCAACTCAAGTCCCCACTAAGGGACTTCCTAAGGGAAGGCAGAGACCCTTAGGCTTGCAGGCAGGTCAGAAACACATGCACAGAGCACTGCGCCCTGGTAAGAATGTCAAGAAACCAGTTGTAAATGATTAGGTAATAGTTTCTCTCCATAAGTACCTGTTCTTGGGGAGAACCAGCTCTTCAAAAATGGGAAAGAAAGGTATTTCCTGAGCATTACTGAGTGTCAGGCACTTTATCAGTGTTGTTTCATTCAAAATCAAAGCCCACAACCATCTTCAGAGACATCCACTTTGTGCTGCCGACTCAGTGGTCTGCATGAAGCACTGCCAGCTGTTTTCCTGCATCAAGCGTTCTGGCCTCCAGGAAGTCCGTCTGCCTGTCTAATCTGCCTCTCTCTTGCTGCAGTGTGAGTCTATTTTCTCTCCTTTGGGCCACAGTGGAAAGAGAGGAGAAGCTAGTCTTCATTGTCTGATAAGTATTCATATTCTGGAGGATGTGTGCTGAGGAACAAATGAACAGATGAAAGGCCCTGGGAAGTTAAATGTCAGATGCATCAATAAGAGCAGCCTGTGATATGACAATGACCATTTTTTCCAGCTCTCTGTCATACAGTTGCATTTGATTATTTCTCCCGTTTCCTTTCCATAGCCCTCTTAAAGTGCATTGATGAAGATGGGTCTAGCCCTGTTTTCTAACAAGATGCCAAAGACCGAATTCCTTTCTGGAACTCAGGAAAGACTGACTCTAAGATGGCTATGGATTGCACTCATTCATTCATTTTCTCTCCCCTCACCAACTGTGTTATATGGCAAGCTTTCTGTATTCCCCCTGTGGTCCACTGAGACTGCTGGGCCCTCTTCTGCAGGGCTGGAGCTGTATATCAGCTTTTTGTCCATGAATCACTAGGAGGCCCAGATGCAGGGGGGTGCTCAGGGAGGGGCAAGCCCAGCCTTTCTGGTGTCACAAAGGAGCCAGGGGAGGCGCCACCCTTCCGACTTCTAATCTGGAGCTCTCTCACCTGATGGAGTGGTCAGTGATTCATAGCAGCACATTTGTGATTCCGACACTCCACTAACTATCTCCACTGCATCACCCAGCTCCTCAAATCCACTAGGGTCCACATTCTCCCTGAAGCTTCAAAGGTTTGGATAGACCACCGGGGAAAGAGCAGAACTTTAGCTCACCTGCTTCATCTGCCTCTGATCGTATCACGTATTTACAGAATCCCACCAGGTCCTATGGGTGGATCAGGAACTCGGTCATTAAGAAGGGCAGGTCCTGCCAGCATGGAGTATACAGTCCTGAAGGCAGGAGTAGCCAGTCAGTCAGCGCAGTGAGCATGTGGAGTGCCTAGGGAGACCTGGAGGAAGAGGGCCCCACCATGGCTGGCAGTGGGACACAGGAAAGCTTCTCTTCTTTTCCCTTCTTTCTTTTTTAAAATGCAGTTTTCTGTATCAGGCCTTAGTTGCAACATATACGAGCTTAGTTGTCACATGTGGGATCTAGTTCCTTGACCTGGGATCAAACTCAGAGTCTCTGCATTGGAAGTGCAGAGTCTTAGCCACTGGACCACCAGGGAAATCCATCCCTTCTTTTCTTTTTAAACTGAAGTAGAGTTGACAGATCTAGACAGCGTATTAAAAAGCAGAAACATTACTTTGCCACCAAAGATCCATATAGTCAAAGCTATGTTTTTCCAGTAGTTATGTATGGATGTGAGAGCTGGACCATAAAGAAGGCTGAATGCTGAAGAACTGATGCTTTTGAACTGTGTTGGAGAAGACTCTTGAAAGTCCCTTGGACAGCAAGGAGACCAAATCAGTCAATCCTTAAGGAAATCAATCCTGAATTTAGAAGAACTAAAATTAGAAGGACTGATACTAAAACTTTGGCCACCTGATGCAAAGAGCTGACACATTAGAAAAGACCCCGATACTGGGAAGGATTGAAGGTGGGAGGAGAACGGGATGATAGAGGACTAGATGGTTGGATGGCATCACTCTGGGAGATGCTGAAGGACAGGGAAGCTTGGTGTGCTGCAGTCCATGGAGTCGCAAAGAGTCAGACATGGCTAAGGGACTGAACAACAACAAATAGTTGATTTACAAAGTTGTGTTAATTTCTGCTGTACAGCAAGAATTATATGTACATATATACATCTTTAGTATTCTTTTCCATTACATTTTATCACAGGATGTTGAATATAGTTCCCTGTGTTATACAGTAAGACTTTATTGTTTATTCACTCTATATATTATAGTTTGCATCTGCTAACACCAAAATTTTTAAGAAAAGCTCCTTGAAGGGCGAAACTTCTAATGCAATGATGATGAAATGGTCACAAGTATTTTTGTCTGGGAAGGAAGGGCAGGCCAAAAGAACAGTGTGTACAGAAAGCTCTGAGGTCAGGGGCAGCGTGATGGAGTAACTGCAGGTAGTCTGTCTGTGTGGTGCAGAGAACTGACAAGAACAGTAGCAGGAAATCATATGCTTACAAAGGATTTGTAAGCTATGCCACAAAGGTGGTTTTTTTCCCTCTTGGGCTTGTTCATTTAGCAAATATTTATTGAGCACTTACTATATGCCAGGAACTATAACTACTGGGAACAGAGCATTAAACAGAAAAAGACACCATTCCTGTTTTCCTGTCGCCTCATGCTCATGTTTATCACTCTGTCACGTCTAACTCTTTGTGACCCCATGGACTGTAGACCGCCAGGAATTCTCCAGGCAAGACTACTGGAGCGGGTAGCCATTCCCTCCTCCAGGGGATCTTCCCAACCCAGAGACTGAGCCAGGGTCTCCTGTGCTGCAGGCAGATTCTTTACCATCTGAGCCACAAGGGAAGCGAATGTTCTAGTTAAAGGAGTTACTATGTTCCTCAACACATTTCAGCAACTGATGAGAAAATAAAAAGGGTGCAATGGAAGTAAAGAACTGGGCAAAGGATGGGGAGGAAGGATATCTTTAGCTAGATTGGCCTCTCCAAGGAAATATTTGAGTTAATACATGGCTATGGAAGAGGCAGCCATGCGCAGATATAGGAGGGTCTGCTCCAGCAGAGGGGACAGCAAGACCAAAGGCACATTGATGGGACTGAGAGAATGGTCACTGTGACTGAAGGAGAATGAGGAAGGAGAGGAGGGAATCAGTCAAGCCGTAAAGAGCAGAGTCTGAAGTCTAGAGTTTGGAGTTCATTCAATTGCAACAAGAAATCACTGGAGGGTGATAGAGGAGAGATCACTCTGGTTTCTGAGAGGAGAAAACATTGTGAGAGGGGAAGGGAGAGCCTGGTGACTAGTTAAGGAGGTGTATCAGTTAGCTACGGCTGCATAACAAATTACTCAAACCGTGGTTTAGAGCAGAGGTCTCCAACCTCCAGTATCTAATGCCTGATGCTTTGAGGTAGAACTGATGTAACAACAGTGATAGAAATAAAGCGCACAATAAATGTGAAGTGCTCGAATCATCCCCAGACCATCTCCCACCCTCACTCAATCTGTGGGGGGAAAAAAATTGTCTTCCGTGAAACTGGTCCCTGGGGCCAAAAAGGGGCTGCTGACTTAAAGAATGTAATTCTTGATGAGTTGACTGGCCAATTGAACCATTCTGATCTGGGCCAGGCTTGGCCTATCTAGGCTGGGCTCATGTGTTGGTGGGTTAGCTAGTGATTTCACTGAGGATTGGCTGGTCTACAGTGGCCTTGACTGGGATGTCTAGTTCCTGCTCTGTGCACATCATCCTCTAACAGACTAGCCTGGGCTTGTGCAGACAGAGCCAAAATGAAACCAGCACTCAGCTTTGGATGTGACTGGTGATGGAAGTAAAGTGTGATAATGTAAAGTAAAGTGATGGTGGTGGCAATGTTCCAGGAAGTGCACAAAGTCTCCCGAGATCTAGGTTCAAAACTGGCACGCTCACCATACCGTCGCCTCACGTAGTTCTCAGTGGCCAAAGCAAGTTCCAAGGTCAGCTCAGAGCTCGTGGTGGAGAAGGAGACTCTGCCTGTTGAAGGAGGGTACTGCAAAGTCACATTGCCAAGGGTCTGCACAGAGAGGGGAATAAAGGATTATAGCCACTTTTTTGCAATCAACCTACCACAGGAAGCTGTCATGTAGTTCAAGAAAGAGCAGTTGCAGTCTTAAAATACTGTCATCATGGTGGAAGCAAAGAACTGAGAACCGAAATACACTTTGGAGGCAGAGTTGATAGAATTTGTCACTGAGTTAGATGCAGGCATGAGGGAGAGGAGTCAAGGATGACCCCTGGGCCAATGGTCCAATGGTTCTATCATGACCTACAAGGCTTTCTAGAACTAACTAAAAAAGATGTCCTTTTCATTATAGGGGGCTGCAATGAAAAGTAGGAAGTCAAGACATACCTGGAGTAACAGGCAAATTTGGCCTTGGAGTACAACATGAAGCAGGGCAAAGGCTAACAGAGTTTTGCCAAGAGAACACACTGGTTATAGCAAATACCCTCTTCCAACAACATAAGAGATGACTCTACACATGGAGATCACCAGATGGTCAACACCAAAATCAGATTGATTATATTCTTCCCAGCAGAAGATGGAGAAGTTCTATGCAAACACAAGACCAGGGGCTGACTGTGGCTCAGATCATGAACTCCTTATTGCAAAATTCAGACTCAAATTGGAGAAAGTAGGGAAAACCACTAGACCATTCAGGTATGACCTAAATCAAACCCCTTATGATTGATTATACAGTAGAAGTGACAAATAGATTGAAGGGGTTAGATCTGATTGACAGAGTGCCTGAAGAACTATGGACAGAGATTCATGACATTGTACAGGAAGCAGTGATCAAGACAATCCCCAAGAAGAAGAAATGCAAAAAGGCAAAATGGTTGAAGAGGCCTTACAAATAGCTGAGAAAAAAGAGAGGCTAAAGGCAAAGGAGAAAAGGAAAGATATACCCATTTGAATGCAGAGTTCCAAAGAATAGAAAGGAAAGATAAGAAAGCCTTTCTCAGTGATCTATGCAAAGAAATACAGGAAAACAATAAAAAAGGAAAGACTAGAGATCTCTTCTAGAAAATTAGAGATCCCAAGGGAAACTTTCATGCAAAGATGGGCACAATAAAGGACAGAAATGGTATGGAACAGAAGCAGAAGATATTAAGAAGAAGTGGCAAGAATACACAGAAGAACTATACAAAAAAGATCTTCATGACCCAGTTAACCATGACGGTGTGATCACTCACCTAGAGCCAGATATCCTGGGGTCCAAAGTGAAGTGGGCATTAGGAAGCATTACTACAAACAAAGCTAGTGAAGGTGATGGAATTCCAGCTGAGCTATTTCAAGTCCTAAAAGATGATGCTGTGAAAGTGCTGCACTCAATATACCAGCACATTTGGAAAACTCAGCAGTGGCCACAGGACTGGAAAAGGTTAGCTTTCATTCCAATTCCAAAGAAAAGCACTGCCAAAGAGTGCTCAAACTACCGCAAAATTGCACTCATCTCACACACTAGCAAAGTAATGCTCAAAATTCTCTAAGCAAGTATTCAACAGCACATGAACCAAGAACCTCCAGATGTTCAAGCTGGATTTTAAAAAGGCAGATGAACCAGAGATCAAGTTACCAACATCCATTGGATCATAGAAAAAGCAAGAGAGTTCCAGAAAAACATCTATTTCTGCTTTATTGACTGCCTCAAAGCCTTTGACCGTGTGGATCACAACAAAATGTTGAAAATTCTTCAAGAGATGGGAATATCAGACCATCTGACCTGCATCCTGAGAAATCTGTATGCAGGTCAAGAAGCAACTGTTAGTACTGGACATGGAACAATGGACTGGTTGCAAATGGGGTAAGGAGCACGTCAAGGCTGTATATTGTTACCCTGCTTATTTAACTTATATGTAGAGTTCATCATGTGAAATGCTGGGCTGGATGAAGCACAAGCTGGAATCAAGATTGCCAGAAGAAATATCTATAACCTCAGATATGCAGATAATACCACCCTTATGGCAGAAAGTGAAGAGGATCTGAAGAGCCTTTTAATGAAAGTGAAAGAGGAGAGAGAGAAAAGCTGGTTTAAAGCTCTATATTCAAAACACTAAGATCATGGCATCCGGTCCCATCATTTCATGGCAAATAGATGGGGGAACAATGGACATTAATAGACTTTATTTTCTTGGGCTCCAAAATCACTGGAGATGGTGACTGTAGCCATGAAATTAAAAGACGCTTGCTCTTTGGATGATAAGCTATGACAAAACTAGACAGCATATTAAAAAGCAAACATTACTTTGCTTGCAAAGGTCCATCTAGTCAAAGTTATGGTTTTTTCCAGTAGTCACGTATGGATGTGAGAGTTGGACTATAAAGAAAGCTGAGCACCAAAGAACTGATGCTTTTGAACTGTGGTGTTGGAGAAGACTCTTGAGAGTCCCTTGAACTGCAAGGAGATCAAACCAATCCATCCTAAAGGGAATCAGTCCTTAGTATTCATTGCAAGGACTAATGCTAAAACTGAAGCTCTAATACTTTGACCACCTGATGTGAAAAACTGACTCATTGGAAAAGACCCTGATGCTAGGAAAGATTGAAGGCAGGAAGAGAAAGGGATGACAGAGGATAAGATGGTTGGATGGCATCACCAACTCGATGGGCACAAGTCTGAGCAATCTCTGGGAGGTGGTGATACACAGGGAAGCCTTGCGTGCTGCAGTCCATGGGGTCACAGAGTGGGACACAACTGAGCGACTAAACTGAAGTGACAAGTGTTCACCAGGAGAGTGATGTGATGATGGACAGGTGGGCAGAGCCAGCCCAGACACAGGCTGCATTTGTTTCCTAGGGTTGCTGTAAGAAGACCACAGAGTGGCTGGCTGAGAACAACTGACCTTTGTTTTCTGAGTTTTGGAGGATGGAAGTCCCAGATCAAGGTGTCAGCAGGGCCGGTTTCTTTCTGCAGCCTCTGGAGAAGGGTCTTTCCCCTCCTCCTCCAGCCTCTGGTGGTCCCAGGTGTTCCTGAGCACGTGGAAGCATCACTCCAATCTCTGTCCTCATCTTCACATGCCTGTCTTCTCTATATGTCTCTGTTCTTCCTGGAAGGACACCAACCAGATTAAATCAGGGCCCAGCTATGACCTCATCTTTTCCAATTATGTCTGCAAAGACCTTGTTTCCGAATGGGTAACATTCCTAGGTTCCAGGGGGTTGGGATGTCAACATATCCTTTTGGGGACACAATGCAACCCATGACACAGAGAGACCAAAATGAGGAGTTAGAGGCCTAGAGAGGGGCAGGGAGTTCAGCAAGAGCCCCCTGAGCTCATGAGAGAGCTGTGATACCCACACCCCTGACCTCTCCCTGACCCAGCCCTCCCACCACACCCTGCTGCCCACACTGCCCATCATGGCCCAGGGGATGTCCCAGAGCTTGGGCCCCAGGTTGGTGACCTCAGGACCAGAGCTGCTACTCTCTGAGATACTCAGAGAGCCAGGGCCTCCAAGAGATGGTCCCCCACCACCCCACCCCCAGGCCCTGGTTGCTGGATTTTCTTATCAACATGCAACCCCTTTGCACAAAGTAAAGTAATCTTAGCAGGAGGGCAGCTCCAGCCCCTGCTGAGAGGAATGCCACATCCTCAAGGGGCTGATTGGTGCTCCTAGCCCCTCAGGTGGGGAGTCCTTATGGGAACCCCACGTCTCTGACCCCAGGTGCCCCTGCAATGGCTGGGTGTAGGCTTCCCTGGGGTCCAGCATGGATGGGGAAATGGAAAGAGACTTTGCCTCACCCCAGCTTCTAGGGACCCATGAGTGTTCCTCTGGGGGTTCAGGAACCTTACAGGGAGCACTGAGTCAGGTTCCTGACTTTCTGGTCAAATGAGCCCCAGTGAACCCCAAGATAACAAAGAAAAGGTAATGCTTGTCAGCAGGCTCAAGCCAGACAATCCCACCTGCTGCACGCTGTATTCTAACAGTTTATAAACTCTGAAATGACCTCATGCACGGGACCATGACACAGTATTTTCTGAAAGAAACAGGCATATACACCAGGAACCGATTCACACAGGTACCGTCCCCTGCTTTATGACAAAGGTGACATTGCCGTGCAGTGGGGATCTTTTCCATAAATCAGGCTGGTCAATTAGATATCCATATGGAAAAAATATTGACCCTCTGCCTCCCACCAGATGCAAAAATCAGTTCCAGATGGGTGCAGATTGTGAAAGCTTTTAGAAGAACCAGAAGACAATCTCCATGACCTTGGCATAGGCAAAAAAAAAATTAATACAACACAATAAGCCCTAATAGTAAGAGAAGATATTAATAAATTATATTACAGTAAAAGCCAGGATTTCTGCTCATTAGAAGACATCACTGAGAGTGGAAAGGCAAGTGATCCAAGTGGGAGAAAATATTTCTAAAAATGTGCTCATATCCAGATGACATGGGTTAAGTCCTATATTTCAGTAAGAAAAATGGAGACAACTCAACAGAAAAGTAGCCAAAAGACAATTTACAGAAGAGATTAGTCAAGTGGCCAGTAAACATAAGAAATCTCATTAGTCATCAGGACTGCGAAGGAAAAAGACTAGGCATCACGCGTTCTAGAGTCTGTGTGCCACAGCTGCTGAGCCTGCATGCTCTGGAGCCCCTGCTCTGCGACGAGAGAAGCCCGTGCGCCACAGCCAGAAAAGGTTCAAGGGTTCAACAAAGAGCCCGCGTGCCACAATAAAGGCCCAGGGCAGCCAAACAAATAACAATGATAATGACTTAAAAATGCTAAGCAGTACCACTAACACCAACCAGAATGGCTAAACACAGGACAATACCAAGGGTAGGGGAGAATGCAAAGCAACCTACACTCACACCGCCACTGGGATGGGAACTTGGCACAACCACTTTGGAAAACTGGCAATGTCTATGAAAGTCGAGTGTACACCTTCCCCACGCTGCAGTGTTTTCATTCCTATATATAGTGAACTGGCTCAGTCGTGTCCAACTCTTTGCGACCCCATGGACTGTAGACTGCCTGGCTCCTCCGTCCATGGGATTTTCCAGGCAAGAACACTGGAGTGGGTTGCCATTTCCTTCTCCAGTTTCCATTCCTAGACACGTACATAATAGAACTGTATGCCTAGCTGCAACAAAAATCTGTGGTAGACTGTCCATAGCAGCTTTATTCAAAAGAGCCAGATTCTCAGATCAGCCCAAATATCCATCAACAGTGAGAAAGCTAACTTGTGGTATATTCGTATAATGGAATACTGTACAGAAGATGGATGCATAATCCACACACAATATTGTGCAAAAATAGCAAGACAGAAAAAGGAACAGCTGTCTAATTCCAAGTATACAGCAGTCAGTCGAGCAAAGGAAGCTAGAATCTCCAGCATTAGGAGTCAGATGGTGGCAGGAGGGGCTGGAAGGGGTGCCTTGAGCATTTGTTACACAAGTGTTCACTGGTGAAAATTCACTGAGCTGTACCTTTGGTATCTGTGTCCATTATGCTCAGTTCAGTTCAGTTCAGTTCAGCCACCAAGTCGTGTCCAACTCTTTGCAACTGCGGCATGCCAGGCCTCCCTGTCCATCACCAACTCCCGGAGCTTACCCAAACTCATGTCCATTAAGTCGGTGATGCCATCCAACCATCTCATCCTCTGTCGTCCCCTTCTGCTGTCCTCAGTCTTTCGCAGCATCAGGGTCTTTTCCGATAAGTCAGCTCTTCGCATCAGGTGGCAAAGTATTGGAGTTTCAGCTTCAACATCAGTCCTTCCAGTGAACACTCGGGACTGATCTCCTTTAGGATGGACTGGTCTGATCTTGCAGTCCAAGGGACTCTCAAGAGTCTTCTCCAACACCAGTTCAAAAGCATCAATTCTTCGGTGCTCAGCTTTATAGTCCAACTCTCACATCCATACATGACTACTGGAAAAACCATAGCCTTGACTAGATGGACCTTTGTTGGCAAAGTAATGTCTCTGATTTTTAATATGCTGTCTAGGTTGGTCATAACTTATGCTGGTATATTGTATTTTATTGAGAGTCCCTTTAAGAAAAGGTATACTATATGTTTTCGTGAGAGTTCTAGTTTTATTTGCTAAAAACAATAGAAGCCTCAAAATAGACACAGTTCAGCTTCTCTTCACCTGCAAGGTGAAAGTGGCAGGGATTCAAACTTCCAGTCATGAGATACATAAGTCTTGGGGATTAGTGTATAGCATGGTGACTATGGTTGATGATGGGGTGCTGTGTATTTGGGAGTTGATCTTGAAAATTCTCATCACAAGAAAAGTTTATGTTGTACATCTGAAACTAATATAACATTGTGTGTCAATTATATCTCAATTTTGAAAATTTAAAAACAGAAATCAAGGAGAGCCTGAAAAGTGATCAGTTCAGGTGCCCTCCCCTCCCGTCCTGTCTCGCCCCCTCCACAGAGGCAGTTCCCTCTCAGCCCCACCAGGTGGGGCTCGATCACAGCGGAAGACGCGCATCTGCTCAAGTGTGACCGGCTGCGGATAGAGCCCTCAGCCCAGACAAGGGCCGCTGAACCGTGTCTCCAGCTTGAGCCCAGAGTGGGCGGGTGAAGCCCAGCTGCTCTCACACCAGCTGAGAGCCCCTGGACATGTCACTTCTCTAAAGCTGCCATTCTTCCCTGCCCGCCAGGTGAAGGCAAGGAAATGCAATTTAAAGCAGCAATGAGGGATTACTCTGTACCTAATGAGACAAGAAAATACTACTTAGCCACGGAATGCCGAGGATGGTCCAGATATGGAAATGAAAGAAGCCTCAAACCTTGACGTAGGTAGTAGATCATTGCCACCCGTCCTGGTGAAGCTACACCCAGGCGTTGCAGTGACCAGCAATCCTGGGTGTACGTCCCCAAGTTCTCTCACTGGAGACACGCTCGAGGATGGTCACTCAGTGTTGATAGGGTAGCTGGGCGCTAGAGGCCTTCCACACGAGGGATGCTGGATGGCAAAATGTGGTGGGAAAGGTGGGAAATGGGATGAGACGTGACACACTAACCATCATATAAACTAGAGATATATATATATATAAACAGTGCACCGTAAGAACATGTATCAGTGCATTGGGACAGCTGGAATGGGGTTAGGAAGGAAACAGGGAGCGGGGAGGGGAGGAGGCAGAAAGCAAGGAAGGAGGGGAGGAAAGAAAGGAAGGAAGAGAAAATGTGGCTGAGAATACCAGGTTTCTAGGCTTGTCGTGGAAAGAAGCTCGGGGGAGTTTCCATAAGTCTCTCGCACATAGTGGTGCCTGCTGTGTGCTAAGTCACTTTAGCCATGTCCAACTCTGTGTGACCCGCTAGGCTTCTCTGTAACCCTCCAAGCTTCTCTGTCCACGGGATTCTCCAGGCAAGAATGCTGGAGTGGGTTGCCACGCCCTCCTCCAGGGGAGCTTCCCAAGCCAGGGATCAAACCCGTATCTCTCACATCTCCTACACTGGCAGGCAGGTTCTTTATCACTAATGCCAACTAGGAAGCAGAGCACTTAGTGGGCAGCCCACTAATTTATTTTCTACCTGTGCCTTTATACATTAATACTTACTGAGCACCTACTGTGTGTCGGGCAGCGTACCAGACCCTGTAATACAGTAATAAATTTTAAAAAAGGAAAGTTCCCTCCACCATGGAGCTGACATTCTAGTAGCTTTGAGTCTTATTCCACAGAGGTGCAAAAAAAAATGGAACGTTTTCCTCAGTTACTATGAATTCATTTTGTGGATTAAGTTTTGTGCCTCTGCCTTGCTGGTCTGGTGGGAAATTCCATTTCAGTCATGGGTGGGGCTTCCTCTCTCACACCCCCAGGAGCCCAGACCTTACCTAGAGCAGTACAGGTGCAGACTGGGGGCAATCTACACTAGTCACTGCTGAGTTATAGGGGTCACAGCCCACAACGCCTCCAGGTGCCCTGCAAGTGGGCAGCTGCACTGGCTCCGCACCGAGCGGGCTCCAGGATTTCCACTGGGAGGCCCCACGGCCAAGGTCCTGCCTCCTGAGATGGGCTGCACTGCTGGCTCTCCCAGAAGGGCCTTGGCACCTCCAAGCTGCTGACAGCAGCTAAGGTACCTGTGCCTCTTGGCCGTGCTGGCCGTCAAGGCTGGGCTGGCCCTCTTTTCCTGCCTGTGCTTTCTTGTCACCCCAGAACTCACCTCAAAGAGCCCAGGCTTCCAGGCCAAGGCAGGTGGGCCGGTGAATTGCAGACACCTGCTGCTCCCAGCCTGGGCACAGGTGACCCAGGGCTTGTCTCCTCCAGGAAGGTGTGGAGGGAGAAATGCGGAGAGCCGAGCACGCAGAATTCTCAGGCTTTTAACTTCTCCTCCAAGCGCGCAAACAAAACACAAATTAAACTCACCATAGATAGCCCTGAGAGCGTTCACATGTCCAGGTTTTTGTTTATCCGACACACAGTGGTTGAACTCTTACTAAATGGTGTGTGATCTCAGCATGGTGGGCGGGGGGTGATGACTGCAAGGTAGCTGTGCCAGTCCAGGTTATTTGATTGCCAGTAACCAACTCTGGCACACTCACAAAAGGCATGTGTGTATGTTGGGGTGGGTGATATCAAGTGGTTTCTAGGATCACCCTAACCACTTCCTGATCTGGTATCTCTGTCTGACAGACAAATTTCAGGGAGAGGGTCTGATTGTCCTCTCCAAGGTCAGGTCCGCATCCCTTGGTCCAGGGAAGATGGAACATCCTCACAGACGGTTCCACCAAGTCCACACACAGTGGAGAAGGGGGAAGGTAGTTCCCCCAGGGGATCTGGGGGCCTTGCTGCCACTAAGTCACTTCAGTTGCGTCCGACTCTGTGCGACCCCATAGATGGCAGCCCACCAGGCTCCCACGTCCCTGGGATTCTCCAGGCAAGAACACTGGAGTGGGGTGCCATTTCCTACTCCAATGCATGAAAGTGAAGTCGCTCAGTTGTGTCCGACTCTCCGAGACCCCATGGACTGCAGCCTACCAGGCTCCTCCGTCCATGGGATTTTCCAGGCAAGGTACTGGAGTGGGGTGCCATTGCCTTCTCCTCTGGGGGCCTTATCAGTCATCTATTGCTGGGGAAGGGTTTTCCTCCAACAATAATTAACATGGATTGTCTCACCGTTTCTGTGGGTCAGCAATCAGGGAGCAGCGTGGCTGGCATGGCTCCTGAGGTTGCAGTCAAACTGTCAGTCAGCTGAGGTCATCTGAAGGCGTGGCCGGGGCTGAGGACCTGCTGCCCAGCTGGCTCACATGGGTGGCTGGTGAGTGCTGGTGGTGGGGAGGAGGCCCCAGTTCCTCTCCACGCTGGTCTCTCTCCCTAGAGCCGCTCATCTATCCTGATGACATGGTGCCAACTACCTCTGAGCAAGGCAGGAGCATCCTGCCCTTGATGCTTCCACCTCTGAAGCCACATACACCATCACTAACGCAACATCTGTTGGTCACACAGCTCTGCCTTATTCACTGTGGGAGGGGACCACCCATGGTCGGGAGTCGAGAGTCACAGAGGACATCACGGGGACTGGTTGCTGCAAGCACCGCACTAGGAAGTAAGGCAAGCAGAAAGAACAGATGCTCACACAAGGATGATGTCCTTGGAGCTCGCTGTCTAGAGGCAGAAGGTAAGACGTCAGAGCTGATTAGTAACTACTCAGCTGAGGGCACCCCCCACCCCTAATGGAAGAGGAATGAAGAGGGTAGGAACCCAAAGAGGCAGCAAGTAACCTCGGCTGGAGGAGTCACAGGAGGCTCTCTGAGGAGGTGACATGTGAATTGGATCTCGAGCATAAGTAGAAGCTCACTGGGCAGAGATGGGAGGAAGGGCAGGCCAGGCAAAAGCAGGAGGGTGGAGTCAGCTCTGCAGAAGAGAAAGCCTTTGAAACGACCCAAGGGCTGCCTGCTTCCAGCCTGCCTGGGCTTTCTGCTTGGTTTCTCTGCTGGAAGGACACACTTTCCCCCAGCTAACTGGTCCCCCAGGGGGAGAGATCATGGGCCTGCCATTCCGGAAGAAAGACTGGACTCCTGATGGCCACTGCCCTCCACCCCAGCTGAGGCGGCTGGGGTTGCGGGCAGCCAGTCGGGGCCCTACCAATCCACAGGGCCATCCCCGAGCCCCTACTCCGCTCGCCAGAAACACACGCAAATTCCCACAGGCTGCAGGGCCAGGGGACCTGCTTTGCCTAAGGCACCCGCCTCCCCCAGGACACATTCGGCAGGCTTCAGTGGTCAGAGCAGGGTGAGTCTGCAGAGAAACGGGCTCTGGGGGGCTAGGACTCACATCTCCAGGGTGGAGGGGGCCATCTGGACCCAGCCATAGAAGCAACAAAGTGGGGTTCACAGCACCCTTCTCACCACCCCCACCTTGGTAGAAGGGAGATGGAGGAAGAGGAAGAGAGGAAATTAGGATCCAGGCAGAGTGGCACTACCACATCCTCAATAATCAAGGGCCAGAGTCAAGTCCATGCTTCATGCCAGCAAAGCCCAGTCCTTGGGTGCCGAGGGCCCCACCCCACAGGGTCCCAGGAGTTGCAGGGGGTCTCACCACAGACCCAAGTGGGAGGGTAGGGCTGCAACTCTGCTCCCTGCCCCCAGGACACATCTCCTGAGCCCACACTGACCACCAGCCCACTAGGCCCAAAGTAAACCAATGCTCAGGTTCAAGATCAAATTCCCGTGGTTACCAAGCCCAAAGGGACACGATTTGTCCCAGATCTGCAGGAAACCCCTAAGATGGCAGGTTTAGGCCTTAACAGCTTAAACTCTTAACCTGTCTGAGCCCTGGCCTGGAGAAAGGCAGGACTGGCCAAGTGCACCTGGCTAGGAAGTTGCAGAGTTGGGATTCATCCCAAGTTTTTTGACAAGGGGGCTCTTCCCAAGTGGCGCAGTTGGTAAAAAAAATCCACCTGCCAATGCAAGATTTCGATGCCTGGGTTGGAAAGAAATCCCCTGGAGAAGGAAATGACAACCTATTTCAGAATTCTTGCCTGGGAAATCCATGGACAGAGGTACCTGGTGGGCTACACTCCATGGGATCACAAAGAGTCAGGCATGACTGAGCCCATGCGCATACACACACATTTTGATGAGGAAGCCTGGGTTCTCTCTTTAATAAATCATTCATGGCCTAAAGTATTCAGTCAACTTGCCGCAAACATTTACTCGGCTGTTCCTATGTGACAAAGATTGCTCAGCTGTGAGATTCTGTGGTGAGCAAAACCAGACATAATCCCACTGCATGGAGCTTAGGTTAGTTGGGGAAACAGGCATTAAGTAAGTTAAAAATACACAATGGCTAAGTGTGACAAGCATTGTAAAGAATGGGTTTATTCATAGAAAACAACTGGGGAAGGGATTACCTCCTTTGGAGGGTGATCAGAGAAGATGCTTCTGAGAAGGTGCTTTTAAATCCCGCTGAAGTATAGCAGAAATGAGATTGAAAGTGAAACTGCAAGTCTCTCCGTTGGGTCTGACTGACTCTTTGCAACCCCATGGACTATAATCTGCCAGGCTTCTCTGTTCAAGGAATTATACAGGCAAGAATACTGGAGTGGGTACCCTATCCCTTTTCCAGCGGATCTTCCCGATCCAGGAATCGAACTGGGATCTCCTGCATTACAGGTGGATTCTTTACCAGCTGAGCTACCAGAGAAGCCCATAAATGAGATTAAATGAAATAGGATTGATTAATAATGTCTGTCACAGCCACTGAATTAGGAGGTGATAGCAGGCATGCCAGAAACTTGTACCTGGTTTATGCCCTCACCTAGGATCCTTATTACCCAGAGAACTGGATGTAATTCCAATTCTCCTAAAGTTCACCATGAGGTAGAGTGGCTGAACATTTGCGGAAGAAGCCATGATATAAGGTAGCTTACTAGTTTCATTAACAGAAAAATCAAGGAAGAGAGATAGATACAGAGAGGGAGTGATCGATTACCACTAGGGTGATGTTAGTGAGGCTTTGAAGGACATGGCACTTGGGAGAAGGGCCTCATTTCACAGAGGAGACAGCACTTGGCATCAGAGAACATCGGAGCCTCTCTGGCCTCAGTCTGATTCATAACAAGCCCTGCTTCTGTCCATACGTTCTCAGAGTACCTGCCTCACCAGAGACCCTCAGTGAGAACTGACCTTCCGTCAGTTCACTACTCTGAGCATCCTATCAATAGGTCCATCAAGACAACTCAGGGCTTTCAATGTCCTCCACAGCTGCACAGCTGGCTCACATTGAGAAGCAATTTTAGGTCCATCAGAGTACTCCTGGAGCAGCCTTCACCTACCCTTCCCTGCATTTATCACAACTGTAATCAAGCCTGTCTTTGGTAAATCCTAAGAGAATGAGGAACAGTGTTTGGCATAGCCACCAGTGCCTGGCACATTGTGGGCCACTTAACAGTTCTTTATCGATGGAGTGAACTGTCATAGAACAGAAAGAGTTGAGACAACGTTGAGAAGCTGAGAGTTTTAGCCTGGCCCCAGGGATCATCAGTCCTCTAGAGCAGTTGGCAGAGGGTGGCAGCTCCTTTTGAGTCCTGTTCCCCAGCCTCAGGAGTGGAAGAGCCCCAGGAGAAGGTGGTGAGGCTGCATTCTCCTGCCCACAACCTGGCCACTTCTCACAGTTTACAAGAGGCCAGCACTTCTTGGGCCCACTCTGTGTGTCCTATGCCTTGTGCTGCCACCTACGGGGCTGAATCCTTAACCCAAGGAAGCTGACAGTCCTTTGGGGAGAGTAGACTAGAATGACAGTCAGTGAGGTGGGTCGAATACATTTGGAATCAGTGGGTGAGAACTCACCAAGGAGTTCAGTGAGGATGGGCTAGTCTCAGGAGGCTCTTGGGAGTCAGGTCTGCCAGGACGTGTAGACTTCGGACATCCAGGGAGAGAAGAGACTGCTCAGAGAAGGGGGCCTTCCATGGAAGAGGGAAGAATGAAGTGGGATGGGCGAGGACGTGGGTGTGATGCGAGTAGAGGTCAAGGTAGGTGTGGGGACTGGGGAGTAAGGCAGAGTGCACCCAACTCACTTCATGGAGGATCAGCCTGGGATTTGGAAGTTGAGCCTGTGAACAGTGGAAAGCTACCATGATCTTCCAGACAAGGAGTCCAGAGCCGGTCGTCTGGGGCTTCAGGAGTGATGGGCAGACAGATCCATGCCTCCTTGGAGGCCAGATTTTGTAGACAATGGAAGAAAGAACCCAAGGAGTCAGCAATGGATGACTCCTCCAGACCTTGGTTTTCAGACGTGCCTCTTCAAACGAGCTGGTTGCCTTATTAGTTCCCCAAACAGTACGTCTTCCATAGATCAAGACTCCAGTGGAAATACAATGGCCACAAAAGTGGGGGTTTTTGTATCTTGGTTTTCTAGGCCTCCAACTCGCCCCCTCCCTCCAAAATCTATTCTCCATTACTGGGCAGACAAAGACCGTCCCAAGATGCCTGCGTCTCTGTTGCGGCTAACATCTGTTCTCTCTCACCCGCGCCTGCCCATCTGCGCTTCCACGAGATCTTTCATCCGATCCCCAGTGTAAGGATTCAAAGTAAGGAGGTTCGTGTTGTCAAAGGAGCCTTGATCTGAATGCCTTCCCCCCACTTTCTCCTTAAATGAGTTGTTAACAGGAACCCAAGTGTCTGTTGAACCTAAAATACTTTAAAAAAATAAAATAAAATAACATTTCAAGGTAACTTACGGCGCGCACTTTAAGAGGCGAGGGCTCAGCGTGTCCCCGACAGCTTCCTCCTTGAAGCTCCGGTCTTCAGGGCTGTGGGAGGGATCCAATCAGACAGGCCGCCGCTGAGGGCCAGGGGAGGAGGGCTGCGGTGGTTTTATTTCAGATTCGAGCTAAGACCATGAAATGGAAGGCAGGGAGGAAAAGTGAGTGAGCGAGTGAGTGTGTGTGCCTGTGTGTGTGTGTGTGTGTCTGTGTGCACACGGCCAGAATAATGAATCGCACTAATTCATAGAATTCCATTTTGGCCATCACACACGGCTCCCTTTTCTCTTGAAGGCCACTTTGAAAAATCCCGTTTTCATAAGTCATTTACTTCCCCTAGGAGGGCAGGCCTTCTAAAAATATTCCCTATTTCTTACACCTCGGAAGCAAATTATTTATGCTAAAGCAGCTTCGTTATCCTGGCCCCACTGGGCCAGCGTGGAAATGGAGGTGACTTCAAGAAGGTACCATTGTCAACAGCGAAGTCCTCGGAGGGGTGTGTCCCCGACGAGGCTAGGAGAGGTTTTCCACCAGACCCGTGGGGCTGAAAGAGCATTTGCGGGTCGGTAAGGAGGTCTGCCTCGTTGTTCCATAAATATTTAGATACCCACACAGAGCTAGGCACCAGGCAAACCACAGTGAACAAACAGATGGGTCCCAAGCAGGTCTCAGAGAGGGAGAGAGATGCTTGCTGAATACATGTTAATGAAACGTTGACAGCATGAGAGTAAAGTGAGGGGATGCCTCTGAAGGGTGAACTTGACATTGTACAGAGCAGGTTGTCTGTGTCATTGGAAGCAACATCTAAATGATAGCAAGCGGTGAGCCGTGCAAAGATCCAGGAGTTGTGTTTTGCATGGAGGGGAACCGCTAACACGCAAGGCCTGGAGTGGATGAGCAGGAGGGCAGCGAGGTCAGCGTGGCCAGTGAGGCGGGAGCTAGCGAACGGCGCAGGGAGTGGGCCCGGGTGAGGTCTGCAGATGCAGACGCGCTTCCACAGGGCCTGGAGGTCAGGACCAAGCCAGCGAAGCTTTGCGCCACGGTTTCCTCCTCACACTGACCCCGTCCACGGATTTACTGAGAACTCCAGCCCTGCAAGGTAAGTGAGTCCTACTAAATGGGGGATGCTGGGAATGTGCCCAGGACTGGCCCACCCTGCCCCCCATCTCAACGCCCTGTCTCTGCTGGGAAAATGCAATTAAAAATCAGTCTGTCCCACAGAGTGAAGTAAGTCAGAAAGAGAACAGCAAATACCATATAATAACACAGATATGCCAAATCAGGGAAAAAATGGTGCAAATGAATGTGCTTGCAGGACAGGCATAGAAACGCAGACATAGGGAATAGGTATGTGGAGATGGGGTGGGGTGGGGGGGATGAACTGGGAGATTGGGATGGGCATAGATACACCACCGTGTGCAAAATAGGCAGCTCATAGGAAGCCGCTGTGTAGCACCGGGAGCTCAGCTCTGCGCTCCGTGATGACCTAGACGGGTGGGATGGGATCAGGGCATGGGAGGTCCAAGAGGGAGGGCAGCTACGTGAACATATAGCAGATTCACTTTGCCTTATGGCAGAAACTAACACAGCACTGTAATGCAATTATGCAAACTCCAGTTTAAAAAAAGAAGAAGAATCACCTCTGAGAAGTCAGGGAGGAAGCGAGTCACTGGGGATGGGATGTGGAGGTGGAACCTGTCACTAGTCTGCAACAGGGGAGCTCGTCTCCCGCCTCTAGTCTGTCCCAGGCCCTGTCATGATCCAGCGGGGAGAGGGAAACAAGCAAGGCGAGGACCGCTCCCTGGAGAAGCCGCTCCATTCTTTGAGCGTCCATAAGGCAATTAAGTCTTAACGTTCGCAGACCTGAAGTCTTTCATGGGCTGTGCCAATTGGTGCGTCCCCGTCTCCGGAACGAGGAGGGCCTTCTGCCCACCGGGCACACACTCCCAGCAGCTGGTCCCGGCCCGGCAGACAGACAGAGGCTTTCCTGTGAGGTGCACAGCCCTGGGCTCCGCGCTCCAGGCTCCGGGTAGGGAGAGGGCCAAGGCCCGGTTTAACAAGGGGGTGGCTCTGATGCACAGCCAGGGTGGAGGCCGTGGAGCCCCGGCCTGGGCCCAGGATGAAAGGCCGGCTGTGAACAGCCTCATTACCAGCGAGCCCCAGATTAAGCCTTTATTACAGGCCTAATTGGAGAGTTAATTATTAGGTGCTATTGTGCACTGGGGAGAAGCCGGGATGGTTCACCCAGACGTTGGGCCTTTACTCAGGGTCTCCCTGGTTACCTGGCAGCCCAGGCCAGGCGTCAAGCCAGGTGAGGTTTTACCTAGAGGTCGGGGATACAAGGGGAGCAAAGCAGCATCCCATATCTCTGTGAGACCCCTTGGGTGCCGGGAAGATGCAGGGGAGAAACCATCAGAGCTAAGGAGAGGGAAAGACTAGTTCAAGGTGAGCTGAGGGTGAGGAGGACAGGCCCCTGCTTCAAAGTGGGGGATGGGGAAGCCACAGGAGGCCTCAGGGGAACAGACGGGAGTCGGGGTGAGGGGCTGTGTGCCCCAGTGGAGGGAACGGTACGTGCAAAGGCCCGGAAATGGGGCTACAGGGATGATTGTGCCAGGCACGAGGAGGCGACACCAGAACAAGCCAGGCTCGTGGAGAGAGATGGGCTGGGAACAGGGAGCTGGGCAGGAAGTTCTTGGAAGAGTGGCCCCAGGTGAGGGCCCAGGAAAGGGAGAGAGCGTGACGGGGCTGCTTTGGTGCTGCTGAGGCTGGAGACACACAACTCAACTCCTTCCTTGCCGATCTCTCCCCACCTCCAGCTCTATCAGATGCCAAGAGAGCCATCCATACAAGCAAGGATGGAGGACCCATGTTCCTCTAAAACCCACGCTTGCTCGGGCACAAGCCTGAGGGCCGGCAGAGAGCCAGATCTACAGAGAGGACAGGCTTAACTTTAGCTCTCAGGCACCTGCTTGGAGGAGGTGATGGTGAACGAGAGTGATGGTAAGACTTTTCCACAGTGACCCAAAGATAATAGCCAACCTCCCGCCTCCCAGACCCTGAGTTTTCAGGAACCACAGAGACTGACTGGACTTCTTATGGGGCTCGAAGCTGTGTATTTCAAGGTGGGAGTGAGTGACCCAGGAGTCAGCATTGGCTGGGGATGATGAGGACCGACCTTGAGGACTGCGAGGACCCTCCCAGTCCTTAAGTCCCAGGATGCCCCCGAGTCTGTGAGTCAAAGGGTCAGGGAGGGGGTGGGAGATATCACTGCCCTTCCCCAACCAGGGGGACTGCCCTGCTAAGGGAGGGGGCCCAAGCCCAGGTCCTAGGACCCTGAGATTTTACACCGTGATTTTGGTGGTGATATTTGACCCATTACTCTCCCAGGACTCCTGGACTGGAGGCCCACTCCTTGTTAAATAAGGATACAGTGGCCAGCACAGAGGCCACACACCCTGCTACCCCCATTACAAGCATTCACCCTCCATTCCAGTTTACCAGTAAGAACAAGGCTCAGAAAGCGGCACGGGTTGATGACAGCCCAGTGGTGAAGCTGTCTGACGCCAAATGCTAGGCTTTTAGCCTCCTGGTTAAGTCACAAAAGATGGCACTTGGTGTCTGGTGGCACACGTGGTCCCTTTGTACTAGGACACCGATGGGCATGTTCCCAGAGCCAGCAGGGAGCTGGGCCCCCACTCGATGGTCTCCTCCTGCGGCGCCAGGGCCTGGCCATGCTGCAGACCCCCTCTGTGGGCCCACGCTTTCATCACACCCACCCGACACCCCAAGCCGGCAGGGCCCTGGCTGGGCGTCATTGTTCCTAACAAGTTAATTGTAATGGTGGCAGGCATCTCTCCCAGGCCCGCCCAGCCCCCATTAAAGCATTCCCGTAATGAAACGGGACCATGAATGGAAACTTGCAGGTGGTTAAATGAGGTTTCTTGCCTCTGCAAGGCAGTGGGGAGGGGAAGGCTGTTGTGTTTGAGGAAACACTTTGATGTGAAGCTCATTTTCTCACAGAGAAGATGCTTATGAGTGAAGCCAGCGCCAGGGCACATGGATGCTCAGAGCCTCGCTCTCCCCAGCAGGTGGAGGCAACAGGCAGAGACAGGCACGAAGCACCGCCAGGGCAGGTGCAGCCAGCGTGCTCTACCCCTTCCTAGAAGCCCCCCTAGACACCCTCTGGAGTGAGGCTCACTGCTTGCCTTTCCTCAGCTCAAAAACGTGCAATGGCTCCCCATGGCCCCCTCAAATGGGTGTTCAAACTTCCAATGATGTTGGAGCCGTTAGGTTTGCAAGTGATGAAAACAAGAACCCAGAGTGGCTAACCTAAAAGAGCAATGAGCCAGCTTTTATTAAGGGACAAGCCCACGGCCAGTTTGCCTTCAGACACAGCTTGATCCAGGAGCTTAATGGTGTGCCTAGGATCCAAACAATCTTCTCCCATCTCTCAGCTCTCCTGCTTTTGCAGGGTTTGTTCTCTAATAGGTTCTCCTGCCAGATGGCAAGGGGGCTATAGCTGCTCCAGAGGTTCCCCTCCTGGCTTGGAGCCCAGGAGGAGGGAGACCCAGCGCTGCACCCTGGTCACTCAAACACACCCTGGATTGTCTCTGAGGGTTGGCTTTGGTCCCACCAGGTTAGAGGACAATGGAGGCTCTAAGTGTTAGACCTGGAAGCCGAGCTAGGAACTTCTAGGCTAGCACTCATCCTGGGACACCCCCAGTCCTCACAGTCCTACCTGCTATCGCTGGAGCCCAGGAGGATGCATCAGCGGACGTTCAGTCACAAACCAGTTTATGCTTTCAGCCAAGGCTGCTGCACCTTGCTGTTATTGCTGTTTAGACTCTTTTGTGACCCCATGGGCTATAGACCACCAGGCTCCTCTGTCCATGGGATTTCCCAGGCAAGAATACTGGCGTGGGTTGCCCTTTCCTTCCCCAGGGGATCTTTCCAACCTAGGGATCAAACCTGAGTCTGCTGCACTGGTAGGCAGATTCTTTACTCCTGAGCCACCTGGGAAGCCCCACGGTACTTTAGGAGAACATTATTTTCCAGACAGTGAGGCAGGTGTTCTTTTATCTGTCATGATCAGCCCTCCTTCCCCTCAAGAGAGTGGTTCGGGTCCAAGGCAAGGCGACTTTTATGCTTTCACCTTTCCAAGCCCCTCCAGGGTGAACCCCACCCCTGCAGGCATCGAGTCTCCCCTGTAACCAGCCCAGAGGAAAGAGGACAAGTGTTTGATCCCTCAGATTCTTTGATCAAGTCTCTTCTTAAATTTTTTAAAATTTAATCTTTATTTTATATTGGGGGTATAGGGCTTCCCTGGTGGCTCAGCCAGTAAAGAATCCACCTGCCATGTGGGAGACCTAGGTTCAGTCCCTGGGTTGGGAAGATCCCCTGGAGAAGGAAATGGCTGCTCACTCCCGTATTGTGGCCTGGAGAATTCCGTGGGCTGTATCGTCCAGGGGGTCGCAAAGAGGTGGACATGACTGAGCGACTTTCACTTTCATAATTGATTTATCTACAGTCAAGTCTTGGTTCTACCAAGAAAAGTATTTCACTCCAGCAACCTCTGTTTCCCCATTTCTAAAATGGGGATAATACAAATATCTAAGTTATAGCATTGTCATAGAGTTCAATAAGATCACACAGATGAAGCACCTAGCCTAGTGCCAGTGTGGACTAAGCAGTCAAAGAGTAGCCTTTCTGCAGAGGGAAGACCCTGCTGTGCATCTCAGCAGGACCATGGTGGTCATCATGACAAGGGAGGGTTGGCCGGATGGGGCTGGGAGATAAGCAGCTGGGGAGAAATGCCCCAGCATCCTTCCCCTTCTCCTGATAACTGCTCCCAATTTTATCAGTAAAAACCAACCCTCTGCCACTCCAGGGGAATAGTGGGCAATAGGTGAAACAAACTGGATCACTTGAGAAATATTTGTGAAGTTCTGCCCCCCACCCCAAGCCAACAATAATGAATAGCTAAGAATACACAGAAGAACTGTACAAAAAAGATCTTCATGACCCAGATAATCACGATGGTGTGATCACTAATCTAGAGCCAGACATTCTGGAATGTGAAGTCAAGTGGGCCTTAGAAAGCATCACTACGAACAAAGCTAGTGGAGGTGATGGCATTCCGGTTGAGCTATTTCAGATCCTGAAAGATGATGCTGTGAAAGTGCTGCACTCAATATGCCAGCACATTTGGAAAACTCAGCAGTGGCCACAGGACTGGAAAAGGTCAGTTTTCATTCCAATCCCAAAGAAAGGCAATGCCAAGGAATGCTCAAACTACCGCACAATTGCACTCATCTCACATGCTAGTAAAGTAATGCTCAAAATTCTCCAAGACAGGCTTCAGCAATACGTGAACTGTGAACTTCCTGATGTTCAAGCTGGTTTTAGAAAAGGCAGAGGAACCAGAGATCAAATTGCCAACATCCACTGGATCATGGAAAAAGCAAGAGAGGTCCAGAAAAACATCTATTTCTGCTTTATTGACTATGCCAAAGCCTTTGACTGTGTGGATCACAATAAACTGTGGAAAATTCTGAAAGAGGTGGGAATACCAGACCACCTGACCTGCCTCTTGAGAAATCTGTATGCAGGTCAGGAAGCAACAGTTAGAACTGGACATGGAACAACAGCCTGGTTCCAAATAGGAAAAGGAGTATGTCAAGGCTGTATATTGTCACCCTGCTTATTTAGCTTCTATGCAGAGTACATCATGAGAAACACTGGGCTGGAAGAAGCACAAGCTGGAATCAAGATTTCTGAGAGAAATATCAATAACCTCAGATATGCAGATGACACCACCCTTATGGCAGAAAATGAAGAGGAACTAAAAAGCCTTGATGAAAGTGAAAGAGGAGAGTGAAAAAGCTGGCTTAAAGCTCAACGTTCAGAAAACAAAGATCATGGCATCCAGTCCCATCACTTCATGGGAAATAGATGGGGAAACAGTGGAAACAGTGTCAGACTTTATTTTTGGGGGCTCCAAAATCACTGCAGATGGTGATTTTAGCCATGAAATTAAAAGACGCTTACTCCTTGGAAGGAAAGTTATGACCAACCTAGATAGCATATTCAAAAGCAGAGACATTACTTTGCCAACAAAGGTCTGTCTAGTCAAGGCTATGGTTTTTCCAGTAGTCATGTATGGATGTGAGAGTTGGACTGTGAAGAAGGCTGAGCGCCGAAGAATTGATGCTTTTGAACTGTAGTGTTGGAGAAGACTCTTGAGAGTCCCTTGGACTGCAAGGAGATCCAACCAGTCCATTCTGAAGGAGATCAGCCCTGGGATTTCTTTGGAAGGAATGATGCTAAAGCTGAAACTCCAATACTTTGGCCACCTCATGCGAAGAGCTGACTCATTGGAAAAGACTCTGATGCTGGGAGGGATTGGGGGCAGGAGAAGGGGACGACCGAGGATGAGATGGCTGGATGGCATCACTGACTAAATGGACGTGAATCTGAGTGAACTCTGGGAGTTGGTGATGGACAGGGAGGCCTGGCGTGCTGCAATTCATGGTGTTGCAAAGAGTCGGACACGACTGAGCAACTGAACTGAACTGAACTGTCTGTTCATCACTGAGGAAGACTTGCTTATCTCTCCTTGCTATTCTTTGGAGCTCTGCATTCAAATGGGTGTATCTTTCCTTTTCTCCTTTGCCTTTCACTTTTCTTCTTTTCTCAGCTATTTGTAAGGCCTCCTCAGACAACCATTTTGCCTTTTTGCATTTCTTTTTCTTGGGGATGGTCTTGATCTCTACCTCCTATACAATGTCATGAACCTACATCCATAGGTCTTCAGGAACTCTGTCTATCACATTTAATCCCTTGAATCTATTTGTCACTTCCACTAATCATAAAGGATTTGATTTAGGTCATACCTGAATGGTCTAGTGGTTTTCCCTGCTTTCTTCAATTTAAGTCTGAATTTGGCAAGAAGGAGTTCATGATCTGAGCCATAGTCAACTCCCAATCTTGTTTTTGCTGCCTGAATAGAGCTTCTCCATCTTTGGCTGCAAAGAATATAATCAATCTGATTTCGGCGTTGACCGTCTGGTGATGTCCATGTGTAGAGTCTTCTCTTGTGTTGGTGGAAGAGGGTGTTTGCTCTGGCCAGGCATTATGTGTGGCATGGTACCCACGTTGCCTCCCTTAAGCACTGTGCCTGATTAAGTGGAGACCATCAATTTTTTTAAAAACTTTTTATTTTGTGTTGGGGTATAGACGATTAACAGTGTTATGATAGTTTCAAGAGAACATAGAAGGGACTCAGCCCAAACTCCTCTTCCATCCAGACTGCCACATAACATTGAGCAGAGTTCCATGTGCTCAAGGTACAGTAGAGCCATGTTGCTTATTCATTTTGAATATAGCCGTGTGTACATGTCCATCCCATACTCCCTAACTGTACCTTCCCCCTGGTAACCATAAGCTCATTATCTAAGTTGGTGAGTCTCTTTCTGTTTTGTAAGTAAGCTCATTTGTATCATTTCTTTTTTGATCCCACATATAAAGAATGTCATAAGATAGTTCTCCTTCTCTGTCTGACATACTTCACTCAGTATGACAATCTCTGGATCCATCCATGTTGCTGCAAATAACATTATTCCATTCTTTTTAATGGCTGAGCAATAGCCAATCATATATATGAACCATATCTTCTTTATCCATTCCTTTGTTGATGGACATTTTGGTTGCTTCCAAGTCTTGGTTATGCTAAGTCAGTGCTGCAATGGTGGCGCAGAGGTTAAAGCATCTGCCTGCAATGCGGGAGACCAGGGTTCGATCCCTGGGTGGGGAAGATCCCCTGGAGAAGGAAGTGGTGACCCACTCCAGTACTCTTGCCTGGAGAATCCCATGGAGGGAGGAGGCTGGTAGGCTACAGTCCATGGGGTGGCAAAGAGTCAAACACGACTGAGCTACTTCACTTTTACTTGTATCCTTTTGGATTGTGTTTTCCTCTAGATATATGCTCAAGAGTGGGATTACAGGGTCATATGGTAGCTCTATATTTAGTTTTTAAAGGAACCTCCATGTACTTAGTCGCTCAGTCATGTACGACTCTTTGCAACCCCATGGACTGTAGCCTGCCAGGCTCCTCCATCCATGGGATTCTCCAGGCAAGGATATTGAAGTGTGTTGCCATGCCCTCCTCCAAAGGAGGCTCCATACTGTTCTCCATAGAGGCTGTACCATCAGCAGTGTAGAAGGGTTCCCCAACAGGGACTATCATTAGCCTCATTTTCCAGACTAGAAAACAGGCTCAGAAAGAGAAGTGGCTGGCCCAAGGCTGCAGAGCTAACAGGGTGAGCTGACATCCCCACCCAGCACTGTTGCCCTCCAGCCATCAGTACTATGTGGCCAAAAAGCCACAAAGCAGAGCAGGCCCTTAGCCAGGTGGGCTGTGAAGCCACCCCCTCCCCCGCCTACCTCCAGGAGCACTAACTGAACCTTTACGGCTCTGACCTGCAGGACACTCCAGGCGATAGACTCAGTCCTATCTGACTGGTGTTCCTGGCCCCACTGAAAGCCACTGGGGCTCCCTCTGCCCTTCTGACTACAGAAACAACATGCCATCCTCCCCAGGGCGCCCGGCTCCCTGAGTGGACAGAGAGAACCTGGACCGCATCGGTTCCGGACCTCCATGACTCAGCAGTGCATAAGTGTGTGGCTCCGTGGCGCCCCTGCCCATCCTGCCCAGGCCAGGGCTCATTTAGCTCACCCCATGCCTCTTAGAGCCCCAGTGCCATGGAGCGAGTGGGGTGTGGCTGCTGGACAAATGTCCTGAAAGCTTCACTGAGCCCTCCACCTTCCGAGTCTGCTCAACCCGGCTCAGCCGCGACACATCCTTTGGGAGCCATGGAGGGTGAACTGGCCATGGGCACAAGATACACTCACCCTGCCTGCCCAGGCCCTGGTATGAGTGTGGCAGACAGGGGGCTGCTTTTCAAGAGCACCAGCAACAATGGTATCTGTCATCCCCCTCCAAGTCCAGGCTGCTCCAGTCCCCAGTGCACTTCCTTACCTGCTTCTTCATTACTTTTATGGATAATTTTACAAGCTAATATTAGTCAGTGCCTGTCTTATGCTTGGATGTGGACTAAGGGCATTTTGTATACTATTTGCTCCCTAACCCCTGAGGTCAACAAGCATGTTTAACTCTTCATTATGGAAATGTTCAACACCCCCTCCCCATCAAAGAAGGAAAGTAATGTAATTAACCCACATTGTATTCATTTCCTAATTTGAACAGTTATCAACATTTGGCCATTTTTGTTTCATCAACTCCTATTTTTCCTTAAACTGGAATATTTTAAAGCAAATCCCAGGATGCCATGTTACCCATAAATACTTCGGCTTCTTTATTTCACCGTAACCTCAATGACACAATCACACTCAATCAAATTAACAATAATTTCTTGTCTAATAGCTAGTTCTTACTCAGTTATTCTCCAAAATGTCTTTTCCTGGTCAGCAAGCATTTTCAAGCACTAACCACATGTGAGGTGCATGTGGGCAGCAAGTAAGAAACGAGTCCTCACCCTCGTGGGTGGCACAGCACGGCTGGGCAAGCAGATCACACACTAGCAAATACATACACACTGCCACGTATAGCAGTACAGACCGGAAGGAAAATAAAGCAGGGACAAGACACATTTATAGCAATACAGCCCAGGAAGGAAAATGAAGCAGGACAAGATGAGACACATGCATGGACAGTGTGCCAGGCAGAGGCACGGCAGGAGCATCGGTCCTGTGCAGGAGTAACCTGCATCGGTCCTGTGCAGGAGTAACCTCAGTGCATTCCAGGAAAATGTGGCCAGAAGGACTATGGGTGGAGCCAGGGAAAGCATAGGTGAGGAGACAGGGTCTTACCAGCTGCTGTGAGTTCCTGCATGAGATGGAAATCACCAAATGGTGATTGAAATGAGAAGGGCATCCCTTCTATTTTCTGGAAAGCATGGTCTGGTCACAGGAGAGGATGTGCACTTGCGTTCATTCCTGAAAAAGCAAGTGTTAGTCGCTCAGTCATGTCTGACTCTTTGCAACCCCATGGACTATAGCCTGCCAGGCTCTTCTGTCCATGGAGTTCTCAAACACAGGCAACAAATTGCAATGGTGTCCCCAGTCCCTGTGACTTTGTCACCAAGAGAAAGCACAGTTTTCCAATCATGCCGCCGCAGTTGTTGCAGATACATCAGAAAAGCATTTTTGTTTATCATTTTTGTTTAACAATGCTTCAAAAAGCATTGTTAGTTCCTCCATATTACATAATAGGCCAACAAAAGCACATCACTAGATAATTTTTAAAATATTTTCATAACTGGCTTTTAATATAATTGACCACCTTTGCAAGGCCATATCTTCGACTTTACACATTTAAAAGCATCATTCTGAGACTGCCAGTGGACCCCTACCACAATAGAGGTTAAGAGCCCCACCTCCAATCGGTGAGTACAGTGCCTGATGCAGAACTGGAGTCTGAAGGGAAGGGGGAGGCTGGCGAGAATGCTGGGGTTGTGTGTGTGCCCTGTTCTAAATGTAACATCCCCCCAGGCATCACTGGCTGGTCCTTTGCTCACGAAGCCCTTGGTGCCCCACGCCTCCCCTGACTAAGCATGTGCAAGCTCCCCTTCCTCCCCTTCACTCTGGGCTTTCCCTTCTATTTCTATTCTGTTAAAATTATCTGAGGCTTCCTATGCTGTTAGCTGACCCATATCCTTTTAGGAAAGTGATGGAATCTTTTTTTTTGAACCAAAATTGTAAAGAGGGAAAGGAATTTTTAACCTGATTTTACTCAGAAACTGACAGTCAGAACTTGGGAATTGACTTAGTAAAGATCTCACATCAAGCAAGGACTCTCTGGGGCCAGTGGTCCAGTGGGGGGAGTGGTTCTATGCACACCCAACCATGTCCCTCGGGAAGCAGAATTCGGCTGGCTGCAGCCAGGGTCTAATTCAACATTCTCACGAGGGTTGGGGGTCCCAGAACGTCTGAGACGGGAGCAGCCAGCCATTGTCCTCTTCTCCACTTTCACCACCAATTAATCCTCTTGCCACTATCTGAAGATAAGGCAGACACCTGGCGAAAGAGAAAGAGACAGTGTGTGTGTGTGTGTGTGTGCATGCGTGCACAGTAAGATGCTGCTGTTTCTAAGTCATTTCCAACTCTTCAATTCAAAAAGCCATTGAGATCTGACATCACCTTTTCTACCATTCTGGGAGCTGCCGTAGCTCTTGCCACACTTTGGCCTGGACCACGATGGGCAGGGAGTCAGGCAATGAGGTTGATGGGCTGGACCAGAACAAGCAGAGTAAGACACCCTGAATCACAGAAGCACACAGTGGATGCTTAGGAGGAGAAGGGCAAGCTTTACGAGGTGGCCTCCGAAAAGCTTTGACAATTCTCTCTGAGCTCATGCTGGGGAAGTCTTCTATATTACCTAGATAATAATGTATTAAGAGAGATTTTGTATCTGGTGTATTTAATGAGCAAGCAACTCCCCAAAGACCTTTCAATAAAGCCAGTAAATTTAACAGGAGAAACGCATCAATTGACTTTGCTGTTCCAGTTAAGAGAGCTGCTGCTTTCCGCTTTTACAGACGGTGGCATGTAGTATGCTAAGAAAGCCCTGGAATCAATCTTCGAGAAGAGGGCTAAAAAGTGGGTGCAATTAAGCAGCTAACATTCAGGTTCCACCGCCCCAGCTAATGTAAAAGCAATGAAGTTGATGAGAAGCCCAAGTCAGACAGGTGCCCACTTACCATCCGAATGTCCCCACTCTGAAGGGTCTCTGAGAGCAAGGTTATTCATAAAGGAAGGCCAGAGGCAGAATCAAAGACTAAATACATTAAGGCATGCATGCCCCCAAACAAAGTGCTTGAGTGAAAATGACTTATGGAAAGCAATATTGTAGGTTTTGACAAGATGGGAGAGAAAATAAAATATTCATATTCACCCTCTTTTCAGTGTAATTGCCTGCCACCTTGGTCCCCTTGTGGAGAGGACTGGACAGAAGTTGCACATGGAGATGGAGGTGGAGGTTGATCAGGACTCCTCACCGGGGCAGAAGACATGGGTCTGGTCCTGTTTCTCTGTTATTGTTGTTATTTAGTCGCCAGGTACTGTCCCATCTGTCTGTGACCCCGTGCACTATAGCACACCAGGCTCCTCTGTCCTCCACTATCTCCCAGAGTTTGCTCAGATTCACATGACCATTTCACCCTCTGCTGCTCCCTTCTTTTGGCTTCACTGTTTCCCAGCATCAGGATCTTTTCCAATGAGCTGGTTCTTCACAATACTTGGGTGGCCAAAGTATTAGAGCTTCCCCTTCAGCACTTATAATGAATATGCAAGGTTGATTTCCCTTAGGATTGACTGATTTGATCTCCCTGCTGTCCAAGGGACTCTCAGGAGTCTTCTCCAGCACCACAGTTCAAAAGCATCAGTTCTTTGGAGCTCAGCCTTCCTTATGGTCCAACTCTCACATCCATACATGACTACTGGAAAAACCATAACTTTGACTCTATGGACCTTTGTCGGCTAAGTGATGTCTCTGCTTTTTAATACACTGTCTAGGTTTGCCATAGCTTTCCTTCCAAAGAGGAAGTGTCTTTTAATTTCATGGCTGTAGTCACCTTCTGCAGCGATTTCAGAGCCCAAGAAAGTAAAATCTGTCATTGCTTCCACTTTTTTCCTCTTCTACTTGCCATGAAGTGATGGAACCAGATGCCACAATCTTAGTTTTCTGAATGTTGATTTTCAAGCTAGATTTTTCACTCTTCTCTTTCAGCCTCATCAAGAGGCTCTTGAGTTCCTCTCCACTTTCTTCCAAAAGAGTGCTATTTTCTGTGTATCTGAGGTCGTAAATATTTCTCCTGGCAATCTTGATTCCAGCTTGTGCTTCATCCAGCTCAGCATTTCATATGATGTCCTCTGCATATAAGTTAAATAAGCAGGGTGACAATATACAGTCTTGTCATACTCCTTTCCCAATTTTGAACCAGTCTATTGTTTCATGTTCAGATCTAACTGTTGCTTCTTGACCTGCATACAAGTTTCTCAGGGAACAAGTAAGGTTGTCTAATATTCCCATCTCTTTAAGAATTTCCCACAGTTTGTTGTGATCCACACAGTCAAAGATTTTAGTATAGTCAATGAAGCAGAAGTAGATGTTTTCCTAGAACTCCCTTGCTTTTTCTATGATCCCACAAATGTGGACAATTTGATCTCTGGTCCCTTCACCTTTTCTAAACCCAGATTGTACATATGGAAGTTCTCAGTTCACATACCGTGGATGCCTAGCTTGAAGGATTTTGAGCATAACCTTGCTAACATGTGAAATGACTACAATTGTACAGTAGTTTGAACGTTCTTTGGCATTGCCTTTCTGTGGTATTGGAATGAAAACTGACCTTTTCCAGTCCTGTAGCCATAGCTGAGTTTTCCAAATTTGCTGGTATACTGAGCACAGCACTTTAACAGTATCATGTTTTGGGACTTGAAATAGTTCAGCTGGAATTCCATTGCTTCCACTAGCTTTGTTCATAGTAATGCTTCCTAAGGCCTGCTTGATCTCACACTCCAGGATGTCTGGCTGTAGGTGAGTGACCACATCATTGAGGTTATCCAGGTCAGTAAGATCTTTTTTGTAACAGTTCTTCTGTGTATTCCTGCCACCTCTTCTAAATCTGTTCTGCTTCTGTTAGGTCTGTACCTTTTCTGTCCTTTATCATGCCCATCCTTGCATGAAATGTTCCCTTGATATCTCCAGTTTTCTTGAAGAGATCTCTAGTCCTTCCCATTCTATTGTTTTCCTCTATTTCTTTACATCGTTCAATTAAAAAGAACTTCTCTTCTTGCTCATAAGTAAAGTGGAGACTTAGTCAGCTGATTCCCACATCAGCTTCCAACACCCAACGGGAAGCTCTGGTGATTTGTGTGTGTGTGAGTGTGTGTCTTTAATTAATAAACTTCATTTTTAGAGCAATCTTAGGTTGCAAGCAAAACTAAGCAGAGTATAAAGTCCCCATACCCCCAGCACAACTTCTCCAAATGTCCATATCCCAGACCAGACTGGTATATTGGTTACAGTTGTTGAACCTACAGCGACACATCCGTATCACCCAAAGCCCATCGCCTTGTGGACTGTTTGTAAGTGAAATTCACTTATTCTTTCTCCAAACACTTACTAAGCACCTACTACATACTGGGCTCCTGTTCAGGAGATATAAAAAATAAAAGCAAATAGAATGTACTTCCTACCCTTAAGTAGTTCCAATCAAGTAGACATCCCGAGAGGAAAGACTCATGAACTCTAACACAAACCTACAGATACATTGCTCATCACTAGGAATTTCAGTTGCACCCCACTCCAGTATGCTTGCCTGGAAAATCCCATGGATGGAGGAGCCTGGTGGGCTGCAGTCCATGGGGTCGCTAAGAGTCGGGCACGACTGAGCGACTTCACTTTCACTCTTCACTTTCATGAATTGGAGAAGGAAATGGCAACCCACTCCAGTATTCTTGCCTGGAGAATCCCAGAGACAGAGGAGCCTAGTGGGCTGCCGTTTATGGAGTCGCACAGGGTCAGACACGACTGAAGCGACTTAGCAGCAGCAGCAGCAGCAGGAATTTCAATTATATAGAGTGTATTACTTGGGTTTTTCTACATAACAAACCACCCCCAAACTTAGTGGCTTAAAATAATGATTTATTTAGCTCCACAGTTCCATCATTTGGCACTCTGGGCTGGACTCAGCCGGGAGGGTCTTCTGATCTGGGCTGGGCTCCATTGTGTGTCTGTGGTCAGCTGCAGGTCAGCAGGGTGGAGGTTCCTGGAGGTGAACTGACTCTTGGCTGGGGCAATGAGGAGTAGGGGAGGGGCAGCTGGACTACAGGTCTTTCATCACCCAGCAGGCTAGCCCGGGCTCGTGCACAGGTGTCTCTGGGTTCCAAGAGCGGGGAGACGGAAAGCGCTTTTCAAGCCCTTGTGTCAGGTTTGCGTTTGTCCATTGGTGACAGCGAGTTTCAGGGCCATTCAATTCAAGAGACAAAGACTCTCCTTGCAGGAGGAGCTATAGGATGGGCATGGATACAAAGTTTTAGATGGGTGTGAAGATGAAACAGGGAAGAATTTGGGGCACCTTTAGATCTGCCACATATATGCGTCTGAGAGAAAACACAAATGCAGGAGAATCAATGAAATCCCTCTCTTTTGTTTAGCATTTCTTTCCAGCCACTACCCTTCTTTACATTGGAAACTTCTCAAGTTGTTGTATGGCAGAAACAACAATCGGCACAATATAGTAAAGCAATCATCCTCCAATTTAAAAATTAACTACATAAAGGACACTTCTCACTCGCTGTCTTTGCCCTGGTTGCTTACCTGTCCTCACCATGGTACAGACACCACCCTACCCAGCCTGACTCAGTGAGGACAGTGGAGAGCCTCCTGTCACCAAATCTGGACAGTGCTCTTGAGTCTTTATCACCCTGACTCTTTTGGCTGTGTTTTACACGATGGATCTTTCATTTCTTCTTGAAACTCTCTATTTGTGGTCAAGTGTACTTGTGATTCAGGGTATCTGCGATTTCATTCTGGGGAGGATTATATTTCCTTGCCCTGTGGACCTCACACTTGACCTGGGGCTGACGTTGGTCAATGAAATGTGAACAGGATTGATATCTGTCGCTTTGGAGTGAAAGATTCAGGAGGCAGTATGCAGTTTCAATGTCCCCTTTTATCTCTGGCTTGAGACTGGTGATGTTAGAAGGACTGGCTATACCATCAGGCTGGGTCCCGAGAGAGGGCAGTAGCTGACCAGAGGTGATTAAGTAGCTTACACTATAAATCTGTTTGGGCAAGCCACTGAGACATGGGGCTTGCTTGTTACTGCAGCATGACATAACACATCCTGACTAATGCAGAATTCCCCTGACTTCTATAGCTCCACTCTCTGTTTCCCACCTCCCGCTCTCGCTGCTCTCTCTTTCAGTCTCTTCCCTCCTCTTCCTCGGTCCACCCCAAAAATATTGGTGCCCCATTGTTCTGTGTTTGACCAATTGTTATCTCACTCTCCATGCTCCCTGATTCCACTGTCTTTCCAAAGACTCCCAGGTCCACATCTTCAGCCTAGATCTATCCCCTAAGCTTTAGTTTTAAAAGTTTAGTCATCTGCTGAGTCTATCCCACTGGCTGCTTCACAGATGCCCCTAAACCTATCCCTTCTCCCCACTTGAGATCTCCACTTGTGGCTCTTTTGTCCATTTAATCCTCGAGTTGTCCTTGACTTCTCACTCTTCTATTGCATCCCAGCAACTGAATGTTGCAGCACACTTTATGTCCCAAATCCATGCTCTCCTCCCCCGCCCCACTTGTCCCATCGTCACTTGCTTGGTTCTAGCCACCCACCACTGTTCCCCAGATGTGGACCACAGCCTCCGATAACCTTTACTGTTCCCTTCAATCTGGTTTTCCCACTCCCAGCTTCTGCCACCCAGCCCAGACCTTTCAGGAATGGTGTAAGAACTATCAAAATTTTACCTCTGGCCATGTCAATCAGGTTATACATGCTAAGGTTTCCTGTTGCCCATGTCATTATCCAAACTCCTAACCAAGACCGATAATATCACCTCATTCACCCCATCCTCCAACTGTACATGCTGGGACCCTTGTCCCATCACCCCTTTGCCTCCATTGCTACTGCCCCTCTTTCTGGACAGTTTTTAACCAGCTCTCTCCTACCTGTGCCCTGAGTAAGTCCAACTCGCTTTCTAACACTCAGTCGGATATCATCTCCTCTGAGAAGCCCTCCCTTGCCATCACCACTGCCAATACACACATACACACACACAGGTAGAGACTGGACATTCATCCTCCAAGTTCCCCCATGCAAATCTCCAGCATTGCACTCACCCCACTGAAGCCTACTTAAATGCCAGGTGTCCTTCCCTTTCCAGTCCTGAGCTTCCCCTGCCATCCTGGTATCTTCAATGTGTCTGTCACATGGCAACTAACACACGGAGCTCCTTAAATGTATGTCTGAGTGAGTGTATAACAAATAACCATTTTCTACAATGTCTGGCTTTCAACTCATCTGTGAATCCATGTTTATGTCCCCACTTACTACTCTTTCCATACTGCAGCTGGTGAACTACTCACAGCATCCCAAAGCTCGTCATAATAACTAGAGCACAATACCTCTGAGCATCCTCACTTACATGACCATGGGCACGTATGGCCACAGACACAAAAGGCTGGAGAAGTCTGATCATGCATGTGAGTCCTCCTCTGGACTGCTGGCAGGTTCTTTGTGTGCCGGTGCCCTGGTGTTGCATCCCCCATGAGGGCATGGTGCCCAGCTCCAAGTCAGGGCATGTGTTTTGAGTGTTCTCCATGGGCAAAACTTCATGGCTTATAATCCTGACAACAATCAATTGGATATGCTATGATTAGTCCCCTTTGACATGTTAGGAAAGGAAAGCACAGGGAGGTAACGTAGATTTCTCCAGCCACACAGATTCTAAGTGGTTGAACTGGGATTCCAACCCAAGAGGTCTGTCTCCGGAGGCTTTGCTCTCACCCACTTCACTGTGCACTGGACTTGAGTCTGGGATAGATTTATTGGTTACATAGATGTAATCTGTGCCATCATTTTAGCCTAAAGCCTAACCAGAGTATTTTTAAAATCTGGCACTCCAAGATATGAGTTGTGATGAAAGGGACTAGGACTTGGGGTCAGAAGAACCAGCTCCAAGTCTTAGCTGGACCACACAGTGGTGTGATTAACCTTCCTGACCCTTGTCTCCTGACCTGTAAGATGGGCTGATGTTATGGATGCTGCAGGGAGAATCCTCAGAAAGGTGTCAGGAGTATCAGTGGTACCACACGCCCCTTTTGGGGTTGCCCCGGGAGAACTTCCGCTCTCCATTTCCACTGGACAAAAGGCAGTGGCACGTCACCCTCACCTCGCCTGAGCTTGTAACACCCAATACAATTAAAAGGCAGAAGAGGAAAACAGTGACCAGGTGTTCAGAGTGCAGAGGGCTCTAAATGGACTTGGCCGTTCTATTTCTTTCCTCAGCCGAAGTGATTGATTGTCCTGGCATCATGGGGATAACCCCCACTGGATGCCAAAGTATCTGATCAGTTCCATCAAAACAGGTGTTGGGCTGCCCAGCGCCAGCCGCTGGCACTCAGGTGGTCCGTTTCTCGCAACTGGGTCGGGACCTGGTTGGCCAGTTGACTTCTGTTGGTAACCAGGTATGAACTGACTGTTCCACTGGAACCAGTTATTTTTGCTGTTATTTCTCCTTCAGTGACTGACTCTGTGTCTTGCATTAACAATTCCATGTCAAATGAAACCAGCTTCTTTCCCCCAAGGAGCTCACATTCAGTGAGAAACTAAGCAAGTAAAATCTTGGCTGATGCGTAGACAGCAGAAAACACCCAGCCCAGCCTCACCAGCTCCGGCCTCTAGCTCTGACCCTCTGGGTGTGTCCACTGAGCCAGGACACAGACACTCTGCTTTCTGCCCTCCCAGTGCGTCCTCTTCCATCTTCCCAGAGCCTGCTCCTATTCCCAAGCCCACCACCCTTCAGAGCCTCCCGGGCCCTGCAGCCTACCAAGTCTCTGAACCCTTGGCACCCTTGGTTGGGCCAGTCTCACAGGAGGGGACATGCACTGCCCTGTACCACAGGCTGTCCTGGATTAAAACAAGCAATCCTTTTGCAGTAAGCCTAAACTCTGCATGTCTACTGGATAATCTGAAAGTCACCTATCACTGTGAACTTCTTGATGTCTTCCCCTCCAGTCTTTATTTCTGTAAACACAGGTGCCTGTGTGGATATTTTGTGTCATGTTCCTGAACTGCTTCCCAAGTGCAGGGCTCATGACCCCCGCTCCACCTTTGCACCTCCAGAGGACCTCACCTCCAGCAGATACTCATGGTCCACTGGTGGCTATTTTCAGTGACAAGAGCTCACAGGCAGGGGACTTCTCGTGCCCAGGTTCATGACTAATCTGGGGCTCCAGATCCCTTGTGAAGGAGCGTATTTTGAGCAGGTTGCATTGGTTACCCCAGGGAGGGGCCAGCCAATAGGCCGCTGAGCTTCAGGGCCCAGGAAGTGCTCCTCTCAGGGAATCTCACCAACCATGACCAGTGGGACCTGAGCATTCGGACATACCTGACCTCACATGAGCACTGGATGGTTGGTCCCTGACCACCTCCTCTTGAGGCACTCCTCTCTCACAGGGGACAAGGGAAGCTCAAAAAGCCAGGCCAAGGGAAAAGAAGGACCTTAAGTTCCCACCCAAGAAGGGTAATGGTGAAATTCACCTGGGAGTTCACCTTGCCTGCAGTCAAACCTCCTCCTCACCTTGATGTCTTACACAGCTCTTTTAGGACCAGATCTTGCTCATCTGTTTATTTTCATCCTACAGATGCTTACTCCTTGGAAGGAAAGTTATGACCAACCTAGACAGCATATTAAAAAGCAGAGACATTATTTTGCCAACAAAGGTCCGTCTAGTCAAGGCTATGGTTTTTCCAGTGGTCATGTATGGATGTGAGAGTTGGACTATAAAGAAAGCTGAGCGCAGAAGAATTGATGCTTTTGAACTGTGGTGTTGGAGAAGACTCTTCAGAGTCCCTTGGACTACAAGGCGATCCAACTAGTCTATCCTAAAGGAGATCAGTCCTGGGTGTTCATTGGAAGGACTGATGTTGAAGCTGAAAAACTCCAATACTTTGGCCACCTGATGCAAAGAACTGACTCATTGGAAAAGACCCTGATGCTGGGAAAGATTGAGGGCAGGAGGAGAAGGGGACGACAGAGGATGAGACGGTTGGATGGCATCATCGACTCGATGGACATGGGTTTGGGTGGACTCTGGGAGTTGGTGATGGACAGGGAGGCCTGGAGTGCTGTGGTTCATGGTGTTGCAAAGAGTCAGATGTGACTGAGTGACTGAACTGAACTGAACAAACATTCTTGAAGTACTTACCACATGCCAAACAATTTTCTCAGCTCCAGGGACACAGCTACAAGCAGCACAGATGGAACCCTGCCTGCATGGTGCTTACATTCTCACGAGAGAAGACAGGTACATACAAGTAAATGAATAAGCCAAGTTCCACAAACTAGCATAAATAATAAATGGGGAGACAGGCTGGGGAATGTGAAGTGGGAGTAATACAGAAGCTACTTTATTTTGTGTGGTCAGAGTAGGCCCCTCTGGAGAAGCAAAATGTGAGTTGAGGTCTAAATAATAATAAGGATTAGCCAAGCAAAGACTGGGATAGAAGAAACAGTATGTGCAAAGGCCCAGAGGTTGGAACAAGCTTTGCATATTTGGGAACAGAAACCAGGTTCCTTTGACTGGAGTGACTTGGATGAGGGGCTAGAGATTGGGTCAGTAAGTAAGGGCAGGGAGAGATATCAGAAGGTCTTATAGACATGGTAAGGACCTGGATTTTATACTGGGAAGCTTAGAACAGAACTGGATGGTTTCTTTAATTCAGGTTTAATGAAAGAACACATCTGGACCAGAGCTGAATGTGGCCCTAGGGTGAGGTCTGGATAAGATGGAAATGGAAGACGGATTGAACAGTACAGTTGGTTCTATGAATATCTTTATTTTTTTCTTAAGAATGGCACCATGGCTAGAAATCTATGACATTGTCTTTCCAGAGATACAAATGCCCCTAAACTCACTGTCTTCCACAGGGTCCCAATGCATGGTTCCCTATTTATTCCTTCCGACATACTTCCGTGTCACCCGCCTTCACTCTTCGCTGGCACAGATCTGGCCCAAAGGACCATAGTTCATTAGACTGGTAAATCCATACAGACCAGACCCAGGGCAGGGGTTCCACAGTGAGGTCACACCATCGCCCAGGACCTCATGGGGCTGTACTTTGGCAGGAGAGCAAGGTACTGAGCAAATGCTTACACGCATGTATCATTTAACCTTGGAAGGGAGTGATGAAGGTGATAATGCAGCTTATCACAGAGGTCTAGTGCAGAGCATAGCTTGGGAAAGGAGACATCAAAGGCCAGTGGAAAGGAACTAAGAAAGGCTGAAGGAGTATGGGGGCAGGAAGGTCAGATTTCAGCAAAGAACAACACGCGTCAAGCTCAGAGGAGAGAATTTTTGATCAAGACATAATTGTTCCTTGTCTTCAAACCAGGAAGAATACATGAATTCAAATTCAATTTCAGATCAAACACAGAAGCCAGCACCCTCCCACTACCATGGAGGCCCACAGATGGCCTGGGTGTCCAGGCCTGACCTCAGCATGAGCCAGTCGAGATTCTTAGAAACGTGTTTCTTTAAAGGGAAAAACAGGTTTGGGGAAGGCAAAAGCTGCCTCAACACTAAGACCGCCTCACACAGGTTGGACACAGGAACTGTTGTTCAAATGCAGACTTCCTCCCACTCAGAGGGTGGCCCTTTCTGGGCCTCAGTCTCCCCATCTTTCAAATGGACAGACAACCTGACCTACTAGGGACATTTCATGAGGACCAAGTAAGGTAATAGCACGAACACACTTTGAAAAGGCACACTTCTAACGAGCAGCCCAGCACTTGGAACCAGGAGCACATGGAAGCTATGCTGTTCTTTAACAGCGGGCTCCCAAACCCTCCTGCTGGTATTCACTGAGCAAAGAAACCGCAAGGGAAACAGAAATCACTGTAACACAGACGATCAAGGAGCATGCATTTCAGAGGAGGAAGGTCACTTTGGGCAAACGACTGCACCTTCCTGAACCTCAGTTTCTGCATCTGTAAAATGGGATAGTAATGGTGCCTGTCCCATGGGTTATGATAAAGATGAAATAAAATTGCGCATATGGAACCTTAGCTTACAGTCAGGACTCATCCATAGTGATCACTATTATGATCTGATCCCCTCTAGATCTGACATTTCTGAGCCTGGCATAAGCCGGTCTGGTACTAACAAAGTGCTCCTACCCCACCTCCTGCGTGCCAATTTAACAGCCATGTCAGGGATAGGGTGGGGGTGAGTGAGGGGTGGCAGAGGAGCCAAGGCAAGCCGATTCCAAGGTTTTATCTTAAAGAGAACCCCCACTGTCCCTTATCTGGCCGAGCCTCACTGTGATAGCCCAGGTTCTGGGCTCCCCATGGAACCAGCCTCAGGCTAAATCTGCTGCAATAATTCCAGGAGCCGGAAATGGGAGGAAGATGTAGGCGGGGGCGGCAGCTGAGCCGGCCCTGGGGACCCTGCTGAGGACAGTCTCAGCCGAGGCTGCAAGCAAACCCCAGCCAAGGGAGCAGCGAAGGCAAATGGAAAGACTCCAGGACTTGAGGTCTTGCTGTTTGTTACAATCAAGATAAGTAACGCAAAGGCTCTTTAAAGAGATGGCACCTGCTCTCCAGATGCGAGCGAAAGTTTCAAACACAGATGGTGCAGAGGAAGACATGGGACCTAAGGGGACATGCTTCAGGAGTGGGACTCTTCGTGTGACGAGTGTGTGTTGGTGTACTGGTGCGTGCATGTGAGTGCATGTCTGTTCCCCAGGAGGGTGTTGTATGTGGCAGCGAAAGAGAGAACTTTTCTCAAACACAGCCTTGGAAGGGGGTGCGTGCTTTATTTCAGACAAATGATAGGAGGCAAAGGGACCCGTCAGGACTCTTCACCCTTGACTTTCCCTCCTTGTTCTGCCTCTGTCTCTAGGATTTCCCTGTTGTCTGGCCCTTTCTGTGTCTCAAGGTCTTTTTTTCTCGGTTTCTTTTAGTCTATCTCTGTCTCTCTGCTTCCCTCTCTTTGTCTGTGTCTGCGTGTGTGTCCCCGTCTCTCACAGTTTCTCTCCTTTGGACTACGTTTCTCCCTCCCTCCTCACATCTCTTCTCATCTTTGCCCCTAACAATTGTCTTTTCCTTCATCCCAAGATAGCCTTTTCTTCCAGCCCCCCGGGCTGCTTCCTGCTCCTTTGTGCTGGGAGAGGTGCTGTCTTCCAACAGAGTGGAATCCTCGGAGACGGGGAGGGTTTCCGGGTCTGAGTGCTTAATTTCACATTCCCGCTCCGCAAGGGTGAAGATTCCAGCCACTTTGTATCCTGGCTTATCAGACATTCCCCACCCGCCCCGGAGAAACCTCTCTCCTCTTCTCCCCAGATGAGGGCTTGGCCATTCCCCCCAAGAAGGGGGCACACTTTCGCGGTCTTCTCAGTGGTTTTGCTCCCCTGAGAAGGACACGTGGAGGGTGAGGCTGGGAAATTCCAGCAGAACCCTCACCCCCTCACCACCCAGAGTGAGCCTAGGCTCAGGAAGGGAGGGTCAGCTTAGATTTTCTGAGGATCCAGAAATGGCAACCCACTCCAGTATCCTTGCTTGGAGAATCCTATGGATAGAAGAGCCTGGTGGGCTATAGTCCATGGGGTCACAAAGAGTCAGACATGACTGAAGGGACTTAGCACGCACGCACACATCTTCACTCTTTATTTTGTTCCATTCTATTCTAAAAACTAGTATTGACTGGTTTCCAAATGTATTTTGTTCTGTTACAATTTGGAAAAAAAAATGAGAACCTAAATAAAATAAAGTTATTTGACTATTTAGGTGAATGAATACACGTGTGCAAAATTCTAAGCAGTTTACAAATCTGAACAAATCTTCATTTTACAGATGAGGAAATTTTAGCACAGGGAGGGTAGACAGCTTGCCGAGGTCACACAGCCACCCAGTGCGGATCTGAACCCAGCCTTCCAGCCCTGAGTTCAGGCTCTTTGCGCTGTGCTCTGCCGCCTCGCCTGCCCTTGGCCTGCCCTCCAGCCCACCCAGAGGGACACAGGTACCCTCTGTGCAGAGCCTTCCCTGCTCAGGATGACAGGGAAACTGACCTTGTCAGCTCCTGGAAGAGCCTTGCCTCTTCCCTCTCTGGGGCTCTGGGCCTGGATTCCGTTTCCCTCACTTTTCTGCAGGGCTCTTCCTCCTCAGCTTCTCAGGTCTTCCCTGAGCCCCTCAGTAAAGGAAACCTACCCCCCTCCCCAGCCAGGATGCCCAGGACATCACACTATTTATTTCCTTCAAATCTGATCACACTGGGGATTTTATTGCTACTTTTTATATGGATTCTTGGTTACTTTCTTTCCTCTCCAGATTAACCCCCACTATCCAGAACTGTGTCAGAGCTCCAGAAAGACTGAGTAAAGAGTAAAGGCAAAAAAGAGTGAGACTCTTGCTCATACAGATACAAAGAGAGATGAGGTCAGGGGTGTTTTGAGAGGAAAGGACGGTGGGGCAAGGGCATGGAAGTATAAAACCACGGGGCATATTTAGGCATGCAAATATTCTGTGCCACATGCTTCAGGGCACCTCCCATCCTGACTGCGAGGACTCGGATTGTAGACGGGCTGGAATTAAGAGCCTTGAATGCCAGGCTAAGCAGCTTGGGCTTTACCAGCAGGCAACGGGGAGTTGAAGAAGTGGCAGGATGCACGCTGTGATTTGGACAGAATAGACCTGCCAGGATGAGTGGGCAGGGAGAGGCTGGGGCAGGTTGCCCCATCTGACCTGGCTGAGGACTTTCCCTGGCAGGGGAGACCCCAGGCCCTGGGGAAGAGGGGGGGCGGGGTGGAGGAAGCCCAGGCATGTCTGTCGCCTCAGTCTGTGGGTGTGGAGAAGATGCCAGTTGGGCGCTGCAGCAGGAGCAGGACTGAGAGAGAAAGAACCTCCTGTGGTCTGAAATTGCATCTTCTAAAAATCAGCACCAATTGGGATCTTTGTTTTCTATTTTGCCCCTGCCCACTTCAGGGCAATGAGAAGCAGATTGTGTTTCCAAACACATCACATGAAATCTGCAGTGGAAGTTGGAAGAATAACCCCAGGCTTCTTGGTCTAATTCTCAAGGTCAACTGATATCATTAGAATAACATGAACTCAATTTGAGTTACAGCAGGGAAATCATGTTAGGAATATGGGTCACTACATCACCAAGTAATGAAGCTGTTACCTCGCACGATCGCAAACGCGCTCAGAAGCCTGTCAGCGTCCTTGCCCCGTGGTTCTAACAATGGGGCCAGCTCGGAACAATGGAGTCACCCACGCAAACCAAAGCCCACTGGCAGAGGGAGCCCCGGGACAGAGCCGACCCGGCTCCAGTGCCTGCAGCCTCAGAGTCAGCCAGAAGGGCTGGGGTGTCCCGGGACAAAGGGCGAATTTCAGTCCTATTATTTTTCTTCCAGATTTTTGAGGTTTTCTTTAAAAGCCACAATGGGAAACAGGCAGAGGGAAGGGCCCTGGGGTCATAGAACAAGCAAAACCCATTGTTCCGTCTGCCAGGAAAGACAGGTTAAGGCGAGCAACAGCCAGCACTTGCCCAGAACTGTGACTCCCACAGCAGGGTGTGTAGACCGCAACAGAACACAAATGAGGAGATGGGGTGGCAGACCAGGTGTGCGACAGTGGAGGGCTGAGACACCCACTTGGTAAAGGGGCCACCACTGCCCGGGCCAGCCCCCAACTGCACAGGTGGCCCGTGTCCTGGCTGCGAGAGACCTGCGCATGTTTCCATGAAAAGTAGAAACGGAACTAACTGTATGCGAAGTCTCCTCGTTGAAGGATGGTGGCAACCAACCTAAAATATTTTAGGGCTCTAGTGTCTACACCATAAAACACGTCTTGGTGTTGCTGACTTGTGACTTACAGGGTCCAGAAAGGCTAACTCATCCCCTGTGAGGGATTAAAGGCCCTGGGTTAGGAGATCTGGGTCCCCTCGCACTCCCAATATTGCAGTGAAGGAGAGGTAGCAGCTGGGCTCTGGAGCAGCCCCTGGCCAGGCGCTTGAGCCCTCACAGTGGCCACCCCAGCGTGCCCGTGCCCCTCCACGGCCCTCCACTCAGCTAACGGCTGTGAGGGGTGTTGGCACTCTGCTCTCTGCCGGGCCGTCTCAGGGTGTCACTGGGGCTGAAGGAGACACTTCACACCTGGACGCCGCCTCCCTGGGGGAGCCCACACGGAAGGGCTGATGTTGGGGGTGGTTATGGGGCCTGGACTTCTCTGGGGCAACTTGGAGCATCTCTGAAGGCCCACAGCTGCTCCAGGGCTCCCAACAGGACCGCCAGAGGCCTTGGCTGTGACTGCATCGTAACCCGGTTTCTACTTCTGCCCACCTTTGTTCCCTTACTCCCTCCAAGTGCTAACCCCTCAGGCTATCCCCCCACCAGCCTCCTCTGTCCATGGGATTTCCCAGGCAAGAACACTGGAGGCGGTCGCCATCCCCTCCTCCAGGAGATCTTCCCAATGCAGGGATCAAACCCACGTCTCCTGCTTGGCAGGCAGATTTTTACCATCTGACCCAGAGCATGAGGGTATCCCCCCACCCCGAAAACCCAGCAGTGATGCCTTGTTCAGCCCTCGCTTCCTCACATGTTCCATGGAGAGAATCACTCGCCTTAATGTGTCCTGTGAGTTTGTAATGAGTTGCTGGAGGGGGAGGTAGCTGAGTCAGGATGGCTCAGTACATGCAGCAGGTGCTCAATAAATGCTCACTGTGCATCGTGGATTGAGTGCATAGAAGAAAGTGGTACATGCATGGCTATTGTTACTAACCTCATAGACTTTATTCCCTAAGGTGGAGCTTCTTCATCTCCCCACGACTGATATTCAGGGCCCAATCATTCTCTGTGGTAGTGGAGGAGGGGCTTGTTCTGTGTGTTGCAGGATGTTTAACAGCCTCTACCCACTAGATGCCAGTAGCAACCCCCAGTTGTGACGACCAAAAATGTTTGCAGACATTACCAAACATCCCTTGAGAGGCAAAAGTGCTCCCAGTAAGAGCCACTGCCCAGACCATCAGAGTTCCTCAAGCCGCAGCTGGGGGAGACCCTAGCTGCAAAAGTTGACCAAGGGGCCTTTCCCAGGCCTTGTTTACAGGAAACAGGAAATCCCAGCCAGGGCAAGGGGTGGTACAGGACGGTGGGAGGAGCCCACACGGGGCAGAGACAGTGCTTCAAGTCCCAGCAATTCATCACGCAACCCAGAAAAGGCATCTCTTCTCCCAGCCTCAGGGTCCTCAGATGAGGAATAGAGAGGTCAGCTCATTCCTGCTGACCTCCCGGGGGCAGGGGGTATAAAAACATTTGGTTTGGTAGGTGGGAGAGCATTTTGACAAAATAAAGCACTGTGCAGAAGTACAATAAAATTGATTCATACCAACGATCGATTTACCCAAAGAGAGGGACAGAAAGGCAGACAGGCAGAGGGGTCTTTATTTACACGGTCACCCTTCTCTTATCCCCACTGCCGCAGGGAAAGAGACGTCCCTGCTCAAATGCCCAAGAAACAAAATAAGTTAAGTTATCAGGACCCACCAGGTCCTAACGATTAATAGGATTTTGAGGCAAATTTCACTTGGTAAAACTTACAAGTGATTTTGCCTTTTATGGCAACGTTCCTAATGTCGAGTAGAATAAGACTGGGCTTTTTTTATTTTTTTACTCCAAAAAAGTGAATAAAAAAACATACCAAAGAAAGTTATGCCAACTTGACAGACCCATTCCACCAGCAGTGGGCAGCAGAAGCAGGAAAAGAAAAGTTTGCCTCTGAAACACCTGGTGGAAGCAGAGATGCGCTGGCCCTGCCTTCCTCCCCTGCCTGCCCTCCATCCTTCCCCCTCCGGAACTGAAGGGAAGCAGCGAACGCCCGAAATAGCCTTGCTTCCAGCGGTGAGGCAGGAAGCTACCTTCCCCACGACAGAGAGCTCTCACGCAATTGACACAGAGCCGGTGCTGCCCTGCCATTCACTTCCGGGGTCCAGGGCAGGGAGGCTGGCAGGGGTCCGCCAGGGTCCACTCCCTGGAGACATCCCAGGGAAGGCAAGGATCAGTTCTAGAACAAGGGGCTTCTCTCTACCACCAGAACCCCCGACCCTGGCTCTGCCATCCCAGACACAGGGACTCAGCTAGGTTTATCCCATAAGCAGTGGAGTCTACAGATAGCAAGGGGCTTTTCTCCACCACCAAACCCCCCCGCACCCCGGCTCTGCCATCCCAGACACAAAGACTCAGCTGGGTTTACCCTGTAAGCGGCAAAGTCTACAGATATTTCAGGAGCTATTAAATATGCTTGAGATCCAAGAAGGAAAAAGAAAAGCATATTGATTCTAAAGTACAAGAAGGAAACTGTAAGATCAAAATTACTAATAATTTCAAAAGCAAGATTCCAGAGCTCTTTTAATATTAATTTTTCTTTTGAACTTTTTATCTTGGACTGCTGCTGCTGCTGCTAAGTCGCTTCAGTCGTGTCCGACTTGGTGCAACCCCATAGACGGCAGCCCACCAGGCTCCGCCGTCCCTGGGATTCTCCAGGCAAGAACACTGGAGTGGGTTGCCATTTCCTTCTCCATACTTTGTACTGGGGTATAGCAAATTAACAGTGTTGTGATCGTTTCAGGTGAACAGTGAAGGGACTTGGGCATATCCATTCTCCTGCAAACCCCACTCCCATCCAGGCTGCCGCATAACACTGAGCAAAGTTCCACGTGCTACAATAGGTCCTTGTTGGTTATCCATTTTAAATACAGTCATGTGTATAAGAAATGATACAGATGAACTGACTTCCAAAACAGAAAGAGACTCACGAACTTATAAAACACACTTACAGGGGCAGGGGCAGGGTGGGGGTTGCTGGGGGTGCAGGGAGGGATAGTTAGGGAGTTTGGGGTGGTTGTGTACACTCTTTTTAAGCAAAATCATTTTTGAAGCAATTACATTCAGCTGAGTGAATTTTAATATGCTGATACGGAGGAGGGCCTCTCAGAGATCTTAAATTGGCCCCTGAAACATATTCTTTTCACCTCCTGGGGGTGAAAATTCTCCTACCTTGTTGCATGTGAATGGGATATGGAGACAGGAGGTCTCTGAGCCCACGCAGTCCTCCTCTCTCTGACTCTGCAGGATCGCCCCACAGACCCCACAGTGGGAGCCAGTGTTCTGGAGCTACGGAGAGCACAGATCTGAACTCCGAAGAGCATCCTGACCTGTCCCCCAGGTCACGAGAGCTTTGGCATCATCTGCTTTCCTGGGGCAAGTTTGGTTCCAGGTTGGGAATTAGGAGCAGCGGTCTTGGGCCAAGCCTTGCCTCTAATTTTCTCACAGGCAAAGGATATGCAACCCTCTCTGCATCAATGTCACCACCACCGTTCGAGAAGCACAGGACAGACTGAGAGGACCATTCTTATTAAATAAAAAGTGGGAAAAGGCACATCTCTTTGTGAAAGAGACCCAGTTCTTTGTGAAAGAGGACGCTCTTCCCCCCGACTTGAGATGTAAGTAAGTCCTGGTTCCTAGTGACTCCCACTTCACTCTTCCCCTACCCGACCCAGCAAGCCCTGAACTGTACTGTGCGTGCTCAGTCGCTCAGTCGTGTCTGACTCTTTTCGACCCTTTGGACTGTAGCCAGCCAGGCTCCCCTGTCCATGGGATTCTGCAGGCAAGAATACTGGAGTGGGTTGCCATTCCCTTCTCCAGGAGATGTTCCCTGACCCAGGTATCAAACCCTGCATTGGCAGGCCGATTCTTTACCACTGAGCCACCAGGGAAGCCCAAGCCCTAAACTGGGTGCTTCCCAAGTCTGATACTGCAATTCTCCAGGGCCCTGGTGCCCGCCCAGAAAGCACTCATGGCCAGCGGAGGGCAAACGCCGGCACCGGAGGCGACCCCTGCCCACTGCCTGCTGGTTACCCTGGTTGGCAGACAGCTCTTTTCCCAGTTGGTGGGCAGGGTTGTGTTTATCTTGCAATTAACAAAGAACAAAGACGTGGCGGGGGTGGGGCTTGTGGTTGGCTTTGCGGGACCAGAATCCCTGCCTTGCCCCTGGTTCTTTGACTCCAGGTCTGGGGGTGGGAGGGGTGTCCACGCCCCCCATCATTCACAGTGGTCTGCATTTCTTGGGCCAGATCATCAGCTGCAGCAGACGGGCCTACTCTCCAAGAGAGGCAAGGAGCAGAACAAGACTCGAACAGACTCCAGGCCAACTCAGGTCAGAGGTGACAAGTACAGACTCCCCTGTATTCATCAAGGGCGCACTGGGAGACCAAGAGACCAAGGCCGTGCGGGTCTCAGAACAGCCCCTGCTGGTTCTTTGTCGTGCCGTCTTCAAAGAGGGAACCACATCCCTGTGTTCTACGTGGAGATGTGGCAGACACCCCCACTAATGAAAGCAGGGAGATTTGGGGGGCACGGGAGGTATTGATACAACAGATAGAGCTCTGAATTACCCACAGTAAACAAAGCAAATTATATTGACTTCCACAGGAGTCTGAGATTTTGACAGCAAAGAGAGACTTATGGTAGAGTTGTTGCTGCATTTATATTTAATAAATTTAAGAGAGAGATGAAATAGACTTTAGCAAGGCTAGTGAAATATTTATAAAAGCACACCGAAGCCATGTAAGGGAGAGAGAGGGAAATAAAACAGCTCACATGTGGGATCAAATCGAGCAAGCCAGCTTTTAACCTGACAGCTCCCCAGCACTGCGGGCAGAAAGCTGCCAACGGGCCACAGATGCACCACACCTGAGCTAGCCGGGAAGCGGAGGGAGGTTTGGGGAGGGGCGGTGGGGTGGGACGGCTGTGTGTGCACAAGGCTCAGCCAGCTCCGTGTGGGCCTGGGCATCTGTCACACCTGCCTTCCTGCTCAGGTGCGCCTGGCACCTTGCAATGCCAGCCAGAGCAGGTTCTCCCACCCCTGGCCTATGTCCAGTCAAGCCCATGGCCTGATAAGAGCATCTGAGGCCCCCGGGAGGCCTCACAGACAGATGGAGGCCGGACACCCCTGGGCTTCCATCACAGGGAGAGCAGTCTGTCTTCAAGCCATTGTCCCTGGAAGGTCTGGTTTGGGGATTATTAGACTGAGGGGAAACCAGCTAGTTACTTTGCGGATTGGTCACAGTTTTGAAATGTGCAAGTAATATATAGTCGTGGTGGGTAATCAGAAGAAAACAGATTGACAAACATGCAAACTCTATCACCCCTAATCTCAACCATGTAGGCATTTCCAGACTGGCTATGTACCATTCATGAAGGGGTGGTTTTAATATTATGTAGCTCTAATACATGAGTACTCTTTGGAAGGACTGAAGCTGAAGCTGAAGCTCCAATACTTTGGCCACCTGATATGAAGAGCCAACTCATTGTAAAAGACCCTGATGCTGGGAAAGATTGCAGGCAAAAGGAGAAGAGGATGACAGAGGATAAGATGGTTGGATAGCATCACCAATTCAATGAGCATGAACTTGGGTGAACTCCAGAAGATAGGGACAGGGAGGCCTGGCATGCTGCAGTCCGTGGGGTCACAAAGAGTCAAACATGCCTTGGTAACTGAACAACAATGGCAAGTTCTACTCCCCTCTGACATAATCTAGAACATACTGGCCACTGTATGTCTCATCCCCTGCTCTCAGTTTTGGGACGGTCTCTCTGCCCAGAACATTCTTCTTTTCCTATCCAAATCTAAATTCATCTTGGAGACCCATTTCAATCCTGTCTCCCCCAAAAGCCATCTGTGGGGCCTGCTGCCCTCTGGCCCAGTCTCTCCCTCTGCTGAACCCCCAAGTCCTGTTCACCTCGCCACACTGTGCTTCATTCTTAGATTATATTGTTTCCTGGCCCTGTTGCCCGTTGACTTTTCCTGTCTTTCCATTCCCATGGAAAATCCTGCCTTCCCACTTTCTGCCTCTGTCTGCATCCCATCTGGCACCCCCAGCCCATTGCAGGCCCAAGGCAGGCTACAGACAGCAGCCCCAACCCAGAACCTCCCAGAACACCCTCTGACTTCAGCAGTTGAGTGGGAACAATGTCTGGACGTCTGCTCTCCCTCAGAGAATCGCATCAGTGTGAGCCACTTGCTCCAGGAGCTGCAGGCTGATTTGTAGAAATCAGGTTGTGGAAGAGCAGTTCACCTAGTGGCCAGCCGACATAGCAACGGAGGGCTGCTCTGGGAGTTTCTGTTCCCCATCTCGGATCTTTGCTCTGATTCTGCCATTGCTGTGGCAGGGCACGGGCTGTGCTAAACACTGCTTGCTAAGTGTCTATGCACTCCCCCATCCCACCTGCCTTTGGATTTGAAATTGCTACAGATAACTCTGCTAGGTCATGCCTAAGGAGTGTGTCTGACAGTTCGCTCATTCAGCAAACTGGACTTGTTACGTGAATTTTCTGCACATCAGCTTTTGTGAATTAACACAGATACCCTGACCGTCTGGGAAGGAGATTCTGAAGCAACACTGGAACCTGGTCTAGGACTCATCTCCCTGACCCCTCAGGCCACGTCCTCCAGCCTCTGGTCTCCAGACCCTGACGCTTCAGCCAATAGCCTCCTTCCTCCAGGCCCTGCCTCACCATTCTGAGCTCCAACTTCCAGGGGCAGGCTTATCTGAACATCCCTAGAGTGACTGAGAGTCACAGGAATGTGGAGAAGCAGAAAAAGCAGGATCACAGTGGGTCAGGCCTGGGAACTATCTGAAGCTTCCCAGAGACTCTGGAAGGAAGCACAGAACGTATTAAAAGCAGATAACAAGGGACCAAGAATCGCTTCCTGCCCCATTCTCAGCTGCACTGAACCCTTCTCACTTCTTAGAAGTTCTCTCCTTCTCACCTCCAGGTTTTATACAGGCGTTACACCTCCGCTGGAGCACTTTCCCCTTCTTTCTCCCTCACTACATCCCTTTTAAAAAACGATATTATTGAGGTATAATTTTGCTGTTGCTCCATCGCTCAGTCATGTTTGACTCTTTGTGATCCCATGAACTATTCAGCATGCCAGGCTTCCCTGCCCTTCACCATCTGCCAGAGCTTGTTCAAATGCATGTCCATTGAGTCGGTGTTGCCAACCATCTCATCCTCTGTCGTCCCCTTCTCCTCCTGCCTTCAATCTTTCCCAGCTTCAGGGTCTTTTCTGATGAGTCAGTTCCTCACATCAGGTCGCCAAAGCATTGGAGTTTCAGCTTCAGCATCAGTCCTTCCAATGGATATTCAGGATTGATTCCCTTTAGGATAGACTGGTTTGATCTCCTTGCAGTCCAAGGGACTCTCAACTCCACAATTCAAAAGCATCAATCCTTCGGCGCTCAGCTTTCTTTATGGTCCAACTCTCACATCCATACCTGACCACTGGAAAAACCATAGCTTTGACTAGACAGACTTTTGTTGGCAAAGTAATGTCTCTGCTTTTTAATATGCTGTCTAGGTCAGTCATTGGAGAAGGCAATGGCACCCCACTCCAGTACTCTTGCCTGGAAAATCCCATGGACGGAGGGTCCTGGTTGGCTGCAGTCTGTGGGGTCGCTAAGAGTCAGACACGACTGAGCGACTTCACTTTCACTTTTCTTCACGCATTGGAGAAGGAAATAGCCACCCACTCCAGTGTTCTTGCCTGGAGAATCCCAGGGACGGGGGAGCCTGGTGGGAGGCCGTCTATGGGGTCGCATAGAGTCAGACATGACTGAAGCGACTTGGCAGCAGCAGCATCAGGTCAGTCATAGCTTTTTGTCCAAGGAGAAATTGTCTTTTAAATTTCATGGCTGCAGTCACCATCTGCAGTGATTTTGGAGCCCAAGAAAATAAAGTCTGTCACTGTTTCCATTGCTTCCCCATCTATATGCCATGAAGTGATGGGACCGAATGCCATAATCTTGGTTTTTTTGAATGTTGAGTTTTAATGTTGAGCTTTTTTACTTTCCTCTTTCACCTTCATCAAGAGTCTCTTTAGTTCCTCTTCTCTTTCTGCCATAAGGGTGATGTCATCTGCATGTCTGAGATTATTGATATTTCTCTCAGAAATCTTGATTCCACCTTGTGCTTCATCCAACTTGGCATTTTGCATGATGTACTCTGCATATAAGTTGACTAAGCAGGGTGACAATATACAGCCTTGATGTACTCCTCTCCCAGTTTTGAACCAGTCCATTGTTCATGTCTGATTCTAGCTGTTGCTTCTTGACCTGCATACAGATTTCTCAGGAGGCAGGTAAGATGGTCTGATATTCCCATCTCTTTAAGAATTTTCCAGTTTGTTGTGATCAACACAGTCAAAGGCTTTAGCATAGTCAATGAAGCAGAAGTAGATGTTTTTCTGGAATTCTCTTGATTTTTCTATGTGCAATGGATGTTGGCAACTTGATCTTTGTTTCCTCTGCCTTTTCTAAATCCAGCTTGGACATCTGCAATTTCTTGGTTCAGGTACTATTGAAGCCTAGCTTGGAGAATTTTGAGCATTACTTAGCTAGCATGTGAAGTGAGCACAATTGTGCTGTAGTTTGAGCATTCTTTGGCATTGCCCTTCTTTGGGATTGGGTGTGTGTGCACACTCAGTCATGTCCGACTCTTTGCAACCCCATGGACTGTAACCCACCAGGCTCCTCTCTCCGTGGGATTTGCCAAGCAAGAATTGGGATTGGAGTGAGGTATAATTTAGACATGATAAATTGTACCCATTTAAAGTGTACATTGTGCCAAGACTAAGATCTGACCCATGTATACACCACTGAAACCATTCCCATAGTCTCCATCACCATCCAAAGTTGCCTCCTGACTCTCTGACTCCTCCAACCCACCCTTGCCCCAGTACCCAGGCAACCAGTGATTAGTTTTCTATCTCTGTAGATGAGTTTGCCATTTCTTGAGTTTTATATGGGCTTCCCAGGGGCACTAGTGGTAAAGAACCCTCCTGCCAGTGCAGGAGACATAGGAGATCTGGGTTTGATCCCTGGGCTGGGAAGATCCCCTGGAGGAGGGCATGGCCACTCACTGCAGTATTCTTGCCTGGAGACTCCCATGGACAGAGGAACCTGGTGGGTGGGATACAGTCCATAGTGTCACAAAGAGTCTTATATACATTGAATCATATGATATATACAATTTTATATCTGTTTTCTTTCAGCTGGCAAGATTATTCTGAGGTTGTATCAGTAGCTCATTTTTTTCTATTGCCAAGGAGTATTCCAATGTATAGATACATCACATTTTGTTATCCATTCATCCAACTGGTGGCTGCCAGCCTGTTGCTTATTAAAAACAAAGCTGTAATGAACGTTCCCATTTAAGTTTTTGACTGGACATATGCTTTCACTTGGAGAAGGCAATTCCAACCCACTCCAGTACTCTTGCCTGGAAAATCCCATGGACAGAGGAGCCTGGTAGGCTGCAGTCCATGGGGTCGCCAAGAGTCGGACATGACTGAGCGACTTCACTTTCACTCTTCACTTTCATGCATTGGAGAAGGAAATGGCAACCCACTCCAGTATTCTTGCCTGGAGAATCCCAGGGACGGGGGAGCCTGGTGGGCTGCCGTCTATGGGGTTGCACAGAGTCGGACACGACTGAAGCGACTCAGCAGCAGCAGCATGCTCTCACTTCCCCTGGTAAATCTCTAGGAGTAGAGTGGCCAGAATGTATGATAAGTATGTGTTTAAATGTTTAAGAAACTACTAAATTGTTTTTCAAGTCAACGTAAAAGGGAGTTCTAGTTTTTCCTCATCTTAACCAACACTTGGTATGGTCAGCCTTGTGCACTGTGGCCATTCTAGTAGGTGCTTGGAGGTAGTGATTTTTCATTTCTCTAAGCAAATGATGCTGCACATCTTTCAATGGGCTTCTTTGCCATCCATGCCTCTTTTTTGGTAACGTTTCTATTCAAATCATTCACCATTTTCTACTGTTTTATTATGATTATTATTAAATTTTGAAAAGTCTTTATGTATTTTAGAAACAGATCCTTTATCAGATATATGATTGACAATATTTTATCAGATTCTGTCATTTGTCTTTTTATTCTTTTCATGGAACTTTTCAGAGAAGAGTTTCAAAGAGCGAAGTCCAATTTATCAAGTGTTTGCTTTAAGAGGTCATGGCTTTGGTGCCATTTCTAAGAAATCTTTGCCAACCCAAGCTTACAAATTTTCTCCTGTGTTTTCTTCAGAAATTTATATTATATAGTTAGATTTATGATTTATTTTATCTTAAACTTTGTATCTGACGAGAAGTATGAATCAGAGTTCATTTTTTTGCATATGGATATCCAGTTGTTTCAACAGTATTTGCTGAAACAGCTATATTTTCTCTACATTTGTGCCTTAGCCAAAAATCAGTTTTCCACATATATAGAGAGAGCCCTATTTCTGGTTTCTCAGTTTCCTTCATCTCTTGATCATTACACCAGTGCCACACTCTCTTGATCACTGTGGCTTTCTCGTAAGACTTGAAATCAGGTTATTACAGCCCCCAGCTTTGTCTTCTGCAAAGTTGTCTTGTCTGTTCTGTGTCTTCCCTTTGCTTCTCCAAAGGAATTTTAGAATCATCTTGATAATTTCAACAAAAAAGTCTGCAGAATATTGAATGGGATTGCTTGGAATCTGTATATAAATTTGGGAAGATTTGATGTCTTAAAAATACTGAGCTTTATGACTTGTAAACAAGGCATACCTATTTATTTAGTTTTTTAAAAAATTTTCTCTCAGTAGTGTTTTGTGGTTTTCAGTGTATAACTCTTGCACACCTTTTTGTCAGATTTATTTCTTTTCCAAATTTTTATACCACAGTAAATGACATTTTAAATTTTCATTTCATACTGTTCCTTGCTAGTATGCGCTGTGCTAAGTTGCTTCAGTAGTGTCCGACTCTTTGCAACCCTATGGACTGTAGCCTGCCAATCTCCTCTGTCCATAGGATTCTCCAGGCAAGAGTACTGCAGTGGATAGCCATGCCCTCCTCCAGGGAATCTTCCAGACCCAGAGACTGAACCCACGTCCTTTACATCTCCTGCATTGGCAGGTGGGTTCTTTACCACTAGTGCTACCTGGGAAGACCCTTCTTGCTAATATACAAAAATACAATTGGCTTTTTGTAAACTGATGTTGTTTCTTGTAACTCCACTAAACATCTTTATTCATTCTAATAGCTGTTTTATAGATTCCATCAGATTTTCTATATATACAACTCTGTCATTTGCAATAAAGATATCTTTACTTCTTTTTCCATAAAGATCCCCTTGTTCTCTCTCTTCCCATCTTCCCCCTTTCTTTCTTTCTTCCTTTTTCATTGTCTTTCCCCACTATTTTTTCTAGAGCCTCCAGGACAGTATTGAATAGAAGCACTAAGAGTAGACATCCTTGTCTTGTCCCTTATTTTACGAGGAAGGCGTTCAGTCTTTCATCATTAAATACGTTAGTTCTAAGTTTTTCAAGATAAAGTTCTCTTCTACTTGTAACTTGTGGAGAAAGTTTATCAGGAAAGGATATTAAATTTTATCAAATGTGTTTTCTATATCTTGTAAGGTGATCATTTTCACATCTGACCTTTATTTTGTTGGGGTAGTTTCCTTCTGTTCATAGGTTGCTGAATGTTTTTTTATCAAGAAATGGTGTTGAATTTTGTTAAGTAATTTTTCTGCATCAGTTGAGAGGATCGTGTGGTTCTTTTCTTTCATCCTGTTAATGTGGTGTATCACATTGATCTGTTGTCACATGTTGGATCATCCTTACAATTCCAGGAATAAATCCCACTTGGTCATAATCTTTTTGATATGCTGTTGCATTTGACTTGCTAATATTTTGCTGAGGATTTTTGCATCTATGTTCATAAGGAATGTTGATCTGTACTTTTCTTGTAGTGATTGTCTTGTTTGGATGAGTTAAGAAGACCAGCCTCATAGAATGAGTTAGGAAGTGTTCCCTGTCTTCAATATTTTAGAAAAGTTTGAGAAATGGTGCTCCTAGTTCTTCCCTAAACATTTAGTAGAATTCACCACTGAAGCCACCAGGTCCAGGGCTTTTATTTGCCAGATTTTTTTTTATTACTGACTTGATTTTGTTACCAGTTATAGATCTATTCAAATTTTCTATTTCTTTCTGATTTAGTGTTGGTAGGTGGTTCTAGGAATTTTTCCATCTAGATTATCCAATTTGTTAGTATAAAGTTGTTCTTTCTTATAAGCTCTTCCTTATAATCCTTTTTATTTCTGTAAAGACACTTGCTCCTTGGAAAGAAAGCTATGACAAAACTAGACAGTGTATTAAAAAGCAAACACACCACTTTGCCAACAAAAGTCCATATAGTTGAAGCCGTGGTTTTTCCAGTTGTCATGCTGTGCAGTAGTCACGCACAGCTGGACCGTAAAGAAGGCTGGACCTTTAAGAAGGCTGAGCACTGAAGAACTGAAGAACTGATCCTTTCGAATTGTGGCGCTGAAGAAGACTCTTGACAGTCCCTTGGTCTGCAAGGAGATGAAACCAGTCAATCCTAAAGGAAATCAACTCTGAATATTCATTGGAAGGACTGATGCTAAAGCTGAAGCTCCAATACTTTGGCTACCTGATGCAAAGAGCTGACTCACTGGAAAAGATCCTGATGCTGGGAAAGACTGAGGGCAAGAGGAGAAGGAGGCAGCAGAGGGTGAGATGGTTAGATAGCATCACCAACTCAATGGACTTGAATCTGAGCAAACTCTGGGAGATAGTGAAGGACAGGGAAGCCTGGTGTGCTACAGTCTATGGGGTTGCAAAGAATCAGACATGACTTAGCAACTGAACAATAACAGCAACAACAAATCAGTAGTAATGTCCCATTTTCATTTCTAATTTTAGTAAATTGAGTCTTTTCTCTTTTTTCTTAGTCAATCAGAATAAAGCTTATCAATTTTGTTGATCTTTTCAAGTAACCAACTTGCAGTTTCATTGACTTTCTCTGTTGTTTTTCTAAGTACCAGTTTATTTGTTTCTGCTCTAATTTTTATTATTTCCTTCCTTCTGCTAGGTTTAGTTTGTTCTTCTTTTCTTAGTTCCTTAAGGTGTAAAGCTTTCTTGCTACAGTCCATGGGGTCACAAAGAGTCAGACACGACTTAGCAAATGAACAACAACGACAAAGGTATGAAGGTAGGTTGTTGATTTGAGATCTGTCTCATTTTTTTAATGCAAGTGTTTGTAGTTATTAATTTCCCCCCTTAACACTGCTTTCACTGTGTTCCATAAGTTGTGGAATATTGTGCTTACTTTTCATTTTTCTCTATGTACTATTTAATTTCATCTGTGATTTAATCTTTGAGTCATTGGTTGCTTAAGAGAATGCTGTTTAATTTCCACAAATTTGTGGCTTTTCCAGCTTTACTTCTGTTGTTGATTTCTGACTTCATCCTTGTATAATATCTATCATTTTATATCTGTTGTACTTAATTTGTGGTCTAGCATATTGTCCACCCTAGAAAATGTCCACGTGCCCTTGAGAAGAATGTGTATGTTATTGTTGGATGGAGGGTTTTGTGTATGTATGTTTTGACTAGTTGACTTATTGTGTTACGTCCCATGTTCCCTTCTTTATCGTCAGTCTGGTTGTCCTATCCATCATTGAGAATGAAGTATTGTAGTCTCCAGCTGTTACTGTAGAGCTGTCTATTTCTCCTCTAAATTCTATCAGGTTTTGCTTCATATATTTTGATGGTTTTTCATTAGGTACATGAATGTTTATAATTGTTACATCTATCATTAAACCTCTTAATGTATAAAGGACTTCTTTCTCTCTTCTGTTTTTTGTTTTAAATCTATTTTGTCCAGAATTAGTATAGCCTCATGGCTCAGTCCATCTGCAATGCAGGAGACAAGGGTCCAAGCCCTGGATCCGGAAGATCCCCTGGAGGAGGAAGTGGCAATCCACTCCAGTATTCTTGCCTGGAGAATCCTATGGACAAGGGAGTCTGGCAGGCTATAATCTATGGGGTCACAAGAATCGAACATAACTTGGTGACTAAACCACCACCATCATTAGTATGACCACCCCTGCTCTCTTTTGTTTACTATTTGTATGGAGTATTTATTTCCACTTTTTCACTTTCAACTTAGTTTCGTGTCTTTGGACTTAGAGTGTGTCTCTCATACAGAATATATAATTGAATTTTGTGTGTTTTTAACCACCCTTCCCATCTCCGCCTTTTAACTGGAGAGTTTAATTTATTCACATATAAAGTAATTACTAACAAGGAGGGACTTCTGTCATTTTGCTTTTTGTTTTCTGGTTTGGGGGTGTTTTGAAACCCTCATTTCCTACATTACTGTTCTTTCTTGTTTAGTTGATTTTTGTAAGGTGTTTGAACTTCTTTCTTATTTCCTTTTGTATATATCCTATAGCTATTCTCTTTGGGGTTACCACAGGGATTTCATTCAGCACCTTAAAGTTTTAACACTCTAGTTGAACACTCCAGTTTGAATCCATACCAGCTTAACTTCAGTAACACAAAAAAACTCTGCTCCTTTCAACTCCATCCCTACCCCTTACGGTTGTTCATGCCACAAAATTACACCTTTAAACATTGTGTGCCCCCAAACATAAACTAATAATTATTTGAAAGTTATACAGAATTATTCTTAAGTTACATAGGATACAAGATATGGAGTTACAGACCAAAGTTATGATAGTACTACCTTTGTTTTTTAAATGCATTAATCTCTTAAGTCATGTATAGAAAAGTAGTCATAAAAAGTAATGCTACTTTTTATAACTTCCCATGTATTTACCTTTATTGAGATCTTTATTTCTCCATATGGCTTAAAGTTACTGTCTAGTGTCCTCTCATTACTCCTTGAAGCAATCCCTTGAGCATTTCATATAAGGTAGGTCTAGAGCAAACAAACTCCCTCACTTTTTGTTCATCTGGGAATGTCTAAATTTCTCCTTTACTTTTGAAGGAGAGCTTAGCTGGATATAAGATTCTCACTTGACAGTTTTTCTTTCCGCATATTGAATAGATTGGCCCACTGTTTTCTGGGCTCCAAATCTTTTGACGAGAAATCTGCTGATAGTCTTATTGAAGATCCTTTGTACGTGATGATCCACCTCTTTTTTGCTTCTTTCTTGTTTGCTTCTTTGCCTTTGCCTTTTGAAAGTTTAAATACAGTGTGTGTTGATGTGGGTCTCTTTGAGTTCATCTTACTTTCAATTTGTTGAGCTTCCTGGATGTTTATACTCACATCTCTCATTAAATCGGGGAAGTTTTCAGCCATTATTTCTTCAGATCTTTTTTTCTGTCCCTTCTCCCTCTCGTGTATATTGATCTGTTTCATGGTGTTCTACAGGTCCTCTGGTCTCCCTTTACTTTTCTTCAATCTTTTTTTCTATTAGTTCCTCATATTTGATCACTTCCATTTTCCTGTGTTAAAATTTGCTGATTCTTTCTTCTGCCTGCTCAAATATGCCCTTGAATTCCTCTAGTGAACTTTTCATTTAAGTTATTATATTATCAGTTCCAGAATTTCTGTTTCCATTTTCTATCTCTTTTTGATATTTCCACTTTGTTTATACATCATTTTCCTGACTTTCACCACACCTTCCTTTAGTTCAGACTCTTTGTCTAGTAGCTGTCGTTGCTGTTGATCAGTCCGCTCAGTCCTGTCTGACTCTGACCCCATGGACTGCCGCACACAGCCTTCCCTGTCCTTCACTCCCTCCTGGAGTCTGCTCAGACTCGTGTCCGTCGAGTCGGTGATGCCATCCAACTCATGCTCTGTTGCTCCCTTCTGTCTAGTAGGCCTGCCTTCCAATCTTTTTCAAGGACAGTTTTTGTTGACATATTTTCCCTATTGAACAGATTATATTTTTCTGTTTCGTTGCATGCCTTGTCATGTTTTTGTTGAAAACTGGATGCTTAAATCTAATAATGTAGTAGCTCTGGAAATCAGATTCTCTCTCTTCCTCAGGTTTTGCTGGGGTTTGTTATTATTTAGTTTACTGGGTTTTCCTTTATTATTGTTGGCTATCTTTTTACCAATGATCAGCCTGTGCTGAAATTTAAGGTCCTCCCAGAATCAAGGTCCTTCTGAGCCTATGTCTTTCCCTAAGCACGTGTGGTCACTTTCTAATTTTCTCTGCATATGCAGCTGCTTATGAATGTCCTAGACTTTAATGTCTGGCTCCCAAAAAAGGAAAAAGAGAAAAATGAAAGTGGGAAGGTTTTAGGCCCTTTACATTCCCTGGAAGTCACTTCAGCTAGAGGGAAAGGTGCTTATCACAATGCATGAGGGTGCAACTAAAACAGCTGCCCAGCTCTTTGCAGCTCTGTGATTAACTGCACCAATCAGCAACCAATCAGAGCACAGTTTCATGTATTTGGAGGATAGGGTCTTTTATGCTCATCCTGAGTCCCACAAGCTGCATTCAAGCTGCTTCAGGAATACATGCACAGCTACATGAAGAAGAGAGATGGAGAGCTGCAACCATATGACAAGCTGAAGCTGACCCAAATTAACTGCAGTTTACCACCCAAATCTTCCCTTGGAAGTTGCAAGCTTTCAATAGACTCCAGAATTCCAAAGTAATGATATCAGACAGATTCTGCCAATGTAATTATATTCTAGGTAGAGGAACAGATTTCTGGTGCTTCCTACTCCACCATATTTTCAGAATCTGTTCTCTATTTTGCCTCCATTTTTGAAAAATATTTTCATTAGGTAGAGAATTCTGAGTTGACAGTCTTTCAATGTTTTAAAGATGTTACTCTTATTTGAGTTGTTTCTAGAGAGAAATCTGCTATAATCCTCTGTACATAAGGTGTTTTTTATCTTGAGTCTTTAAAATTTTCTTTTTAAGACTGATTTTGAACAATTTGGTTATGATGTGCCTTGGTGTAGTTTTCTCTGTGTTTCTTGTGCTTGGAGTCATCGAACATTTTTAGATCCATAGGTTTATAATTCTTATAAAATTGGGGGAAATTTTAGCTACTATTACTTCAACTGTGTTTACTGCACCCACCGTCTCCTTAAGGAACTCTAATTACATGTATATTAGGCCTCTGAATACTGTGTCACAACTCATTAATGCTGTTTACAGTCTTTATTATTTTTTCTCTTTCTTTCGTTTTGGAAAGTTTCCATTGCTCTGTCTTTAAGCTCACTGATCTTGTACTCTGCGGTGTGTAAGCGCCTCCTTAATCCTGTCCAGTGCACTCTTCAGTCTCAGTAACTGTAGCTTCATTTCTAGTAGTTAGATCTAGGTCTTTTCCATGTCTTCCGTTTCTCTAACTAACTGTTTGAACATATGGAATGTCATCAGAGCTGTTTTAATGTCCTTCCTTGATAAATCTAACACCTGTACCAGTTCTAGGTCTGTTTTGATTGAGTCACTTTTCTCTTCATCCTAGGTCATATTCTCCTGCTTCTTTCAGTTCAGTTCAGTCCCTCAGTCATGTCCGACTCTTCACGACCCTATGAATCGCAGCACGCCAGGCCTCCCTGTCCATCACCAACTCCCGGAGTTCACTCAGACTTACGTCCATCAAGTTAGTGATGCCATCCAGCCATCTTATCCTCTGTCATCCCCTTCTCCTCCTGCCCCCAATCCCTCCCAGCATCAGAGTCTTTTCCAATGAGTCAGCTCTTCGCATGAGGTGGCCAAAGTACTGGAGCTTCAGCTTTAGCATCATTCCTTCCAAAGAAATCCCAGGGCTGATCTCCTTCAGAATGGACTGGTTGGATCTCCTTGTAGTCCAAGGGACTCTCAAGAGTCTTCTCCAATACCACAGTTCAAAAACATCAATTCTTCAATGCTCAGCCTTCTTCATGGTCCAACTCTCACATTCATACATGACTACTGGAAAAACCGTAGCCTTGACTAGATGGACCTTAGTCGGCAAAGTAATGTCTCTGCTTTTCAATATGCTATTTAGGTTGGTCATAACTTTTCTTCCAAGGAGTAAGCATCTTTTAATTTCATGGCTGCAGTCACCATCTGCAGTGATTTTGGAGCCCCCCAAAATAAAGTCTGACACTGTTTCCACTGTTTCCCCATCTATTTCCCATGAAGTGATGGGACCTGATGGCTGCTTCTTCACATGACTGGTAATTTGTAAATAGATGGCAAATGTAATAAATTTTATGTTTTTGCATGTTGGATATTTTTTGTATTCCTAGAAATAATTTTGTGCTTTATCCTGGGCTGGGCTAGAGCACTCTTCACTCCGACCCTTTCTATGGATCTTCCTGGGCCTCAGTTACCGTCCCCACGTGCATGTGCTGATTGATGTTTTGCTAAATACTTAGGAGGGGCCCCTGTGGGTCTCCAGAGATCTGCCTCTGTGCAAATCTCCCCTTTCAGCTTGTTTTTCCTGCAAACTCCAGCCGCCTTGGTCTGCCAGCTCTCAGCTCTGTCTCTTCAACACGAGGAGTCTACCAGTCTCCTCCAGGTTTCCCCTCCTGTGTCATATCCTGGAAACTCTCTCAAGACAATACGCTGGAGCAGTCACAGCGCTTTGTTCATTTGGTGCCCATCTCTCAGGGAAAACTGCCCTTCATTTCTTAATGTTCAATGTCTTGCAAACCATTGTTTCCTGTAGTTTGTCTGGTTTCTTGGTTGTTTCAGGCAGGGGGTAAATCTAGTCCGTGCTACTCCATCTCAGCTGGAAGTAGAAGCTCCCTCACTAGTGACAAATGAATCGTCACAACTCAGTTCAAATATCATCTCCTTCAGGCAGCCTTCTCTGATGGCCCACAGACCAGGTTAAGCACTCCTGCTATGCCCATCCGCACCCCACCCCAAGCCCAGCCACAATGCTTCTGTCTTAGTTCTTATCGATCTGAATTGTTACTGTTTATTTGCTCACCTCCCACGTGGCACTAGTGGTAAAGAACCCACCTGCCAACGCAGGAGACATAAGAGACGCGGATTAGATCCCTGGGTCAGGAAGATGCCTTGGAGTAAGAAATGGCAACCCATTCCAGTCTTCTTGCCTGGAGAATCCCTTGGACAGAGGAGCCTGATGGGCTGTAGTCCATAGAGTTGCACAGCGTCTGAAGCAACTTCAGTTCAGTTCAGTTGCTCAGTCATGCCTGACTCTTTGCAACTCCATAAACTGCAGCACACCAGGCTTCCCTGTCCATCACCAACTCCCAAAGCTTGCTCAAACTCATGTGCATCAGGTCGGTGATGCCATCCAACCATCTCATCCTCTGTCATCCCCTTATCTTCCTGCCTTCAATCTTTCCCAGCATCAGGGTCTTTTCCAATGAGTCAGTTCTTCGCATCGGGTGTACCAAGTATTGGCGTTTCAGCTTCAGCAACTTAGCACCAGTTAGACTGTAGTTTCCTAAACATAAAGATCTATGTCTTACTAGACTTCATCTGGCACAGAACAGGTGCTTGATGAATGTTGAGATTTCTGAATGTGTCTTAGCTCCAGAAAACGGAAACACCGTGATCAGGGAGGTTCCTCTTGTGTCCAATCAGGTATGGGAGATGGGGAAGTTTCATCTAGAAAGGTGTGGATGTAAGGTACACCTGTGTCCCCAGGGGCAGGACACTTGTTCTTATCTTCAAGAATTTAGAGTTGGTAGCCAGTTAAACAACAGTATACCAGGGGCTTCCCAGGTGGTGCTGGTGATTAAGATCCTGCCTGCTAATGCAAGAGACATAAGAGTTGAGGGTTCGATCCCTGGGTTGGGAAGATCCTCATGGACGGAGGAGCCTGGCGGGTTTCAGTCCATAGGATCGCAAAGAGTTAGACATGACTGAACCAACTTATCAGAGCACAGCACACACCCTAGAGGTATTTCAGATGCAGAGGGAGCAGGCAGGACCAAGGAGACATCTACACAAGGGCTAAGCTCCCCAAGGAAGCGGGGAGTCTGTCTCAGAATGAAATGCCTGCGCATCCTTGTTGTTCAGTCGCCCAGTCATGTCCGACTCTTTGTGATCCCATGGTCTGCAGCATGCCAGGCCTCCCTGTCCTTCAGTATCTCCTGGAGCTTTCTCAAACTCATGTCCACTGAGTGGGTGGTGTCATCCAACCATCTCGTCCTCTGTCGTCCCCTTCTCCTGCTGCCTTCGATCTTTCCCAGCACCAGGGTCTTTTCTGCAGCCTTGTGGTCCCTCCAAAACCCCCAGCTCCCCAAACCCTCAAGGTTCTGGAGAAGACCCCATCCCACCCCAGCCCAGGCATTAGGGAGTAAAGCAAGTTTGCAAACTAAAGGGATTTCAAGTCTGCACTTGGTGAGTGGAAAAAAAAAAAAACACCTCACTCTTTTACAAAGAATGAAAAGGCTTCCCCCACCCTCCCTTTCCTTTCCCTTCAATGATGGCATTTCCATAAGAGAAACTGCTTGATAGGCCTGTTCCCTTTAAATTATTTTCTAACGATCCAGGCAGTCGCACGCGCAGGCTGCCTCTCCTTGGCTCACCTTTCCTTTCAATTACTTTCCTTCTTAAGCTGAACAATGGCAGCGTCACGGCCCCTCCTTGCTGGGACTGCTGCAACTCAGCGCCTCTGCGGCCGGGTGCCCAGGCTGGGTTCCGGCTTTGTTCCCCTGACCAGACGGCCGCTGTTTCATCTTCCCGTCTCCCCTTTCTGTGCCATTTAAACTTTAACCTGGTAGTAACTTTGCTGCCTTGATTCCCGATTCAAAGGCTGGCAGATGAAAAGCCCTCCCCTTGGATGTGGCTTGAAAACTTCATTCCCAGTCTCTCTCTGTCTTTGAACTGCCTTGGAGCCTTTTTGCCCAAGCCGTTTTATTCTCCCTGGGCCTCGAGCTTTCAGGCCTGGGGGCTCGGGAAAGGCAGCAATAGGGGCTCTCAGTTGGGGCCCAAGAGGACCCCAAGTGCCCAGAGTGGACAACTCCTGTGCCCCCCTGCACACACCACTTCCCCCTACCCCTGAGAGCCAGGAGTCTGGCTCAGGAGACCGTCTCTGGCCTTTCCGGCCCGGTCCCTGCCTTCACCCAGCCCTCCCCCATCTCAGCTTCCCTTCACAAGCCCCAGACCCACAGCACTTCAAGGCTTCTAGCCCCAGGTGGGTCCTCCAGAAACTTTTTCCTTTTCAATGCCAGGCAGGCCACTTGCTGTTTCAGATATCGGGCAAGGCACAATGACAGAATTCTGCCATCACAGAAAAATTCAGGTAATCAAGACCAAATTCGACAGTGGGAAAATGAACCAGAGAGAGTGTTAGAAGTAAACCCCAGAGCAGATCTAACTTCTCCTCCTCCAAGCAGGCTCTACACATCCAGGTGGTGGCTGCGTCGCTCAAGTCTCAGATGGATTTCCTTTTGTTAGATGCTCAGCCATCTTGTTTGTCTACAAGGACAGTTTCCCCACCACCCTTATATCTGCAGACAGAAGTAAAGAACAGTAGAGTGGGTTGAATCTTGGCCGTCAAATCAATATGTCCACATCCCTCCACTCCTGGAATCTGTTAACTGACCTCATCTGGTGAAAGGCTCTTTGCAGACATAATAAAGTTGAGGATCTTGAAATGAGGAGAGCGTCCTGGATTAGTCAGTTGTACCTAAATGCCTTTTTGAGAGACACACAGAGGAGAAGAGGAGCCCATGTTATCTCGGAGGCAGAGAGTGGAGCAACGTGGCCACAAGTCAAGAAACACCCACGGCCACCAGAAGCGGGAAGAGATAAGGAATGCATTGTCCCCTGGAGCCTTCGGAGGAAGCGCAGCCCTGCTGACACTTTGATTCTCGACTTCTGGCCCCAAAACTGCGCAAGAATAAATTCCTGTTGTTCTAAATCACTAAGCTTGTAGGGGCTTCCCAAGTGGCTTAGGGGTAAAGAATCCACTCCAGTATTCTTACCTGGAGAATCCTATGGACAGAGGAGCCTGGCGGCTGCAGTCCATGGGGTCACAAATAGAGTTGGACGCAGCTGAGCACACATGCAAAAAAAAAAAAAGCTTATAGTAATTTGTTACAGCAGCCTCAGGAAACTGATATAGTATGCAAAGATGTGGAAGGAAATTTTCATAGGTTTTCACCAGGGTTTGGTGCTATGGGGGAAATATGCTGGGGGACTCCCTCTTCTTCCTCAGGTGTGATCATCTTTACCTGCAACTCCACACAGCCAGCCTGAGGGTGATGGCAGACAGAGGTGGAAAGGGCCTACACAGGGCATGGCAGGAGTGGATAATGATACAAGCTAGATTGGGATCTTAAAGGGACAACTTGAACCGAAATCATATATCCCAATGGAAACAGGACATACTGGGTTTGGGGTAGACCAGAAGTCCACCTGCATGATGATTTACAGTAAAGAATCTGCCTGCAATGCAGGAGAGTCGGACATGACTGAGTGACTAACATTTGAATAGAATTCCTTCCTAAGGAAAAACCAGAGAGCCCAGCTTAGCTTTATAGCCAAGGCTTGAGCATGGGGCAGGGAGGGGGCCAGTATTCTAGTCTCTGGCTTGTAAGTTTTTCTCCTGACCATGCCCCACCCCCAGATTCAAGTTCCAAACTGGGATCGAGAAAAGCTGTCAACAAAAATTGGAAAAATTGTTTTTATTGAAACTCAAGTAAGACATCAGAACCAATGACAGAGAGCAGTGGAGATGGGGGGAAAAGGAAATTCTCCACATTGCAGCTCAGGGCTAGGAGGACTCCAACATGTGGGAAGACTTCGGCAGCTCAAGCGCAGCCCATTGGCATTGGAGACATAGGCTGAGGGGTGGCTGTGGGGCCAGCAGACAGGATGGCCCAGTTGAGGTGGTTGGACTCTGCAAAGGATCTAAGGTGTGTCTGGCTGGCACCATAGTGATTAAAAAGGACCTTGGAGGCACAGAGGACAAGGCACTGGAGAGCAGGGCTTCCAGATGCAGGACCGGGTCACTCCGAACAGCTTCTCAAACACGACCCAACACTTGATAGAGAGTCCTGTGCCATGTGGTAACTGGCAGGTTGGCTTATAAGCCCACATGACACAAGCCTGAAAAGCCCCCGAGATAACTGAGTGACAGCTTGACCGGCTTCTGGCAGACACAGGTCACATCATTCATTAGCAACATCATTCAAACCAGAGCTGCTCCCTTTAGCCATGCTGGGTAGACACCCTGTGGTCCTCAGGTGTATATCGGAGTTACCTGGGAGCTTTTAAAAGAGACTCATCCCCAGGGTCCTGCCCCCACCAATGACACGGGGATCGATGGACAAGACCAAGACTCATATTGTTCAACGCTGTCCAGGAGAGGCCATGGTGCAGCCAGTGTTGAGAACCCCTCCTTCCTGGAGCCCTCTGCCTACCCAGACAGGAAGCAGTCACTCCTCAAGTCCCGGCCTGCCGAGGCTGAGCTGTCCATGTTGTTCTGGGCCTGGGTGGATGTGGAGAGAGACGACCCCCACCAGGAGGCAGAAGTCACTTGAAGCCTGCTTGTGTACAAGCCCAGGAATTACTAATGGGCCTGCAGAGACATTAGGCAGAGGACAGAGTTTCCAGTAGTAACATCTAAACCCCATTTAATTCATTGATTTACAGTCAGTGGCAACCCACTCCTGTACTCTTGCCTGGAAAATCCCATGGACCGAGGAGCCTGGTAGGCTGCAGTCCATGGGGTCGCCACGAGTCAGGCACAACTGAGCGACTTCACTTTCACTTTTCACTTTCATGCGTTGGAGAAGGAAATGGCAACCCACTCCAGTATTCTTGCCTGGAGAATCCCAGGGACAGAGGAGCCTGGTGGGCTGCCATCTGTGGGGTCGCACAGAGTCGGACACGACTGAAGTGGCTTAGCAGCAGCAGCAGCAGCAGATGTAAGTTCCCTCGATGCGAGAGAGTGATGGACCGTAAGCACCCGTCCTCTGACCCACTCCAAGGAGGCTGAGCTTTAATTTCAGGTGGATTCAGAGAGTTCTGGGCCTTGTGATGACCATTTGACAATGATGATTACAGGCAGCCTGGAGGGCAGGTGGCCCCTTGCTCTCCTCGTGGGAAGCATCCCCCATCCAAAGGCTCCCAGGCACCCTGCAAAGATCTAAGTCTTCTTCACCACCCAGTGCTTCCCCCACACAATAGAGGCCCAGACACGGCGGCTCAGAAAACTCTCTGGTCCCAAGGCAGTGATGGTGGCACCCAGCCCTCTGGAACAGATCTCCCCCTCTACCTGATGGGAGAAGTAGGGGTCCCGGGGTGGGGCTTGGCCCATAGCTCCAGGCCCACTTGGCAGTGCTGTAAGGAGCTGTGTGCCACCTGCAGAGATGCCTGTCTTTAGAGGTGGAGCCACTAGCCATCTTAGAGCAGATCCCTGCTCACAAAGGGACCTTTCAGGAGGCCCCCTTAGGAGGGCAAGCATCCAGCGAAAAGGAACCGAGGGCTAGGGGAAGAGTGTGGCCACAACTTTGGGGCCTGACCAAGGCTACACACACCCTACTCCTCCATCCCCACCTCCCCCACCCCGCAAGCCCCCACCTCGCATGTTGTGGACCCATTTGCCCAGGCGCCGGGGAGCCAGGGAGAAGAACTGACACTTGCCCTTGAGAGTGTCCCTAAAGCACACTGCCTTGAAATTGACAGGGCCCTGGCCATGATCCCTGGCTGGAAGGGATGCTGAGAACCCCAAGGAGGCTCACCTCAAGAAAGTCTGGACTGATGGATGAGCCTTTGCCTGCCCGGATGGTCGGGAGGGGTGGGGGTGTCAGCCTCATCATGGCCTGGACCTACTCCTGGACCGGCTTCTGGGCTTGGGGGGTGGACTTTGAGAAGCAGGGTGGGCATGGGGCAGGGGGATAAGCCCAAGTGCTCGAACCAGGGAGGCCACACAGAGGCAAAGGGGGCGTGGAGCACTCTTCTCAGATGAGTTCCTTCTACCTGTTGGGAGCTGGCACAGTGGGGGCCTCAGCCTCGGAAGGCAGGTCACAACTTCCCCCCAAACTCAGCACTCACCAGCCGAGCCTGTCCACCCAGACTGATCTGTCCTGCTGGCTTTTCTCTTCCCTCCACTGGGACCTGGGAAGACAGGTAGCCTCTCCTATTTGCCAACGCCCGGCACGTAACTAATGACTCATAACAGTGGACTAAACACACGAGTCAACAACTTATCTGAAAGCCGTTTCCACGTGTGGATGCACCTCGTTACCCACGTGCTCCTCACCCTGTGGGTTTCCCACAGCAAACACCTCCTCTCAGCTTCTCGCCCACTCCAGGGCCGTCCCACCCTCGCTGTCTGTGAGCTCAAGGATTACAAACTAATCCTAATATGTTTGCCTGCATGAAACCTAATTAGGAAGGTAAATCTGAAAAAAAGTAAAAGGTAAAACAATATAGAAACCCAAGAAGGGTGGCCCCCAGCCCACAGAGCAGAAGAGAAGGCGGTTTGGAATTCATTCTCTGGTATCCTCCTCTCAGCTCAAATAAGGAGACAGATCCCCTCCTTCTACCCGGCAGGGCCACTGAGAAAGTGGAGGATAATTTGTTTAAAAAAGCACCTGGATCTGGAATCCCAGTACATAAGGGGCTTTCGGAGAAGGCAGTGGCACCCTACTCCAGTACTCTTGCCTGGAAAATCCCATGGACAGAGGTGCCTCGTGGGCTGCAGTCCATGGGGTCGCTACGAGTCAGGCACAACTGAGCGACTTCACTTTCACTTTTCACTTTCATGCACTGGAGAAGAAAATGGCAACCCACTCCGGTGTTCTTGCCTAGAGAGAATCCCAGGGATGGCGGAGCCTGGCAGGCTGCCGTCGATGGGGTCGCACAGAGTTGGACACGACTGAAGCAACTTAGCAGCAGCAGCAGCAGGGGCTTTGGGGCCATGTTTCCTGTCTTCCTGCATCCAGGGCTTGGAGTTTCAGATTCATCAGAGGCTCTAGCAAATGGTTAGGGATGAAAAAATCTAATTCCAAGTGGCTTAAGAAAAAGGAAAAAGAATGGTAGTTGCGCATGTGAGTGCATGTGCTAGTGTGTGTGTGTGCGTGTGTGTGTGTGTGTGTTTGCAGAGTTCAGTGACTCTGTAACTGAAAGCCCAGGGATAGGTAGGACTAGCTGAATGCAGTGACTTAAAGAACTCTCCTTTCCCCACCTGGCCATCATGTCGTCCAGTCAGTCTGTCTACAAACTGTATCCCTTCCAGCAACCAGCTTCTACCCTCCCCACTCTGTGGCCAGTGGCAGGGAGGGCATCTTTTCTACGCTGTGGAAGCTGGTGATTGGCCCAGTTGGCTTCTCTTGTGCCATGTGGGCATCCATGAGCCAATCATATGGTCAGAAGGATTTGATGCTGCGATTGATCAGCCCTGGGACACATGTTCCACTCCTGGAGACAATGGGTGACATTCATCCCATCTAATATCCAAGGACTACAAGTGAGAGAGAGTGTGGTTCCCCAAAGGAAGATAAGCAAAAAGAGTATGTTTGATCCCACAAATGGGAAAAGAGGCTGCTCAAGCAATGGGAGATGTCCACCATCAATTTGAATAGTGAGGAGATGGAAGACTTTAAAGTTCAATGAGCAGGACAGATAAAGACCTGGAGGTGAGAAATGAGCCACATGGGTTGGGCTGAGAGCGGAGAGTTGGGTTGATTGGAGAAGAGGGCTCCAAAATATAAATTTGGAGCTATCATGGTGTAGGTTTCACAGGCACATAAGCAGAGATGCTCCTGGGGCCCCAGAGCTGGATTTTGAAAGAAGCATCTGAATATCTTCACTTTGGGGAACACTAAAATGACGTGTCAGCTTTATGTTCTGCTTTCTGGGGGTGATAAAAAGTAAGTGGAAAAAAAGGGAGGGGAAACAGGAGACAGACCATCTGATGTCTAGCAAGCAACAAAGTTCTTACTGTATGTGCATTCCCCAAAACCACACCTACTTTGGGTTTCCTGGGGCAGCTGTGCTTACAAAAGTTAACTTCAGGATAGAGTGGAGAAGAGCCTTGGGCTCTAGGGCACTGGGGATTGGTTAAGTTGAGGGACAACTTTCAAGGAATGGGCTTCTAAGGACCACTCTTAATTCAATTCAGGGGCATTTATTATGTACCTAGTGTATGCAAAAGGTTTTCCAGGTGGTGCAGTGGTATAAAGAATCTACCTGCCAATGAAGGAGACTCAAGAGATGGGGTTCCATCCCTGAGTTGGGAAGACCCCCTGGAGTGGGAAATGGCAACCTGCTCCAGTATTCTTGCCTAGAAAATTCCCTAGAGGAAAGGGCCTGGCTGGCTACAGTCCATGGGGTCCCATAGAGTCGAACACGACTGAACAACTAAGCAAGCAGTGTGCAAGACATGGACTGTATCCCACGGCGTCAATGGACAAGAGAAACTTCACTTGGCGTCTGAACTATGGGATGGCCAGGTCCATCACTGCCGTGTCACATGCCGTGTGACAGTATCACTTTTGCCTACAGATCCGTCTCATCTTTAATCCCTACAAGGGCGGGAATGTCCCCCATTCCTCTGGAGGTCTCCCGTGCCTGACCCAGTGCCCTGTACATAATAGCCACTCAATCTTTGAATCCTTTAATGAATCAGTGAATGAATGAGTTTCTCAGTGATAATGGACGTGATAAAGAGGATTACCATCAAATAAAGAATTCTGCAAACCCAGCGATCCTTCACTGATGGTAAGTTGTTTGTTGAGACCTGCTGTGTACTTCTGCTGGAAACACAGCAGAGTATTAGAAACAGAGAGCGCTCTCTCCTGGAGCTTATGCTGCAGAGGGTATAGCCATCCCCATCTACAGATGAGAAAACTGAGGTTCCAGGGGATTAAGACACATGATCATAGGCGCACAGCTAGGGAAATGGGGACGCTAGCACTTACCAAAAATTGGATTCTGTTCTGTATCTTCCTGCTTCCAAAGCCAAACCAAACCCACACTTCTTGCATCCCTGAGTAAAATAAAAACCGAATTCAATCATGCAACTATGGAAGAAGGTGTTCTTACTACTTATCTGGGTTGGAGGAGATGAAGGAAGATACCCCAGATACCTCAGGTGGCACTGAGCTGACTCTTGAGGGATGGAGGAGGCTTCTGGCATGAGGAGAGGGTGTGGAGAAGGGCCCAGGGATGGGGGGCAGGGTCAGTAAAGATCCAGAATGGGGAAGGTGCAAGGTGAGGCATGCCACCAGCTGGCACTTTGAAAGGAGCAGATGCTGAAGCAGCAGATGATGCTGGATAAAGAGCTAAGAGTCAGCTGTCTGAGGTCTGGGAGATCAAGGGTCTGCCCTCTCATAAAGGTACCATTCTTAATCCTCCATTCTGTGCCAGGCAGGCTCTGTGCCAGGCACTTCCCATGTGTCATCTGATAGCATTACTACTTATACTGTGCTATGCTGTGCTGAGTTGCTCAGTTGTGTCCAGCTCTTTGCAACCCCATGGACGGTAGCCCACCAAGCTCCCCTGTCCATGGAATTCTTCAGGCAAGAATACTGGAGTGGGTTGCCATGCTCTCCTCCAGGGCATCTTGTCAACCCAGGGATAGAACCCATTTCTCCTACATTGCGGGCAGATTCTTTACCGTCTGAGCCATCAGGGAAGCCCAGTAGGTACTTACTAAGTGCTTATTGCTATAGTCTTAGAGTACTGTTACTTATAGTTTTAACAGGTACTTGCTTCTATTATCTTCGAGCACAGTTGCAATTCCCACCGTACATATGGGGCAGCTAAGGGTGCGAGTACCTGCCCCAGGCTGAAACTCAGGCAGCCTGTCTCTCACACGAGGTACTCTGCTGTGTGGAGAGTGGGAGTCCAGGGGAGGCAGGCGGGTGGGGGCCCTGCCTCTTTCTCCATCGCTCTGGCCCAGCTGGAGAGGGGCTGAAAAGGAGGCTGCTGCCCCGAGGCCCCCACCCCTCCCCAGCCGACGGGCAGAGCAAGGATGGGAAGTCGCCCACCCAGGGTCTGGCTCCAAATCTTCCAGAAACCTGCAAACATGAAACAATCCTAGATGAGAGGAGGCTTGAAAGCCACCGTTTTTAAAATAAAAGGAAATCGCATTGTAAAAGCCCTGGCAAAGATGACAAAAAAAAAGAAAAAAAAACTTGTTAAGATCAAAAATGCAGCCAAACCTCAAAAAAGAGGTTTGGGATAAAGGGAGGGAGCAGGGGTTTTACCTGGGAGCTTCCAAGGGGGGCTTCTGAAGCAGGTGAGGGTGGGGAGTCCCAGCCTGAGCCCAGGCAGGCCTGCCTCTCTGGCCTCCCACCCACCCCCCCTCCCCGGGCACCTTTTATGTCCCCCTCCCCCCAGGGCTGCGAAGCTGAAAACGGTGCCCAGACGCTGGACACCCATCAAGTCTTCCAACGTGAAACTCATTTCTTTCACTTTAAACTGAGGAAACTTGGAGTCCTTTCAAGACACAGAGAATGGCAGGGATTGGCAGGGGGCCTCCTCCCATCTTTTCCCCCACCTCCCAACTCCCCCGTGCAGGAGGAGGGGCACTTATGGCTCTGCCCGGAGAAAGTTAAATCTTCACCCAGGGGCCAAGGGCTGGCTTGGTGGGACGCCTGTGGCCAGAGTCATATCACCTGCTCCTCGCAAGGGTCTTTCTTCTCCTCAGGCCCCTGGGGAGCAGAGGACCAGACAAGGCCCAGTAAAACTCTAACTTGGAGCAGGAATTCTCTGGGCATTTCTCAGAAATATCTTTGTCATCCCAACCAGCCGAAGAGGGAGGTTGGAAAGTTGGAAAGAAGAAGGTGGGCACCCTCCTTGAGGCCCCCCACCCGAGACTCAACTAACCTTTCAGAGTCTCCCAGCCCAGTCCGAGGGCTGGAGGGCAGACAGGAGCTCCCTTGGCCTCATGCAGAGCCTTGCACTTACTCTGAGTGCCATGGGGCAGGACAGAGGGGTCCCGGAGGACACGGGATAGGAGCTCCAGTGTGTGTCTGCTGTGAGCCATTTGGAGTTCGTTGCCATTTGGGGCTGGAGAGATGTGGCAGGGTCCCCACCTCAGGGACTTGGCTACAAGCACCTACACCCTGCCCCCTGGACCACACAGGCTGGGATTCTCATCCAGTTCCCCCAGCCCTTGCCAGCCAGTGACCATGTGCGCATGACCACCCCTCAGCCTCCCCAGATGGGCAGGACCAGCCCCCAGCCCTGCCTGCCATGTGCAATGATGTGAGGGTCACAAGGGGCCATTCTTGCTGGGCTCACTGAGTCTGGGAGGGAGACTATGAGTAATACACACTTGCAGAGAGCTGGGGGGACAGAATCGGGCAGAAAATGGGAGCTAGAAAGAGGAGATGAGCTAGAGAGAGGAGATTAGCTAGAATATCAGAGAGAGACAGAGATTGGGGGAAGAGAGGGAGAGCAAGAAAGAGGGAAACAGAGACTCCCAGTGGGCCAAAGACAGAGAAACTGAGGCCAAGGCAGAGGGACACAGGAAGGGCTGGGGAGGGGAAAGGGTTCAGGCAGAACCGCCCTCTACTCCCCACCACATGCACAGGGACCAAGGTGCTGGCGCAAGCTGCACGCATGCTCAGTGTTGTCCATCTCTTTGCACCTGGCCAGGGAGCCCTAGCTGCTGCTCACTGCCTCCAGGAGACAGCACGGGTCTACAGGGCCTGCTCACTGCCTTCAGGAGACAGCACGAGTCTACAGGGCCTGCTCACTCCAGGAGACAGCACGGGTCTACAGGGCCTGCTCACTCCAGGAGACAGCACGGGTCTACAGGGCCTGCTCACTCCAGGAGACAGCACGGGTCTACAGGGCCTGGACTCTGGTGAGTTTGGAAGCAGGAACAGTGGCAGCTAAGAGCACAGGCCCTGGGGTCAGATTGTCCAAGGTGGGGGGTCAAGCAGAGGGCCCCTGGGCACATCCCAGAGCCTCTGTCTCATCTGTGCAATGGGACTCATAACACAACCCCCCTCAAGGGACCACCGTGTGCTTCCATGAGCCGTGGGCTCGAAGCCCTCACACCACTTAGGCCCCCTTGAGGGGTCATGGCCTTGGGCCTTCGTCCCTCCTCCTTGGGCCTCCCTGTCTGCTGATCTTCTCTTCATGAGGATCCCCTCCTGCTCTGGGATCCCTCTGCCTGCCCGAGGGACACAGAAGCACCCAGGTTGGTGGTAGTATCCACTCTCAGGGACATCTGCCCACTGCCAGCAATAACAAAGGCCTGAGACTCATGTCTTCCCGGCCGGAGACTTTACCCACAGTCCGGCCCTAGGCCTAGCTCCACAGTGCCAGCCTCTTAAAGTGAAAGTCGCTCAGTCATGTCCAACTCTTTGCCACCCCATGGACTGTAGCCTGTCAGGCTCTTCTGTCCATGGAATTCTCCAGGCAAGAATACTGGAGTGGGTAGCCATTCCCTTCTCCAGGGCATCTTCCCAATCCAAGGATTGAACCCAGGTCTCCTACATTGCAGGCAGATTCTTTAACATCTGAGCCACCAGGGACCCCAGCCTCATAAAGGCCAAGGAAATAAATGCTGAAACTCCCATTCCTTTCTTTAAGAAAAAGTCCTACATTAACTGCCAGGAAGTGGCGGGGAGGGCGGGGTGTGCTGAATGGGGGCCGGTGGGTCTCACAAAACCTGATGAGGTGCTTTTGTTCCTCAGGGACCACAGTGCTCCAGCCCTAAGACAGCTGTCAACCTCGTGACTCAAACCTCCTCGGACGCATGGCCGAGGAAAGGACCAAGAGGTCAGGACAGCACAAAAGCAAGGTAGGTGCTGAGGGAGCTGCAGGGGCACGGGGACTTAAACGCCACCCCGTCTGAGAGGCAGCCTCCCCTGCCCATGCTCCCAGGGGAGGCCCTGTCTGTGTCCTTGCACGGGGTACCTACTTGGTTTTCTGTCTCCCCTGGATGACCGTGGCTGCGAATCCCAGCTGTTTTGTACAGGCTTGATGCTCCTTGCCTGGTACAGTGTGGGTGTTCTGCAGTAATTTTTGGAATGAAATCTCAGTTACTTGTAGTTAACAGGGAAGAGGGGCTGGCGACAGATCAGGAGGTGGGGTCTGGGAAGGGAGAAGGATGTGGAAGTGGGAGAGCTTTATTCTGGGTGGTAGGGCACCAGGGTCTCGGCTCTCTGTCGCTGCCTGTGCAGCCTGGGAAGGTCCCCTCCCTCCCTGTGCCTCTGTGTTTCCACCTGTACAACCAGGGGATGCACATGAATAAGTGTGAGTCACTGCCCAGGTTCCATTCAGCTTTGGAGTTGGATGGGTGAGGCTGTCACAGGTTCTGTATAATTGAAAATCAATATTATGTTGAACCAAACGAAACTGACATTTTCATGGATCAAAAATCGTCCAGTGTGGGCAATTTCGTATGGTTCAACCAAAAATAGTAACATTAACGATAATCGAGTATTACTGGGACCTTGATAACAGGGTCGATCTGAGGTCCATTCAGGACAAAGACATGATGAGCTGGGTGAAAGGATCCCTAGGTTCCCTTTTACCCCTGCCTGTGTTAAGGTATTGTGAGCCAGCCATGTGTGACATGAGTCACTAGCACAAGTCACTATCCCTCTGTGCCAAGTGTAGATGGTTCAGCCACCCTGTTGGGTCCACAGGGCTGCTGCCAGGTAACAAAGGGGGAAGTGCCCAGGAGACTGGAGGAGTGGTCCAAATGCATGATGGGAGTATCTCCATCAAGTGCAGAGTGCTCCTAACCCCACCTCACAGGCAGGCAAAATCCTGGGGGCAGCCCAAAGAGCTGAGAAACATCCACGGTGAACAAGGGAAGAAAGCGTGAATTTGTAGAGCAAATTCACAGACCTATATACACAGCCGCACCTGGGGACACACAAAGAAACAGAGATACACACACACATATACACAGACACTGACACACAGCCACGGACACACTGATATGATTGCCAGTTCATTGTGGTGACCTTCAGGGTGTTCAGAAAGGACAGGGAAAGCCAAAAGGCGTAGAAAAGCTGTAGGAAATGGTTGAAGGGGTGGCCTCATGGGCAGTGAGCTAATGAAGGTCACTGTGGGGACTTCCCTGGTGGTCCAGGGTCTCGGCTCTCTGTCCCTGCCTGTGCAGCCTGGGCAGGTCTGTGTTTTGTATGGCTGTTTTTCAGCCCTTTGGACTGTTCCCATAATTTGGAGGCTAAGATTCCATGCTCCCAGTGCCTGGGGCCCAGGTTCGATCCCTAGTCAGGGAACTAGATCCCACAGGCCACAGCTAAGAGTTTGTGTGCCTCATCTAGAGATCTGGCATGCTGCAGCTGAGACCCAGTGAGGCAAATAAACAAATTTAAATGAATATTAAGAAACACAGGTCGGGGTGACAAGAAGAGCCCGGGAGATTCCAGATCCAGGCAGAGAACCTGGGGAGAGACTGATCTGGGGGAGCGGTGCTGAGAGGGAAGCAGCAGGGGCAGGGCGTGGGGAGGACTGGGAGTGGGACGTGGCAGGATGGGGACTAGGAGGGCTGGAAAAAGCAGCCTGAGCATGGGGTACCCAACACTGAGGGCCAGGCTCCATGTGGCCCTAGGCTGGCTTTCCCGTGCTGTCCTATGTTCCGACACCCCTGGCCAGACTCCAAAGAGCCCCTGGGGATTGGGGAGCCAAAAATACAAAACAGTAAAGCAAGAAATAACAAACGAGAACAGGATTTTAAATGGAAAGGGCCCCAGGGACCCCAATTCCCCGCCCCCCGCGTGGTGTATGACCTTGAGCAACTTCTTAGCCTCTCTGACCCGTAGTTCCCTTACCTACAAAATAAGAATACAAACATTTCTTTTGCAGAACCCCCTCCAGCCAAAGAGCATCAAGAATGCACCCTTTGTCCAACAGAGTTGTTTTTATGAGCCAGCTGCTATGGTAGAGAAAGTACATCCCTAGGCATCTCAGGAACCGGCCTTTACCAAAATTATTCTGGGACTTTGGCTCATGTTAAGTGATTTTTCAGGCTTTTTCTTTGGGTTGGATGTTGTTGGGAAATAGGGGTAGTTGAATGACTGGGTATTAATGATTCTTACCTACAAGGCAAGAGGAACCAATGAAGCTACACCTGCAATTAGCAAAGAAAGATTTTAGCCAGGATGGGAGATGTCTGGGCAGTTTTGTGGTTTAGATGGTGCTCATCTCTATCTGTGTCCAGACACGATTACAGAGCAGTCCTGTCTTTGTTTTGACCCTCCGTAGTCTTGCCTTGATTCTGGTGTTCTGGGGACCAGTTTGTGGCCAACAGCCCAGCTGACTGTCAGGCAGCTCTTCTCTCTCCGTTGACAGGAGGCTGATACTCAGAAACCTTAGGCCTGGCTTCCTCTCTGCTGGAGAGATAATGACCCGAGTCCAGCACGTTATGTGGCCTGTCCACAGAGGCTCAGAGGAGGGCAATGTGGGTAGGCGTATACCAGGTTGCTTCTAGCAGCAGTTAGGGCTTGAGCCGGGTTTTTAAGGATGAGTAAGAGTTGCCAAGGGAGGGCAGATGACTCCAGAAGCATCAGCGAGCAGAGTTTGGACTCATCCAGTGTGGTGGGCACGGTCCATCTCTCTGCCAGAGACAGCAGCCTCCCCAGCCCCTTGGTTGACTGCAGGTCTGCCCCTCCCCCACCTCAGATCTGAGTAGCACCACAGGCACATGACCGCCCCCAGCCAATCAGCGCATCACACCTGGTGGCCGTGGGACTGTGTAGGTCAGGCCTGTGACTGAGCCGGTCCAATCAGAGAGCATCTCAGTGCTTTCCTGGGGATGCTGGGCATCTTTTCCAACGTTTGGGAGCCTGGAAGAATGCCATCCCAGGGCTGCCTGCGGTTATTGTGTGAGCTTGAGGGAAACGCTTGCACGTGAGAGGCTCGGGCCCAGGCAGAAGAGCAGGAAAGAACCAGGAAAGAGAAAGCGCCTGTGTGGTCACCTGAGCCCCAGCCATTCCTGAAGCTGATTATCTCAGGACATTTTCTTCCCACTAGCTGGTAAATCCCCTCTGGGCTGAAGGCAGCTGGGATTGGGTTTCTGACACTTGCACCAGAAGAGCCTAATTCATAGGCTGTTTAATTCAAGCATCCACACGAGATGCATTTCCCCATCCTCCTGTTTAGGGTCCCAGTTTCACAAATGGACCTTCCTCCAGCACTCGGCCCCCCACCTTCCTGCCCTCTTGGCCATCATGCTACTTTCCAGTCTCCAGGAGAAGCAGCCCACCTGGGCATTTGTAGAGATCTTTCTGGGTGCTTTTACTTTAATGTATCCTTGCAGCCATCCTGCAAGGAGGAAGAAGGAACCCATTTAATGGATGAAAAAGTAAGTGTAGGCTCACAGGTCCAAGGTCCTGTAGCCAGTTAAGTGATGAGGCCACATCTGACTGATTTCAGAGGTCTGCTTATTCCACCAGGTTCCTCTCTAATGCCAGCTTCTGATCAAGTGAATTAATCCACAAGATATCCACAAGTAATTGTCGAGTATCTATGATGGCCCCCAGGTTTGGGCCAGCCTCTGACACAACTCCTAGATAAAGGGGCGTAAGATTAAGAAAGAGACCAGCTCACCCGCGCAGGACACCTATCAGCATAACACCCGTGCCCAACCTCTGCCGTGCTGATAGCAGTGGAAGGGGAGCTTCAATAAGGCAAAACTGCGGCCTCTGCTTCACAGAGGGCACCCGAAGTTCAGGCAGGATTCGAGAAAGGGGAGAGAGGGTGAGAGTCTGGACCTCGCAGCAGAAACAGCACTGGTCTGGGAGTCAGGCAGATGTGGGGTCAAACCCATCATTTCTTACCTGTGTGGCTTAGCTTGGCTGATCCTCAGGGAGGGTGGTGGGCCCCCTTCCTCCTGACTGTTTATCCCGGCTCCCAGCCCTACACCCAGCTGCCATTAACCTGCCAGTGGCGGGTGCCAAGTCCTCCAGGAGGCATTTGCTGGCTGATTTCCTCCCTCCACCCTGACTCAACCAACTCAGTAGGGCGTTAGGTGCTGATCTGATGAAGCAAGAACCCAACACAAGGACTGAACCTGCAGTCCCCTGCAGGCCCTGCCGCACACCTGCCCTGGACCACTCGCAGGGGCTCACAGGGGGGCGGAGCTTATCGAGGGTGTGGCTTCTCCATCAGTCCCCAGAGTGTGGAGCAGGATCTAGCTAAGAGTAAGCACTCCGTACCTCTTTGCTGAATGAAAGACTAATGACCCTCACCCCTGGCGGGAAGGGGCTCTGTAGTAAGATAAAGAGGCAGAGGTGTTAGCAGAGCTGCACACCGAGCTTTCCCATGAAAGCCATTGTGAAGTGGCTTTGTGTAGAGAACAGTCTTCTCTGAAGAACTTGCAGTTGCTAAAAGCAGAGAGCTGGAAAACAAGTGTCTTCAGAGGCCAGGCTGGAGAAGGAAATGGCAACCCACTCCAGTACTCTTGCCTAGAAAATCCCATGGATGGAGGACCCTGGTGTCCATGGGGTCGCAAAGAGTCGGACACGACTGAGCAACTTCACTTCAGAGGCCAGGCAGGTCCTGGAAAGGAGAGTGGGACCAGCCATTGCCAAGGTCTGGGAGCAGGGGAGCTTTGGGCAGACAGAGAAGACCTGTCACACCTAAAGGTATTGAAACCACAAAAACTAACCAGCACTTATTATACAGGCCAGTGAGAGCCACATCCAGCTTAGGGCCCCAGGGGGTGACTTCTGAATCCTGTCCCCCTCCAAGCCTCGAGGGAGGCCCGCTAGCACGGTGTCTTTCATAGGCAGGGCAGCCTTCCTGATGACACCCAGCTCCATCAGCAGCTTTCCTGTCCCCCAAGAGCCCCTCACCTTCAGAGGAGGGATGTCCCACAATAAGACACGTGCACCCAGACACGCACGTGTGAGCATCCAAGCACCTGCCCCCAAACACAAACTAAGGGGCAGGCTCCTGGGCACCCACCCCTCTGGCCAGAGACCCCCTACTCCAGGGAGTCCTTCTTGACCACGGCCCATCACCTAGCACACCAGATCTGCCCTCCCTCCTCTGGACCTCCAAGCCACCTGCATGAACTGGTGACATCCCCTCCCCTTGGGACAGGGACTCTGGGGGGGGTGTCTACAGATGACTCGCCCCTGTGCCCTCAGCACAGGCCTGGCACTGATCAGTGGCTGCCAAGTGTTTACTGAGTGCATGAGAGAGCATCAGGGAGCATCACAGAGGCTATGCAGTGTCCTGGGTTTGAATCCCAGCACCGCCATCGTCCAGAGGCAAGACTTGAGCAAGCTGCTTAGCGCTCTCTGCCCTCTGTCTCCCTGGGTGTGAGGTAGGGGTAATCACAGCGCCTCCCTCACCAATCTGCTGAAAACTACATGCAGGTAAGTTTCCGCAACTTTATGCATGTAATTTCACCAGTATGGCTGCACTGGTTCCAGCTGGATGGGGAAGGAGGGAGTGAAGACAGGAAATATTTCCTGTGGCTTCTGCAGAGAGGCGCTCTGGCAGTGGGGTCAGACAGCAACCTCCCAAGTGTGCTGGCCCGGCCAGCCAGGCTCCCCCAGACTCGGTATTGACCTTCGCCTGTCCTGGGGCCCGTGGCCTCTTCCCTGAGCAGTGCATGTGGCGAGGATGGGCAGGACCTGCAGGCCGGATTGATTTTGAAATCTTGTCTCTTACACAGGAAAAGGTCATGTTTGCGGGTGGGCGTCCCGAGGCCTCTTTCCAGCGGGGTGCCCTGGCTGAGCTGCGGGACTTCCATTAGCATTAACGGGGGGGCTGTTGGCAGAGGGCTCTGGTTGGAGGTGCCGGGAGGGCCGGGTGTCTGTCAATGTGGAAATCATTCCTAATGAAGCTGCTCAGAGAAAGCTGGGCTTTAAGGAAGGTGGGGCCGTGAGTGCAGATCCAGCCTCATCTGCCTGAGTTTGCCAAGAACAAGGAGGCTGGGAGAAGAGGGCCCAGTCAAAGATCCTCGGGGTCACGCTCAGCACCAGGGTCCCCCACACAAAGCCAGAAGAGAAGACTCTCCATCCTTACATCCTCAGGCAGGGCTGCATCCAGCAGGCTGCTGGAACCTGCCTGGGGCCAGGAGATGTGGGTCACTGGGAGAGATCAAGGTACCACTGCAAGAAGTGGGGTACGGACCTGCCCCTCTCTGCCCCCGCTCTACCCAGGGCGGGCCTGGGAGAGGGGCTCCCTGGAGACAGGTGCTCGGAATAACCCTCTAGGACTCCTAGGCCCTTAAGTCAGGACCAGTGAACCCCCTGGCCCTGCTCAGACCCTCAGCCCTGAACACCTGACTCCCAGCTGCCCACTGGGCTTGGGGTCCATGGTCAGATTCATGCCCTGCAGGGACCTCACAGAGAGCTGAGTCCAGAGCTGCCAACTGGTTACTTACAGGCTGGATCTGGCCTGTCACTGAGTTTTGTTTGGCGTGAGGAGGGTTTTAAAAAAATATTTTTAAATTAGCTTCCAACACTTCCAAGTTGGAATAGTTCACATTTTAAAAGAGGGAGATTTTAGCTTTGCTTGAAACATGAGAAGTTCTGGCTGCTCTGGGCCTGCAGTCCCACACTGCCAGCCGGCTGCCTGCTACAGACATGCCATGCTGCCCCTGCTCCCTCTCACCTCACTGACTCGGATCTGGTGTCAGCTGCATTTGTTGCTACACTGGCGATGGGTTTCCTCGTGACCGCTGCCTGGAGCGATGGGCGCTGGAATTCGTGGTCCCTGCTTGTAGCTGCAGAGACAGATTCAGAGAGACTGACCCACGCCTGCCTCAGGGCCTTTGCACTTACTGTTCCCTGCACCCAGAACACCCTTCTTCAGGATGGCCGCCCAACCACCTCTCTTTTTGTTCAGATCTCTGCTCTGATGTCGAGAAGCCATTGTGCCCGCTCTCACCATTCCTCCTTTGGCTGTGACCCACTTTTTCCTTCATGGTTCTTGTTTCTTCCACACACATAATACACCCATCTGTTTACTTCCCCTTTGTCTCCACACCACTCCACCGTTAAAACATCTGCTCCAAGAGAACAATGACTTTGTGATTTTATTCATTGTCTTGTCTTCAGCCACTGGGTCAAGAAGATCCCCTGGGGAAGGAAATGGCAACCTACTCCAGTATTCTTGCCTGGAGAATCCTCATGGACTGGTGGGCTACAGTCCATGGGGTCACCCAGAGTTGGACATAACTGAGTGACTAACACTTTCACTTTCAGCCCCTGGGTAGGACTTGGTACTTGGCAGGCATCCATTTGAATGAATGAAAAGGAAAAAAATCCTTGATGCCAGATGGAGAGCCTTGAATGCCAGTCTGAGGAGCAGGAATGGGGAAGCCTCCATGGTCTACAGGCAGCAGAGTCACAGGGTGGGGTTAGCATGCTCAAAGATCTTCCCTGGGACCTGCCTTTCAGGCATTTATGTGGCCCTCAAGGGTGCTGCATTTCCATATTAGGCACACAATCTATGTAACCAGAGCCATGAGGTAGCCAGAAACTTGGGGAGGCAAAAGCCATAGTCCCTGCCCTCAGGGGGCTTCGGTAAGGCTGGGAAACGGGAAAAGGCAAGGACCGCGACAGGGGTGGGAGGGAGGGGAGACAGAAGGAGAGAATTCCCACTAGACTGCAACGTCTGTCAACAAAGGTCCCCTAAATCAGTCAATAAAGATTTGTTGTGCACCTACTATCTGCCAGGACCCTGATCCAGTGGAGCTCAGCCTGGCGATGGGACAGGCACTTGTATGTCACCAAATACAAGTGAAGGGGGGCTTTGAGAAAGAATGAGGCCTTGAGGGTCTCGGTCTTGCTCCTCACTGTTTGAACACACAGGAGATGCTCACATTGGTTTTCTAAATAAATGCAGGACTCTCCTGTAGAGCTGCTGAGAGGAGGGAGACCCTGCGGAACCACAGGAAGGGCACTTGAAGGAGGTAGAGGTGAGAGGTGGCAGAGTGGGAGAATGCCCCGGCCCCAGGATGAGGGACTTGCTGTTCCCTGCATGGGACACCACAATGGTGCTGGCCACCAGGCCACAGGGAGGGGTCTCCTTGGGAGGAAAAGGGGGCCCTTTCTCCTTTTCAGGAATGTGCACTGCCCCTACGCCGACCCCAGGTGGGCCGGGAGCCACTCGGCCTGCCATTTTGATGCTCTCGGCAGGACCGGGATGCTGTAAACACCCATACGCGACTCTCCTGCAGGGTCTCCGGGTTGCCAGCAATCACGGCCATCTGCTCGCATGGCACTGGGCCCAAGCCCAGCGCCCAGGGAACCGTGCCAGGCAGCGATTGGTTCGGAGGCGTGCCCCCTAAACCAGGCAGGGGGGCCTCCACTTCTGAGGGGCCCTGGGGGAGCAGCAGAAGAACAAAAGACGGATTTCCCTCTCCTTAGAAAAGAAAAGATCGGTTTCACTTGAGACTTAGCACAAAACCAGGAGCAGGGGAAGAAACGGAGAAGAGTCACAGGCGGCCGCAGCACAGCTCAGAGTCGCTGGGTGACGGAAGAGGCACCAAGGACGTGCTCCATCTTTAAAACACCCTTTGAAAGTCTCAGGCACCCCATTTTCCAGCCATTCCCATGGCCTAGCCACAGAAGGAGGAAGGCCAGTGGAGAAGCTACAGATGTTATAGCCCTGGACTGGGGGCCGGGACCTGAGATCCCATGCAGCCAGGCTATCGGGGGCTGTGTGGCTTTGGAAAGTGCACTGAGCCTGAGTCCCCTATAAAAAAAGGCAGTGGAAGGGTTGTGCAGATTAGACAAGACGGGAGACACGGTGGCATGTCTCTCGAGAGCATGGAAGGGTCACAGCAGTGGGGGGTCACAGCAGTGGGAGGTCACTGGGTGCTACGCGTGTCTTCGAACGTGTGCACACAGTTGTGTGTGTCTAGTGAGCTCAGATCTATCTGCATCTCTGTGGGCAAACGTGTAGCTGATAGTGCCCCTGGGTGAGCCCATCTGTGTTTGCACGTGAGAGTCCAGGAAACTCTACCAGCATGTCTTGGCTTCTGCCCACAAGTGTGCCTGAGAGTACACGTATGGAGGCTCGAGTGGGCATCAGTGCATGTGTGTGACATGCGGGAGTCAGCTCTCACCCCGAACTCACCGCCTCTGGGAATCAGTCCGTTGGTGGCAGACGGGAGTCGGCTTCTAGCGAGGATTTGGATACACAGTTCTTTTCCAGCCATGTCACCTCCATCATGGCTTATCCTCAGCCTACCCCACCCATGGTCCAGCTGGCACACACTAGGGGCTGGCACTTGTTTCAAAGTCCTCACCGGAAAGGGGCTGGCCCTGGGACAGCAGGCTGGACACCCCAGACCCACCTGGACCTGGGTTGGGGGCTCAGGGGTTCTCCACACCAGGTCTTCGCCACCCAGTAGGCAACCTGCCCAGAGGGGGCTGGCTGGGTTCTGAGCCGGGAGCAGGGCAGCCGCATCTCTGTCCTCTGGAGAGGGCTGCAGAGGGGGGCGCTTATGGCTCCGGAAGGGAGATCTAAACAAGAGGAAGGGAGGGGAGGAGACCAAGCTGCTTCTGGATACAGCAGCCAGCAGTTTGTCTGGTTTTTTGCATTGCAGAAGCCCGCTCCATCCTTGCCACCATGCTGGGTACCACAGCTGTCAACCCCATTCCACAGATGAGGCAGTCAAGGCTCAGAGCGGGGACTGAGATGGTACCATGATATCATCCACACTGGATCAAAAAATCTCACCTTCAGCAGATGAGTAGGTGTGACCCAAATCAGCTTTGTGGGAAAGAACCACACGCACAGCATGTGGCTTAACTGCTGGGCCAGGTATGATTGTTAGCAAATCTGAGGAACACTGCTTTAGGAGCCAGGTTCATCCCCCAACAAACCCATGAGGTGAGTCTTCCCATGACCCCTATTTTACCCACGAGGACACCGAGCTCACATATGGGAAGAATGTTACACCAAGTCACACAGGCAGCAAGTAATACTCGTGCAGGTGGCATGCAGCCATCTCACTGGGCTCCTGCCTTGCAGGCTGGGGGCATCACTGGCCCATTTAAAAGAAAAGAGAGGCAGGAAATGGAAGGCCTTCTTGCCTCCTCTCCCCAGGAGAAGTGGGCAAATCGGCCATTCTGCTGGACAGAGGGCCTGCTCAGTGTCCAGGTACCCTTCCTCTGCCCCTGAGAGCCAGGTGGGAATTCCACCTCACTAGAGGGGAAGACAAGGGGCTCCTAAGCTAAGGACACCCAAGGGTCTCCCAGGACCACCATCCCACTCCCATCCTTGCTCAAGGCCTGGCCACATGGCCCTGTGGCCAAGGGGTCCTCCGCTCTGGGGTCCTCCGCTCCAGGGTCCTGGGCCAGGAGGAGCATGGAGGAGAACGGTGACACTGAGACAGCCCTCTAGACCCCCGTCGCCGGGCCCACCACAGCCTCCTCTGCCATCCCTGAGCCCGCGCTGGATTATTCAATGTAACGTTTAATTACACTGAGAGTCTAACGAACACAAGGAAAGTCAGATGTAGAACTCGCACCCCCCGCTGAGCCTCCTGGAAACTATGGGGGAAGGCAGGGTTGCTCCATATGCTGCCGTGTGGGTGTGTGTGGTGCGTGCACATGTGTGCTCACGCACTGGGGGCCTGTCTCCACGTATGCGTGTGTGTGTCCAAGCGGACAGCCGGGGTTTATGTACCTGGTGCATGTGTGTGTGGGGGTGGCTGTGTCTGGGCTGTGCACGTCTGCGTGGGCCTCTGTATGCCTCTATTTGTCTGCCTTTGTCATGCTGCTAAAAGCAGATTTGCCTCTAATGATAAACAGAGTTTTCCAGGCCCCCGGTTAAGAGAGGATTGGTCAAAATCATCATCTGACACAGCTTTGCCCTATAACATAGTCCAACAGGGGCCCGCTTGGGGCCTGCCAGTCGTCTCCTGACCCCAGGAATCCCTTCTAGCCCCATCGTCCTGTGCAAGACTTTGCAGGTGATCAAGGCAGGAGCAGGCTCCAACCTCTCTCCTCCTCCCGCTTTCCTTCCTTCAGGGCTTCTCCCTCACAGGCCTAGACCTGGGCAGCCCTCTTTCTGGTCATTTTTCCACCATGCCCGTTCTAGAAGGTCACTTTGGATCCCAAGCTCCTCCACCGACTTCAGAGTCAGACCACCCAGGTCTGAATCTTACATCCGTCCCTCCCCACTGCTGTGTGGCCTTAGACCAGACACTTCTCCTGGCCCAGCCTGCCTTCCCGCTGGTAGGGAACCCTGACTGAGATGATGCATAGAAAGTGTGCTCTGTACTGCGCGGTGTAGCCAGGGGTGTTCTGTCACAATAGGAAACAGGCAGAGGAGGCACCGTGAGCCTTCTCAGGGCCTTGCCTGGGGGGCAAGATCAACTAGTGGAGAGAAGGTTGCATATTCTCCCAAACTGACCTCAGGGACTAGCCCTCAAAAGATGGCAGTCAGAGGGTGGCACCTTCCGGAGAGCAGGACCAGGCTGGGCCAAGGCCAGCTGAAAATTTTCTGGGGATCTGGGCTACACTATTGGCATAAATTGGGGCAGGCTGCTTGGTCTGGGCCTGGAATGTGCTTCTTCTGGTTGGTCCCAGTCCAACTTGCCCTCCCCTATTCCTCTCTTCCTGTCGTTCCATGTGTTTCCCCACCAAAACCGTCTATCCTAAGAACCAACCCACCAAGTGAAGTCCGATCTGCTTAGTTCAACATTCTGGAATTGCTCTATGCTCACACCAAGGGACATGTCACTTCAGTTGTGTCAAACTCTTTGAGACCCCATGGACCATAGCCTACCAGGCTCCTCTGTCCATGGGATTCTCCAGGTAAGAATACTGGAGTGGGTTGCCATTCCCTTCTCCAGGGGATCTTACTGACCCAGGGATTGAACCCACAACTGTTACATCTTCTGCATTGACAGGCAAATTCTTTATCACTAGTGCTACCTGGCAAGCCCCCTACCACACAGAACTACTAAATAAATATATAATGGTCATTGCAGCACTGTTTGGAGAAGGCAATGGCACCCCACTCCAGTACTCTTGCCTGGAAACTCCCATGGATGGAGGAGCCTGGTAGGCTGCAGTCCATGGGGTTGCTAGGAGTCGGACACGACTGAAGCAACTTAGCAGCAGCAGCAGCAGCACTATTTGTAACACAAAAACTGCAAACAACATAACTGCCCAACAACAGGGAATAGGTTCAATCAATGAGGATTTGTTTATCTAACAGGAAACATTGGAGCCATTATAAAAGAAAACTATCTGAAGGGACTTCCACTTGCAGCAAGTTGGGACAGACATTCCCCCCCACTGTTTCTCATCCTAAGTTCAACTAAAACCCCTGGACATTTATTTTATTTTATTTTATTTTTAAGTACAGACTCAAAAAGGTGAAGAAGGCAGATTGACTAAGAACCTCAGGACCCGAAACGACACAATGGCGAAGTCACTGGGTTTACTTCCTGCTTCACATATCTCAGATTTAGAAACACCAACGGGCACAGATAGAAAAAAAATCCCCCAAACAAAAGCCTGACTTCTCTAGCCAAAGGATCAGTAAAGGAGCACCCTACCAAGACACAAAACTTGTCAGTTCAGTTCAGTTCAGTCACTCAGTTGTGTCTGACTCTTTGAGACCCCATGAACTGCCGCATGCCAGGCCTCCCTGTCCATCACCAACTCCTGGAGTTTACTCAAACTCAGGTCCGTCAAGTCGGTGATGCCATCCAACCATCTCATCCTCTGTCGTCCCCTTCTCCTCTTTTCAATCTTTCCCAGCACCAGGGTCTTTTCCAATGAGTCAGTTCTTTGCATCAGCTGGCCAAAGCATTGGAGTTTCAGCTTCAGCATCAGTCCTTCCAATGAATATTCAGGACTGATCTCCTTTAGGATAGACTGGTTGGATCTCCTTGCAGTCCAAGGGACTCTCAAGAGTCTTCTCCAACACCACAGTTCAAAAGCGTCAATTCTTTGGTGCTCAGATTTCTTTATAGTCCAACTCTCACATCCATACATGACTACTGGAAAAACCATAGCTTTGACTAGATGGACCTTTGTTGGCACAGTAATGTCTCTGCTTTTTGATATGCTGTCTAGGTTGGTCATAGCTTTTCTTCCAATGAGCAAGTGTTTTTTAATTTTATGGCTGCAGTCACCATCTGCAGTGATTTTAGAGCCCCCCAAAATAAAGTCTGTTACTGCTTCCATTGCTTTCCCATCTATTTGGCATTAAGTGATGGGACTGGACGCCATGATCTTCGTTGTTTGAATGTTGAGTTTTAAACCAACTTTTTCACTCTCCACTTTCACTTTCATCAAGAGGCTCTTTAGTTCTCTGTTTTCTGCCGTGAGAGTGGTGTCATCTGCATATCTGAGGTTATTGATATTTCTCCCAGCAATCTTGATTCCAGCTTGTGTTCCATTCAGCCCGGCATTTCACATGATGTATTCTGCATATAAGTTAAATAAGCAGAGTGACAATATACAGCCTTGATGTACTCCTTTCCCAATTTGGAACCAGTCTGTTGTTCCATGTCCAGTTCTAACTGTTGCTTCCTGACCTGCATACAGATTTCTCAGGAGGCAGGTCGGGTGGTCTGCTATTCCCATCTCTTTCAGAATTTTCCATAGTTTGTTTTGATCCACACAGTCAAAAGCTTTGGTGTAGTCAATTAAGCAGAAGTAGAGGTTTTTCTGGAACTCTCTTGCTTTTTCTATGATCCAACGGATTTTGGCAATTTGATCTCTTATTCCTCTGCCTTTTCTAAATCCTGTTTACACATCTAGAAGTTCACAGTTCATGTACTGTTGAAGCCTGACTTGGAGAATTTTGAGCACTAGTTTGCTAGCATGTGAGATGAGTGCAATTGTGCAGTAGTTTGAACATTCTTTGGCACTGCCTTTCTTTGCGATTGGAGTGAAAACTGACCTTTTCCAGTCCTGTGGCCACTGCTGAGTTTTCCAAATTTGCTGGCATATTGAGTGCAGCACTTTAACACGATCATCTTTTAGGATTTGAAATGGAATTCCATCACATCCATTAGCTTTGTTCAATAAGCTGTGGAAATTTTCATGGCAAATAGATGGGGAAACAGTGGAAACAGAGTCAGACTTTATTTTTGGGGGCTCCAAAATAACTCCAGATGGTGACTGCAGCCATGAAATTAAAAGACGCTTACTCCTTGGAAGAAAAGTTATGACCAACCTAGATAGTATATGCAAAAGCAGAGACATTACTTTGCTGACTAAGGTCCGTCTAGTCAAGGCTACGGTTTTGCCTGTGGTCATGGATGGATGTGAGAGTTGGACTGTGAAGAAGGCTGAGTGCCGAATAATTGATGCTTTTGAATTGTGGTGTTGGAGAAGACTCTTGAGAGTCCCTTGGACTGCAAGGAGATCCAACCAGTCCATTCTGAAGGAGATCAACCCTAGGATTTCTTTGGAAGGAATGATGCTAAAGCTGAAGCTCCAGTACTTTGGTCACCTCATGTGAAGAGTTGATTCATTGGAAAAGACTCTGATGCTGGGAGGGATTGGGGGCAGGAGGAGAAGGGGACGACCGAGGATGAGATGGCTGGATGGCATCACTGACCTGATGGACGTGAGTCTGAGTGAACTCCAGGAGATGGTGATGGACAGGGAGGCCTGGCGTGCTGCGATTCATGGGGTTGCAAAGAGTCAGACACGACTGAATGACTGAACTGAACTGAAAGGCCCACTTGACTTGGCATTCCTGGATGTCTGGCTCTAGGTGAGTGATCACAGCATCATGGTTATCTGGGTCATGAAGATCTTTTTGTATAGTTCCGTGTATTCTTGTCACCTCTTCTTAATATCTTCTGCTTCTGTTAGGTCCATACCATACAAAACTTTCAGAAAATAACCATTCTACCCTAGCCGAACACCACAGAAAAAAACTGTGGCTCTACCCCCACAGTGTAGAGACCCTAACATTCCACTGTCATGAGTCTGTAATGACATTCCCCAGTGCTCACCAGCATAATGGGGAATCAGAGAAGTCAAGCTGGAAGATGGAGTTGCCATCCTTGCAGTTCAGTAACAAGTCCCTTTTCCTACTCCACTGTGCTTGGGAACCGGGATTTCCACTTCCCAGTGGCAGTAAGTAGTGAGGTGCTTCACGGCCTTCCTGTCCACTGGGGAGGTATCAGAGGAGGCCTAGTGAGAGGCAGAGCCTATGCCTCTGTTCAGTAGTAATGAGGCCACCCACCCCTCCATGGGATCAATGGAGACCACAATGGAGGCAGCAACAAGGCACTCCTAACACTCCCCATTCAGAGAGGTGTCACTGGAAACGTGATGGGGAGTCAGAGCTCCACCTCTACCCAGCTGTAATAAAGAACCTTGGGTATCAATGGAGACTTAGGTAACCCTCCTTAGGTACCAATGGAGACTTCGTGGGTAACGGAAATCCCACTCCTACCTAATATTAAGAAGACACTCGCACCACCAGCTACCAATGCAGAGGGAAAGAGCTAAAGGAGGCAGTTTATGTAACATCCAGAGTCTCATTACGTAACATGCAAAATGTGAAAATCTCAATAAAGAATACGTCGTTTTACTGGGAACTAGGAGGATAACAAACAGAATGAAAAATGACAACCAATAGATAGAAAACTGAGATGACAGATGTGTTAGCATTATCTGACAAGGATTTTAAAGCAGCCATCGTAAAAATGCTTAAATGAGTAGTTATAAACTTGCCTGAAATTAGTGAAAAAAAAAGGAAAGTCTTAGTAAAGAAATAAAAGATACAAAGAAGAAACAATTGGAAAATTATAGAACTGAAAAATACAGTAAGTGAAATAAACACCCAACGGGCTCATAAGCAGAAAGGAAGGGGCCGGAAAAAGAATCAGTGAACTGGAAGACAGAGTAATAGAAATTATTCAATCTTAACAAACAAAACATAAACTGGAAAAAATTAACAAAGCCTTATAGAAGCAAGATCCGATGCTGTAAAGAGCAATATTGCATAGGAACCTGGAATGTCAGGTCCATGAATCAAGGCAAATTGGAAGTGGTCAAACAAGAGACGGCAAGGGTGAACGTCGACATTCTAGAAATCGGTGAACTAAAATGGACTGGAATGGGTGAATTTAATTCAGATGACCATTATATCTACTACTGCGGGCAGGGATCCCTCAGAAGAAATGGAGTAGCCATCATGGTCAACAAAAGAGCCCAAAATGCAGTACTTGGATGCAATCTCAAAATGACAGAATGATCTCTGTTCATCTCCAAGGCAAACCATTCAGTATCACAGTTATCCAAGTCTATGCCCCAACCGGTAACGCTGAAGAAGCTGAAGTTGAACGGTTTTATGAAGACCTACAAGACCTTTTAGAACTAACACCCAAAAAAGATGTCCTTTTCATTATAGGGGACTGGAATGCTAAAGTAGGAGGTCGAGAAACACCTGGAGTAACAGGCAAATTTGGCCTTGGAATGCGGAATGAAGCAGGGCAAAGACTACTAGAGTTTTGCCAAGAAAATGCACTGGTCATAGCAAACACCCTCTTCCAACAACACAAGAGAAGACTCTACACATGGGCATCACCAGATGGTCAACACCGAAATCAGACTGATTATATTCTTTGCAGCCAAAGATGGAGAAGCTCTATACAGTCAACAAAAACAAGACCAGGAGCTGACTGTGGCTCAGATCATGAACTCCTTATTACCAAATTCAGACTTAAATTGAAGAAAGTAGGGAAAACCGCTAGACCATTCAGGTATGACCTAAATCAAATCCCTTATGATTATACAGTGGAAGTGAGAAATAGATTTAAGGGCCTAGATCTGATAGATAGAATGCCTGATGAACTATGGAATGAGGTTTGTGACATTGAACAGGAGACAGGGATCAAGACCATCCCCATGGAAACGAAATGCAAAAAAAGCAAAATGGCTGTCTAGGGAGGCCTTACAAATAGCTGTGAAAAGAAGAAGAGGTGAAAAGCAAAGGAGAAAAGGAAAGATATAAGCATCTGAATGCAGAGTTCCAAAGAATCGCAAGAAGAGATAAGAAAGCCTTCTTCAGCAATCAATGCAAAGAAATAAAGGAAAACAACAGAATGGGAAAGACTATAGATCTCTTCAAGAAAATTAGAGATACCAAGTGAACATTTCATGCAAAGATGGGCTTGATAAAGGACAGAAATGGTCTGGACCTAACAGAAGCAGAAGATATTAAGAAGAGGTGGCAAGAATACATGGAAGAACTGTACAAAAAAGATCTTCACAACCCAGATAATCATGATGATGTGATCACTAATCTAGAGCCAGACATCTTGGAATGTGAAGTCAAGTGGGCCTTAGAAAGCATCACTACGAACAAAGCTAGTGGAGGTGATGGAATTCCAGTTGAGCTGTTTCAAAACCTGAAAGATGATGCTGTGAAAGTGCTGCACTCAATATGCCAGCACATTTGGAAAACTCAGCAGTGGCCGCAGGACTGGAAAATATCAGTTTTCATTCCAATCCCAAAGAGAGGCAATGCCAAAGAATGCTCAAACTACCACACAATTGCACTCATCTCACATGCTAGTAAAGTAATACTCAAAATTCTCCAAGCCAGGCTTCAGCAATACGTGAACTGTGAACTCCCTGATGTTCAAGCTGGTTTTAGAAAAGGCAGAGGACCCAGAGATCAAATTGCCAACATCCGCTGGATCATGGAAAAAGCAAGAGAGGTCCAGAAAAACATCTATTTCTGCTTTATTGACTATGCCAAAGCCTTTGACTGTGTGGATCACAATAAACTGGGGAAAATTCTGAAAGAGATGGGAATACCAGACCACCTGACCTGCCTCTTGAGAAATCTGTATGCAGGTCAGGAAGCAACAGTTAGAACTGGACCTGGAACAACAGACTGGTTCCAAATAGGAAAAGGAGTACGTCAAGGCTGTATACTGTCACCCTGCTTATTTAACTTCTATGCAGAGTACATCATGAGAAACGCTGGACTAGAAGAAACACAAGCTGGAATCAAGATTGCTGGGAGAAATATCAATAACCTCAGATATGCAGATGACACCATCCTTATGGCAGAAAGTGAAGAGGAACTAAAAAGCCTCTTGATGAAAGTGAAAGAGGAGAGTGATAAAGTTGGCTTAAAGCTCAACATTCAGAAAACTAAGATCATGGCATCCGGTCCCATCACTCCATGGGAAATTGATGGGGAAACAGTGGAAACAGTGTCAGACTTTTTTTTTTGGGGGGGGGGGCTCCAAAATCACTGCAGATGGTGACTGCAGCCATGAAATTAAAAGACACTTACTCCTTGGAAGAAAAGTTATGACCAACCTAGATAGTATATGCAAAAGCAGAGACATTACTTTGCCGACTAAGGTCCATCTAGTCAAGGCTATGGTTTTTCCAGTGGTCATGTACGGATGTGAGAGTTGGACTGTGAAGACAGCTGAGCACCGAAGAATTGATGCTTTTGAATTGTGGTGTTGGAGAAGACTCTTGAGAGTCCCTTGGACTGCAAGGAGATCCAACCAATCCATCCTAAAGGAGATCAACCCTAGGATTTCTTTGGAAGGAATGATGCTAAAGCTGAAACTCCAGTACTTTGGCCACCTCATGCGAAGAGTTGACTCATTGGAAAAGACCCTGATGCTGGGAGGGATTGGGGGCAGGAGGAGAAGGGGACGACAGAGGATGAGATGGCTGGATGGCATCACTGACTCGATGGACGTGAATCTGAGTGAACTCCGGGAGTTGGTGATGGACAGGGAGGCCTGGCGTGCTGTGATTCACGGGGTCACAAAGAGTCGGACACGACTGAGCGACTGAACTGAACTGAACTGAGGGATATATGGGACTATAACAAAGCATTAGTGTCACTAGAATCCTGGGAAAAGAGGAAAAAGACAGTAGGGTCAAGAAAAGTACCTGACTGAAAAAAAGAAAAATCCCAAATTTGGCAAAATATGTAAATCTACAGATTCAAGAAGGTAAGCAAACTTCAAACAGTATGAACCCAAAGAAATCCACACCAAGACACGTCATAGTCAAATTTCTAAAAATTGAAGAGAATGGAAAAATCTTGAAAGCAGACAGAAACGTCTTGCCTAGAGAGGGAAAACAATTTGAATAAAAGTGAGTTTCTCATCGGAAATGATGAAGAAGGAAGTGGCACAACATTTTTCAAATGCTGAAAGAAAAGAACTGTCAATCCATAACCTCACAACCAGTGAAAGTATTGTTCAGGAACAAAGGGGAAATTATGATGTTTTTAAATGAAGGAAAACTAAGAGAACTTGTAGCCAGACAATCTACCCTAAAAGCATGGCTACAGGAAGTTTTCTAAAAAAGTAAATTATAAAAGAAAGAACCATGGAACATGAAGGAAGGAAGGAAGGGGACAATAAGCAAAAATAGGAATAAACAAAATAGATTTTTCTTCTCCTCTTGAGTTTTCTAAATTACACCTAATGATTGAAGCAAAAATTTTAATGTTGTCTGGTATGCTTGTAAATGTGTGTAAAAGAATAATATACTATTATAAATAGGAGAGGGTAAACGCATAAAAGGAGGTAAGATTTCTATGCACCTCAAAACTGGTAAAATGACAATATCAGTAGCTTTAATAAGCTATGTATATATAATGTAATATCTAACGTTATTTTAAAAAGTTCTGCAAGGAAATACACTCAAAAAAGACCATATACAAACTGAATGAAATTTGAAAAGAAAGTGTTCAGGGTAATAAAGCAGTAAAAAGAAATCAGAGAAATGAAAAACCGTGAGATATTATGTAAAGTGTAAATGATCTACTGTATCAATTACGAGACAGAGATTGGCAGAGTAGATGACATAACTATGCGCTACCTGTTTAATATAAGAAACTCACTTCAAATACAATGATATAAACAGGTTGCAAGTAAAGGATGGAAAAATATATAAAGCAAACATTAATCAAAATAAAACACAAATGGCCATATTATTCTTAGATAAAGTAGACTTTAGAGCAAAGAAAACTACCAGAAACAAAAAAGATAATGCAGAATGAAATAAGGATTCATCCACTCAGAAGACAGCAGTCCTAAATGTATATGCAAACATTAGAGCTCCAAAACAGGTGTAGCGAAAACTATTTTAATTGAATGGAAAAAATAGACACATCCACAATTACATTTGGACTCTTCAGCAAGTTTCTCTGAACAATTAAAAGAGCAACTAGACAGAAAATCAGCAAAAATATGGAAGAACTCAATGATACCATCAACCAACAGGATGTGAGACATTTATAAAACACTCTACCCAATAATAACAGAATACACATTCTTTTAAATCCCATGGAATTTATGCCATGATAGACTATATTATGGGCCATAAAAAGAAATCAACAAATTTAAAAGAATTTAAATTACAGAGTGTGTTCTCCCACCACAATGGAATCAAACTAGAAATTAATAACAGAAAGATAACAGAGAAATCACCAAACACTTGAAAATTCAGCAACGCTTCTAAATAATTCATGGATCAAAGAGAAAGGCCCAAGAGAAATTTTTTTAAAATACATTGAATGGAATGAAAATGAAAATACAACGTACATATCAAATATTTGGGAACACAGCCAAAGCAGTACCAAGAACGAAATTTATACCACTAAATATATATATTTAGTCTCAAAACCAGTAATCTAAGTTTCCATCTCAAGAATCTAGAAAAACAAGAGCAAAATAAATCCAAAGCAAGCAGAAGGAAATAAAGAACAGAAGTGAGTGAAATGGAAAACAGAAAAAGAATAGAAAAAAGTGAAACAAAGCATAAGGTTTCGGGGGAAAATCAGTAAAATTAGTGAACCTCTAATAAGACTTATAAGGAAAGAAAGAGAAGACACAAAGTACCAACACTCGGAATAAAATAGGGAATGTTACTACAGACCCTACAGACATCAAAAGCACAATAAGGAAACTCTATGAACAACTTTACTCACAGAAACCTCACAAATTAGATGAAATAAACAAACTCATTGAAAAACATAGACTGCCTCAACTCACTCAACATGAAATAGATCATTTGAATAGCCTTACATACAACTTGTAAATATTGAATTTTTAACTGAATTTAAAATTGAATTTTTAATTGAAAAACTCCCCACTCCCCACCCCCCCCCCACCACCTGCAAAAGAATAAGATCTCTGTGTACTAACAAGGAGAGAAAGGAACAGCATGTTAATAAGGGAATGAAAAATGAGTTACAGAACAATGTGTTCAATAACATATTTTTATGAAAGAAAAGATAGCAGTATATACAAATGTATGCTTTCATGTGCATAGACTATCTCTGGAAGAAATAAGTCTGGAAGGAGTGTGTGTAGGAGGAATGGCTGATTTTTTTTAATGATGTTTAACTTTATCTTATATCCATCAGAATACTTTAAACATTTTTCTATTATTATTTAATAACTTTTAAAGTTGAATATCCGCCTGCCTTCCCTGGCTAGAGTCCAGCCTTACAGACAGATCACCAGGTTTCACGTCTAGGCTTCACCGCTCACTAGCTGTTAGAACCGAGCCCTAGTTTCATTTACTGTAAAATGAGAATGAAGATAATGAGGATAACTGTCTGGGAGAATAGGGACTCTGAATTCAGCAAACAGCACCTTCATGCCTTGCATTGTGCTGGGTGTTGTCACGGCAAGCCCAGCAGGTACCTGAGGGGAGGTCAGACGGTGGTTCTGGAGCTAAGCCCTGAAGGAGCTCGGCCCCAGGGGAGGGACAAATGCTATTACGGAGATGCCAGAAGGCAGTAGAAACCCTCAGTGCCTGGGGACAGGGCACCAGGGTGCAGGACAGAGTCAGGAGCCCTCAGGCTGCCAGAGCAGGAAGTTCTCATGCCAAGGGCAAATCAGAACTCTACCCTGTTCAAAAATCAGAAGAGCTGGGATATTTTCCTCCTAATATTCTCAGGGTTGATTTTCTCCACTGCTTTCTATGGGACCCTAAGAACCATTAGTTAATACAACTGTCTGCTGCGCATTTGACATGCCACCAGAGTGCTGCCAAATGTGGCCTATCCTCAGACCTTCTGCCCTCCCGGGTACAGGAATCCTTGTCCCTACTCAGAAGCCATCCTTATGCCCGATCCCAGGTCCCCAGCCCTCCCAAGAAATCCTCATAAACGTAGGAAGCTAAAGCCAAGATTAGCTTGGAGAGGTTCTGCTTCAACACTTCCATTTCACAGATGAGGAAACCGAGGCCCAGGGTAGGGAAAGGACTTGCCCAAAGTCACGCAGGGCACTGGTAACAGAGAGCAGCGAGTGTGGACTCCCAGCCTGCTGCTTGGTGCTCAGCGCAGGAAGCACATGGCCAGGCCCCAGTCCCAGCCTGCCTTGTGTCGCAGGGCCTGGCCTCCCAGAGCTGTGAAATCCCCTCTGTTTCTGGGCTTGTCTGTTTCACATCAGTAGCAGGATCATCCCTAAAACGTTCAGGGACAGAAACTGGCTTCCATGTAGGTTCTCTCCCTCCAGAAGAGACTTAAAGGTGACTGGAGCCCCAGGCTATCTGCAGGCGTTGGGTGACCACCTGGTCTATGCGTACTTTACACGTGTCAGCAGGAACTGTGCTAAAGTCTACTATGCTATCTCCTCAAATTCTCACCACTCAAAGAGAGTCCCAATTATTTATCCCCATTTTATAGATGAGGAAACTGAGGCACGGAAAGCCTGAGGATCCAGCTCTACTGCTAGAAAGGAAAACAGACAAATCCATCCAATAAGAGAGGCGGAGATGTGGTCTCCCACTTTTGCCTTCAGCCCACCACTCTGGGGGAGGGCGGCTAGCTTCCTTCAGCCTCCACAGGCTTTCACAGGCTCCTGGGGCAGTGACCCATTCCCTTCCATTTGGTGCTGGAAGTTCCAGGGCCTATAGCGTTCTCTCACATGCTCTCAAGAGGCCTCCAACTGGTGGCCCAATCACCAAACCTAGTCCTCAAAAGAGTCTGCCCTGGCACACTTGTATTTTTTGTTTGGGGTTGCTTTTTTCTAAATTAAACTCTGAAGTAATTACCAGCACTGAAATATTGGGACTTTTCACAATAAAATCTGGAGTTTCCCCTCTTGAAAGATTGGAAGGTCTGATAAGCGGGGTCTGCATTCTCACAGGGCAGCAAGGAGCTGGACCTCCTTGAGATGGGCATGGACGGCCCCCCAATCCATCCAGCCCCGCTACGCCCAGCCTACTTCCCTCATTCACCTGGACTGCCTGCCCTGAGTCTGTGGCTCCTGCTGTGGGTTCTCATGCACTCGTTCAACAAAAACGAATTGAACATTTGCTAGATGCAAATAGTGATTTCACAGGGGGAGGAGGAAGGGAACTCTTCATCCAACTCATCCTATCAGAATCTCCAGGGGTGGTGAGGGTAGCTAACAGGTAAATGCAGTTTGAAAAACAATTTTCTGTATTATGAGCTAACTTTATATTTGGAAAAACTTAAAAACTTGCAACAATTATACTAGCAGTAATAGTGGAATAACTAGCACCTTTTATCTATTCATTTACTCAACATCTGCTCATTTATTCAATGCTCAACATTTATGGAGCAACTACTTTGTTCTGGCACTATTCTAGGTGCTGGGGTTCCAGCAGAAACAAAAAGACGAAACTATGGCCTCTTTTTTTTTTTCCCCCTTTACCATTATAGTTTATCACAGGATACTGAATACAGTTCCCTGTGCTACACAGGAGGACCTTGGTGTTGACCTATTCTCTGTATATATGCCAGTTGTATCTGCTAGCCCCAAACTCCCAATCCAACCCTCCCTCTGCCCCAGCTCCCCTTTGGCAACCACACACCTGTTTTCTATGTCTATGAATGTACTTCCACTTCAGGTATGCTAAATCAGTTGCATCCAACTCTTTGGGACCGACCCCATGGACTGTAGCCTGCCAGGCTCCTCTGTCCATGGGATTCTCCAGGCAAGCATACTGGGGTGGGTTGCCAGTCCCTTCTCTAGATTTTCCCAACCCAGGGATCGAACCTGCCTCTCTTGCATCTCCTGTCAATGTGGGTTCTTTACCACTAGAGCAACCTGGGAAGCCCCTTGTGCTTCACAGATAAGTTCATTTGTCATAGTTTAGATTCCACATATAAGGGATATCATCCAGAATCTGTCTTCTCTGACTTACTTCCCTTAGCATGATAATCTCTAGATCCATCCATGCAGCTGCAAATGCCATTATTTCATTATTATTATTTTTTTAATGACTGAGAACTCTACCCTCTTGAAGTGGAGGTTGTCTTTAAAGTCTTATTCCCTCCCCACAGCAGCCTGATAGATGCAAAGTTAGCTCCAGAAGCTCCCTGACCCTGCCTCTAAGCCCCACAGTTCAAGAGGGTGATGTGTGTGCCCCTCTCCCACCCCTTGCCCCAAGGGAAGTACAGCAGGGTCTCTGGGGTGTGGCCTCTGGGTGTGTGGAGCTTGAGATCCAGCAGGCAGGGATTTAGAAGGTGGTGCAGACTCTTCTGAGAGTTCTGGAGCCTGCCATCCTGGGAATCTTTCAAGGGTGGGAGGCCAGAGGCATTGAGGATGAAGCTGGTGCCTGTAGCTTTCAAGGCTCAGAAGAGAGATGGAAACCTGGTGTGGGGTGGGGAATGTTATCTGCTGGCTCTAAGCCTCCTGAGAATTCCCAGGCCCTACTACTGGACAGTGGATCCTTCCTCCCAGGGACTTTGACCCAGGTTAGGCTGGCCTCTCAGAGGCTACCTTGTTCCTCCCTTTCAGCGTTTCCCAAGGTCATGGCCGGGGAGGGCCGAGCAACAGTAGAGGACAGGCAGTGAGTGGCAGGGCCTTTAAAGGACCTTTCTGTTTTCAGTTCTCTCTGAGCCTGGGGCTGGGTAGGACCCGTGATTGGGCTTGGCGTTAAACTAGGAGCGGCCAGGGCAGGTGTAAATTATGCAAAGCTATTTCTGGAAACTTATCAGATTTCTCAAGAGAGAGAAATTAATTTGCCTGTTTGGGCAAATAACACCAATTTTTTTTTTTTCCCTGCTTAAGGTCATTTTGTTAAAATAAAATTGATTAACGTTCTCTTTAAAGTTTAAGTAGAAACTGCTCAAACATATTTTTATGCACAGAAGCACGGTTTGCGCCCTTCAGTAATTAATAACTCCACAAATAAGTTCACACAGCACACTGCTCGCGCTCAGCCCTGCTCAGCCCGCGGCCCAGGGCGGGCGCCGGGTGGGCGGGGCCGGCGCCGAGTCAGGCCAATCAGGGCTCAGGGGAGGGAGGCGGCGGGTGGAGCCGCGGCCTCCACCGTTCGAGTCTGAGGCTGGTCTCCCCGCCCCACCCCGCCCAGGACTTGGGGACCACCCGGCCACGAGATCTCTCCAGGCAAAGGCAGACACTGGGCCACCAACACCTGGAATTGGCTCCAGTGATGCGAGCATCAGAAGCCACCATTTCTGAGTCACTCTGTTAAAAAAAGTGCTTCTGGCGGGCTGAGAAAAGGGCTCTGGAGCCTAAGTTAGAACTGGAGTGTGAAGTGGCCTTGCTCTGCCTCGGTTTCCTCATATGTAAGGAGACGAGAATACCCACGTGATACTGTTGTGCGCGGGTCTTAGAATAATGCCAGATAATGTTAACATCATCATCATTTTTATCTCACTTCAACTTCACAACAGCTTTGTGAGATAAACATTACTTGTTATTCTTCCCATTTTACCTACCTGTGAAAATACCCATGCACAGAGAAGTCAAGTGCCTTGCGGAGGTCACACAGCCGATGAAGTTTGAATCCAGGTCTGGCATACACCACGGTTTTAGGCTACAAGATGTCTTCATATACATGCTTATCTTCCCCTGAACCTTTTCAATTGTCATTTATTTACTTTCTGTTTAATTTCTGCATACAGTCAGTAAATATTTGTCTGTTCCAGATCCCATGAAGGGTGCTGCATATACCCAGATTTACTAAGAGTCAGGCTTTGCTCTTGAAGAGATTATAGTAGGGATGGGTGGAGGGGCAATGAAGAGTCTGTGGTGGTAGCCATTAGTACAATTAGCCAAATCTTGTCAGTTTTTAGGTCTACCAGTTACATGACAGGATTGCACTTCCTGGCTCCTGGTGATGGGGTGGGGCCATGTGAGAATTGTTGGCCAATGAATTGTGTGTTACAGTGCTGTGTGTGTGTGTCTGTGTATGAGACTCCCAGGCAAGAGCTTTTAATTGCCAGTGTGAGACCCTCCCAAGTTCTCTATTTCTCTTTGGCTTGGTTACTGAACACATTTATGGTAGTCTGTTTTCTGAGCCTTTCCAAGTGACTGAGACTTTCCAAGTGACTACAATGAAGGATGACCGGGTCATCTGTGTGAGAAATAAATCATTATTTTGTTAAGCCACTACAATTTGGGAACTTTTTTTTATTGTGCCATAACCTAACCTATCCTGACTGCTACACAGTCCCAGAGACAGACAGCTATAAAAGTGTATAGATGTCTAGAAATAGACTTATACACCATCTATTATCTGAGTCGTTATTATCAGAACATTTTTCCTGTGGGGGGGTCAGAGTAGGTTGCCTGGAAGACAAACAGGATCATGACTAGGGTGAAATGAGCAAAGCATTTGCCTTGGGCACAAAATTTAAGTGAATGGCAAAAACCTCAGAATAATACTTTAAATGTTTTTTAAAAATCAAAATAAATGCAAAAAATCCACAGTAAACGAAACAGCAAAAATTGTAATAATGACAGGATCCAGTGGTACATTTGCACAATTTTGCCTCACTTGCCCCACCTTAATCCCAGTCCTGTTGGCTGTAGTTTTTCAATTTTATTTTTTTTTAAATATTGTGTTAAATATTGTTTATCTTCATTACTAAGCTTTCTGGTCCCCTTAAATTTTGTATCCAAGGGAAGTGTTTTACTCGCCTCACTGAGTCTCAACCCTGAAAATTAGACACTTGAACTGAGTTTAAAAGTAAACCAAGTAAAAAAGAAGGGAAGGGCATTCTAGGAAGAGGAGCAGCATGAGTGAAGGCATGGAAGGACACAGGCAGGGGTGTACATGGCAAAGTACACCCTACTTGGTGTCTAGCAAGACAGAGTTGTCAATGTTTGGCTTTTGTTAAGTGCTGGGAGTTTTTATCTCTTCTGGGAAATTCAGGATGCCACATACCTTTGCTCATACTCCTGTCAAGCCTGAGTGAACCGAAATCAACTGTAAATTGTAAAAATAGTGACCTTGTGAAATTGCTTTGATAACTAACAAGCAATTGGGTGGCCAGTTCTTTGAGGGTGCCTCTCTCTCCTCCAAAGGCAAAGCTAAGGTAGACCACCTCAGTTTGTTCATTTCCTAAGCTGTGGTCATGGATGGTACCTAATAACCACCAACAGGTTTTGCCTTGGGAGGAGAGAGGGAGGCCTTTCAGTTTTGCGGTAGACCAGTTGTATTAATGACCTTGATTCTCCATCCCTCCCTGAATCCCAGCTGCTGGGATCTCGCAGTTCTTCCCATCAGTAGGTGGAGTCTGTTTCCTTGCTCCTGAGTCTAGTTTGGCCATGTGAGCAAACACCATGCACAAGCAGAGGTTTGAAGTTCTTGCACAAGTGGGCTTGCTCTGCTCTGCTCTTTGGCCAATGCCATGAGAAGAACATGCTCAGGCTACCCTGCCAGAGGATGAAACATGAAGAGCAGCGCTGAGGTATCTCAGTCATCCCAGCAAGGCCATCCCACATTTATCAGGAGTCAGACACCCAAATCAGATCAGCCAAGCTAACACAGCCCAGCCCAGATCAGCCCAGTCCCACGAACTTAAGACCCAAATAGATATTGATGATAGTAGGTCACTGAAGTAGATTTCTTAGACTTCAGGTATTGTTAACTATCCCATATTGTTTCCTTGAAACTTCTAAATTTGCTGCTACTTGGAAGCCATTTATGTATATATTCAATTTGTTGTATTTACAAATTGATTCAACTATAATGAAGAACCCAGATAATAATGGCTTGAATAAGAGAGATGTTTATTTCTCTCTCAAGGTCAAGAAATCTTTTGGGAAGCAAGACTGAGTTAGTATGCATTTGACAGTGTTAGAGATCCAGGCTCTTTCTATATTGTTGCTCAATCCATGTGAGGCTTCCATGTCTAGTTTACCTCATGGTTCAAAATGGCTTCTGGAGCTCCAGCTATTGCATCAACATTCCAGCCATCTAGAAAGGTAGGAGGTTGAGCTCATTTCTTCTCTTTAAGGACAATTCCTAGAATTTACATATACCACCATATTTTTACCCCATTTATAGCCCAATATAATCACCAATAGTAATATGGCCATGTTCATCTTCTAGGACAGATAGGGTATATTATTTGACTCTTCTCCTCTCCGAGGTAACATGTGCTCAGATAAAAATCAGAGTTAATTTATTAAGCAAAAGAAGGAGAGCCAGCAGTCTTTCCTACATAGTATGTCATTTTATTCATAATAATAATAATTATTCAATCAAATTTCCCTTCAACAAATAGAAATGGCTGCAGAGGGGAGTCAGACACCCAAGGCTAGAAGGCAAGACACCCAAATTATAGTTTTGGTTCTATGCTGCATTGTGTGACCTTGGAAAATACTCTGAATTTCTGTGGGCTTGTTTTAATCCGTCTAAAACTGAAACCTGGTATGACCAGAGATCCCTAAGGATACTTCCAGCCATTTCCAGCTCGGGTTTTTACATTCACTGCACTCTTTTCCCAGTGCTTGTGGACGGCTGAGTTCCTTTCATTGTTCAGGCCGGAACACAAGTCACTTCCTCAGCTAGGCCTGCCTCTAACGTGGGTCCCCCACGTATCTCACAGTCCAGCCCTTTCCCATCACAGTGCTCGTGAGCGTGCACTGCTGGGTGTTTACTGGCATGCTTGTTTATTAAATGACTGTCATGTGACCGTGAGCTCCTCGAGGGCAAGCATCAACTCACCCATCCATCCCTTTATCCCTAGCACCTGGCGCACAAGAGCAGATCCGTAAGTGTCCGCTGGATGAATGAATGAAAAAAGTCTTGGTCCATTTACTGAACACTTGTAACTGCAGATCCCACTCCTAAGAATGTACGTTTTGGAAGGGAATAAAAAAGCAGAAAGTTCAATATTAAACGTACTGTGAGTTTAGAAGGAACACTCTATGACTGGGGCAAATTGAGAAGATTCTCCCTATGGTGGCTTCTCCAATGAGACCAAAGCCCTTATCCACCTGCTTCCAGAAGCTCTAGGCAGGTACCCAATAGCAGGGATCGGTGTCCCGGGGTCCTGGTCCATTTCTCAGCCTGCGCTAAATTTATCCAGCTCAAAGCGCCACTAGACTGACGATCTGCACATGCAAAGCCAGCACCAGTGAAGTCAGAACTCCAGTCGCCTCACCTGTTCTCCACTGTCATGCCCTACTCCAGCACCCAAACTGCTCGCCGCTGATTCCTCACACCCTCTGCTGAAGGGGGTGAGCTTCTCGAGGGCAAGCATCACATCACTCGTCATCCCTTTATCCCTAGCACCTTGTGTACGGCTTCATTGTCCTCCTAACAGTAACCATGCCACTTCCGGGTCATTCTCTGTGCTCAGCCCTTCTTTCCTGTAGCACCCTTTCCTGTGAGCCTCCCAATGACTCCCCCAGATCCCGCAGAGCTGAGACGTAAGGTGGCTCATCGTAGCTTTAAATCATTTGACTAAAAGAAAGTAGGGGAGGGTGGGGCCAAAGCAAATGCTTAGAGCCCTGCACCACCCCCCCCACACTGCCCGATGGTGACAAATACCAGCCCCAGCAAGGGCCGCCCCATTCCCCCTGCCAGCCCCCGCCCCGCACAAAGTCACGAGGGGTTCTCTCAGCCGAAGCAGCGGGGGCAGAGCCAACCCGAGAACAATGGGGCCAGGGTGAGGGGGGAGTCGGTGGGGTTCCCTGGCTGCCTTGTCATCGCCATAAACCTCATTACCTCGCGGTCCCCTAGGCTGCCTCTCTCCTTACCCAAGGCATCCTCTGGCTTCGCTGCTGATTCCCACATGGTGTGAAAAGCTCTTAAACCCCCCGCTGTAGTTTTAATGGGGGCAGTGACTAATTTAGCCCTACGCCACCAACCGTCAAATCAAATCTTCCATTGGTACTTACTGAAGACTCACCTGGGTTCCATGGGGTTCGGGATAAATCCAGACTTGGGAGGGCCCAGAGACAGTGATCTGGCAAGCCCCGAGGACACGCTGATCCTGCCCACAGTCTCATCACTGTCCAAAAGGCAGGTTTGGCTAGGGACTCCGGGAAGCCTACCCCAGACCCAGGCTGCGGCCAGCCACACTTTGGGGAATACCGATGCCTACCCTGAGGTCTCCCCCTAAAATGATCAAGTTTCCAGATGACTAAAAGCTAGAGTTCACCATGCTTGGCTTCCAGGAAGTAGAAGTCCTGGAATAAAAAAGCAGCTGCTCGATTCTGTCCAATACTGGCAGAAGCCTGATCAATCTGAGATTCTCAGGCATACAATACCTCTAGAAAAACTAACAGCTCCACCCATGTCAGACGTTACATGTGTGACAGCAAGCGGAACTCTTACAGAAGCCCCTCAATATGGGAGTCAGAAGATGCTGGGTATAGTGGCTCCAAATTCCATGCCACGACTTAGTATTCCATTATAATTAGGTGCAATCTGTCTGCCTGTTTCATTTCTGCTCTGCAGAGGGTAATAACAGTTTTCCTGCCCCTTGTGAAAAGTTAACAAGGAAGGGCTTCCCCATGCAGGTTCCGAAGCCCTGGCTCTGATTGACAAGTTGGCTGAGCACCAGCATGATGGAGGCATGGGAGGACAGGCTTGTGGGAAGCTAAGGCTGCTGCGAGCCCTAGGGTGCCAGCAAGACCAAGAGGAAGTGAGGCAAGCAAGGCACCTAAGGGTGCAAAGTGTCAGGAGACACGCATTGTCCGGGCCCCTGAGAGTAGGCCTCCCTGAGATTTTTGTATCCGAGGCACTTCACTTGCCCCAGTAGAGTTCTGGCTGCAGCCACTGGTAGCACCTTCCACATCCCACGTATCTCTGTGATTGGAAAACTGCTGCTCCTACCTGGAGCTTGCCTGGAGTCCTGGCTAGGTAACGATTAATCATGTAACCAGCTGCATCCAGCATTGAGGAAAGCCAGACCCAAGTGGTAGCGATGAACATGAGCCACCCTACTAATATACTCAGCTTAGCCACTCACTTATCCTTGGGCCTCAGTTTCTCCACCCATAAATGAGATGACCAGGGTATTCAAAGGTGTTTCTGCTCTGACTTCAGTGTTCCCTACTAGCTCATCTGGTCTGTGTTCATTAGGTTGCTATGCTTCTTCCTTCTCAAGAGGAGCTGGGTCTAAATGTGTGCAGGTTGGGTTCTATCTCTAGGTCGGGAAGATCCCCTGGAGAAGGAAATGGCAACTCACTCCAGTATTCTTGCCTGGGAAATCCCATGGGCAGTGGAGCCATGATGGGCTACAGCTCATGGGGTTGCAAAGACTTGGACATGCCTTAGTCCAAGCACACCCCGCGAGCATGTCTGATCCACAAGAACTCACACAGGGACATACCCTGTAGGTGACGACAGCCCCCACGCAGCCCTGGGCTGGGGAGGAGAGAACCAGGCAGGCGGATGCTAATCGCATGGATTCCCTTTATTGAACTGTACTAGTTACTGCAGTCAGATTAAGTCACATTTAAAAGCAGACCATCCAGTTGCACTGAAACCGATTATATTCATTACATAGTTTTAATCACTGTCCGGTGAACTGGCAAATCCAATCAAAGCATTAGTCTTTAATTAAAAAATTAAAAGGAAATATTCAGACAATAGCCAAGCAATCACATCACGATGCACAATTACCTAGAATTGCAATTAAAAAGTAGTTAACCGAAGGGGGGGAAAGAAAAACAAGAAAGAAAAATAAGAAGCGAAGAAAAAAAATCACACTAATCCTTTTTTTAAAAAAACTATCAATATAATACATGAAGGAACAAAGGACAATCGCTTCCAAAAGCGGGTTTCTCTAACTCTAGAAATGTAGTCTGCAGCGGAAACTCTAAAAGCACACTAGCTGTAGCAGGACAATAAAAAATACTGAGCATGGAATACTTTTAATCTCTGCCATTAATATTCATTTCCAGCTGCTTATAATAGCAGCGCCTCATGGCCAAATCATTAGAGTTTTACATCTGGGTTGCAAATGACACTTTGATTGGATGTAATGTTCAAATGGCCCTCCCCACGGCGTCTCCGGCAAGCCTTCTGCGGAGAGGAGTCCTGTCGAGCGGTCCCTCACTGTGCATGCTGGCTCATCGTGTGGTTCTGCAAAGGCGAAGAAAGGAGACACGCATGAAGGCAGAAGAATGGAGAGCATGCCCGTCCCCTCCCACTCGGTGCATTTAAGCCGAGAGCCACAGAAAAGCATCTCGATTATGACAAAACAAAATGCAAGAACGAAAAAGTGCTCTGGCGACGCAGCTGCCAAGACGCCAAGTTGATTCGCGGCTTGGGGATGGGTTCCTGTTGCTGTCAACCTGGGCTCCCTGAGAATTTTTGTTTTTAGACCATTCAGGTCTTACCAAGGGGACTGGCTATCCGGAGGGAGAGGGGAAAGGCTGCGCAGGCAGCGAGAACTGAAAACATCCCTGTTCACCTCTCCATCTCCCTTTTGCTCTAATGATCAGGAGGAAATTATATCCGATCGCCTGCAGGCTTCCCCCAGATCCCCTCCACGGTCCTTCCGGGGAATATTCGGAGCCTGGTGGAGGGATACAGCTTGTGTGCCATGCAGCTCTCCAGCCAAGAAACGCCAGAGCGGCGCCGATGTGCTCAGACCGTGGGCGGCCGCAGTGCCTATGGCTGAGGCAGGGGCCAGGTCACCCCCCGGGAGGGGCCGGGGTAGGGAGCCTGCCTGTGCCGTCATATGACAGTGCTCTGGCCAGAAGGGCCTTGTGTAGTCCGAATCCGCCTGGGAATAGAGAGCCTGAGCGGAACCGTCTGGCTAAACTCTTCCGTCTCTCCATAGCCCGAGTCAGCTCTTCCCTCATGCCAGCCAGAGCAGAAAGGCAGTGTAGGTGTTTCCCAGGAGCCAGTGGCCTGGGGCTAGGGTTGGCGTTTGGCTTCTTAAGAGCCTATCTTTTTATTTCTTTTCCAGTGGTCTGTATTTCAAATCCTGACCAATCTCATCAAAGCCTCAGGTGGTATTCAATCTCATGACACCTGGAGAAAGGAAGCGGAACCCACCCAGGCCAGAGCAGCCCCGCGGTGGGGAGCAGCACAGACCCCCCCGTACAGAAGCAGCTCCCTAAGGATGGACTGCCTCCGCAGACCTGGGAGCCCCTCCAGCGCAGCGACTCCTCCAGGGTTGGGGGCTGCTTCTGCAGTTCTGCCGATGACCACCAGGGGTCAGGCGCGGCTCTGCATCTCTCTCCTGGGCTCCAGGGCTGGACTGCGAGGGCGACCACAGGATGCCCGCAGCTCCGCGCGGACGCCTGGGGCCACCCCCGCTCCCCAGCCCAGGGCCCCTGCGGCAGCCGCTGCCCACGGCGGGCACGGCTGCTGTCTCCTTGGTGATGTCGCCAGCTCCTCCGGCAAGCGCACGGCCCGGGAGAGGCAGCACGCGGGCCGGGAGAGGTAGCGCCCCAACCACACACGGCAGATGCTTGCTGACTCCAGCAGCTCGGAGCTACCAAGCCGTGCTGCCTCCTTCCCTGTGCTCCGGGGCACAGGCCACATGGCGGGAGTCTGACCAGCACGGGTGCTCTGTGTGGTTGCAGGCACACTTCTTTCAGTACCCACCGCAGGCTTACAAGGTAGGACATGGTAAAAAGGATACTGAAGCTCAGACAGGCTAAAATACACCCCGCCAGGAAGCAGGAGGGGGTGGCAAATGAATCCAAGAGAGCCAGGGGCTTGAGCGAGACGGCAGGGTTCCCACAGCACCTTACATCCCCATGGGCACCCAGTCTGTGGATCATCCAAACTCCTCTCCAGACACGAACGCCAACTCTGCCATCCTGGCCTGGCACCTCGGCGGGGGTGTCAGGGACCCAGAGGCGCAAGGCAGGTTGTCTGAGGCCACAGATGGGATGCGGCGGTTTCCATGGGAACGCCCACCCTCCAGCCGAGGCACCTCTCCTTGCACTTGCGCAGGGACAGCCAGCCGGTCCTGCGGGGAGCCGAGCCCACCCTACATCAAACCGTCCTCCCAGTTCCTGGGCCTTTGCTCACTCAGTTCCCACCTCCTCTCTCCTCCCAACCACGCTCCTCTTGAAGTCCTCTGCTTCCCCTCCCAGGAGCCACTCAAGGCACTTCCAGCCCACCTCCCACAAGTGCAACTGCCTCCCGAGCACCAGGCTGGCTGCCTCTGCTGAGCGGCAGACGGTGGGGGGGGGGGGGGGGTGCATCACCTCCTCTCTCAGTCCCACCAAGTTTGGCCCAGCAGCAGTGTCAAGGTGCAGCTTCCAGGAATGAACGACGTGGTGGTTTCACTCTCCCACCCTGCCAACAGCCAGTCAGTTAACAGTGCCCTGTTGCCCGGGCTCCCTGGGTGCAGTCAGGTCCTTCTTGATTTGCAAGGGGTTGTGGGGGGAGGGGGGCGTTAAGAAGGTAAACATGTATAGCTCCGACTTTGTTCTCAAATTTTGGTTCTGAGGGTCTGGTACCAAGTAGACACTGAGTAAATAGTTTTGCATCAGTGTAAGGATAAATAAATGAACCTGTGTACAGGGAGGATGTATGGAAAGGGGAGAGGACAGTCCAAACGGGGGTGGGGGGTGGGGGTGGGCACAGCATAGAGGAAGGTATGGAGGCTGGAATAAGCCCGACCAGTGCAGGCACCAGTGGGGTGATCCCGGCACAGAGGTCACAGAAAGGACTGCCGGGAGCCCTGGATGCCCTTGAACGTGGACTCTGTTTCATAAGCAGCAGAAAACCAGATGATGTCTGATCTTCACAGACTCCTCAGGGCTACCCAGCAGCCACATGGGGGAAGGCAGTGTTCGGGCTCTCTGGATAATGAAGCGGCCTCTTGCCAAGATGCCAAGAGCAGGGCCGGTGTGACCCACGTGGTCCACAGCAGCTCAGCCAGGTACAGAAATCCCGGAGGTGGGAACCTACGCCTAGGACCGCTGATGAGGACAGTTCGGGAACAAATGCCACTTCTCAGGCGAAAACAGCAGCAGCCTTGTCTCTTAAGGAGCAGGAGCTGGTGGTTTTTCGGTTAGACTCAAGGGAGAACTTCCTCAAAGAGGGTCGTAGCCAGTGTGAGTGAGGCTTCCATTCCTGAAGTTCTCCAGGAACAAAAAGCCCGGGATGTCACGGCAGATGGAAGTGTTGAAACTCGATGCAGGGATGGGGCCAGGCACCAGAATTCATTCAGCACTGAGCTGTGAAGCGTCTGCTGGAGGCTCTGCCCTGAGACGGGCATAGGGGAAGGAGCGGGTGACTCCAGCTCGGCTCAGCCCGCAATCCTGACTGCGGAAGCGGGGATGTGCCAAGAGACACCCAGACTTGGGTGCAGTATGATAGCTCTGATGGAGCCGGGTCAAGGCCGCCCAGTAAGTACGGGGGTGGGGGTGCCGAGAAGCGCACAGGCCAGGACAAGCCGGCGCCAGCTCCTCCTCGGGAAGGGCGGAGGGGTGGCAGGGACCGTCCCCAGGACTCACCAACCACTAATGCACCTGTGCGCTGAGCAGCTCCACCGACGACAGCACAGTTCAATAACCCTAAAAAGCTGGGCTGCTTCCCCCCACGGCTTGGAGCTGCGGTCGGTTCCAGGGATGGGGGAGCTTCATCAAGCCTTCTTAAAGAGCTCCTTGCACCCGGCATGGTTCTCACAAGGGCATTTTGGCTTAATGTCTATTTCTCTGTTTATGCCTGTGCTATATTTAGCCCCTTCCGAGAAGCAAGAAAATCGTTTTTTAAAGATGCTACCGACCCCGCAGAAGAACACTTTCCCGGCCTCATAAAGGCCGGGGCGAGGGCGGGGGTGGCAGCCGGCAAGGACGGGGAAGGTGCCTAGAGACAGGGGGGGGTCTGGCATCCACACGGGCCTCGGTGCCTGCCAGGGAGACGCAGGTGTGGGCCGAGGAGCAGGTGAGAAAAATAAAACAGGAGAACGCGAGGGGGGTGGGTGGCCTTGGTTTGCGGCGGAGATCCATCCGCTCGGCAGAGCCGGTGCGGCTCTGGTGGCGGAGGTTCCTGGAAAGGCCGGTGCCGGCCGCCTCTGCCTGCTGCGCCCAGCTGTCAGCTCCCTGGGATAGAAGTGAGTGAGGCGCGAGAGGTCGGGCCCCGACTGGGGTCCTGGTGAACCCTGTGTCTGTGGAAGTCATCCCCAGAGGACTGCGCCGCGGAGGATCCCTCGGTCACACCCTCACATTCATTTACATAGTCATTCATTCCTTCAACAAACCTTTTTACTAAATACCCTGCTAGGTGAGAGCCGCCTTGTCTGTCACTAGGAAGCCGGCAGCAAAATAACCCAGATCCAGGGCCCAAGCCAGGGTATGCTGGGTAGTGAGGGGCAGCAGAATCATGGAGTCTGTGGCTGGACCATTCTCCCCAAAGCGCAGGCACTCACTGGCACATGCCAGGTGGAGATTGTGGTGGGGGTCCTGTTCTGGCTTCGTTGTCCCAGGAGGCATCCCTGGCTCAACACACCTCCAGGCCCCACAATAGACATGCATACGAACCATGTACACACACACATAAGCACACACAGACACACACTCACTGGTGTGTCCCTCCCTGGTCGGGATTTCTTCTCCAGGTCGTGGTTCTGTTTTCTCTCCCTTGGTCTGGGACCCTGCTTGGTGTCCCTTTGATGCCCACCCACCACAGAGTCAAGTAGAAAAGACTAGTGATGCTTAAACATGCTGGGTGCCTGGTGGCATGGAAAACACTGCCTGCGAGGCAATGAGAGACTGCTCTGCACCCCCTGAGATGCACGGGTGTGGGCTGGAGAGGATTTCTCTGCACTGCTGGTCATTATGGGCTGCCCCTCCTGTGCTCCCACCACGCTGATGACAAAGCATCTCTAAAGTCCTGGCACCTCGCCTGGTCCTTTGCACGTGCCCCATTCGTGCTAGCCCCTGCTCAGGGGATCGCAAGGCAGGCAGCGAGCCCTTATGGGCTGAGAGAGGCTGGCTCCTGGGTTTGAATCCTGGTTCTGCCACTTACCAGCCACGTGACGTTGACCTCTGGGGGACTTGGGGTGGAGGGAGCAGCAATAACTGAGCCCACGTCCTAAGATGCCCTGGGCCTCAGGAGGTAGTGTGAGTGTAGTTATTGCAGACTGGTCAAGAGGACATGCTCCATACACCCCACAGACGGTGTTCATGATGCTCTGGGAGCAAGGGGCCGTTTGCTCCCGCTAGTACCCCCATGGTACCAGGAGGGCTGGCGAGATCTCAGGACCGCTCTGGAGAAGGCAGCACCTTGGATGGTCCTATCCCTGGAGCAGCAGGGTCTGATAAAGGGCCTCCCCTCATGGCCTCCTCCCTGAAGCCCTCTGGCTATAACCTCTGCACCCACAAGCCACTGCTTTCCCTCCTGCCAGGGAACACAGTGGGATTTCTGGTGAGGTGGGGAATCTCACGGAGACTTTGTAAGGGAGGGAGGAGGCGTGTCCTCTTCCAGTCATTCATGCACCCCTTCCAACAGTCGTTCACAGAGGCCCCGGACTCACCCAGTTGGGGGAGCCCCAGCCTCTTCCTTGAGAAGCTCACAGCTCCACAGTGTGGCAGGGGACTGGACTCACAACCGCGAGGCAGATGTAAGGGTGCAGCGACACAGCTCCTCACCCTGAGAACATCCACCCACCCACGCACCCAGCCCCACCTGCAGATCACAGCTGGCCTCACCTTGACCACCTCACCTGCCTCTGGTTGGTAAAGAGGCTGTGGTCCATCCCCTTTCTCCCCACCGCCGGGCCAGACCCTGGTGGGTTCCGACCTAGTAGCTCTCATGAGGCTGGCTTTACAAAAAGCAGACTCCAGGAATGGGGATCAAGTCCAAGAACCTGCCTTAGCCACGGGAAGATTCATTTCCAGGAAAAAGGTAGATCCTTCCGGCTAATGCTATACAGCCCTGTTCAGGCTAAGGGAGGTTCTGGTATTGGTTCATTTAGCAAACACGGAGCCTGGCAGTGTGCAGTGGACAGAGACAGAGAGAGAGAGTGAGGCGCATCCTGGCCTTCTACCAGCTCATGGCTGAAGGATGGAGAGCTGATTTCTGATTGGGAGGAGTTTAACAAGAAAGCTGGCCTCCCAGCTGCCCTTTTGAGGACTGCTTAGGTTAGGATCTGCGATGCTGTGCACGCACGCGTGTGTGCATGTGTGTGGGCATGTACTCACTTTCCAGGGAGACGGGACCACCCAGACAAAGGCTGATGGTGTGAAGGATCCTGACAACAATCCCAGCTAACACTGATCTCGAGCTCACTGTGTCGTTCTTAACCCTTCATTTATAGTAACTCGTGTAAGCCTCGCAGCAACCCCGGGGACAAAGTACTCTCATTATCCCTATTTCACAGATGAGAAGACTGAGGCACAGCATGGAGGTCCCACAGCTGGTAATGGCGGTGCAGGGGCTGCACCCTTGCAGTCTGTGTGCAGAGCCCACTCTTCAGCAGAGCCCTTGTCTGCCTGCAAAATGTGAAAAGTGCAGCATATGTTGGGGGAACAATGAATAATTCAGCTTGGCAGAAGCACAGGGCATGTGCCATGGAGACAAGCCTGGAAAGGAAGGCGGGGGCCTTATTGATGAGGTTCCTTGATGCCAGACGAGGCAGCTTGCCCTTAAATCTGGGCCATGGGGAGCCATCGAAGGTATTTGAGCTGTGGAGTTACGTGAGAGTCAAGGAACAGGGAGCTGCACACACCTCCGGCCAGAAGGGTCCTCTGGCAGGACCTTCGTGCTCTCATCTCCCTCGGCCCTTCCCGCTTCCCCTCCGCCCCGGCCCCTGGTACCTGCACAGAATCTTTTCCTTTGGGGAGGGTTCAGGGGCAGGCAGCCCGCCTCCCTCTCCGCTGCGCATCACCTGGGCAGCCCCTCTCTGCTAGTGAGCACTTATTTTTAGAAGCGTTTGACAATCGTCCAAGGGTCTAAGACGAACAGATGGCCTGTCTTAAAGGCTCGTATGTTCGCTAGTTTGCACTTCTGACAAACGGTAAGCGCACTCGAGAGCACGCCATAAACAGTGCTGAATGAATACTCAGAACACAATTTAGCTAATGCACGTCATGAAAATTAGGAATGAGTGATGGCCGAGGTTCCCTCTAAATGCCTGCCCGGTGACGCAGTCGCTCTTCTGGGGGCCCGGGCTCTGACGTGTCTGCGCCCCACTTCCCCCCCTCCGGGCCCACCCTTCTGGCTGACAGCTGCCCGTCTGCACGGAGGGCGTGGAGAGGTTCGCTGGTGTGGAAGGGACCTCATTCAACATCAGGAAGGTCCGGAGTGAAGCTGATGACCCGCCAGTCTAAGACAAAGCCCGGGGTGTCCTACAAGGCCCAGGCAGCCCCTCCACGCGTGGGGATGTGTGTGGGGCTTCCCTGGCCCTGCCTCCCAGACAGCCAGACGGGCTGTCGTCTGCCACTCCGGAACAGTGGGAAGCGAGCGCCGCACCCGTTTAGCTGGGAAGTCTGTCTCTCCTGTGACTGCCTCAATTCATCCAGATCTCCTGGCATGGAGGGGGATTCCAGCTTCCGGGGAACAGTGGGGTTAGCTTTCCAGGGAGGGGGGCAGAGTCTGCCACTTTCTGGCAGAACCCCGAACAGGAGCAGTTTTGGGGACCTCAAGTCACCTGGGGGCATGTGAGAAAGAGCCCTTGACCTTTGCTGCTCATATCCCCGAAGGAGCTGAACGTCTTCTTTCTTTCATCATCTCCACTGCTCTAAGGACCTCAGGAGGGCAAGTGAGCACCCGCGCTAAACCTCTCTCTCCAGCACCCAGGACCCAAGAGCCCGAAGCAGGGAGCGTGACCAACAACCAGTCCCAGGAGCGGGAAAAATATCTTCCTTTGAGTGAAAATGTGGGAGAAAATGTTGTGAAAAAGAAGAAGGAAAAAAAAAAAAAAGCCCAGTGAACTCCCAAGGGGTCAGGTTCTATACGGCAGTGCTTTGGAAATAAAACCCACCGGAGAATAGATTATTAGGAGGGAACTGAAGCCTTCTATTAGGAACTCAGCCCGTAAACAGGCTCCCATTCAGAGTCACCCAACAAAACAAGGGAGCTAATAATACCTGCCCAGAGGGTCCGCAGGCTCCGGGGAGCTGCACTTCAGCATGCAAATGGGCCCAGCTGGTCTGTTTTTGAGCACAGAATCGCAGGCAAGCCACTCGACTTTTACCAAGCGGCTGTGCAAGGGAAAACGAGGGTTTATGGCGGTGTCACAGGCAGAGGAAGGTGAAATCTCTCCAGGGCCGTTTACTGATCCACCTCTCCTCGGCGACAAGCCTGACCCCCCGAGTCCGGAGTTAATGTGGCTGCCACTCTTGCTGTTTCTCGAAAGGGAGGTGGGGTCCCTCGGGGGCCGGGTACCCAGCACACTCTGGGATTAAGGGCCGAGAACTGAGGGTTTCGGCCATAATACGCTGGGTGGCCACGATTTCCCTGCGGGCCCCTCCCAGGTGGGGACACTACACTGGCCTGACACTGGTCACCAGGAAGTCCACGCTAAACACAGCCAAGCGCCTGCTTGGAACGAGCTCCTGGGGTTCATCTCAAATACGAATGAGGCACGGCCCCCTGCCCCCAAAGAGTCTGAGTCAGGTGTCTGAAAGATGGGATTGCGCCCTGCTGGAGCAGGGCAGGAATCGGGTCACACAGGCCACCAGAGTGTGAGGAGAGATGTAGGCAGCGGTGCTGATGCTCCGTTAAAAATGGCACAAGGGGATTTCCCTGGTGGCCCAATGGTTAAGAATCCGCCTTGCAGTGCTGGGGTTGAGGGTTCAGTCTCTGGTGGGGGAAGTAAGATCCCACATGCCTTGGGGCACCTAAACCTGTGCCTCGCAACTACTGAGCCTCTGCACCAAAACTGGAGAGCCTGTGTGATACAACGAGGAGTCCACGAGCAGCAACTAAGACCCAAGGCAGCCAAATAAAGAAAAGAAAATACATGGAAAAAAAATGGTGTGTGAAGCGTGGGCTCCCAAGACCACGAGAGGGAAGGGTGCTCTCCTGTCCCTGAGAGCACGTCTGCTGGTCTTAGTGATGGTCAAAGAAGACCACACGCCACACACGGAACAGCCTATTAATGGGCCCCAAGCTCACAGTTAGAGCTTCCCTGTAGCTCAGATGGTAAAGAATCTGCCTATAATGCAGGAGACCTGGGTTCGATCCCTGGATCAGGAAGATCCTTTGGAAAAGGGAATGGCAATCCAGTGTTCTTGCCTGGAGAATCCCATGGGCAGAGGAGCCTGGTGGGCTACAGTTTGTGGGGTTGCAAAGAGTCAGACAGGACTGAGCGACTAACATTGCTACTGCTGAACTCACAGTAAAGGCTAATAAACTGAAACACAGAGGCTGATGTTGGGGAGACAGGGCTGTGTGCATAGGGCTCCCCGACCGTGTACAGCCATGCCCGGACTGGACCGTGGCCTGCTGCTCAGGGTGCTGTGAGGTCCACCAGCAAGCTGGCCAGGTGCAAAGCAGTAAGGCACGGCGAGCACTGTGGCCTCCCAAGAACCCAAGCCTCACAGGAAAGAGGCAGCCCTCATGGGCTCCGGGCAATGGCGGTCCTGTGGGAATGCAGGCCCGGTGTGGCCAGCCTGTCTGGTTCTGTAGGAAAAACTGAAAAATGGGAGATATTTTACAAATATATATACAAAGCATCTCAATGTGTAAAGCATGATCAGCCAATGAGAACATGTCTGCAGGTCACATCTGGCTCCCGGGGCTGCCAGCTTGAGGCCGCTGGCATTCTGAGAGGCCCTCAAGACACCTGAGGTGTCTCCCGGTACACTGAGTGCCTGATGCCCAGGGCAGTGGGGAGGGCAGCCAGTGCTATTAGGTGGCACGTGGCCCATCATTAGGATGGAGGACAGCAGAGGAAGCCCTGCTGAGGCCAGCATGGTCCCCCAGGTCCTGGGTACTGCTGCTACATGGGCGCTTTCCAAGGGCACAGCCTGAAGGTTTCCAGCTATACCAGGTGGGAGCAAGTCTGGGAAACCCGCCTTCCCTAGGGTCACATTTTGAAGTGCTAAAATGTTCATCTTTCCAGGCAGCCCCTCCCTCAAGCACTCTGAGAGAACAGCACCAGTTTGCCATGACCACCTGTTCAAGAGTCTTGAAGATAATCCCCCTCGTACCTCCCTTTCTTCTAAAGAACTTGAGAATCATCCCAGCCATCACCCATCGTGCCTCATGGGGAAGGAGAGGGCCGGGCATCATGAGGGGACTGCCCTTGGGGGCACTTATGAACTCAGCATAGTATGATGGGGCTTCTCTGCCCACCCCCAAACACACACTCTCACGGATGCCCTGCAGTCACACATCCAGGGAGAGGGGAAGTGGGAGATCTCTCCATGATCCCCCACTGGGTTCCAAACACACACATAGGTACCCCCAAATGAAATGCACACAGATACACACAGGTGTGCATGTGTGCTAAGTCACTTCAGTCGTTTCTGACTCTTTGTGACCCTATGGACTATAGCCCACCAAGCTCCTCTGTCCATGCGATTCTCCAGGCAAGAATACTGGAGTGGGTTTCCATGTCCTCCTCCAGGGGACCTTCCTGACCCAGGGGTCAAGCCCACATCTCCCGCATCTCCTACACTGCAGGCAGGGCCAGGGAAGCCCACAGATATATACACACCCGTGGACAGCCACACACATCTAGTCTCACAGATACGCCACAGTCACACACACATTCATGAACACCACCCAATCCCGGTACGCTGGCGTGAACACACACACACACACACACACACACACACACATTACACTGACAACATGCTGAAAATGGCTCAGGGTTGGTTATTGTTATTTTGGCTTTTTGTCTCCTCACATAGGTGGCTCAGATGGTAAAGAATCTGCCTGCAATGCAGGAGACTCGGCTTCAGCCCCTGGGTTGGGAAGATCTGCTGGAGAAGGGAATGGCAACCCACTCCAGTATTCTTGCCTGGAGAATTCCATGGACAGAGGACTCTGGCGGGCTGCAGCCCACGGGGCTCGCAGAGTCGGACATGACCGAAGCGACTAACACACAGTGCGGCTAATCTGCCCTGACCCACATCACTTCGGGGACACACCTGCCAGGCCCCACTTGCCAATGGCCCTGGTTTCCACTCTGGCTCCCTCTTTGTGGCAGTGGGATGCTGAGAGAATAAAGAGCCGTGGGAGGCACGTCCCAGATTCTCTCTTCCGGGGAGCAGGGAGGTGAGATCTCTGCTAACTCCCAGGGAGTTCCAACCACACCCAAAAGAAATCCAGGCCCTGGACCTCAGGCCTGACAGTCCTACAAGGTCTGGCACCTGCTGGCTTTGAAGTCTCCCAGCTCCCCAAGCAGGCCAAGCTCTTTCCCTGCTCAGCCCTCCTGGCAGCCACTCCACGGCCCCGAGGCTCCCTCCCGTCTCCCTAGCCTCCTCTGCCTCTGACTTCTGTGCCCTGGGAAAGCCCTTCCTGCCCACGTGATGAGAGACCCCTGTTTTGGTTCAGCTCTGCACCTGCACAGGTATCCCTCTAGCACTTTCCTCAACCTGCCATGACCAGGCTGCTTCCCTGGCTCTCCCTAGGCCGTGGGCTGCAGGCAGGGACCCTGTCTCCCCCTTCTCTGCTGGGCAGTGTCAGCTCCAAGCCTGTGTTTGCTAAAAATGCAGTAAGAACAGCCAGTGAGAGATGGTGGTGAGGCGAAGCCTCCACTGACAGGGTCAGGGAGAGGAGAAGAAGCGAGGCTGCTCCTCTTCCCCATGTCCCCAGCCCCGCCCAGGGCATGTTATACTTTTCCCTTAGAAGTCGGGGGATCCTTTGAAGACACTGCGCTAAGTGCAACGAGCTGGTCACGGAAGGACAAAGACGGTATGACTCACTTCTATGAGGTTCCGAGAGACAGGAAGGAGGATGGCGGTTTCCAGGGGCTGCGGGAGGAGGGAGGGGAGTCACTCACTCACGGGGACGTGGTTTCTGTTTGGGGAGATGGAAAAGATCTGTGGATGGTGGTGATAGTTCACAACCACGTGAAGGTACTTAGTGCCACTGAACCGTCTACCTAAAACCGGTTAAGGACTTTCCTGGTAGTCCAGTGGTAAAGAATCTGCCTGCCGAAGGAGGGGACGCAGGTTCGAAACCTGGTCAGGGAAGATCCACATGCCACAGAGCCACTAAGCCCGTGCACCAGCTCTGAAGCCTGTGCTTTAGAGCCTGTGCTCCAGAACAAGAGAAGCCACCGCCATCAGAAGCCCCATGAACCACAGCAAAGAGCAGTCCCCGTTCACCCACAGCAACGAAGACCCAGCACAGCTGGAAAAAAAAAAGTGGTTAAAATGATAAATTTTACGTAAGTGTATTTTATGTTGTGTGTTAGTCACTCAGTTGTGTCCAACTCTTTGCAACCCCATGGACTGTGGCCCACCAGGCTCCTCTGTCCATGGGTTTGGGCAAAAATACTGGAGTGGGTTGCCATTTCCTTCTCCAGGGGATCTTCCCAACGCAGGGATTGAACCTGTGTCTCCTGGGGCTTCCCTGGTGGCTCAGAGGTTAAAGCGTCTGCCTGGAATGTGGGAGACCCAGGGTTTGATCCCTGGGTCGGGAAGATCCCCTGGAGAAGGAAATGGCAACCCACTCCAGTACTCTTGCCTGGAGAATCCCATGGAGGGAGGAGCCTGGTAGGCTACAGTCCAGGGGGTCACAAAGAGTCGGATACCACTGAGTGACTTACCTTACCTTACCTTACCTCTTGCATTAGCAGGCAGGTTCTTTACCACTAGCGCCACCTGAGAAGCCTCAAGTGTATTCTACCACAATCTTTTCAGAAAATGAGTGGGATCTTACTTTGTAAACAGGCAGATTGGGAGGGAGAGATTTTGCATTCTATAGCTAAGATGCCACTGCCAATCCTGAGCTGTAACCCTCACCTGTTTGGTTCTAGGGCTGGAGGTTGGAACTTGCACAGACTGTAGCAGTGGGATGCAGCCTGTAGGGGCCTCAGCGGGGCAAGCAGGAGCTGCAGCATCTAGGGGACACATCACTGGCCAACATGGCTGCAAGGCCAAGGCCTTTTCCAGCCCCGTGGTGCAGAGGGGTTTATCTGCAGTGCCTGAGCCTACGGCTACCACCAGTGGCCTGGCTCCCGGGGCCAGATCACAGGACGGAGTACCTCGTGAGACCTGTAGACCTTCATGCCCTGAGCCACACTGCAGACAGGCTTCCCCTGCGGTCACCGCCAAGTCCAAAGGACTGGGGCGCTGACAGTTTTCAAACCCTGCTGGATGGACATGTTCCTCTGCTCCTTCAGTGAGGGAGACAGGAAGCCGAGCATGAGGTGCACCTAGGGCATACTTTGCCATGTTGGGGGAAAAAGAGTGGGAGAGAATTTTTCCTTGTAATCTTTTTCTGAAATCTTCCCAGACCTTTACAGCTTTAAAATTTGATGAGCAAACTCAGCTCCATAGATAGTCGTCATGTTTCACAAGCCCCAAAACCAGGACAAATAGCCAACAGTTGGGACAAAATACTTGAAATCAGGACTGTTCTGGAAAATCTAGGTCACACGGTCACTAATTATACAGAACATATATGTTCAGGTCTCTTAACTAACCCAGTGTTTTCAGGTCTTATAAATAGTATTTTAAAACTATGATCATATCCATTTCTTCTTTCTTCCAAATTTTGGCTAACAGGAAAACTTTCCTGCATCCTCAAAATTTCTAGAAGATTAACCCCTGCAGAGGGAGAGCTATCCTGGCAGATTATTCTGAGGGTGATCCTCCTCGGAAAGCACGGCTTATCATCCCCCGCAAACGGTTTCCAGAGCCACATGGCCCAGCCGCTCGCCGACAGACCCCCAGGCTGCAGGGCCAGAAGTTCTGAAGATGGACCTAATTTGCTGTGATGAATTGTGTGCATGCACCAGCGATCAAAACTGCAGCTGAGACCGATTATATTTAATGATCTCAAAGGTTCTTATGAAAACACTTGGGGGTATATCCTCATCCATTTGGAGAGGATGTCCACTCTGGCACAAAGCAGAGGGCTAAGGGTGACCTTTACTGACCTAGAAAGGCAGGGCTCCTTGGGATCTGGGCCTGCTGACGAGGTTGATGAACACTGTGGCCCAGCTTGCAAGGCCTCGTCTGCCCTTGTACACACTCAGCTTCCAACCGAACTGTAGGCATATCATCACTGCCCACGCACAAAGTGGGTCTGCTCTTGATCTTGTAGGTCAGCCTTTTGCCTTCCCTTCCATCACCAGAACTTGCTGATTTCCATGAGGCAAACCAAGGACCATCTAGATCCTCAGTCTGTCCTGCTCCTCTCAGCTCATCAGAGGGGTGTGTGTGCGTGCATGTGCGTGCATGCACGCGCACGTGTGTGTGTGTGTGTGAACACGCCCAGCTCTAGGGCGAGAGGAGGGATGGAGAGCAGTTAAGCATGGAATTAAGAGCATATGAGAAAGATCTCATGCTGCTGCTGCTGCTGCTAAGTCGCTTCAGTCGTGTCTGACTCTGTGCGACCCCATAGACTGCAGCCCACCGGGCTCCGCCATCCCTGGGATTCTCTAGGCAAGAACCCTGGAGTGGGTTGCCATTTTCCTTCTCCAGCGCATGAAAGTGAAGAGTGAAAGTGAAGTCACTCAGTCGTGTACAACTTTTCGAGATCCCATGGACTGCAGCCTAATAGGCTCCTCCGTCCGTGGGATTTTCCAGGCAAGAGTACTGGAGTGGGCTGCCACTGCCTTCTCTGAAACATGTCATGAAAGCTGTATAATTCCTAGCACTCAGCACTCAGTGCTGATGGCTGGCCGGCCGGATGTGTAGCTAGATGGAAGGAGAAATGGATGGTGCATGAGTGGGTGAATGATAAATGAATGGCTATATGGATGGATGAATGGATAGATGGACAAATGTGCAGATGAGTGGATGGGAGAAGAAGGAGGAGTGCCGAAACAAATAAGCGGGAAGAAGGTAGAAGGATTGGAGTTCAAACTCTGCTTTAGCCACATAATATATGGATGTGACCCAAGGCAAGTTACTTCACTTAAGTACCTATTCACTCATCTGAAAAATGGGCCAAACAGCATCTACCTCATAGCCTTGTTATGAGTTTCAAATTAGGTAATATATAGAAAAGTGTTTACAATATGTGAAATGGTACACAGATGTTTAATATTATCACAGTTACTACTAATCACAAGGGTCTGCCATCGCTATCAACATCAAAGCATGGATGAGCCCATGTTTCTGAGCCAGCAGCTTCAGAAAGGATGCGGAAATGGAGACGAGCCATAGGGCTGCAGCTACTGACCTGTGTGTCCACGTCTGGGTTGAGTAGGGGGCCAGGCTCTGAGCTGCAGAGCAAGGAGCCCCACTTGCCTCCCTGTTCAAACACCCAAAGGCAGATGGGTGGAAGACATCCCCTCTCCCACCCCAGGCCCCACGTCTCCCAGCTTTATCGCCCTTTCCCAGCCTCAGTTTTCGGGTCTGCAAAATGGTGAGAGTAAAGAATGCTTTTAGTGGTTCCCAGCTATTGAGGCGCCAATGAGATATTTGCAAACTCTGAAGTGCTGCACCAGGGCTCCAAACTCAGAGCCCAGGTAGGTAATGAACTGGGTGAGGCTGACCATGTGGTGGGGTGATATTGAACCAGAGCTCACATTCCCGTGTCTAAAGAGGGCAGCTGATTGTTACCATGCAGGACTGTGGTCCAGGGGCTGTCAGTTCTCATTTGCAGAAAAATCAAGAAATCTACCAATTTAGTGTGGCAGTAAAGAGACAGAATCTGGGGCCGGTGGCCTCGGTCCAGCACTGACAAGCTCTGTGGCCTCGGAGTTAGTTAACTTCTTGGCACCTCAGCTCAGTTATCTTAATAATAGAGGCATTGTGAGGATTCAATGTCTCAATGTATAGAAGTGCTAAGAACACTGCCTGGCATGTAATAAGGACTATAGTAATGTTAACCACTGTAATTATAGGAAATCTGCATTTTGAAACATAGACAACCCTTTCAGTTGAGTTCAGTCAGTCAGTCATGTCTGACTCTTTGTGACCCCATGGACTGCAGCACACCAGGCTTCCCTGTCCATCACCAGCTCCTGGAGTTTACTCAAACTCATGTCCATTGAGTTGGTGATGCCATCCAACCATCTCATCCTCTGTCGTTCCCTTCACCTCCTCCTTTCAATCTTTCCCAGCATCTGGGTCTTTTCCAGTGAGTTAGTTCTTTGCATCAGGTGGCCAAAGGATTGAAGTTTGCATCAGTCCTTCCAATGAATATTCAGGACCGATTTCCTTTAGGATGGACTGGTTTGATCCCCTCACAGTCCAAGGGACTCTCAAGAGTCTTCTCCAACACCACAGTTCAAAAGCCTCAATTCTTCGGCGCTCAGCTTTCTTTATAGTCCAACTTGCACATCCATACATGACCACTGGAAAAACTGAAGCTTTGACTAGACGGACCTTTGATGGCAAAGTAATGTCTCTGCTTTTTAATAGGCTGTCTAGGCTGGTCATAGCTTTTCTTCCAAGGAGCAAGTGTCTTTTAATTTCATGGTGGCAGTCACCATCTGCAGTGATTTTGGAACCCCAAAAATAAAGTCTATCACTATTTCCATTGTTTCCCCATCTATTTGCCATGAAGTGATGGGACCAGATGCCATGATCTTAGTTTTCTGAATCTTGAGTTTTAAGCCAACTTTTTCACTCTCCTCTTTCACTTTCATCAAGAGACTCTTTAGTTCTTCTTCACTTTTTGCCATAAGGGTGGTGTCATCTGCATATCTGAGGTTATTGATATTTGTCCCAAAATCTTGATTCCAGCTTGTGCTTCTTCCAGCCCAGCGTTTCTCATGATGTACTCTGCATATAAGTCAAATAGGCAGGGTGACAATATACAGCCTTGACATCCTCCTTTTCCTATTTGGAACCAGTCTGTTGTTCTATGTCCAGTTCTAACTGTTGCTTCTTGACCTGCATACAGATTTCTCAGGAGGCAGGTAAGGTGGTCTGGTATTCCCATCTCTTGAAGAATTTTCCACAGTTTGCTGTGATCCACACAGTCAAACGCTTTGGCGTAGTCAATAAAGCAGAAGTAGATCTTTTTCTGGAACTCTCTTGCTTTTTCAATAATCCAGTGGATGTTGGCAATTTGATCTCTGGTTCCTCTGCCTTTTCTAAATCCTGTTTGCACATCTAGAAGTTCACAATTCACGTACTGTTGAAGCCTGACTTGGAGAATTTTGAGCATTACTTTGCTAGCATGTGAGATGAGTGCAATTGTGCAGTAGTTTGAACATTCTTTGGTATTGCCTTTCTTTGGGATTGGAATGAAAATTAACCTTTTCCAGTCCTGTGGCCACTGCTGAGTTTTCCAAATTTGCTGGCATATTGAGTGCAGCACTTTAACAGCATCATCTTTTAGGTCAGCTGGAACTGCATCACCTCCACTAGCTTTGTTCATGGTGATGCTTTCTAAGGCCCACTTGACTTCGCATTCCAGGATGTCTGGCTCTAGGTGAGTGATCACACCATCTGGTTATCTGGTCATGAAGATCTTTTTGTATACTTCTGTGTATTCTTGCCACCTCTTCTTAATATCTTCTGCTTCTGTTAGGTCCATACCATTTCTGTCCTTTACTGTGCCCTTTAAAGTCTCCAAAATCCCAAGGCCATGGGCTATGAGTTTTCACCCTCCACTCTGTAAAAATGTTCAACGTTACCACGATAATGACATTTCCTTCTATGTGAGGGGAGGCTGGATGGGACCCCTCTCCATCATTCTGATGAGAACGAAGGGGCTGGTACGCTCCCATTGGGAACCCCAGTTCCTCTCCCAGACAATTTCAGCAACTTGGTTCCTCCTCACCCTCTGCCATGTTTCCTACCAAAGGCATATTTTATCCATTCTAAAACCCCAGAGAGTATAAGATGCTCCCATATTTGATATATCACAACAAGCAAACAAACAAAAAAAGAACAATTACACTATAACACCCAAGTGAGGTATTCCAATGTAAGATATGTTATAATGAGAAAAGCTGTGCATCTTAAAATATGTCAGTGGAATATAGTAATGATTACCATATATTGTGCCATATGTGCCAAAACTGGGCTGCCTGGTCTTCATACACTATCTTCACATGTCTCAATTGTCCCCATTTTACCAAGGCTCAGAGAGGCAAAGTAGGGATTTCCCTGATGGTCCAGTGGTTAGAACTCCACACTTTCACTGCCAAGGGCCTGGGTTCAATCTCTAGTTGGGAAATTAAGATCCTGCAAGCCAGGCATCACAACAAAAAACAAAACAAAAAATGAACAAAACCAAAAGGCAAAGCGGCTTGCTAAGTGATGCAGCTGGCTGAGCCCAAATGGCTCGGTCCTGAGGCTGCCTCCTCCCAGCTCACCATCCCCTGCCCACCCCACTCTGGCCCCTGATGCCGCTGAGCAGAAAGATGGAACTGGGCCTGCACCAGCTCTGGCCCCTACATAGCACAGCAGCACACAAGAGAATCCCTCTGCACCCCTGGACGAGCCCCAGTCAGTCCATGCTTGATTTTGCCTAAACTCCAGAAGCAGAGCTAGTGGGGCCACATTCATTATTGACACAGCAAAATTAATTTCTGCTGTCTCCTCCCTCTCCCCCCATGCCCGGCCCCCGCCCTTCGCCTCTCCTGTGAGCGCTGACGCGCGGCTGCTGACTGGTGCTCCTGAAATGCCAACTTGCATTTCTCATCATTAATTTCTTTCTAAATGTCATTAGTAATTGTTCCTGCTCGACCAAAGAGTGCAATCCAGGCTTCCGCCGAGAGCACTGGTTCTCATCTTTCCGCTGAAGGGGGCTGAACAATCCCCCCACTGCCATCAGCCACCCAGACCCTGGCATCCTGGCAGGGGGCAGCCAGCCCACTTCCAACAGGTAGAGTGGACAAACCGAGGTATTGAGACAAAGCAGGCCTCATTTTGAACACGTGTGGGGCTTTGCAATGGCAGAGAGCCTCCCACAGTATCCAGGCAGCAGTTCAACACTCAGGCGCCACAGGCAGACTGCCTGGGTTCAAATCCCACTACTGCTGACTGTGCCTCAGTCTTCCCCTCTGCAAAATGGGGGCAGCAGCATTGGCCTCAAAGGATCATCCTAAGGATAAAACAGGATGATCAGTGCAAAGGGCTCCCCGCAGTGCCTGGGGTTGTTGCTGTTTCTATTTTTCTCCACTCCTCCCCGCCCCTCGGGCTCTGCTCTGCCACCTACTAGCTCTGTGACACAGTATGAAGCCTCCCATCTGGGAAGTGGGGCAGTGACTTCACGGTCCAGGAGAGGCAGGATCGGCCCACTGTCCGGTGAGTGACAGTGAGTCTCAGAGGGGAGGTCATATGCCAAGGTCACAGAAACCTTGAAGAAGCAACTGAGATTCATGCCCCCTGGGCCCCAGGCCCTGTGTCTTAGAGGACATCGAGCTGCCTCTAAGTCAATGAGGGGGCAGGGCTCTGTATGGTGCCAACCTCTGGGGGCCTTGGACTAACATGGCACCCACTGTTCTTCACATTTTTGTTTCTAAGAAACTGAAGGCATTTGGTCCCGGCTGGGAGAGCGCTGGCGAGGGGCTGGGCTTACAACACACACAATGGCCGCCGGCCTCAGCTCCTGGCAGCTCCCCCACGCCCATCTGTCGCCATGGCATGGTGCCCCTCTAAAGTTGGTTGGCCCCCTGCCCTAGGGCATGAATGACAGGCTCCGACGGGCAGACGGGCAGCCCGAGGCGGATTCCAAGTGCCATCTCTGCCTGGAGCCAGGCCTCCAGGGCACCCTGCCCCCTACCGCCCAGTCCCCACCTGGGCCTCCACACACTCCATCGCTCATGCAGACAGAGCCCCAGGGCCACGAGGGCATCTGAGCACAGCCAAGCCTGACTCCTCCCGGGACTGCCGCTCCCTGGCTCCTCTCTGCAGTGACCACAGCAACCGCAGTGCCCCCTCCCAAAGCAAGGCATTCACGGGCTCCGGTCACCTGCTGGCGACCTCCGAGTCACCTTCTGGAACTCTGGCCTGCTGGGAGGTGAGGCCTATGCCCAGTGCCCGGCACCCAGAGGCCTGCACTGCCCAAACCTCAGGGCCCAGAGCACAGTCACTAGGGCCAGGCGGCCTGTGTTCACAGCCCTGCAGCTCCAGCAGCTGTGTGACCCAAGGAAGCCTCGGTTTACCCCTTGGTGCCACGAAGGTCGTAAGATGCCACACTCGAGGGACAGCGAGAGGCCTCAAAAGACTCTACGTGTGAAGAGATGGAGTCAGGCCCCCCGGCAACACTCAGGAAATCTGCCTCATTTTGACTTCAGTGGGGTGAGGGGCTCAGGCCTGTGTCCGGGCGTCAGAAGGACAAGGATGAGCCACTGCCCACCCCTCAGTCTTCTCCAGACGCAGATCCTAGACCAGCACACACAGCCCCTCCGGAGGCTCAGTCACCCCAAGGGTGGCAGCGGTGACAGAGGACGATGACGTGCAGGCAAGGCCTTGCCCCATCCAGGAGTAAAACACTAAGAGACACAGACAGGCCTGCAGACACGGGGAGTAAGGGGCCATGCTCGGGCCTCTTCGATGCCACGTGGGGCCCAGCTGTGCGTTCCGCAGGGCGCGGCAGTCCCGCTGCGTGAGACTCACACACGGCATGACTGCTGTGACGCTGTGCTCTAGCGCATATATTATGCTAGATTACCCCCGAATGCAGAATCCATACTCTGTCTGGCCTCATCAGTTCCCTATTTCTCTCTGGGCAGCACTTGAGAGATGTAGGCCTTTGTGTATCCCTAGAACCTGTACACACCTGGCACATAGTAGGTGCTCAGCAAACCTCGTGGGCTGCACTGAGCGCATCCATGCATGATGGGCTGAAGGAATCAGCTGTGAAGGAGTGAACCGAAGCCCACAGGTCACAACAGTGACAACAGTGGCCGATGCTCAGCAAACCTGGACTCTGACCAGACCTGGGGCTGAAGGCCTTTCAGGCACTGTCATTACCCGCCCCATTCTCTGAGGCCCAGAGAGGGTCAGTGACTTGCTCAGGGTCACAGGGCTACTTGGTAGTGGGGCTGGAATTTGCAGCCAGGCTCTGTGGGCACCACCACACCACATCTCCAAGGTGAACAGAAATCGGGCTGTGCTGGGCTCTGGTTTTCTGCCCTAGTGGGGAAGGCAGGGCACGCAGGGCTCATACCCTAAATGTGCCGTAATTACCGACAGGAAGCTTTATATTCTAAGTGCTCGGCAAGTGCTTTTCTGCAGGAGAACTGTCCATCCTCACAAAACCTGAGGCAGTAGGTCCCATGCCATTGTATAGATAGGGCCATGGTACAACCCACTGTACAACTGAGGCCAGCAAGGGGCAAGCATCTGAAGCAGGAGACGATGGAGGAGGGGCAACCTGGGAAGGACTCCAGTGCCTGCAACAGGCGCTCGCTGCCCGGGACCACGGCTGGGTGGCACTGGCACCTCCCTCTCGCTCCCCTGGCCAAGCCCAGCCAGGCCCAGCTCTCTGTGTAGTGGTGGCTGGCACAGACAGGCCGTCTTTTAAAACAGGAAGGAGGAAGATGCTGCTGCTCACGGAAAGCTCAGCCAAAGAGTCAAATGCTAAGTATATGCCTAGAGCACTTTCAGTTTTTAATTATTATTAGTTATAATTATCTGGCTAGATCTGATAGCAGCAGCGCAAAGAGGCAAGGAAACTGGCTCCTTGGTTACCCATCTTTTAAGGACCAGAAATTTTAAAAATGGGCTCCTCGAATCCGCAGTTGCACTTCTCCTTCTTTTACTCCTTTCCTTGTGTGTGTTCTCGTCCCTTTGTTCCCTACTTTCCAGGAGCTAAAAACAAATATGGTGAAACATATGGTGGGTGGATGGATGGATGGATGGATGGCAGGCAGAAAGAGGCTTCGCCCTCCCCAAACTCACATTAGAGTGGGAAGTCAGGTGTAGACACACAAAGGGATCGGGGAGTTAAACACAGGGTTGGAGAAGTCCAAGGAGGGAGGATCAGGGACGGCTTCTCAGAGAAGGGACCACTTGGGTTGGGGCCTGAAGACTCAGGAGAAGGGAAGGGCATTCAGGCAGAAGGCTCGGCAGGTGCACTGCACCACAGAAGCACAGCCAGAAGAGTGAAGCAAGAGGGGGCCTTCCTCCCCTCCCTCCTGACTGCCCTTTCCTCTGTTCCTCGGACTCCCCAAACCTGTCCGTGCCTCTGAGCCTTTGCACTGGCGGTTCCCTTTCCAGCTCTTCCCCCGACTGGTTCCTTCTCAGCCTCCAGGACTCAGTTGATATGCCAGCCTTCCTTGACCCCTGATCTGCTTTTTCAGCCGTTAGTCCCTCTCCTTGCCCCAACACACACACACACACACACACACACACACACACACACACACACACACACACTTCACTTTCTGTCCCAAAGCTGTGTTTTACTGTCTTCAAAATTCTGCAATCTGGAACGACCTCGTTCACATATTTACTGACTTAATTTGGTATCTCTTGCAGAACGTCAGCTTCTTGAGCGTAGGGACCTATCTACCTGTTCAGAGCCGCAGCCTAGGCCCCCATGATGATGACTGTAACGGGTACTCAGTAAATGTCTGTGAAATGGAATGAGGGAAAAGGTCAAAGTCAGTGTTCACAAGGAGGGGTTCCCTTGGGGCTCAGACCACGCCCTTGGCTCACAGACACCTCCCCCTGGCTGGGTACCAGGATTCCACCTACTAGGGCCCAGCTGGCCCCATCGGAAGGGCTCCAGGTTGCTAGTTAGAATACCTAGCTCTGCTTTTAATCAATTGTAATCATTTAGCTGGAAGCGGCATGATTAGGCACACACAAGCAAACAGCGTGAGCTAATCCTTTAAATGCGCCCGCTCAACGCCAGGCTGGCCGCTTTGCCGCTGCGGGCCAGCTTGGGATGTGCTTCCTGCAGCCCCGTGCTTTTGTCGGTGACGGAGTCTAGATTCCAGGGCACGGGGCAGGCCCGCCACTCCCCTGTCCTGGCCCCATTGCAAAGGTCTGGGATGCCAGACATCCCAGCATCAGAGACCTTTCTCTGGCTCAGCCTCCTGTGACAGCACCCGGCAAAGCTTCATGAGCACGAAGATGCATCACCAGAAGAGTGAGAGCTTGTAAGGTTCCTCTCCCCAAACCTGGCCCCCATTTTTCCTCTCTCCCTAAGCCTGGCCTGAGCTGACTGCTCATTGTGAGAAAATTTGCAGGCTCCTGGCCTCAAGCTGCAGCCTTGCAAACACAGCTACACGGGACTGGCTCCGCGGAACAGTCCCCAGGGTGCTTCCACTGGGGCCCACCCACGAGCAGGTTCTTCTGCATCCCCTGTTACTGCTATTTGTGCTACCTGCTTGGCCCAACTACTAAAATAGTTTCTGGGTCCCCTGACACAAGGCTTTTTATAGTTCAGCACCGCAGGCCTCATTTAAATCTATTAGCTCATATAAATGGCAATTCATTTAAACTTTGGAGGATTTCTGTTTGCCTTGGTGGCGAAGACTATTTGGCTTTATCTGTGGCTCTGCCATGGGCAAGTGACCCTGGGCAAATCATTTAACCTCTCGGAGTCTCAGTTTCCACATCAGTCAATGGGGAGAAGGAGAGCCTACATCACAGGACCCTGGTGAATACAATCCACCCAAAATGCTTAGAAGAGGGCCTGGCCCACACCAGGCATCCACCCAGGGGGCGGCTGTTATAACTACCTCCTGGCCAGTTCTGCGAGGAGCCTGTCCACCTGTCAGAGGCCTGCTGTGTATGGGAATCGGTGATCCCCCTTATAGACCCCCTTGGCGATAATGAAGACTGAGAAGCAGTGAGGCTCTCAGGACAGCGAGAAGGAGGTGCTGTCTCTGCCAGCGTCTGTGAGCAGAGAGGTGTCCACGGGGATCAGAGACAGCTGGGCTGGGCGGGTGGAGCACGCCCCTCCCCTCAGGTCAGCTCACCCTTGGCAAAGGGCCCACAGGGCCCCAGGCCTTCATCTGCTGAGGCCTGAGGCTGGAAACGCAAGGTCAACAGCATTGACATTTTTGGGGTGTGCGGTTCACAGGCTTGTCTCACGTCCCCAACCAAATCTGCATGCCTCCCTCCACTGAGCCCCAGCACAGCTGAGGAAACAGCGTCCAGAGAAAAGGTCTGGGCCAAAGGCGCTCGGAAACATGTAGAAAGCGGGAAGTGATGGCCCAGCCTCAGGCCCCCACTCTGTGCCGTTGCCCCTTCGCCTCCCTGCTCTGCACGCAGCAACTCCCACGGCCCGGTGCCCATGGCCTTGAGACTTGGCTAGGTGTCGCAGAGGGAAAGATCTAGTCTCACTTTATTCCACCTCAGGCCAGAAATCATGAAATCACAGCAAAGCCCAAATAGAGGGGACCCTACCAAGTCATCTGAACCTCAAATGGCTAACTATACTACTATTACTAGTAGTAAATGACAACAGTAACAGGCAGGTGTGCCAAGGGCTGTACAACACAACCATGAGTTAACAAGAACTATTAATACCCACTTACAGATACAGAAACTGAGGCCCAGAGCTGATAAATGATGGAGTTCAGCTCAGTCGCTCAGCTGTGTCCGACTCTTTGTGACCCCATGGACTGCAGCACGCCAGGTCTCCCTGTCCATCACCAACTCCTGGAGCTTGCTCAAACTCGTGTCCATGAAATCATTGATGCCATCCAATCATCTCATCCTCTGTCACCCCCTTCTCCTGCTCTCTTCAGTCTTTCTCAGCATCAGGGTCTTTTCCATCAGAGTTCTTTGTATCAGGTGGCCAAAGTATTGGAGTTTCAGCTTCAGCATCAGTCCTTCCAATGAATATTCAGGACTGATTTCCTTTAGGATGGACTGGTTGGATCTTCCTTGCAGTCCTAGGGACTCTCAAGAGTCTGGAGAGCACCACGGTGCAAAAGCATCAATTCTTTGGTGCTCAGCCTTCGTTACGGTCCAACTCTCACATCCATACATGACTACTGGAAAAACCATAGCTGTGACTAGACAGACCTTTGTTGGTAAAGTAATTCTCTGCTTTTTAATATGCTGTCTAGGTTTGTCATGGGGAAGGCAATGGCAACCCACTCCAGTACTCTTGCCTGGAAAATTCCATGGACAGAAGAGCCTGGTAGGCTGCAGGCCATGGGGTCGCTAAGAGTCGGACACGAATGAGCAACTTCACTGTCACGTTTCCTTTCATGCACTGGAGAAGGAAATGGCAACCCACTCCAGTGTTCTTGCCTGGAGAATCCCAGGGACGGGGGAGCCTGGTGGGCTGCCGTTGGGGTCGCACAGAGTCGGACACTACTGAAGCGACTTAGCAGCAGCAGCTAGGTTTGTCATAGCTTTTCTTCCAAGGGGCAAGCATCTTTTCATTTCATGGCTGCAGTCACCATCTTTAAGGCTTCAAATGCAGAGCCACTTTCACAAGGTCTGTGCTCCCTGCCTGCCCCCCTGCAGCATTTGAGACAAGTGCTGTGTTTGCATACCTCCACTGACAGGCACCTCACCACCTTCCATTTATTCCATCTGTAGACAGTTTGCCCACAGTGTGGGCCTCTGTGGTGTCTACCTGCCCAGCTCCCCTTCCCCTGCTGGTGCTCATTATCGGCCCCACATAGGGCCACAATTCACCGGAGCAGGACTGGACAGCACACCTGAGCACAACCACCAGACTTCCACTCCAGGAGTCTAACTTGTTGCCTGCACACTGGCTGGTAGCTGCAGTCCCCATTTCTGGCTTATCTGGGTGTTCCTCTGGCTACTTGTTTTAACGAAATCTGCACTCTAAAGCCCCTCTGTTGAAATACCCAGGTGTGTCTGCCTCAGCAGACAGGACAGGAGGAAGTGCCGACCACCTTCTTCCACGTGTAGAGGAGCCCGGAGAGTCAGCAGTAGAGAGAGAACACGCTCCAAGCCAGAAAGACGCAGAGGCAAGTGTCACTGCCTTGATCAAGGGCACTTGGTTCTTGGGAACAGGACCGCTGAAAACTCAACGGTGCTTCCTGCTCTGGGCATTCACAGTCATGCCCGCGTCCCTACAATTTCATTCCCATCTTGCTCGAGCTAACCCCAGAGAGTGATGCCTGAATCACGACTGTCAGAGAAGAAAATCTTCATCCAGAGTCTCCACCCACTACCGGAAGTCTGGGGGCCATCAGAAGCATGCTGAGCACCCCTCGTTCTGGCAGAGCTTAAAACACTTGAAGGCAACTGTCCCCACATTCCCCCAGCAGTCCAGTCAAGCCTTCTCCTGGTGAATTATCCCTTGAAAGCTCCTTGGAGCCAGGCCGCATGCTCACAGCCTAGCACTCTGCCTGGCCGAGTGGGGCGTGCGTGTTTGTGTGTGCGTTTGTGTGTTTAGATGAATCTTGTTCAGGCGTCCTCATTTCTTTCCCCCAGCCCCAGCCCCTAGCCACTATTGGTCTGTTTTCTATTCCCACATTTTTGTCTTTTTCCACAGCATCATGCGTACAGAATCACACAGTATGGAGCCTTTGGAGTCTGGCTTCTTTCACTTGCCATTTGCAGTTCATACATGTTGTTATGTGTAACAGCAGTTGCATTTTATTGCTGAGTAGTGGTCTATGGTATGAACAGACACCTGTCTGCTCACTTACCAGGGAAGGGGTCATTAGGGTGTTCCCAGTTTGGGGCCATTATAAATAAAGTTTTACATCAGTCATGTAGAGGTTTCTAGATGGGTATGTTTTCAAGTTCTCTGGGATAAACACCCAGCAGTAGCCTTGCTAAGTCACAGGTTAACTGTATGTTTTACTTTGTAAGAAACTTAGAAACTATTTTGCCGCATGGCCGTCCCATTTTGCATTCCCCCAGCGATTTAGGAAAGTTCTGGCTGCTCCTCTGTGTCCTGGCTGGCACCTGTCGGTCTTTATGCCATCGTTTCCACTCGTTCATCCCTAATTACTAAGCGGGGCTTCCCAGGTGACACAGAGATAAAGAACCCTCCTGTCAGTTCAGGAGAAGCAAGAGACACAGGTTCATTTCCTGGGTTGGGAAGATCCCCTTGAGTGGGAAATGGCAACCCACTCCAGTATCCTTGCCTGGAAAATTCCATGGACAGAGGAGACTGGTGGGCTACAATCCATGGGGGTCACAAAGAGCTGGACATGACCGAGCCACGGAGCACTCCCACAGTTATTAAACACTCACCATGTGGAACATCCTACATCTTTGGTGAAGTGTTGAAATTTTTCCTTTGTTGTTGTTGTTGATTTCCCCCCTCATTATTGAGTTTTGAGAGTTTTTTAAAAATATGTTCCAGATACAAGTATTTTATCACATACAAGTATTTTATATGTGATTTGCAAATATTTTCTCCCAGCTTGTGATTTTTCAGTCTCTTAATAGTCAGTGACTCTCAAAGGCTAAATTTCTTCAATTTGGGTTTAGGATATAAATCAGATCGTATCTCTTCCCTGCCTGGTTCCCCATCACAGTGGGGATCGAATTCAAAAGCCTTTGCTGTCCTCTGAACCTTGCTGAGACCTGGCCTCCACTCCCAGCTCCCTTTACCACCCCCCACCCCACTATGCTTCAGCTCCACATCCCCTTCTGCCATCCCAGCAACACACCCAGCTCACGGTGGCTGCAGGGCCTTTCCACTCATGGCTCTTTTCCATACACCCTCTCTCCCTCTCATCTTCCAGGCCTCAGCTCAAATGCCACCTCCTCAGAGAGTAGCCCCTTCCTTACCACACTCACCAAGCTATAACCAATCTCATCCCCCATTACGCTCTAGCCAATACCTGACTTTATTTTCTCCATGTCACCACTGTTGGAAAGTGTCTATCAGTCCCCTCCAGAACAGAGGCCTTATGCGTGTTTCTCTGTCTCACTCACCACTGTCCTGTTGGTTTAGAGATCTAGTGTCTGTACATAACACACTTCACCTCTCGCCTGCATGCTCCGAACAAACAAAGAGCCAAGTAAGTTCCCTCTCATGCATCTAATCAATGAATATGCCCTGGTCTGTCCAAAGCCCTTTAAATTAATCTGTCTTTGGGCAGAGCCAGGTGAACTCAGAATCAAATAGGACTTGCCATGTCCCTCTTTCTGGCAACTGTGTTCCTATTAACGCAACCCAAGAGAACACTCCCTTTGGAAGCAGACATTTCATTCTGACACAGACCAAGCCTTCCAGAGCCCAAATCCACCTCTATATGCCCAGCAGGAATTATGCTCCGATAGTGAGAACTATTCTAGATTTCATATCTTCCCAAGACCTCTCAGCCCAGAGTCGCTTGTGCCTAAAAACATCAGCTGCCCTGGGTCTCTCCATAGAACTAACAGGACATACAGCCTGGGGAGCCAGTCAAGGCCTCAGCAAGGACCAGGCCCCGTCTTCTGTCGCACCCCCAAACCGCCACATGTCACTCCAGGGAAATAACCCATGTGTCTGCCAGCTCCAGCTTCAGTGTAATGATGATGAAATTTTCAGTGCCTGAAAAATCCTCCTCTCAAAAAACCAGAAAATTGCTCTTCGAGTTACTTAACGAAAGCCATTATTTGCATACATTTGGCGTTACTACAACACTTCCACATTTAAATGGTCTGTAATTAAAATCATTAATTGCAGAAAATAGTGACTTGTTAAGGCTATAATTTAGTGAGGTTCTCGGCATTTGAGGATCTGCCTTAAAGACCGACTGGGTGACCCAGGGAACCCCCAGCCCATACAAACCATTCTGGCATCTGGGACGTCTGCAGCTCCAGGTGGGTGCAGTTGAAGCGAGACAAGACTTGAAACCACAACTCCCTACATCTCTGCACCACAAAGCTGGTCTCTGGCACAAGGATGCTGATGAAGCTCGTAAAAGGCAGGACTGGGAAGTTTCTCTGGGGAAAACCTCTAAGCCAACACGTAAAGCAGTCATCCCTCTTTTGGTGTTCAGGACAGTGTGGGGGAACCAGAGGGCTGAGTGAGCCTGAAGTTTAAGTAAATCACAGTTTATATGAGCTGGTGCATTTAAGAGAGGCCTGCCGTGTTGGGCTATGGGGTTTCCCAGGTGGCGCTAGTGGTAAAGAATCTGCCTGCCAGTGCAGGAGACGCGGGTTCAATCCCTGGGTGGGGAAGATCTCCTGGAGAAGGGCAGGGCAACCCACTCTTGCCTGGAGAATCCCATGGACAGAGGAGCCTGGCAGGCTACAGTCCAGGGTTGCAAAGAGTCAGACATGACTGAAGCAACTTAGCATGCACACGTGTTAGGCCATAAAAGGGTTCACTTGTCTGAGGACCTGGGCCCCATTTTGGAAGCTGGCCAGGCAGGGCAGGTAAGGCAAGTGGAGGTAGGGTGCTGGGTGCTCAGCCCGTGCACAAGCAAGGCTTCCCAGACAGACACTGATCAGGGCTGGTACCAGCCTGCTTGGTCAAATGAGAAGAGGGGCAATTAGCTGTTCCCTCACAGGCTCAGCCCAGAGGTACACACTCAGTTTGTGGATCAGTGGGGAGACAGTGGTGGGGCCCTGGGTGGGGTTGCAACCTTGCTGGTGGTCATTTAGAAGTAGAATCCCCTTTTTGGGCCTGGGTCTGTAATTCTCCCCCACACTGAGATGGGATAAAGGCTGTGTGAGTAATAGAGGATTTAGAGGAACCCAGAAGGGCTGCCCAAAGGAGGAAAAGAAATAGGCTTTCCAGCAAACCATCCGGCACAGTTCAAGGTCAGAGGTCAGGCTTGTCAGCTCTGCCTGCCCAGCCCGGGTGCAGGGCCAGCCCATGGGAGCAGGACCCTAACCATCGGATGGTGAACCCCTCTTGTGCCCTCTGTGGGCACATCTGCACTTTCTCTGGGCGATGGCTGTCAGGAGCCACATAGGCCTATCCAGGCCCAGCTGAGCGCACGGGCTGCAGCGTGGTGCAGTGGGCCACCTTGCAACAGGCATGGCTGCACCCCTTCAACCCCAGAAAAGCTCCAGCAACATGAGGACTCTGCCGTGACCACAGCCCTGTCCCCTTCCCCTGGGGTGGGGTGGGAGGGTAGCTGCTGAGTGCAGGACCACCATCTGCATGAGCGTGCAGGCAGCGTGTGTAGGGTGGGCAGATACTGTGGGCCTCGGTGTGCCCTAGTCCTTGGGGGCATGAGGAAGCCAGCTCTCCTCTTACAGACACTGGGGGTTCCCTCCCTCGCTCCTTCAAAATTGGGCATGGCTACGTGATGGGCCCTGGTCAAGACAATGTGTGAATGAGATGTGAGTCATTTCCCAGTGAAGCTTTGAGAGCTGGCCTGCCAATTGTCATCTCCTCTCTCTGCCTCAGTGACCACGCAAACATGATAGGAGATGGACCCGCCATGGGCTGAGGTCACTGACGACTGTGAGCAGAGTCCCTCCCAGGCCATCTGCCTGGATACGTAACGTGAGCAGCAAATAAATCTTTGTTACTTGAAGCAGAGCTAGGGGATATTTGTTACTGCAGCAGAACCTAACCTGCCTCCCACCTGAAAACCGTGTTATCCCCAGTACACAGTATTTTCTCGCATCTGTGTGTACGTGTGGTATTTTTGTGGATGCCTGTGTGTTACTTCTTTTGGGGTGTGGTATGATACTGTCGTGTGATGCTGTGTATTTGTGATGTTAACCAATGAACATGATGTTTCTGTATGTATAGAAATGTGCTTTGTGTGTGTGATGCTATTATACAGTGTATATATGATTTTTCTCTGTGTGTGTCTGTATGTGTGGTATTTCTGGGATGGCGTATGAGCTCCCTAGTGTTGCGAGAGTTTCTTGCAAAAACCAGTGGGTGAGAAGGTGGTTTCACCTGGACACAGATCTTGGTCCTTAAAGACCAGCAACAGGTGGGAAGGAGTCCCAGAGGACACTAAGGGAAGTGGCTGTGGGTACCCAAGAAGGGCCACCAGAGCATCTTCCCTTCCCCAGGGCACCCTCTCAGCTACTATAGACTCTGGATGGATGAGCGGCGGGTGCTGAAGAAGCTGAGGGCTGTGTGCCACACCTGAGGGCCACATCAGCCTCGGGGGCCCATGGCAAGTATCCCTTTCTCTGAGTTGGGGCTCAACCCGGCATCCACTGCTCTCACTTCTCTGGCTTTCCTGGGCACACTGCAGGTTCCAAGACACCAGATCCAGCTTCTGGATGCCCACAACCCCAGGACTCAGGCAGGCAAGCTACACGGGCCACCAGCCACATATCCAACGTTCAGAGGAACACCATCATGGAACACCGGGGGGGAAATGAAACCCCTAAGAGGGCAAGGAATTCGCCATAGAAACACACAAAGGTTAAAAGCCTCTGACTCGAGTTCCAGGCTCAGCAGCTTCGGTCCGGCTCTGCTCAGAGTGCTGGCCCAGCGAGGCCAGGAGGCCACACCCTCCACCAGCCAGCCAGGAAGGCAAGCACTGGCTCCAGACCCACAAACACAAGCCCAGACGGCCTGTTGCTTTTCCAGTTACGGTGGGGCCGAGTACAAGACCCCACCATCATGGATTCACCCCAAGACCCTCAGTGCCAGTGGGGGCCCCAAGGAGCACCAGGAGGGGTGTGTGCAGCGGACAGGCGCGCTCACCTGCAGCTCAGTCTGGAAGAAGAACTTCTGTGGGCACTGAGAGCAGTCGTAGATCTTGTCCTCCTGCCCGTGCACAGCAAAGATGTGCTGCTGCAACTTGTTGGCCTGGACGAAGACTGGACATGGACACGGACATGGCTGTCAGGGGACACTGGGGACACCAGCCCGGCCACCCACAGCAGCTGTCCCACACCACTCGCAAGTGGGGGTCACCCAGGCATGGACGCAGGGGCCAAACAGTGGGCTATTTGGAGCATCCCGGGCACCCACTGGAGAGGGCTCAAGCCAGTGAAGCTGAGCTCTGCCACTCACAGGCTGTGTAATACTGGACAAGTCACTTAACCTCTCTGGGCTTCTTTTCCTCATCTGACAAACGAGGACCATTCAAGTAGGCAGTTCACTGGGGCAGCTGGGAGGAACAAATGGTTTAATACTTGCAAAACACTTAGAAGATGGCCTGGCATTTAATTAGCCCAATGAATGTCATCATTGTCATCATCACTGTTTGTTGGTTACCTTCCGCGTGTGGAGTCCCTGACTACAGCACAGGCCTGTAAGGCAGGCACTGTTAGTTATCCCCATTTGATGGAAAACTGTGGCGCTGGGAGTGTTGAGTGTCTTGTCCAAGGTCCCTCTCTGCAGGTGGCAGAACTGAGGTCGGTATTAAATAAGCTCAGCACAGTGTCTGGCACAGGAAGGTACTCAGTGGACCAGGATCAGTGTTCTTGCTGAGGTTGTCAGTATCCTCACATCTCTACACAGAGGGCCCGGTGTCCTGGGTGGGCAGACCTAGCAGCTGGGGCCCCTCGGTGCTAGCCTCGACTCAGCTCATGGAGTGTGTTGGTAACAGATGGGTGGGGGCTCCTGAGACTGAGGGATTGGGGGGAAGGGGCACCAGTGTGTGCCAAGGCTCCTGGGAACCCTGGGGGGGTGTGAGTGTGTGCGGTCCTCCCAATAACAGAGCCCCTTCCCGCAGGTCACAGCCCCCACCTCCCACAGCAGGAGTGCACGAGGCGGTCCTGGCCCTGGGCGCACACAGGAGGTGGCCCTGAAGCAGCTGTGTGTCTGGGAGGTGAGCCCTTCAGAGATCCCCTCCCACCAGGCGCCCTCCCCAGGGTGGGCTTCCCGCCATGGCAGACGACAGATGTCAGGGGGGAGGCAGGGGAAGGCCAGGCTCCCCCACGCACACCGGCTGCCATCTGGGCAGCAGGAGGGGGGCTCAGCAGAGCCCCTGAGACTCGCCTCGGGCTGGGGCAGCCGCTCGCCCGGGCCAGCAGCCAGTCTGGGGGCTGGGGAGTTTGGCTGGCAGAACCACCCTTTGACCCCTCCAGCCTGGAACACGGATGCAGCAGGGGCTGGGACAGGCCAGGGCGCTGGGGGGTGGGGTGGGCAGGAGGGAGGTGAAGGGAGAGCCCCACTGGTGCTGACAGAGCGCGCAGCTCAGAAACGAGCCTGGAGCCCCCACTGCAGAAGGGCAAGGCTGGCGGGAGTGGGGGGGAAGGCCTGGCAGCAGCAGGGTGGGAGGAGGGCTAGGAGATCACGCTGCCGACGCGCAGAGGCTGAGAGTATAGACAGGAGGGCCAGGTCAGCCGGGCACAGAGGAGGCACATGTGGCCGTGGGGCTGCGGGTCCCTCGGGGCGTCCTCCCATGAACTCCGCAGCCACGCTGTGCCAGGAACCGACGCTAAAGGCCAGGGCTTGAAGGGCTGGGCTCCTGGGTCCCTCGCCTCTCCCCACCTGCTGCCCGCTGGGCACACCTACCTGTGAAGCACACGGGGCATTTGAAGGTGCCACCCATGCCCTCGAAGCTGTGCTCGATGAGGTGACAGAGGAGCTTGGCCGGGGAGTCAAACATCTGGTTGCACAGCTTACACTCGTGGTTGATGCCTTCCTCTGCAAGAAGAACCACAGCTGGTCAGCGACCCTGTGGGCCACATCCTCCCGCTGGAGGCCACGCTGCCCCCAGGACACCCCAGGTCAGCCTTCCATGACCCCCTGGAACCAGAGCCCAGGGAGGGGCGCCATGGATGCTGAGACCCACCCCAGCTCCAGGTGCTCCAGCCTCCGTAGGCTGCCAGACCCAAATAGCTGGCTCTTGGGTGTGTTATTTGCTATGACTTCTTGCTGGTCCAGCCATGCAGTGTGTGAGCCATGAGCAGCAGCTTGCATCCTAGACTGTATCATAGAGGAGAGGGGCCCAGGATGGGGTCGGCTTGGAGGAGGGAGTCCAGCTAGAATTTTTCAAAATCCAACAGACCATTTATCGAGCATGTACTGTGCGCCAGGTACTTTGAGCTGGGGATTCTGTGGGGGAGATAAGTGGATAATGCACTTGTCCCCATTCCAGTGATGAGAAGACAGATAATAAAGATCAACATGTAACTCAGTGTCAAGAGGTGGGGAGGGAATGCATGGAGCTCCAGAGGTGGGAGTCAGAGCAAGGCCCTGAGGTGGGTCGGTGTGGGGCCACCTGGATGGTAGCAAGGGGGCAGGGACAGCATGGGACAGTAGTAACCAGGGATGGACTTTAAGAAGGGCCTTGGTGGACACTGGAGGGCTTAGGGATTCTACTCTAAAAGGTCTGGGCGGCCACCTAAAGATACTGAAAAACACAAGAAAGTGCTCTTCTAAACATTTTGGAACAGATGGTCTAGCCAGTGCTCGCAGACAATGGGCAGACACCCCGTGCTGCTTCCAGATCAGAACATGGCTCCATCCCTTCACCTGGGAGCTGCTATGACCCCAAACCTTCACTCAAAGGCTCCCAGAGAAGGGAGCGTGCCCCGAGGCCAGCAGAGCCGAGATCTGGTGCCCCTGCCCGGAACCGGCAGGATGGAGTTCAAGTTCTGGCTGCTTTCTCCAGCCACATAATATGGGCATCGGCTCACTCTCAGTAGATGGTGGCCACCTGAGTCCCCGCCTCACAGGGCTGGGCAAGGAAGAACGGGGCTGCACCTGTGACCAGCGGGGCCTGCCGGTCAGTGGGGGAATCGCCCCAGCTTGAGTGCCACCTCATCCAAGGTTACAGCCTGACTCTGCCACTTACTGCATGACCTTGGGCAAGTTATGTAACCTGTCTGGGCCTCAGTTTTCTCTTGCTAAAATAACAGCAGTTCTCCTTAACACTGCACACCTATGAGAATGGCCAAAATCCAGAACACCGACAGCAGCAAATGCTGGTGAGGAGGCAGAGCATCAGGAACGCTCATTCATTGCTGGTGAGAAGGCAAAATAGCACAGCCTCTTTGCAAGACTTCTTGGCAGCTTCTTATAAAACTAAACATACTCTCACCATATGAGCTAGTAATCTCACTCCTTAGGATTTACCAAAAGCAGCTGAGAACTTAAGTTCACACAAAAACTGGTACACAGATTGTTACAGTAGCTTTATTCAATATTGCCAAACCTTGGAAGGAACCAAGATGTCCTTCAGTAGATGAGTGGATTCATAAACTGAGACAATTCCAGACAATGGAGTATTGTGTGTGTGTGTGTGTGTGTTAGTTGCTCAGTTGTGTCTGACTTTTTGCCACCCCTTGGAGTGTAGCCCACCAGGCTCCTCTGTTCAAGGAATTCTTCAGGCAGGAATACTGGAGTGGGTTGCCATGCCCTTCTCCAGGGGACCTTCCCAACCCAGGAATCAAACCCAGGTCACCTGCATTGCAGGCAGCTTCTTTACTGTCTAGGCTTCCCTCATAGCTCAGCTGGTAAAGAATCTGCCTGCAATGTGGGAGACCCCGGTTCGATCCCTGGGTTGGGAAGATCCACTCCAGTATTCTTGGGCTTCCCCTGTGGCTCAGCTGGTAAAGAATCTGCCTGTAATACAGGAGACCTGGATTGGATTTCATGGGAGACCAGGTGGATTTGATCACTGGGTTGGGAAGGGAGGGAAAGGCTATCCACTCCAGTACTCTGGCCTGGAGAATTCCATGGACTATACAGTCCATGGGATTGCAAAGAGTCGGACATGACTGAGTGACTTTCACTTTCACTTTCTTTACTATTTGAGCCACCAGGGAAGCCCACAATGGAATGTTATTCAGTGCTAAAAAGAAGACAGTGAGGAACCTTAAATGTATATTACTAAGTGCAAGAAGCCAGTCTGAGAAACGCTACATACTGTATGATTCCAACTACTCTGGAAAAACTATGTATGCAATAGAAAGCTCAGTGTTTACGGGGGGTGAGTGAGTGGATGCATAGGCAGAGCACTGAGGACTTCTAGGCCAGTGAAAATATTCTGCGTGACATTATACTATAGCTATATGCTGCTGCTAAGTTGCTCCAGTCGTGTCCGACTCTGTGCAACCCCATAGACAGCAGCCCACCAGGCTCCCCCGTCCCTGGGACTCTCCAGGCAAGAACACTGGAGTACATGTGTCCAAACCCACAAAATGTACAACACCAAGAGTGAGCCCCAAGGAAAATTATGGACTTCAGGTGACTATATTGCTTCAGTTCAGGTTCACCTTTGCAAAAAAAAAAAGTACCATCCTGGTGAGTGATGTTGATAATGAGGGGGGGTGCTATGCAAATGTGGGGCAATGGGATAGAAGGAATCTGTCTTGTTTCAACTTTATTGTAAACCTAAAACTGCTTTTTAGCAGACTTCCCTGGTGGTTCAGTGGTTGAGTGTCTTCACTGCTGTATGGAAGGACATGGGTTCGATCCCTGGTTGGGGAACTAAGATTCCATATGCTGGGGCGCAACTAGCCCCACACGCCGAAACTACTGAGCTCATGCACCACATCGAGGGCCAAAACAAAAGATCCCACGTGACGCAATGAAGATCCCGAGTGCCACAACTAAGACACGACACAGCCAAATAAATAAGTATTTTAAAAACTGCTTTTAAAACACCTTTGAAAAATTTTCTTTAAAAAAAGAGTCAATCCTTGGCCCCACCAAAATAGCCTTTCTCTAACAGCTGATGTGAGAATTAAATGAGTTAATACTCCTTTAACACACGAAAAGGGGTTTTGACCAGTCTCTGGCACACAGCAAGCACTCAATAAGGTGTTTGTTGCCAAGCATGCGGGTAAGGAGGAGAGTATTATCTGGGACAGTCAAGGACACAGGCTCCCCCTCGGGCTCCCCCTGGGAACCAGCCTCACCAAAGGTGCCAGGTGCTGCGATCTGCCCTCAAAGGCAAGAATTAGGTAGCAGAGGGGCTCTGCCAGTGGCAAGGCACAATCACAGATGGGCTGAGGCTCCTGGCGAGTCCCTGGGTCCCCCAGGCCCTGGCAGGGGCTGGCGGGGACAGCAAGCATCCCTCTGGCCCAGCCGTCCCCCACCACCCCCCCAAGGCGCCCCACGGCAGAGGCAAGCACACACACGTGCGTGTGCAGGTGGGCCTGCCCCACATAGCCCACTGGCTGCAATCTACCGGGTGTTTGTCGTGCCCCTGGAGCCCTGGCAACTAGGCCACATGCACCCGGCAGAGATTCAAGCTGATCTTCCATTTATACCGGTGGAAAAGGAATTCATTGACAAGTTTTGGGACACAGGGCAGGCTCAGCACGCTCGCCGCACAGGCCCCACGCACATCCGCCACTTCCCTCGGGGAGCTTCTCATCATAATTAGAGATGGCCTCCAGTGTGGGGGACTGCCTCAGAAGACCCCCCAATGCACCCCCACTCCGCACAAACAATGCTTCTCAGAGCCTGGTGCAGAGTAGGGACTGAGTGGGTGAATGAATGAATGAGAGGTACCACCTTTATATGCGCTCTCCCTGTTAGGATGCGGACATCTCCTGCACGTTAATGAGGCAGAGGTTATGTGAAAATGATGACTGTGCTGAGGGTTTTTTTTTTTTTTTTTTAATTGTAGTTAGCTGAAGTTTAAGTTTATAACCAACTGAATCTCGGAAATCACCCTGCTTGTTGGGAAAATTTCTAGGCAAGAAAAAAATGGGTTCAGAGAATGAGACCATTTGCTGAGGTAACACAGCTAGCTAGGGGTGGTACTCTGAACAGGATACAAAGCCCTCCCTATTCGTGCATATCCCACCTGCCCACCACCTCCAGGCAGCCTCCTGGACTATGCCAGCTGACACAGCTGCCCCTTAGTGGGCCCAGGCAGGGTTCATCTGACACATCATAAGAGTCTTCCTGATCCTGGCAACGAGGCTATGGGCACAGATAATGTCTTCTCCTCTGGTCCCCAAAGCATCAGGCTACATATAGGCCCGAAGGAGGGGCTCGGAAAATACTCAGGGACGAGAGATGCCCTGGCCGGGGTCTCTCCCCTTGCCCGGCCAGAGTGGGTTCCCTGGGCTGAGACAGCAAAGGAGGATTTACAGTTCTCTGCCGAGTGGGGGCCTTTATCCACTTGGCTGTGAATGGAGATCTGCCTACCTGATACACAAATAGGGAGAGGACAAAGAAGGCTCCCAAAACTTATAAATCAGAGAAATCATGTCTGACAGTCACTTTCCGTTCTCTGAGCGCCAAGCCATTCATCAGCTGGTCCCCCCTGATTCCCAGACGCAACTATAGCCTGCACCCACTCATAACTATGTGCACAGTCAGGCAGTCCTGGAGCTGCAAGCCAGTTCCAGGGCCTGAACAGCCACCATCTGAGCAAATCACAGCCCCAAACAGGCACCCATGTGAGGTTCCAGGATAATGAGATAAAGAGCCGGTAGACGAGTTGAGGGGGGTTGTTCCCTTTCCTCATTCCCCATCTAACATGTAAAGTGTCCAACCTGGGAGACAGGAGAAGGCAGATAAAACAAGCAAAAAGTATAAAGTGGATGAGAAATAATAAAGCCTGAATGAAGACTTCCCATAGACCTAGGAATCTCTCCCACCTTCTGATCTGTAAATCTTCTTCCTGAAGGAGAAGGCCCTCTCCCCACCAGCAGGGGCTGGAGGTGCTCCCGGGGGTGTCCATTACATGTACCTCTGCCTGTAAAACCATCCACGAGGATGGGGGGCGGTGCTGGGGGGCTGCCCTAGTTACTGTGCCAACACTCCTTTGCATGCCTGTGGCCTAATACCATCCAGTCCACGGCGCCAGAAAGAATTCACTGCCACATCCCTCTTGCCCCTACCGGTGCCGGCAACCTCTCATTCCATCCCAAGTCACGGGGTCCGCAGACAGAGGCACGCTCAGAGAGTTAACTTCCCTGAATTATATAAGATCCCACAGGCTCGGAGATACCTCGGAGCAGAATGACAAAGCTGTCTAGGAGCCCGCGGGCCCCTCCGCCCCCGGCGTGGGGCTGGAGGATTTTGTGAGTGAAGACGCACAATCGCTCCCTCTTTTTTTTTTAAGAATACACGACAGGCATCCATAAGAGAGACCCACGCGACTCAGGCGCATTGTGCAGCCCCACTCATTTGTAAAGTGAAACGCAGATTTCGCCTGCTCACCGTACTGGCTCTTGCCTCCCAGTCTCCCTAAGTCAGGGCTGGCGCAGGCAAATCTACTGATTTACTATGATTTAAAAAAAAAAAAGAAAAGAAAGAAAAACCCAAACTGCCAAACAAACAAGCCAACAAGCACGAAAATCCCAGAGTCCCTCTCTCCCTTCTATTTTTTTTTCTCTGCTCAGGAATAATAAGTGTTAATTTTACACTTCATTTCTCAAAAAAATAATAGGATGTGCTTTTGCTTAAAACCAAGTCGGCCTGCTGGAACCTTTCAGGCTGAAAGTGTGTCAGCCCAAAAGAGGAGCGGAGGGCTTTGTGGAAGCGCATCGTGCCGAGATGATAGCTCCCTGTAATGTCCTCGGTACCGACTTTTGTCTCCAAAAGCATTTGATCCCTGGCAGACACATACTTATTTCCATACAGGTCTTGGGGGAAGCCAGGAGGAGAGAGAGCTGATTATCAGAATCCTGAAGGTGAAGCTCAGGTGGGCCCCACTGAAGTCAAAGGCAGGCCTGGGCACACACTCGGAGGCCATAATTTGCTGCCTGGGAGGGAGGGGCAGCTGGCTGTGGTGGGGAGGGGACAGGGCATTGTTCTTGGATTACAACGCACTGAGTGTGACCTGCTCCCGCCAAAGCCATGGGCCCTGCCTGGCCCTTCTCTAAGCAGGGACCCCAGGTGGAAAATCCACCATGAGAGCAGGAATGTTCATGCATATACCCCTCCAGGAAGGGAACCAGTGACTGCTGCCTGTTTGGACAGGGCACATAAAAAGACGCCTCCATTCAGGAAGCAGTGATTAAGGACACAAAAGTTACAACCAGGAACACTTGGGTTTGAATCCCATTTCCTCACTCACTCGCTCTGTGTGTACTTGGATAACTTCACGAACCTCTCTGAGCTTCAGCTACTTTTGCTAGAAAAGGGGAAGAATCATCCCAGGGTTTTGGGAAGGTGGCCAAGCAGGCTTGTTCTGCCACAGGACCTCTGCCCTCACTGAGACCCTCCCCTGAGACCATCTCCTCATTTCCCTCCCCTCACTGCATCCAGGGGTCTGCTCAAATGATGCCGCCTCCAAGAGGCCTACCCAGACCCCCACCCCAAAATAGCACATGCAACCCATCCTTTCTAGCACCTTAATCACCTTGAATTTCCTTGAGAGTGCTTATTACCATCTGGCATAGTACACAGTTGATTGTGGTGGTGTTGTTTTTTTTTAATTCACTGACTCTTTCACTCTCACACACACAAAATATAGACAAGCACACACAGAAAGAATAATATAAGCTCCATGCAGGTTATTTTGCTCATTGCTGTCACCAGTGCCTAGAACGGGGTCTGGTACCTAGTAGGTGCTCAGTAAATAGGGAATTAATGATTTGCAGAAGGCACTTACTACAGTGCTTAGAAAATGAGGCGGGAGGGCTGGTAAATGCCAGTTATCAGACACCGATGGTCCCCCCCAAACTCTCAGGACTGATGGCTTATAAAAGCTGTTCTTGCCTTCAGGAACTTGCTTTTTGGATCCTCAGAAGATGGCCTGGTCCAGAAGTATGGGCACCAAAGGGGTCCCTCAACGGACAGAGGAGGAAAGGAAGCTTAGAGGGCAGGGCCTTCCCAGGGAGGTGGCAGAGTGAGGCGGGGGTGGGGACCCATGCTGGTCACCACAAGCAGCCCTCTCTGGTTTTAGAAAATACCAGAAAGGCCGTGGGACTTGAGACCTGGGACCCAGCAAGCTACTCTCTGTTCCTCGATCAGCCCAAAACTTCCGGTAAGAAGGAGAGCAGACAGACCCAGCCTCCACGTTTCCATGATCCAGCTGGGCGGGCCCCCTTGTTGGTGCTGGTGCCAGCTCCAGGTGCCAGGAGCACTAGGGACTTTTCCCAGGTGAGGCGAGGAGGCAGGGCCCACAGTGACACAGTATGGGCCAGCCCCGGGCTTTGGTGCTGTCCCTGCCATAGCATCCCTGCAAACGGAAGGAGCTCAGAGGGTGCACGGGCTGCTTGGCTGAGCTGAAATCCTCTGTCACCAGCTGGGGTAATGAACTTCACCAGACTTCAATCCCACAGCACCAGGCCCACCCCAAGGATCAGCTGCAGTAAAGACCCCTGAGGTCCTGGGGCTCAGGCTCAGTCCCATGCAGGGCACTTGGCGATAAGGGGAGGGGCACAGAGCCCAGCACTCAGCCAGGCCAATGAGAAGGCAAGAGGAGGACCCTGGGAGAGGACCCCACTGACGCCACTCCCATAAAAAACTAACCGGAAATAGACACCAAACAGGTAATAGAAACACCGGCTGACGGGGAACTCCGTCCTTTGTTCTCTGTAACGAACAAAGACCTTTTGGCAAGAAGAGAAGAGGGCTGGCAGATAATGATATCCAGGCAGCCAGATCAGGCTGTTTATCTATTGATGTGTCATTAAATACCACAAGAAATGAACCAAGGTAAGCCAAGGGGAAAGGAGAAGGGTGACATCTGGGCTGGGCTTGACAAGGGGTAAAGGAGGAAACAGGTCCAAGCGGGGCTCCTTCACCAGCGGCCAGGCAGAAATCCAGGACCCTGTAAGCAGGGTCATGGGCCGAACTTGGGATCCCCAGCCCCCTAGGTCTTGATTGCCCTGGAGGATCTACATCCCCGCTGGGCAAGGTGTGGTCCTGGCATCACCTGGGAGCTGGTCAGAAACGCAGAATCTCAGCCCCCAACCCTAGATGTGCAGAATGAAAACCTGCATTTTGAAAGCACTCCAATGATTTGAGTGTGCATTCAAGTTTAAGGGAGCTCTGAGCTCTATGACAGGGTTTCTGAGGATGCTGACTCCTTGGAACCCTGTTGTTATGAAGCTGTAGGTTCGTAAGCAACACAGTGCAGCTCTCACCAGGATGGTATGGTGCGGATCTCCAAAAAGGAGGAAAGTTTTCCAAAGTTGCTTTTGGTCCACGCTTTACAGAAGGCTGAGAAATCCTCAACAATGGGAAACACTTTCCTGTTATCGTGACTGGGATGAAAACAATGCGGGTGAATTTGGAGGGGAGACTCTGGGGTGGGTGGGTGGCTGACAGACCCCTGGCTACCTCAGCACCCCCATGGCGGTAGAGTCCCCAATGCCAGGGTTCTCGGGGCTGCCCAGCACCTCCCATCACTCCAGAACATGCAGCCAGGGCTTGAAGGCATGAAGGCATACCCTGCCACCACTGCCCCCATTTGGGCCCCCATTTTCTTAATTAATCCTGGAGGATGGGCTGTGCCCTTCCTCCTCCCCTCAGGAGCACCTTCCCAGGCCTCTCTGGCCAGGAGGGACCCATCCCATGGTCCCCCGTGTTTCAGAAAGGCTTATAAATGAGCTCTGGCAGTCTGAATCGGGGCCCCACGGGGGACCCGGAGCCTCTTCAAAACAGAGCCCAGACAATTAGGCAGTCTGAGTTTTGAAAGGCTTGGGATTGATGGCGTGGACAGTAAAAATATCACCTGGGGAGCTGGGTGTAGTCCTCTGAGGGTTGCCTGAGGTCAGTTGCCATGGCAACCGAGAATGAGCTCAACCTTGTAACTGACCCTTATCTTTTTTTGATCTGTGGGCCACTTGGGGCCAAGGCTTGAAATCAACTGGAAAATAATCCGGTCACATATCAGAAAGAAAACTATTTATACTTATTTACCCAGGTACCCACCAACATCCCCCTTCAACAAGGATGCTGACACCACAATAAACCAACGTGGCATCTCCAAACGGAGGCTACCGGATGGCAGAAAAAGGGGAGGCTGAATTCCCCATCTTGGCAGAAGGAGCCTCTGTCCACACACTGGCAGGCAGACGCCGGTGGAAAGGGTTACCCTCCCTAGCACTGCACGCCATCCATGCTGGAAGCACTGGACCCTCTTGCAACCCAGTAAAAGTCCACCAAAGGAGTGGGACCCCGAGATTTCTCCTCTCATCTGCTACTCAGGCGTGTCATTTCAGCCTGGCTAGGTCACTAGGCTGCCTGGCTTTATTCCAGGGTCAGAGGAGGCGTGTTCCCGGCCTCAAGGCTGGACGGGGATACTAGGTAGTTGAGCTTTGCTTTCTGCACTAGGGCAGGTGTCGACGGAAAATAGGCTGAGGGGGACAACTGCAGGCCCTCCCTCCTCGCCCACGCCCCGGACAGACTGGCTGGCTCAGTCGCCCGCACACCCACCCCAGGGTTCCCGTGGCAAGACGGCCATCTGGCCAGGGCTCGTCTCCAGGACACTGCTATCCCACATTGCAAGTGCTCACTCACTCTCTCCTCCTCCAAAGCTCAAATCAGAAGACTCCAGATGGTTCCACTGACCGACTGCTCCCAGGAGCCAGGTCAGATGGATCTTAGCTCGGGGTCAGCTAAGCCTGAGCATGATTCTGGGTAAACTGCCCTTGAGATTTCCCATCACAGCCGACAGGACACTTGAGCTGACTTCCTCTCACCCACCCTTGTTTCATCAAGACGCTCTTCTTTCGGGGCAGGGGGAACACAGTTGCAAATGAGGCAGCTTGGAGGATATTCCTGGCTCCCCTCAGACCCACGGGGTAACTCTGGGCTGAGCACGTTCCCTCCAGGCCTTAGTCTCCTCATCTGTGAAATGAGGAGAAAGTTGCCTCCCTCACAGGGCTGCTATAAAGACTAAAGAAGGAGCAGGATTATAACACCACTGCCAGCGCCACCCACTATCACGGCGATAGGTCTTTCCCGTTCGATTTGGCCCTGAAACTCCAGCCCGAGGTCCTGGTCCTGGAACACAATCCCTTTGCCAGCGTCAGTGGGGCGGAGAAGTCCACCTCCACTGAATCTTTAAAGAGCCATCGCTGCTGCTGCTGCTAAATTGCTTCAGTTGTGTCTGACTCTGTGCAACCCTATAGACAGCAGCCCACCAGGCTCCCCCGTCCCCAGAGCACCTGGCAAGTAGCAGGTAAGCAGTCTATGTTACATCCACCCACAAAACGCCTCTGGCCAGTTTTCCTTGTCTATCTCCACTTCCGCCTCCACACCACTCCCCATATTTGTGACTGCAAAAGCTGTGTTCAGACTCAAACCCTCCTGCTCAGCTGCGGCTCACTGCGGCTTCCTGCTTCCAGCCATAGGAGTTCATCGCGCCACCCCTCGAATGCTCCTGCTACCAGAGTTTCATATTTCTTTCTGGTTCTTCTCCTAGCTCCTTTGTTTTAAAACTCAGTGGGATATCTATGGAGGTCAAAGCGGAGCCTGAGACGAGGACATGACGCAGGTTCAGGCGACGCCCTCCCCACGGCATGGTCAGCCCTTCCCCATAGCTGGGCTCCTGCAGAGAGCTCCCCAAGGGCCCCATCGCTCCAAGCAAGAATCTCAAACAGAGCCTGGCCCAGCTGGACCGTATCCTCGATGGAAGGAGCCGCCTTCCAGGGCTAGGATCTGCTTCCAAGCTGGTAGGGAACCCAGCCCCGGATGGTTAATGAGAAAACGCACCACCTTTGTAAACTGGTTCTGCTTGTAAACTTCTTTGGCAAAAAAAAAGTCACCAACCAGGCCCTGGACAGGTCCTCCAAGAGACCAGAGGAGACGATCTCAGCTACTTTAAGGGGAAAAAAGTGAAGACGTGAAAAGTGTTAGTTGCGTCCGACTCTTTGCGACCCCATGGACTGTAGCCCGCTAGGCTCCTCTGTCCATGGGATTGTCCAGGCAAGAATACTGGAGTGGGTAGCCAATCCCTTCTCCAGGGGATCTTCCTGACCCAGGGATCGAATCTGGATCTCCTGCATTGCAGGCGAATTCTTTTCACTGTCTGAGCCACCAGGGAAGGACACTGTAAGGAAAGAAAGCCAATAGAACAGTGAATGATTAAATCAACCACAGACCAATTAGAACTCAAGGGAAAGAGAACTCTTGGAGTTCTAAAGAATCCAAACTTCTAGAACTTGAGACTTTAAGGGCTTGAAACATCCTGTCGATGACGACATTCCATGGCCCGTCTCACATCCTGCCCCTACCTGCGAAAGACCAAGACGCTCAGAAAATGAAGATTTGGCTACATTCCCCAGGGACCCACTGGGTAAAAACAAACAGCTTATTCTTCTTAACACACAACACACCTATTGATGTATATCCCTGATCTTCAGATTCAAGTTTTCCACAACAAGGCAACTGCTTAAAAATCCATCATGCTAATAATCCTCAGATTAATGGCCTCTAATAACATACAATTAACATGACAGGCAGGCTGCAAAACCCTTATTGTCACCAGCCCTGCCAGGGACACATGAATTACCCATGCTTCCACAACAAGGGTTTCCTCTGCGGCTGACATCGTTTTTTTTCCCCTACCGAGATCATTTTTTTAAAATTAACAACAGCAATGCGTCAAAAAACCAGACAGCTACACACGTGCACACAAACCCAGGGCACCCATGCAGAAGGCAGGTATCGCCATTTTTAAAAAAGTTTTCCATCCAGGTAGACACGGAATTGCCCCTGGAGCTCCTCATACGTAAAGCAGGAAGACCTAGTGTTCAGCCTGGAAACTGCAATTCACCACTTCCTCCCCTCTGACCGTATTAGCTAGGCATCTCTCATCCTCAGCAATATCCTGGGTGAAAGAAAAAAAAAAAGTGACGAGAGTAGAAAATAACGACTGATGGCTATTGAAAAGTTTTCAACAGTATGCATCTGCTAGATGTGAGGTATCTAAAACGGCCGTTACTAGGCACAAGAGGCTATTTAAATCTAAAGTCACATAAAATTAAAAATCCAGTTCTGCAGTTCCAGCGCTCAGCAGCCATGTGGTCAGCGGCTACTACTGGCCAGCACTGTGCAGACGGCAAGCGGGGTGAGGGCAGGCGCTCTGTCTTGTTCGACACTGTCATTCCAGAACCAACAACAGCGTGTGGCACGCAGCAGAAGCTTGTTAGATATTTATTGAGTTGTGATGTATGTGTTCGCAAATGTTGTCAAGAATGCCTCGTCCCTTTTGCCTGACAGCGTTTATTACGATTGCCCTGCACAGCAAATGCTCAGGTGTGAACTTCTCTGACCTTCCAACTTAAACCTCCCCTTGATAATGACGTGGTCAGATTCCCTGGGGTAGATAAGAAGCGAGTGAATGCAGGAACGTTTGAGAAAAGAATACAGTGAATGCAGGAAACTGAGAGCGTCACGAGGGTTCCCTGGAGGGCACAACCCAGATCGGTGGGTAACTTTGGACCCCATAGGTTGTGAGGCAGGTCACTAGCCAGGGGTCACTAGCTCATTAGAGGCCCATCTGGCATCCCATCACTGAGCAGCCCGCACCCCCTGCTCCCTACATCTGTGCCCCCCCAAGAAATCAGAGAATGTCAGTCGACAGAGGACACCTGAATGCCCGATACAGGGACTTCTCACCTTAACACTGGCTCAGCCCTGCTGCTCGAGCAGTCCCTACTGCTCAAGACTGTAATCCCTAACCGAGTGCTGTGTGGCTTCTGCTTCTACAGGCGGCATCCCAAAGAACCGGGTTTCTGCTGTGACCCGAGTGAAACGTAAACTGGACATTCAAAGGCCACATGGAATAAACGATTGCATTCAAATGGACCATCCATTCTTCACCTTGTCATGTGATCCTATAACATACCAGCGCTGAGCCATGCTGGGAGAGCAGTCCTGTCTTCAGTCAGGCTGAGAAGCCCCAGGAGATGGCTGAGCTCAGAGTCGCAGCCTGGCCTGGTTCTCTTAGGTGGGACTTCCCTCCAGCCCATTCTCCTCCCCACTACCTCTCTTCAGCCATCAACAGCAAAATAGCACCTTGCTGAGGGCGAGCACAGCACCCCTGCCTTTCTCTCTCCAACAGACCCAGACAGAGACTAAACGAGGCCTACTGGATCCTCCAGGCTCACATTTGACATTAGTGTGGCTTTCTTAAGCTCCCAGCACCGAGTCTCCCACACAGTTATCTGGGATGGTTTGGGGCCAGCACCCCAAGACCAGATGGGGGTCCAACATCTTTAGGCAGCTTACAAGCCATGGCCCAGCTCCCAGAGGCCGGCCAGTCTGCCTCTGCCCACCACCTGGCCGTGCCTTCCCCGGCCCACCAGGCCTCCGAAGCCTGGGGTCTGCTCCCATCCCACCCACCACCTCGAGCCCCAGAGGGCAGTTAACTGACAGCGCCTGATGCCCCCTCCTCAGACGAGCAGGGGACGGAGCGGGGGGCAGCCTGTGTGGGCGGAGGAAGCAGGCGAGCTGCGGAGAGGTTGGGGAGCGGGGGTGGGGGCCGCCCCCCATGCAGCCCTCCACTCTCCTCGCTGGCCCAGCAAGCGGAACAGCTGCCATTAAGCCGTGATGAGAGGCAGGCAGCCCGAGGCCCACGCACCTCGGCAGGAGAACGCCCCTCCGTACGGCTCTGGCTGGCGTCTAGCCTTTTTGCTTCTTGGAAAAGACAGCTTCATAGACACCCTCGTAAAAAGAGAAAAAAAGCACATCAACGCCTGGCAATTCACCCTTTGCTCCCCGCCCCTGCCCCAGCTCATCATGCCTGCCCCAGGCTCTCCCAGCTGGATCCCACCCCACACACAGTGACCGGATAACCCTCCCCAGGCTCGATGGCCAACACTTCACCCCCTTCCGCCAGAGCCTGCGGTGGCTCCCTTTCTCCCGGGGAAAGCGCCATAGCCCAGGAGACAGCCCACCTAACCAGCACCCTACTTTCAGCCACACCCACCCCTCTGCCCCACAGGCCTCCTCACCCTCGCAGCCTGGCTCATTTCTGACTCTGCACCTTTATTCAAACAGTTCTCCGTGCTTTGTCTCTGTCCTTCCAACCATGATTTTCCAAGAGCAAGTCTACACTCGCATTTGAGTCTCTGGTTCCACTTGCACCAAACCTCATCCATAGTTTTGTCAAATAAAAAACGGTCTTTCCAAAAATTCATTTTGCTTAAGCTAACTTGACTTCCTGTCACTTGCAACCCAAAGTTCTGGCCAATAAATTCTCTGTGGATGAAAACAGTAATTCTTTTCCGTGTCGGCTTGTTTCTATTGGGCCAAACATCAGGTGCTGGATTAATGCTAATACTTTGGTTGGTTGATAGATTCGTACTGCCCCCACCCCCAGGGCTCTGGAGGCTGCAGAGCTTGCACTGGAGCTTGCAGGCTAGGGGTTCGAGTGCTCAATGCTGACCCAGACGTAGGAGCTCAGACATGTGGCCCTGGGCCCACAGATGCCCTCCACGTGCCTAGGATCCAGTTGCCCAAGTATCTGCATGGTGACAGGGCAGGACCCAGTCTGCCCTCTGACCCCCACCCCCACCCTAAGAAGGATGCTGTTCTTGGGGCTAGACACAGTCCTGACTTGCCCACTCGGTGTCCTCAGCCAGCACAGAGCCTGGAGAGAAGTCTAGCTTCAGAGTCAGGATTCAAACACCCCAGCTGCCTCCTACCAGCTGTGGGGACTTGGAAGAGTGACCAAACTTCCTGAGCCACTGTCATCCCACCTGTGAAAGGGGGAGCATCACAGTACTGACCTCACTGGGCTGTTGTCATGGTGAACGGGCCTCAAAGCGCCAGTGTTGTCATTATTATTATCACCACCACCATTGCCATTGTTGACTGTGTCAGGTGCTGGGTGAGGCACTGGGGTTACAGGTCAACGAGACACTCTCTGTGGCCCCCAGTTTGGCTTAGGGGTGAGGAGCTAGGGAGGTCTGGTAAAGGGACCTGGCGCGCGTGATGATGCAGTTACCCAACCTGAAAACACTCCAAATCGGGTCCTACAGAGGACCCCTGGGGTGGGGGCAGAGGAGTTCTAGGGGATACAGATGGTTGGCAGCCTCCGTAGCTGGAGGAGCCGGCAGGAATCAGATGCCCCCCAGCCCAGCAGGCTGGTACTGGAGCCCTGGATCGTCCCCACAGGTGACATCACAGCCTCACTGACCCAGCACCCAGGATGCAGGAGCCATTCCACCAGAGGGCAGAGGCTCGCTGTGAGAACACAAGGTCCCCCTGCCGCCAAAAGGCTTGGTCTGGTGAGATGACACCTCCTCCCCACTGGGCTTGGAGACACACACACACACCCCTCCAGAACCCATTTCCAGTTCCCACAAATTAAAGGAGATCTCAGTACAGAACCTCCCACTACAGTAAAGGCCACAGCCCTAATTCCACTCACAACGTTAGCCTCAGAATCTGGGAAAGGGGGAGAGGCGAGAAATCCAAAGGCGACACCTCCGCCTTCAACCTCAGCCTGAACGTACAGAGGCCCAACTCTAACAACAATTCTGAAATCATGAGCCGGAGTCTAGCAAAGTGTCTTGAATTCCAGTCCCAAAATCAAGAGCACGTCTCCAATGGGACAGTGCCCGGCCTGTCTGAGCCTCCCTCCGATGGCTCCCTTCTCCTAGTCCAGAGCCGAGAAGAGCAGGAAGCCCACACGCCTGTAGGGGGCCGTGTATGTGTCAGCGTTAACAGTTGCTGGTGCCTGACACATTCAGGTTTTGCTTTCTGGAGCCTTCTGGATTTTTTCCCCTCAGTTATTTTTGATCCCCAGTTGACTGAATCCATGGGACTCATAGATACGGAGGGTCAACCTAGTTTTTCTGCAATGAGCATGGACAGCTAAATAGAATAAAAGCTTCTTTAATTAAAAAAATTTTAAACTATACTGATTAACGATTAAGACAACTGTGGCAAGGACAGCGTCCCCTCTCTGGCCCCTGGGTCCCCATTTATGAGCTGAGGTGGGCCGGAGATTTCCACAGCCCCATTCAGGTCCTGCTCTGTGGTTTCTTCCCTCAGGGACTCAGGGCAGCAGCCCCACCCTCACTCAGGCAGCTTCTCACTGCCTGCTGGTCCCTGCCTCCCTGGGGGCAAATCAGACTCTCTCGGCTAGGCTTGGCTCCAAGATCTGTCAAGTGGGGAAGGCAGGCCACTTTCCAAGCCCAGGCTTTGCCATGGGGTCCTGGCAAGTCACCTATCCATGCCCCAGTCTTCCCATCTGTATAATGGGAACGGAGCTGCAGAGGCATCTGCAAAGTTGGGCACACATCCCCTGGACTCTCAGGAGCACCATCTCCTTCTTGTGGCCGTGAAGGCGCTTTGACAGGCGTGAGCATCCCTCCATCCCCACAGAGCGCATCAGGCCAAAGGTGAGCTGGCCAAAGGTGTGTTGCAGCCTCCAGGCCTCGGAGGTCAGGACCATGTACCCGGTATGACTCACGACCACAAAACCGGAAGGCGGGAGGTGTGGGAAGACGGGAAGTGACGTACCAAGTGTGCAAGAGATGCCAGGGCCTCCTGACTTCTTGTGAGGAGGTGGCGTGTGGCAGCCCCCCACGAACGGTCAGCAATTCTTCGCCGTGGCTGCCTCAGCCCGGGTCTAGGCTGGGCCCAGCCCACAGGGGAGGCGGCAGCTCCAAAGGCTTGTCAGGCCAGATGCAGCCTGCCCAGATCTGCGCCCTCCGTGAGATTGAGGATGACAGGCTCTGGGGGGCCGGGACGAGCCGGGTCGGAGGAAACTTGGCAAAGAGAAGGGTGAGAGGAGCAGCTGGGCTCACGGGGCCTTGTGCCCCACCCTCTGGAGGGCCTGGCGGGGGCCTCCCCTCAGCCCTCAACCCTCGGAGTTCCAAACGCGCCTCGTCGGAGGCCACAGTCCAATGGCTGCCCCTTACCATCCCGCCAGCTTCCAAAGAGACAGCAGAAAGTGATCCAAAGATCCAATATTTGTATTTTGAATGCTAATTTGACAAAGAGGAGTGGGCATGGGGGAGTGTTTATAAACAGCACTCCAATAAGCCCACAAACGACGCCAGTATTTTATAAGCTTGTTAGAAACAAATCACCCCTCAGCTGATATTTACTTACTGATGAATCATGAAAGGGCTCAATACACAAAGAGGAAATCCAAAAAGAATGTCTTTCTTTGGTCGCATCTTCGGCAACAAGGCTGGAAGGTGGGCCTCGCCCAGCCTGAAACCCGCTCCCCACAGTGTGTCGCCAGCCTCCCCAGGGTGGCAAAGCGTTGGCACCATCTCTGTCTCCATGCCCACCCTCCCTGCCCCCCACCCATCGACTGGCCTAATCTGAGGCTCAACCCTGCGCTCCAGAGGCAGCCCCGTCCTTCTGCCGCCCCCGGAGTCCTCTGCAGGAGCAGAGCCAATCCAGCTCATTTGCATAATGATGAAGCCCTCCAGTGCGGGCTGGGTCTTAAGAGGCTCGGGAAGAAATATGCCCTGTCCTTTGGAGAGGCGCACAGAAGGCTCTGTGCAGCCCGGGAGGAATGGGGCGCCCGGCGGGTGGGCAGGGGCGGCGAGCAACCGCCGGCTCGCTCGCCAAGGACAACTCAGCTCTGTCGCCCGCTGAGCCTGTGTCCAGCTGGCCCAGCAGAGAAAGGACTGCCCAGGGCTCTAAAGCAGCAGGAAGTGAGGTTCTGAGTGCCAGCTCCAGATTCGGGCTGGACAGACCCAGGTCACAGTGACCGCCACTCGCCGTCTGACTGACCTTGGGCGAGTCACTGGCCTCTTGGAATCTCAGTAGGACCATACGAGGCAGCCGGTAAAGCACTGATGAGAAGGGGCTGGTAAAATGCAACAACCGCCAGCCATTATTACAGTCATATCATCACTATTCTCACCTGTGCATTACAGGATCTATCCATCGATTTGTTTATTCTGCAATGTTGGGTATTGTGCTGGGCAGGCCAGGAGGCACAAAGATACACATCCTCCCTTTGCACGGCCTCAGTGACACAATCGCTCTAAGGGTCTGGAGGCAAGGGTAGTACTTGCTCTTTTGGGGAGGCAGGGCTGGAAGGGGGCACACGGGAGCAACTGGAGGGCCAGTACAGGTCCTCCTTCTTGGTCTGGTTGCGTTCTGTTTCCAGAAATTCCTCGAGCTGTATATTTAGTTTGTGCATTTTCCTGGATGTACATTATATCTTGATAAAGCTTTTTTGTAATGTCTTGTCTACATAGGGAGGGAGATTAGCCAGGTGTGCAGAGCACCAGGCAGGAAGGTCAGCTTCTTAGGAAGGATGGATGAAATATTTGGGATGAGAGCTGGGGCAACATCAAGAGGGAAGAGATTCCTTCTGTGAGAGGTGAGGATGACCTCAGCAGGTGTTGAGCATGGTTAGGGATTCAACAGCTTCGTGCTGAATGAGTGAGTGAGGAAATGAATGAATGACTCCTTTGCTGAAGAGGGTCCCCAGGAACAGGTGCTGAGATGCAGAAGCAGGCGGGGCATTCCAGGGGAGTGGCAGGGGCCCTGTGGTGGACTTCCCATTTTACAGATGAGGAAACTGGTACTGAGTGAACTACACAGGCATCATCCCAGCTTGGGCCACCCTGCGCCAGCCAGGGGGAGCCCCGCTCCCTACTCCAGCCACTCACTGCCCCTGGTCCCTTGAGATGAGCAGCCACAGCTGGAGCAGTAGCTCAGGCTGAAGGGATTCTTCAAAGTCGCCTGTGAGCAGACATGGCTGCTTTAACTGGCAATTTTGCAGTCTGGGGTGCAAAATCCTTTTCCATGGCACACGGGGAGTGGGCAGAATGGATTTGCCCGTGCTGTGTTGCAGTCCTACAGCCCAAGCAAGGCCGCACAGATACTGGCCATGGCTGGGTTCACCGAGCCTTAGTCACTTCAGCTCCCAGATGGGACAGGCGGCCTAATAAATATTAGCATTTACTAAGGGCTGACTGTGTGCCAAGCATTATGCTAACCACGTTCCATGTAGGATGAGTGGATAAGATCTGTAAGAGGAGGTAACAGTAAGCAACACAGCCCGGGCATTTCAGCCCTGAACTGTGTTCTTAACCCCCTGAGCTGCACTAACATTCTTACCATTATTAATTATTACCATTGGTAGAAGAGGGATAAAGGCAATTAAATTCAGTACTTAATTTCTGTTATGGCCAAAGCCTAGGGTCTGGGATTGGGACACTAAGCATGATAAGAACTAAGCTATCTGTAAGGAGATTTTAAATTATTAAACCCATCAAGATTATTATTAATTTTTTCATTAAGATTATTTCAAATGATCAAGCATCTGCTCAGCACATAGTAAGTCTACAGTAAATGTCTTCTAAGAAAAAAAGTTAACATTAAAAAAAAATATTTTTAAATTTTTTGGTTGTGCCAGATGGCATGCAATCTCTTAGTTGTGGCATGTGGGATCTAGCTCCCTGACCAGGGATCGAACCCGGGCCCCCTGCATTGGGAACACGGAGTCCTCACCACTGGACCACCAGGGAAGGCCCAGTTAACCTGTTTTTAGGGAGATCACATTTGCTTCCCTCCTGGGTATTCTCCATTCTATTTCCAAAAACCCCCTACATCCACTCAAACGGTGACTCCTCCACTTCCAAAGAATGATTCTTTCATGAAGAAACAGCAGTGTGTCCTTGGGTAAGTTGCTTTCCCTCTCTGAGCTCAGCGTCCCCCTCTGTGAAAGAAGGTGGAACCAGATTACTCATAAAGTCCCTCTGGGTCTAGAGTACTAGGAGGCTAGGGCCGGTCCCCATCCTAACTGTAGAGGACTTTATCAGGCAGTTGCAGGATACAAACAAATAAGCATGTGAGAATTTCACTAAGAAGTTCAAGGTTCAAACTCGAGGGCACAACATCAGAAAGAGACACTCAGAGTGAACACCAGAGTGAACAGCCAGAAAAAGTGACCTTGGAAGCTTGAGAGGTCATTAGAAGGCATAGACTGAAATGCCAAAACTGGTAGGCAAAAAGCTGAATTTTAATGCTTTGAGAACATTCTCTGTAGTCCCCATCAATCCCTATTGTTTTATACTCCAGAGCCCCACCATTACTGGACTGGTCCTCAAGGACCAGAGAATTCATTCTTCAAAAGCAAAGCCCGAGGAAGGCAGGAGCATATCTGAGGCATGAATGCCTGATGCCAACAAGCTGTGTGCCCTTAGGGAAGTCACCTAAGTACTCTGAGCCTCAATTTCCTCACAGCCAATAGTGGGCACACACCTGTATCTTTATTTGATATTCTTTCCAGGAAAAAAAAAAATCAACCAGATTTCCAGCACTCCCAGCACCCTAAAGCAAATCATCAAGGTAGGGAACCTCAGTGGAAACCTGTATCAGTCAGGACAGGATAAGAAATGCCCAGTAACAAACAAGCCCCATATCACAAGGGCTGCAAACCACAGAAGTGTAGGTCTTGTTTGCCCTTCATGTCCATCGCAGGGGGCTCTTCTTATGGAAATCACTTGGGCACCGCAAGACAAGCCAAGAAGCACCTTTGTTTCTGACACTGAGAGTCCCATACCGTAAGGAAAGAGGGAACGCTGGAGGGCCTCACCCTGGCAGGGCAAGGCTCTGGCCTGGGAGCGGTGCCGGGCACCTCCACTCACCGCTCTCTGGCCAGAATCAGCCACTCGTCTCCCCACCCAAGACAGAGCGGCCAGGCCGTGTGACCCCAGCACATTCCAAAGGACAGCGAATGACTGCCACGCTCTCAGAGCGAGGAGGCCCAGCGGAGAACTCCAAGAATCTCAAGACAGGACTCAGGAAGGGAAGAAAGCAAACGCAGCCTGGAAACTCACAGTGGTGACAAAGGTTCTCAGAGAATGTTCCAACTGCCCAGGGTTCAGAGGAGCGAGGAATGTGCACCCTGCCCGCTAGCTCCCCTGGGTGAGCCCGGAGTGGCAGGTGGGCCAGACAGAGACTCTCTGGTCCCCGCAGCCTCTCCTGAAGGCGGAGGGGGGTGTTATCCTTTCGGCCGCCGGCTCTCCAAAGAGCACCCAGGTAAATGCCAGGTGCTGTCCTGGGGCTTTCAGCAAAAGTCGCTCTTGATGATAATGGCTTTCAGAGGCAATGCGACTGCACGCCTGGCATCTGAACGCTGGCGTCGGAGGCAGGTTTTGCATCTCTAATTAGGACAGGGATTTTTTTTTTCACCCCACACAGAATTTACATAATTGGGAAGGAGGTTACGACATGGCCCCTCCCCACCGATTGTGTGTTTTGTAGGCCCTCCTTCCACTTTCCCTTGCACACTTCAAATCGAAGGGAGAAATGAATCGATTTGAATTTTTTGAAATTAATTATCATCCTTGCCATGGAAAATGTATCTGAGGCCTTCCTTCGGGAGTTGAGAGAGGAGGAGGGGGGTGATCTCGTGCAGAGAGGAGCCCTGGGAGGTGACACACGTCCCCCTGATGCACTCCTAAGGCAAAACCCCACCCCTCCCACGACCTCGCCAGCTAGTTCTCAGAGCACCTCCCAATTGGGTCTGAGCATTCTTTAGAATTTTTTTTTTAGCACCAAAATTAATGCTTTAAAATGTCACTTGCTACAGTAAAATTTATCAACATTATTATATACCATAGAAACTGCCATCCCAGACAAATGCACGACATTAAAATTTGGTCTAGAGCTCCCCAGAGGAAACGTTTGCGGCAATTTGTATAACAGTTTATATATTTATGCTATTTAATGGTACAAAGCAATAATTATGACTTCATTCACTGATAAGCAATGGCATTACATAAATCTGATGCGGATTTAGAACATGCCAACCCTGACACCAGTGTACTAGTTGTAAATTATGTTGCCGTTAAAAAAAAAAATCCAAGCAAATATGAAGGAGCAGCGGGAAACTAATAATGCATCTCCAGCTGTTCCAGTTAACCTGCAAATGTGGCCATCTGCACCTCGGGAGGAAGAGAAGGGAGAGGCGGGAGGCGGAGCAGGGAGAGGAAGAGCCGCCTCCTGGAAGCCCCAAGCCTGCCCCGATCTCGGACCCATGACCTTGCTCTTCCCGCAGGCAAACCCAGCCTGGATCAGGCAAAGGTCCCCAAGACCCAAGGGTCCTCCCTCTGCTCCTCTGGCGCCCACGCTCCTGTCCCCTCGCCAGAAAGTCTCCGGTGTCATCTTTCCTTTCCTGCCCTCGTAGGAGGCTGGGCATCCAGCTCTGAGTCCTATTTACTGCAGCACCAGGATCACCAGGCAGTTTCCTTTACAACTTTCTTTACTTCCTTTTTCTTGTCTTGTCTCTGTCTCTCTCTCTTTTTTTGAATTTTAGCACTTCTGCACAGACCCATCTTGCGTTAAGAAAAGGTGGGGCAGTGGTGATGGCAGAAGGAAGTCGTTATAGTCATAGAGAAGAGTGTGCCCAGTTCACAGAGTTCCAAATGGAACCGGGGCATGCAGGCTGCAACCAGCAGATGAGACGGAAATACCAAGACTGCAGGCCATGGTTCTGGGCACCGACCACCCATTGGGTTTCCCAGTGATGCAGCCAAATGGGTCCAGTGCTGCCCAGGGCCCACGCCAGGCAGACTCGGGGCTCCACTCTGGGGCAAGGACTTCTGGTCAACCCCATGTCAGCTGCGGCTCCTGGGCACTGTCCTTGGGCTCTGCTGACCATGACGACTCTCTGCCCTCCAGAGACTGGCAGAGGAGCAGCCCTCACCTTTCTGTGTCTAACAGTGTAAGGTTGGCTGGAGCACCAACAGCCAGCACGGAGCTGGCATGGAGCATAGATCCTGTGATCATGGGCTGGACACTTCCCATGATTCCCTCATCTAATCCAATCCTCCTAACCACTGTGCTGGGGACTGAATTAGTCCATTTTACAGATACGGCCACTGAATCCAGGAAAGATTATAGGACTCGCCCAAGATCAGCTCAGCTAGTGAACCTCGCTTGTAAAACACAAGGTTTAGAAGAATGTTTGTAGGTCATCTGTTTCAAATTTTTAAACTGCAACCCACAGCAAGAATTATATATACCATGACCTAGCCACACACTAACACATACAAGGAATTGCTGCCCCCCAGTAATGAAAATCCACCTAAGCTCGCTGAATGTGTTGTACTCAGGCAGCTTCTTTCCTTTCGCTTTTCCTTCTTCCTCTCCGTTCCTTCCCTTCCTTTCCATTCTGTTCTGCTGCTGGACTCTGCTCTGTCTAGTCCCTCTTTTATTTTGTTGGTGGTGACCATCCAAGTTGACTCCATGATTTGCTAATGGGTTGCAGCTGACAATCTGAAAAACACTGGCTGTTTCAACTCCCTCGTTTTACTGAAGGAAAGCTGAGGCTCAGAGAAGGAAACCCATTTTGCCCAAGCCACACAGGGTTGTGACCCAGTCAGAAGTCAAGCCCAGGCCTCCAGCTCTCTTTCCACCAAATGCTGTAAAGTCCACGTCATCCCAAGCCTTTCCTGGGCTCCCCAGCACCCACTTCTGGCCACAGTGAAGACAAGCAAGCTCTGGGCCTGTCAGATCCCTGTTCTTAGTTGGGGACAGAGAGAGCACTGGTGTGTACGTGATGAAACAGAAGGGAGACAAGGAGGCAGGCAGAGGACAGGCCCCCAAGAGGCGCTCTCAGTTCATTCAGTCAACAATTCGGGGGCAGGGCTGACCCAGTGGGTCTACCCTTGAAGGTGATAACCCACTACCAGAAGGGAAGAGTCAGGTGATAATCCACCGAGAGGGCTGGCACCCTGCCTGGCCCACCGGTGTCCTCCACCAGGGGAAGTGTTCCTTCTGCTGCCTCCTACAGGAAGCCCTCCTGGCTAGGTATGTGGGGGAGCTGGCTATAGGGCTACAGACACAGAGGGAGGAGGGAGCAAGGTGATTCTTGCAGGATCACAGGCAAAACCAGCATAATCTCTCCAGGGCCTGACTCTCCCTTGGCATCATGGTGTCCCATTTCCGAGTGGGTCCCCAAAGGAAGGCCCTCAGGCCAGAAAGCGGGCCAGAGGCATGGTTCAGTCTTTCTTCCTGCTCACAACTTCCTATCATTTTGGTAAAATGATTCCACAACTCAGAAAACATTCTGCTCCAACTTTAGCAGATTTTCGACAATCCCAGTTCCAATGTCCAGCCATCAGCTTTCCCACCCCAAAGTTCCTAGAGCCTCTCCCTTCCTCCAACCCCAGGGACATCAGTCCCTTTGGCCAGCTGCATCTCAGAGTACAACTCTATCCGCTGCCCCGCACATCAGCTTATTCACAAGACACACTCTCAGTATTGAGGACACGGTCTTTTTATTTTTATGGTCTAAGCAGCATCAATTCCAAGAACTAGAAAAACAATCCCTCAGTGGGAACCTATTCAGCGACTCGCCCGGCAAGTCCTGCAGGCCGAGCTGGTAGCTCTGTCTTCTTAGCAGCACAAGGACAAAGGACAGTCAGGCCTGAGGGCTGGGGTCAGGCCTGCACTCACTTCAAAACACACACCGCGCACCTGAGCTGGAATCCAGACAGCAGAATATGTTAGGAAAGGCAGACACTTTCTCCACTGGCAGGGCAAGGAGACCCTCAGGAGAGTGAGAAGCTCACGGAGGTCGGGGCCAGGTGGGGGGGTTGCTTGAAGACAGGCAAGCAGACCCCTGATTCTGGGGCAGCCGGAAGGGAGGTGCTGAGGCAGGTGGATGGACAAAGTGGCCTCTAGCTTTGGTCAGGGCACAAGGCGTGGTCAGTATCACCCTCAGCCCACAGCGATGGCTCTATTCTCTTTCAGGGGTCATATTATTTGGGAGATTTTGTAATTAGTTGCCAACATTAAAAAAAAAAAAAAACAAGAAATGTTTGAAAATATTATGAAAATCTCGAGTGTTGGTTTCTCTTGAAAACTCGGGACATCTGGGCTCCGCAACATACAATTTCCCTGGACAACAACGGCAAGGCCGGACTCTCTGCAGGGTCACGGGAGCCCCCACTATCTCACACACCAGCTGCGGCACTTGCTTTTGTGACACTTGAACTACCAGGTGCTAAGAGGCAAAAGGAGACTGGGGTTCCAGCCCGCCCCCCGACTAACGCTTTGTGTGACCTTGGGCCAGGTCCTGCCCCTCTCTGGGCATCAAAGAAAGCTGAGCAATGAAGGAGGCAGAATTCAACCACTCGCTCCCTTGGTACCTCCAGGACACAGTCTCAGGCGCCTTCAGAGGGGTGAGCCAGGTGCGGTTTCCTGGTGGGCAGCCAATCTGGGGGACGGGGCGGCCCCCGCAGCCAGCCCCGCCGGGCCCGGCGCCAACCCTGAGGCGGTGCTGACGCCACTCTTCGGCAGCTTCATATGAATATTGTGTCAGAGATTGGAGATATTAAGAATGACAATGCATTATTACTGCAGCAGGGAAATCTCCTGAGTCCTAGAGATAGGATTTCGAAATCCTCAGCCAAAAATCAATAGTAATGCCCAAGAATTTATAAAAGAAGCACGTCAGTCTGCATTTGAGAAGACACACTTTCAGCTTTCTGGCTAAAAACCAAAGGGACAAGTGCAAGTATGTCATTCTGGAAGGGCAGGAAGCAAGATGCAAAAGCTGCTCTCGAAGTCTCAGGCGACTGAAGGCGCCTGGCAGGCTCTCACACGGGGCCGAGAGGCCACCAGGCAAACAGAGGCCCACGGTGCCCCCCAAGGCTTCCCTGAGGCCCCTCCCAGAGGGGAGAAGGATGCAGGAGAAGCCCGCTTCCCCGACCATTCCGGGTCAGTCCTGGAAACCCGTGTATATGGAGGAGGCGAGAACAGAGAGGTTTAGCCTGGGATGCCAGGTCTATTCCAAACTATAAAATGGGCAGAAAATAGTGGTCCCATCTTCCTCCTGGGATTGTTACGAGATCAAAAATTAATTAAAAACAAACAAACAAACGTGCTTTAGGAAACATGAAGACCCAACAGAAAGGGCACTGGCTCTGAAGACAGAGAAACTGGGTTAAATCTGGGCCCCACCCTGGCAGATGATGGTAACAACACTTACTTTGCCTCATGGCGGTGTTGTAAGGGTTGGATGTGGTACCTCGGTGTCTGGCACAATACTGACTCTCGATACAGTTTCGATATTATGATCAGTATTACAAATATAAACAATTATCAAGCATTACAGCATTACCATCTTAGATGGTAACCACAATCACTCTTAGTACATCAGCTGAGACTTAAGTTTTTTCATAAAATATTGTCATCCACTGGTACAGGGCTCCCCAGATTACAAAATGCTTCCATTTTTTTTTTTCCCTGAGTGATGCTGACAAAATGAAGTGAGAGAGATTCCCCATTTGTCAGGACTCTGAACCCCCCAAAAGTAATGGGACTGAACCAAGGACATGAACCAAACCAGCAACAGGAGAGTGATGCCTCCATCCCGTCTTGGATGGGGAGGACCCCCAAACCCTCCAGTGACTGGCCCCCACCTCCAGCGCTCATTCCTGTTCTGGGCTTCCAGGTCTGCCCTTGAAACAATCACCTCCTCTCTTTTTTATCGCTGTCTCTGTAAGGGCTTCTAGGTGGCACTAATGGTAAAGAATCCACCTGCCAATACAGGAGACATAGAGACGGGGGTTCCATCCCTGGGTTGGGAAGATCCCTGGAGAAGGACATGGCAACCCACTCCAGTATTCTTGCCTGGAGAATCCCGTGGACAGAGGAGCCTGACGGTCTACAGTCCATGGGGTCACAAAGAATTGGATACGACTGAAGCGACTTAGCACAGCACAGCAAGATGGTGATTGGGGTCTTAGATACTTCAATGAGAGTTTTGTTTTCTTTGGTGTTTTCATGTTTCTTTCATATTTAATTATTTAAAAAATCATAAGAGACCTCATGGACACAAGGCAAACATGCTTACATTAAAAACAGGATAGAGGCAGATACATGAGACAAGAATTTCCCCTAAAAACAGCAACAAAAACAAAATACACTGGCCATTTCATAATAGTCCTTACTGCCCACATCACAGGCCCCTCTTGCTGGAATCCCAGGCCTTGCTATGAGGCAGAAGCCTCTTATTCCCAGGAGGAAACTCTCCAGCCTATGCCGGGAGCTCTTAAGGAGTTCAGGCAGAATCAGACTCACAGGTGTTGCTCAGTAAGCAAAACCTGCATTGACTGAGTTCTTCCTGTTTTCCAGGTCCCAGGCCAAGCATTTTGCATATGCTATCTCATTTAATTTTAGCAATGTGCTTTTACTATCGTTTGTTATCTTCCCCCACTTTACAGATGAAAAGGATTAACTCACAGGCTGAGTAGCTCGCCCGAGGACGTAATGCTAACAAGTGACAGCTGTAGGATTTGAATTTAAGAGGAACCCTACTTTTAACTCCTACACTATAACATCTCATAGATTATAAATGGATATGTGGACGGATAGATGGTGGATGGATAGATGGTGGATGGACAGGTGAATACTTAACTGGATGGTAGGTAGATGGACAGACATATGAGTGGACGACAGATGGAAGCTGAGTGAGTAACTTGACGGATAGATAAATGTATAGGTAAATAGGTAGATAGATGGTGCAGAGAAGGCAATGGCAACCCACTCCAGTACTCTTGCCTGGAAAATCCCATGGACAGAGGAGCCTGGTAGGCTGCAGTCCATGGGGATGCACAGAGTCAGACACGACTGAAGCAACTTAGCAGCAGCAGCAGCAGATAGATGGTGGGTGGATGGATGGATGGATGGTGGAGAGACAGATGAACGGATGGATGGACTGGGGGTGGACGGCAGATGGACACCAGTCATGCACCAGGCCAGGACTGCTTCCTTCCTTTAACCTGATGCCTCATCACAAGAAAACAAACAAGGAGATGACCCAAAGGCTGCTCCCATCCAAACTTCAACAACCTGAGAGCCGCAGGCTGGCTTCCCTCTCATCTCATGCGGGAATTATCTTCACCCAACCCGCCTAAGGGCTGAGTTTTCAAGCCCACCAGGCCATTGGCATCTCCCTGCCCCTGGAAACTTTCTAGTTGTGGGGGGCAGGGGACTTAGAGGGCATTCAGGAGAAAGCAAGCCATGCACGGGTGGGGCAGCCAGTCCACCTTGCTCAGAATATTTACACTGAAGACTGATTGGAGGTTTGCTCATTTCTAAATATTCCCTGTGGGGTGCTCAGGGCCGGTGCGCTGAGATGACCCTGAGGGAGAGGATGGGGAGGGAGGTGGGAGGGGGGGCTCAGGATGGGGAACACATGTACACCCATGGCTGATTCATGTCAATGTATGGCAAAAACCACTAAAATACTATAAAGTAATTAGCCTCCAATTAAAATAAATTAATTTTTTAAAAACCTCCAAAAAATAAAATAAATATTCCCTATGGCTCTTCTCATCCTTCAAGGCACAGCAGAAGTGGCACCTCTTCTCCAAAGCCCTTCTCTTCCCCAGGACAGACTCAGATGCTCCTTCTCAGCGCCCCACACACATCTTTCTCTCCTAGCATCTCTCTCAACTGATGTGTTAGCTGTCCTCTTCCAAGGGATTACAAATGGGAGAGGAGAGATTTTGCCCCATCAACTCTGAGGCCCCCCACGGCCCTCAACTCAGCACTCTGCACCTAGAGGGGCTCAATAAATACAAGTGCAATTGACTCCAACATCCCAAACTGAGACTTTCAAGGCCTCCAGCCTCCCTCCCCAGCTCCTGGACATAAGTAAACAAGTCTGGTCACCAGGCTGCAGAATTAACCACCTGCAGTTACTTCTTTATCCACAAGAGAGCACAGTCTTGGAGTTCCACACAAATTCTTTTGTAAATGCTTGGTGTACTTACAGAACACTGTATAACTCAAAAATTATAATTAAAATGTCTTAGCTCCTGTATTTATAGTAACATTTAAACTACTGTGCTTTCTTGAAGTCAGTCATTTACTTGGGAACAGCACGGTTTATGGTGAACAGATCTTTGAAACAGTACCGCGGGGATCTAGGCCAGGCACATGTAACTCAATATATGTCAACAGCTGTAAAAATATTGGTGGGAGAAGGCAGGAAAAAAGCCATGAGCCCAGATCAAGTGCCCTGTCTCTCACATCTGACTGTTTGCAGCGGCTCCCTCCTCTTCCAAATAATTGGGCCATTTTGGTGCCCGCTGTCACACAAGGCGGGCCCTCTTTGAGGCTGGATGATCAAAAAGGTTATAAATGAAAATGATTTCGATGTTGGCGGCCTGGAGAGTGACCAGGGCGTGCGCGGCAGCAGAAGGGCCTGTTCTAATCTTACCAACTGCACACCGCCTTCGGAGAGTCTTCCTAGGGCGCGAGCAGCTCCCCAGGGCGAGGCCATGGTAAATTCCGCCTAATCCCTTCTGCATACAAATGAGCGCCTGGCAGGAGGAGCCGGCCAGACGCTGCAGCCCAGTGCCTGCTCCTCCTCCCCGGGTTGGCTGTCTTAGCTGCACAAACAATCAGAGATGGTGGAGAGGTCGGTGGGCTGGGGAGAACCCCAGGGCTGGGCAGACAGCACCCTGACACCTCATCTGGCAGTGGGGACACAAGACAGGATGTCAAAGGGCAGCATGGCCAGAGGCTGGGCCAGAGGATGGAATGAGATGTCCATCAACCTCAAGGCAGTGGGGGCAGCATGGGGCGTCTCTCTTTCAGGGCCAGGGGAGCTATAAGGCAATGTGGTGGTGTAGCGGGCACCCAGTCCTTCCAAAGACACTGGATTCGCCAAGATGTGGGGCCTAATGTTCCAGAAGGGACACACGGGAGTCAGGGGCCTCCTCTCCAACCACCAGATGAATGGAGGCCGCAAGCAGGAGTTCCAGGGAAAGGCCAGAAGGGAGGATGTACCACTGTGAAGCTTCCCTAAGCACCAGCTCTTCATGACCACCCAGACAGGGCCACCCTACAATGAACTAAGTCAAGGGCTGGATGCTAAATTTGAGAGAAGGGTCCCAGATCTGGGAATCTGGGAGGCCCAAAGCAGTAGAGGGGTCAATAATCAAATGGGGAGATGTCCCAGAGAGGGGATGCGGTGTGTGTCTGGTCACAGAGAAAGGGAATGGGTCAGCCAGGACCAGAGTCACACAGGGTCACTTTGCAGCGCGAGGGGGCTCTGATGTCGGTTTGCCTTCCGTAAGTGGGAAGCAAGAACTGTTCCTGAAATCAATTCCGAGCCCTGTGGCCCACTCGGAACTTGAGTGCTTAGCACTTGGGTTCCTGGATGGACCTCGGGGAGACAAAGCCCACAGATGCACTGCACTTGATCCTCACAACTGGAATGAGTTAACGTGTGTACAGCATTGAAACTGCGCTTGGTTCCTGGGCACCCGAGAAGTATTAACTAGTGTGATGCTCACTCAGTGAGGGGACAAAGTCTCATGGCACACTCAGGTTCACGGTCATTGCACCGGGCTGGTCTCACTCTGGGGTCCCTTCCCAACTTGGCTGATCCCGGAAGAGAGGAGTGGGCTCAGATGGGGCTCAGGGAACACCTCCCAAGGTGGAGGGGACAGTATTCCTTTGCTCAACAGTGGATCTATCAGATTTGGGCACACACGTATATTTACACATCACAAAAGTTATCATTTGCCTAAATCTGCCTGTGGATTCACACACTCACACACACACACCATCCCACATCCACATCTTCCATGAAAACCAGCAGGAACTGCACATTTTGAGGACCCAATTAGGCTCAGTGTGTATTTGACAACCTTTCAACCTCCAAGAAGACATTTATTTTTACAACGCTCTCCAGCTGAGAAATTACTAGGTTCCCGCTCCTCCCTGAATCATCTTGGCATCAGGAGGCACCAAGGTGTACCCGGGAGTGAGGAAGGGGGACCCACCTGGTGAGGCTTAGCAGTGGCTGTCGTGACCACTTGGAAAGCGGGTCTTGGGGGCATGGGCTGTCCAAGGAGGGGACAAGTCCTGAGCTCCTTGGGAGCCTGAAGAACCCACTCCCAGCCCAGGTCGCCCACAGGATGGATAATTCTGGAGGACTAAGCACCTTTTCCACTTTCCATCATCCTTCAGCCGCTTGCAGCCACCCTGGGAGGCAGGTGTGTGTCTGGGGTGGGGGTGCTGCCCATCACATGGATAAGGAAACTGAGGCCCAGGCCAGAGAGGCCTGTGACCTGCCCTACAGCCTCATCACACAAAAGGACTCCACCTGGGACACTCCCACTTCCTGCTTTGCGCTGCCCCACTTGGTACTCTCTGTGTCAGGTCACTTGGAAAAGCGAGGCCAGTCGGGGAAGGAGTTTCGGAGTTCGGGGACCAGGGAATGGGAACAGAGCATGGGAAACAAAAATAAAGAAAGCCTTCCTTGGTGATGAGGCAAGAGGAGCATGCATGTCGGCCCAGGTCAGACGGCTCGAGAGTCCCCTGGCCTTCCAGAGAGGCCCCAGCCCACCTCGTCATTAGGTTCTGTCTGCAGGCATTCTCTCATCAGTCACATCTCACCATCACCAGCTTACCTCTCTCCCAAGGGCTTCCTCTTGCCTTGCCTAAGAGACTAGGACTTCACATCCTTGCGGAAGAAAAAGAGGTAGACAGTGATATGTTTTCCCACAGATGGCAGACCTTGACTCCTGGAGCCACTTAGCTTTGTCAAGGTCCAGCATCTGTGCACATGAACGAGGTCTCCAGCATCAGGACCAGCGGGGCATTCCTGGGCAACGACACCAGAGCCCCTGGAATTTCACAGGTATTTCATAGTAGGTCTCTCATTCACTAACATCTTCCTACACTACCGTCTTCCTATGGCTGAAATCAAGGCACCGGTGGACCTTCCCCTGGAGTAGAGACAGTGTCTCTGATTGTAAGTTACAAGTGAACGACCATAGCTTCAACATCAGTCTCTCTTTGTCCCTTGCCCCACTAAATGTCATGGTGAAGTTGTCAGGGTGAAAGCTGTTCTCAGAAAAATGCCACCCCATCACAGCCTTGGGATGGGGGTACCAAGGAGAACATGTAGTCTGGATGGCTCTGTCTGCACCTCAGACTCAGCTACCTCACAAGCAGCAGGTTGGCAATTAGCAAAACAGCAATAGGGTCGTAGCCGGGGACAACTGCCACGGTTGTGCCAGTGCTGACACGGAGGGTCAAGCCTGCTTCTCCCCCACCAGGGTCCCCGCGTAGGCAGGAGCTCTAAACATTTTAGGAAAACTTGGCCAATCACTGCCGTGAATCTTTACTGCCTGGACAGATTAAACCCAGGCCCCAAGTGGCTTCCCCAGTTGACAATTTTTCTTTCAAAAAGGCAGAAGTTGCTGTGAGCCAAGTTCTTGCAGCCGAATTCCTGGATACAGTTTCCAACTATTCCAATCAGCCGGCTCTGCGGTGGGGCTGGGATTTCAAGCTTGCCACAGTATGAAGTCCAGTTTGGGCTATATTCCCTTCCCTCTCGCAGCGTGATGAAGGTTTCCCCGCAAAATCAAAAGGCTTACTGTCAAGTTTTCGATTGGTCTGGGCTCCGCACTATCATGTGTGTGGTGATGGGAAGGAATATGAATGCGGTGCCAGCTCTACCATGGGGCCTGGAGGCCTCGTCCAAGCCGTCCAGGGACCTCATGAAAGTGGAACGGAACTCTTTGCACGTATATTCCAACTAATGAAATTCCCCAGACGCGCCACAGTGTGCAAACCCAGTGTAAAAAAGAACAATGGCTGGATAAAAATCGAGGCAAGTCCACCGAGCACGCTGAAGACAAACCAGTGATGCTGCTGATGCAAGGGGAGGCCAAGCCCAGAGCCTGCCCCCCTCCACCTCTTCTTTTCTGTCTCTCTTTTCTCCTTTTGCACTTGGAACCTAATGTAAATAAGTCACCACATTTCTAAGGGAGGAGGGCTGCTCTTTACTTGCATCAAATATATTGCAAGTTCACCCAAGGAGGCTGATGGTTTGGAATAACACACAGATGATACTCTGGGCCCAAACTGATGGATATGTCTTACTTCTCTTTTGTCCCTTTAAACCATGGTATGTGTAGGCAGGTATATAAACCAGTGCTGTGCTGGAGCCAGCTCATATTGGCTCCTAAGAGCAGATCACGTGCTTCTCTTCCGAACCTCATGTTCAGTGAAGTCGGATTGGTGGGAGCATTTACACCACAGAAACTGACGAACAGAATTCTTTTTTTTTTCTTTTTCAGACAGTTCATTATTAAATATTTATCAGTATATTCCATTACTGATGTGTGTATAGATGGATGGATAAATAGATGAATGGATGGATGGAGATAAATACATAGACGGGCTTCCCTGGTAGCTCAGCTGGTAAAGAATCCACCTGCATTTTGGGAGACCTGGGTTCGATCCCTGGGTTGGAAAGATCCCCTGGAGAAGGGAACAGCTACCCACTCCAGTATTCTGGCCTGGAGAATTCCACAGGCTGTTAAACCATAGGGCTGAAAAGAGTCGGACATGACTGAGCAACTTTTACGTCACACATGTATATCTATATTTTTAGATGGATATACATATATGGGCTTCCCAGGTGGCACTAGTGGTAAAGAATCCACCAGCCAGTGCAGGAGGTACAAGAGACGAGCATTCGTTCCCTGGCTCGGGAAGATCTCCTGGAGAAGGAAATGGTGACTCACTCCAATATTCTTGCCTGAGAAATCCTATGGACAGAGGAGCCTAGCAGGCTATGGTCCATGGGGGTCACAAAGAGTCAGACATAACAAAGTCTGAGCACACACGCACACACACGTCATACATGCATATATCTATAGATACGGACAGAGAAAGATTGCAGGCACAGATTAACCATGAATGTCTGTTCCCCCTAATTCATAATTTCTCTTTAAATATTCTTTGAACGCAATACTAAAACCAGGGGTTCAAATGAATCTGTATGTTTTTATAATAAAAAAGAAAAACCAACCTGTTCTCCTCCAACATAATAGCAATAGCTAAATTGAATCCTTTTTGCCAGGCATTAACTTTCTCCTGACTGCAAATTCGCTGCACTTGTATTTTCTTCCATCCCCAGAATTAAACACACTTCTAATTTCTCACTTCAGGTGCATTAAGTGTGGTATAGGGCACAAATGAATAATTTTATTGGTAATAAGTTTTATAATCCATGCAGCACTTGCTGAAAAGGATGCGTTCTGGATACATTCATTATTTCTCCTGATTTGAAGACCACGGGATTGCAGCCTCCCTGCTCACTGCCTCTGGTAATTGCTGCCTATTTTCTACTGGTTTGAGGCCCGACTGACAATTCAGGCACATGGCTCTGCTTTATGTGGATAAATTATAATAACCAGTTTATCCGATTATTACTTTTATTAATTTAAGAAACTATACAACATTGGTGAGTGGTTTCTGTCTCCTGCAGACAGAAGTTAGCCTGCCAGCTTAATGGTGCCATGAGGACTGGAACATGTTGCTAAAAGTAACAGCTCAACACACTCTTCTAAAATTATGCAGATAAAAGGTGATGGGAAAAAGCATGGTGGGGAAGTAAGCTGAGTGAGATGGAGAGAGGAAGAGCAAGGAAAAGACCAGAGAATTTTCAGGACTTTCCTGGTGGTCCAGTGGCTAAGATTCTGTACTCCTAATGCAGGGGGCCCAGGTCTGATGCCTGATCAGGGAACTGGATCCCATAAGCCGCATCTAAGACCAGGCACAGTCATACATACATGAACTAAAATTAGAACTACCATATAATCCAGAAGTTCCACTATAACAAACAACAAAAGAAAGACCAGAGACTTCTCGGTTGGCTTTAAAATTGCTTGGATAGTTAAGAACAAGGTTTTGAGATCAGACAGACCTGATTTCGGTTCCAGCCAGCCCACTAGATCCATGTAATCTTAAGTCAAATCTCTGATCCTCTGTTTCCTCATCAGTAAAATGGAGAAACAACACCTTCCCCTTAGGACTCAGGAGGATCAATGAGATACTGTATGTATAATGCACGGCAACTGCTAAGCACCCAGTGGGCAGCAGCTGTTGACCCTTTTGGGGCTTCCACACTGGAAAGGAAGCCAGGAACGTCTTTGTATCAGGTTAAGAACTATCAAAATGTACAGAGTTTGGAGAGAAGATGTCTGTGGTTGTCATGGCAACCAGGGGTGAGTTCCCCACCAAGAGAGGCATTTGAGGAAAGCTGAGTATTTGTGGAAGAGGCTCATGAATGGAGACTTGTGAATGGATTCTAGGATCAAATTAGATGACTTGAGGTTCTAGGATTCTTGTCAGCTGGACTTTCCTGGTGGCTCAGACAGTAAAGAATCTGCCTGCAGTGTGGGAGACCGGGGTTTGATCCCTGGGTTGGGAAGATCCCCTGCAGAAGGGAATGGCTACCCACTCCAGTATCCCTGCATGGAGAATTCCATGGACAGAGGAGCCTGGTGGGCTACACCCCCATGGGGTCGCAAAGAGTCAGAAACAACCGAGTGACTAACACTTTCACTTTCAAAGAGGAATTTGACCAAATTGCTCACATTCATTGAGTACTTACAATTCACTGGATACTTACACAACCACCCGTAGTTGTCAGCATTTTACATGTTTTCTCTCTTAACCTCTACAACAGCCCTATGAGAGAGATGTTCATTACCCTCATTTTCTTGATGAGGACACGGGACACAAGAGGGACAAGGGAGGTTAAGCAGCCTGTCCAGGTCATGCCGGCAGCAAGAGGCAGAGTCGAAACTCAAATGAAGTGATCTGCCTCCCAGAGCTGGGTCCTGAGCCCCTAAACCTGTCTGCATCACTCCCACCCATACCTGTGGACGACAGAGGATCAATCCACTGGCATTTGCCTGCACCCCAGCCTCCCCTGGCCTGCCCTGGCCTGCCACTGGACTCATCCATCTCACCAGCAAGGAGATTCCCACAAACTTGGGAATCCAAGCAAACACCTGAAACCACCACATCTGCTCAGTAGCCTCAGATCACGCCTTGGACAACCCAAGCTCATCCCCCACCATCTGACAGATGGAGGGAAAGCATGGCAGCTTTAGAAACCAGACCTCTTCCCAGCAGAGGACCATCCCAGTGGATGTGTGACACAGTGGTATTTACCAGCAGGCTCTTTACCAAGGTCTGCATTTTCCCAATAATTAAGAGCATCTGATACTTACACAAGCCCCTAACCTTTCCTAATACATGCACGCGCACACACACACACACACACACACACACACACGGCCAATGGCCTGCCCAAATGAGAATGCTGTCCATGTTTATCAAAAGCATGAATGCACTGGGATGTACCACATACACAAATGCAACTGAATTGTGGGTGTATCTGTCCTATTTATAATCATAATGGTAATAAGTGTTTAGTTGGATACCTTCCTTTCTTTGCAGTAAAGACTCACCTGGCCCTTGCAGTGGGAAGCATTTTGCTTTTTGCAAAAATAAGAACATATCAAAAAGAAGAGGAGAAAGAGGAAGAAGGAAATGACACACAAACTCCTAACCTTGAGATTCTGAATTTTTCTAATAATGAAGTGGTCTAGATGGACCCTCAAGTGGCCCACCCGGCTCCAGCCTTGAGTTAGACTCAGAGGCCAGAGCCAGACTCCTGTCAAGAGCATTTCTCTTCACAAGAGAAGACTTCTCTTGTTGTTTTTCAGTCACTAAGTCATGTCCAACTCTTTGCAACCCCATGGACTGTAGCACGGCAGGCTTCCCTGTCCTTCACTATTAAAAGGCCTCAAAACCGAACTTCGAAAGCCAGGCCTCCGTGCTACAGTAAAGGGGAAACTAGTCCCAGGTGACCCTGACAGCAAATGCTTCCTGGGTGAAGACAGGGGCAGCCCCCAACCCCAAAAACCACCCTGTCACTTTAGCCAGGGAGCCCTGGGCGTGGAGTGGTGGCACTGAGCTCTTGGGGCCTTTTGTACATAACCCCTGAATGTCCTTACTCACCCGACTCCCGAGCCAGCTGTCTGGAGCAAGGCACAGACAGGGTTGGGACACTGAGCCCACACCTGAGCAGCCTCTGTGTTCCTGGCCCCAGGAGCTACGCTTCTGCACAGTTTCTGGTCTGGGCGGGACACCCCCGCCCATCACGTCCTCCTCCTCTGTTCTAAATCCCCAGCATTCCGCCAGTCCCCCTCCCAGCTCTCCTGATTAACAGCCGGCCACCTCATTTAGAAAGCGAACTTTTCTCCGAGTTCCATCCTGTTCTTGAGGTTTCGGTTGGAAACTTGGCCTAGATGACAGCTGTGTGGGCCTCTCCCCAGCTCGACCCAGCAGGAGTTCTAATACACTTCATTCTGGGGCTGGTTGCTGCTTTTAATCTATCAGCACGGCGCCGCAGCTGCTGTAAGCTAGCTGAAAATTGTCTGCATACGGGGCGAACCGTTTGTAACCCTTTTCAGTGCAAGCGCGCACTTCAGCAGAAATGCACGGCCCGGATCTCCCATGCCTAGGAACTGTGTGGGTCCAGAGAGGCTAAGGTCTTCCCCTCTCCAACAGGAACTTCCTCACCACGAAAGCCAGGACACTTTTAGAAGCCTGAACCCACTGGCTTGGAAATTCTACCCTCCTGACTCAACTTCTTCACGAGCTTCAGCCAGAGCACCATGGAACCTGGTCACCAGGGCTGGACCCCAGGACTCCTCTGCCTGGCCCGTGGCTTTGATGCTTGATGAGAGGAGGGGCTTTCCTCCCCAAGGAAGCAGGTTCAGATTTGCAGGGAGCCTCCCAAAGGCTGTGCTCCCTTAGACCCAAGGAGGCCAGGCCCAAGGCAACGCCACCTGATTCTCAGTCTGCTGGTGCCGTCAACTGTAAAGCGCCTCTAGTTGATCCACTCAGTAGCGCTGAACCCAGCAGGCTCCACAGACACGGTGGGGAGGCAGGAGTTGAAACACTTGCCAAATATGAATAGTTCCCGTTCCTACAGAATAGCCAGTACCCGTCAGGCATTAAATGCAATTTTAGATGTCCACAGGGAAAGAGAAAAAAGGGAGAGAAATAGGAAAATAAAAAGGAAAGGGGAAGGATGAGTGGGAGAGAGAGAAGGGGATGGGAAGGGTGACTAGAACAAGGAAGGTGGTCCCACCAGAAAACATATCCCCCACCACCCCCCAACTCTGTCTCTACAGACCCCTCAGTGGTCAATGGACAAAGACCAGCCCTCTCTCCATTTGCAGTGAAGACGTTCTAAGGAGCTGTCACTCCCCAGCCCTCACCCCTAGACCTAATCGCTACGGAGGAGACAGGCTCCCCAGCTTTGGCACCAGGCACAGAGCCCCGAGGGCATTCACAGCCCCTGCTCCCTAAGCAGGTACACAGAGAGGGACGTCCCCTCTACCATCCAAGGACAGCCCAAGGTGGCTCCCTCCTTGGTCATCGGCCATTAGATTTCTGCTCACAGAGCAGCACCCACAGTCTGGGTCACCAGTCAGGGCAGTCTCCACACCCTGGGCCTAGAGCGGATGGGCGCAGATCACCCGGCCCCTCAGCGTCAGCCAGGCTCCAGCACTGGTTGGAGGGGGAGAGGCCCTTCCAGACGATGTGACTCAAAGAAGAGAAGGTCTGGAGGGGGGGCGGGCAGGGGAGGTGGGTCCACCTTCCAAACTCAGTCCGGCTCAAAACCCAGTCTTCTCTCAGAACTGATACAGCAGCAGCTGTATCTCTTTCATTTGAGTAATTATCATATAATTAAGTGCATGAATTACAAGAGAGCCAAGGCATTAAATTAAAATATTTAATGCTTGTAAATCTGAAAATGATTACTGTGCTGATGCGCAGCCAGTGAGAAGGGAGGCTAATGGCTCAGCGGCCAGCACTGGGAGGTAGTGGCAGCGACCAGCTTCACCTCCAAGGCGGGGTGGGGGCGGGGGAGGCGAGGGGAGGGCCGGGGGTGGAGATCGAGGGAGGGCGTCGGGGGAGGACGAGAGGGGTCAGAGATTGTGGGGGAGGCCGAGAGAAGGCTGAGTACTGAGAGGAAGGAAGAGGCCTGGTGGGGAGGGCTAGAGGGAAGGGAGAGGACTGGGGGGAAGGCTGATGGGGAGAAAGGTGGGGAGGACTGAGCAGGGGAGGCTGGGGGGAGGACGGAGGAGGAGGAAGAGCAGTGACTGGAGGAAGGACGGAGGGGGAGGACAGGGTGGGTAGGACGGGGAGGACCAGGAGAAGGACAAGGGAGGGCCCGGTGGAAGGCAGCAGACAGCAGGGGCAGCCAGTCTACAGATCTCACAGCTGACTCTCCCAGCGGAGAGAAGTAGAAGCATCGGTCCTAAAATGAGGGTGACATGTCGTGAAGCCCCGCCAAAGGAAACAAGGAGACAGAGTCAACTACCTGGGAAACCTCACAGGGTGTTTCGGGGTCTCCAAGGACAGGAAAAAGTAGGACCAGCCTTGATGACATCATTTAGGTGTACACCTTTACCTCTGGAATGTGTTCTTGCTCTAGTGGGGACAAACGAGGAAACCGAGGCACAGAAAGGAAGGGAGATTTATCCCAGGACCATGCAGCAAGTCAAAGCCGGGCTGGGACTCAGGCCAAGGCCTCTGACAACCTGAACTTCCACACCTGGGAAGCTGCGATGCGCTAGCTCACCTGGCTTCAGCTGGCTTTGATGTGACCCAGGATGGCATTAGCTGATCCTTTCATTTCCCAAACCAACCTGTCTCCCTCTTGGGAGAAAAAGGAGGTACAAAGCTCCCACAGCAATGCCCCATGATGCTGACAAACAGTTCCACAAAGAGGGAACAGGGGTGAGCTTTGGGTTTCTGCCCAGAAAACACCATCCACTACCCAGACAGAGCCAGGCTAGACAGATGCCCACAGGGTTCAAAAGGAAAAGCAAGACCTGCCATCTCAGTCACCATTCATGGTGGCCAGACAGGAATCAGACCACTGGTGGTTTGGAGCAAAGCTCCCATTCTCATCCTGGAATGGTCTCCAGGGACAGCTAGGGAGGATGCAGAGAGTGGACATCCAGTCCACATGCAAGAAAATCAATGCATGAGATGTCAGAAAACTAGAGAGGATGAAGGGGCTGCCTCTGCCCACATGGTCTCCACCAGAATTCACGATTTCGTGACTCAGAAGATCTTTCTTTCCCTGGACCCACCCCTCTGTGGGTGGCCAGCTTCTGACCTCTCACTTAAGAGCTCTGACTCATGACCTGCAGAGGAGAGATCGCCCTTACTCCTCCTAAAGTGAAGTTTACTTTTATCCCCAGTTGGTGTCTATTTTCCCTTCTGGGAACAACTAGTCAGATGTCCTTTGAGGAATCTCCACCAGAGGTTGACCTTGACCCTACCCCCACCTCTACCTCCTAGCTCTGCCCTAAGTGAGCATGTGACCCAGGCCTGGCCAATCAGAGTATCCCATGCTTCTGGAAAAACGAATTGGTTCAGGGATGAGCATGTGACCAAGACCTGGCCAATCAAGCCAATCTTCAGATTAAGGATAAAAGACCCTTGCCCGTGAGGTTGTTGAATTACAATGATGTACGTCTGGAGGGACTGGTGGCCATTTTTCTCTTCCTGGTGAAGCCATGTCCTGAGAGTGGGACCACCTGGGCCTTGAGAACTTCCCCTTTCAGGCCAGTGAGCCCATTTCCTTGGTTCCTTCTGAAGCCAGTATAAGGCAAGGTCCCGACTCTCAAGGTCCAGACAACTCAAGTCCTGACAAATGTGCCTCTCAAGCCTTCAATTCCTCCCAGAATCGTCTCTCTCCCTGCCCCCCACTGCCTTACAGTATCAAGTACAATGATGGACTCAACTAATGCCTGAATGAATACAACATTCCCTGCTCAGGCAAATCCTTTGGGTTGATTGATGGTTCCCAACCACCTCCCACCCCCAGTTCTGTCCCTGATGGCCTCTCCTAAACACTGAAATTCACAAGCTGCCAGACGGTGGAAGAGCTGGTATTGGAGGTCACTCTGCTTGAGCCCCTATGGGCCATAGGCCTTGTGTCCCAAAACACACAGGGAGCTCCTTGAAGGCAAGGACCTCATCACAGCCGCCTCCTGTAGTCCCCACAGATGGTCACAGGGCTTCCCATGTCCAAACCTTTGCTCTCCATGTCCCCTGTTGGAATGACCAGGGGAGTCAGACTGAACCTCACCAGCACCTTCTGGAAAGTTTTTGCAGAATACACTCCCTCCAAAGACACTGGTCCCTCTGAGTCATTCCCCCAGCTTTTACTGTGCATACCACTGGTGAGTGATAATTTTTCCAGAACTCACTCACTCCCCTCCACCTCCACCTGCCAGCACGCTACTTCAAGTCCCATCTTTTCTGGTCTATAGGACAACAACCTCCTAACTGGGGCTATGAGCCTGTCCTGTATGAACTTTTATGGGCTTCCTGGAGAAGGGAGCTGCTAAGGGTAAGACTGCTGGCGGGGGTTGGGGGGGGGGAGGTGCGGGGCGAAGCACAATAGAGACTTTCCAGACCTGTGGACAATCCCATGAGACTGTAGATGAGAGCATGATCTGCACAGAGCAGATGCCCAACAAGGGTCAGGGCGGGAAGGCGTGCCTTCCTGAGTGCTGGCATGGCAAGTAAAAAGAGTAGCCAAGGAGTCCCACAGGCCTGCGTACAAAACCCAGCCCCAAGTGTTCTGGTTCCCTCTATGGCCTCTGCTGGCTGACATTGAGCACCTTCATTGCAGGGCTTCGCTGGTGGCTCAGTGATAAAGAATCTGCCTGCCAATGCAGGGGACACGGGTTCAATCCCTGAGCTGGGAAGGCCCCACATGCTGCGGAGCAGCTAAACGCGCCACAACTACTGAGCCTGTGCTCTAGAGCCCGGGAGTCACAACCGCTGAAGCCCACAGTGCCCTAAAGCCCGTGCTCCACAACAAGAGACACCACCGAAACGAGAAGCCCACACGCCGCAGCTAGAGAGCGCGGCTCGCAGCAACTTGTGAAAAGCCTGAGCAGCAATGCAGACCCAGCACAGCCCAACATGCAGATAAAGTTATGTTTTTAAAAAAGTCCGTAAACCTTGAAGACACAAGTAATAGCAAGCTCGTTATGACAGTCATGAAAAATGGATGTGAAGTGCCTGCTCTGGGCTTTCTACGACACACAGAAGCACCCGACAAGAGGCAACTACTATCATCGTTGTGGTGGCCGTGAATGTCCCCAGCCTGACAGGGGAAGTGACTATAGAAAACACCAGCAGTTTAAATGAGCCTTTCTAAACTGAAAACTTAAATACAGGAGTAACAAAACCCAACATGTAATGTGCTTACTATGTATCAGGTACTGTTTAAGTGCTTTCCATTTATTAAACTCACTTAATCCTAGGAGAAGAGTAGTAATTCTTATTATCCCAGTTTACAGAGAAGGAATTAAGCACAGGCCCACAGGACCCAGGTCTGTTGCAGGGCTGGCCAGGACCAGGAGCCAGCCTGTGCACTGCCCCTCCTCTCCTTCTCAGCTGTCTTAAGCTATGGACTGAAAGTGACAGAAAAGCGAAATACAACAAGAGGCTCCTCACCCGTGCTCCCAGAAAATATGCCGGGAAGAAAGATCACTCTGAGATGCACTTGAGGCTCAGCCTTCCCAGGTGGCTCAGGCAGTAAAGAATCTGCCTACAATGTGAGACCTGGGTTTGATCCCTGGGTTGGGAGGATCCCCTGGAGAAGAGAATGGCAACTCACTCCAGTATTCTTGCCTGGAGAAATCCATGGACAGGGGAGCCTGGTGGAAGACAGCCTAAGGAGCTGAAAAGAGTCAGACACGACTGACTAACACATACTTGGTAAAAATAAAAGGCCCTGAGCAATGGGACAAAATCACCCAGCCTCAGTGTACCTCTATGCCATGGTGACCCTTTAAAGAAAAGCTGCTGGGAACTATGCCTTTTCATTCATGATCTTATTTAATCCTCACAGCAGCCCTGTGACATGGGTATTACTATCCCCACTTTACAGATGAGAAGGCTGAGACTCAGAGAGGTTAAATGACTTTGCTGTGGTGGCAGAGTACAAGAGAGTTGGACATCAAAGCCTGTAATGGTTCTAGTAAATCACGCCATCTGAGTAGGGGGTTACTTGACTATTTATTCTTTTCCCTCTTCTCTTTTTTCAAGCTCATGGGGAGCCAAGCAAGGTGCCTGTTAATAAAGAATGAAATAGTTTGCTACAATTTGCTCCATAACGGTATGCTTAATTACCACAAACTCTTCTCCAACCAAATCACTTAATTGAATTCAGATAGCATGTTTTATGTTATATATAATATTTTGCAAGTTAGCCCTCTTTGGGGAGTGTATCGATTGAGGAGGAAAACAGATGTTCTGGAAGATGTTTCCAGATTAGGGCGGGACGGGACAGCTGCAGAGTTGAAAGGATTATACAAGTGCAGAGACAGTTGTGACACTGAGGCGCAGGCAGGCTTCACTTTGCTTTTCATCCAAAAGCCTCACCCCCACTGCATTCCTCATCCCTGACCTGCACCACAACTGCGTCAGCAGTGGCTTCCAGGGCCAGCGTCTCTACCGCTCACACTGCCCCTGGTTGTGACTGCTGAGCAAGAGGCAGGCAAGAGGGTCAGAGACATGGCTGTGTAAGGTCTCCTGGAGCTGATGGGATAAGCACAGGAGGGTTAAAAGGGCAGATACTGCACTCTCCCTTATCTGGAGGGACTCTAATTGGCCAGAGCTTTCCCAGGAAGGCTCTGAGCATCCTTTAATAGTCACCCATTTGTTTGTTTATTCAACAAACATTTGCTGCTCCTTGGAAGAAAAACTAAGACAAACCTAGACAGCATATGAAAAAGCAGAACACATCACTTTACCAACAAAGGTCCATATAGTCAAAGCTCTGGTTTTTCTAATACTCATGTACGGATGTGAGAGTTGGGCCATAAAGAAGGCTGAGTGCCGAAGAATTGATGCTGTCCAATTGTGGTGCTGGGGAAGACTCTTGAGAGTCCCTTGGACCTCAAACCAGTCAATCCTAAAGAAAATCAAACCTTCCAATATTCGTTGGAAGGACTGATGCTGAAGCTGAAGCTCCAATAATCTGGCCACCTGATGTGAATAGCCAACTCATTGGAAAAGACCCTGATGCTGGGAAAGATTGAAGGCAGGAGGATACGTGGGTGACAGAGGGTAAGATGGTTAGGTGTGAGCAAACTCTGGAGACAGTGAAAGACAGGAAAGCCTGGCATGTTGCAGTCCACAGGGTGGCAAAGAGTCAGACACAACTTAGTGACTGAACAACAACAATAACTGTGCCATTCATATATTCATTCATTAAACATTTACTGAAGGTCTACTGCCTATCTTTTTTATTCATTCATTCAGTAAGGAGGTATCAGAAGTCTGCAGTGTGCAGAGCCCCAGGTCTCAGAGGCACCTGCCCATGTGGAGTTCACAGTCCAGAAGAAAGGAAGACATTCATCACTGGATGCAGTGAGATACCACCTCCGTGCAACCTGAGGGGTGGAGGCACATGAGGGTAGAGAGAGCTGGCTAGAACAGCACCAAGCACACCATTCAGAGCAGGGAGGGCAGGTGCTAAATAGGAGGCGGGAATCCCCAAGGCAGAGGGACGGGCCACCCAAAGGCCTGCCCCTAGGAAAGGAGAGAGAAGGCCAGCATGGCTGGAATGGGGACAGAGTGGAGGCAGGTTTAGAGACAAGCTGGTGTGCATGGGGCAGGGGGAGGCTGCTGACCTGATTGGGCCTGGGGGCTGTACTGAGGGTCTCTACCTAAGGATGATGGGGAGTCACATTCAGAAGGCCTCATCAAGTCCAACATAGACAACAAGTTAGGAGTTGGGGAAAAAGAATAATTCCAGAAGAGCAAGGAGGATGCCAGGTTCTGTGCCAGACGCTGGGGGTTCAGAAATGAAAAAGACTCGGCCCCTCCCACTAGAATCAGCAGTCACTCCAAACACACTAACAAGTCGGCAGGTGGTTGCAATCCTGGGAGACTAGCACCTCATGGGGCAATTTGGTTTCTGAATGTATAATATTATTTCCTGCTTTATCTGGTCAATATTTATTTTGAAATCACAAACAACATTGAAGAGGAGGGTGAACGTTCTGGTTCATTCAAAAAAATATTTAGTGAGCACCTACTATGTGCCAAGTCCTATGCGTCCTATGGCGGAAACAGCAAGGTTTAAGGCCTTTTAACCAAAGTCAGCCCCAATAGGCTTTCTAGGCCTTTCATTCGTAACATGCACCTTAGGCAAATGAAACTGATGAATCTGTCCACTTCCAAAGCAGGACCCGTGTGTCAGGTCCCGTGCAGCAAGCTGGGCTGAAGATGAGGCAGACCTGCTGTGGCCTGCGACCTGCTTGAGCAAACAAGAGCCAGACACATGATGATGTGAGACTAGAGACAACAAAGAGTTCTGCAGAAGGACATCCCACCCCAGTAGAAGACGGAAGCAGATCTCATGAGTGAGGTGGAGCGGGGAGTGGGGGGTACTAGAGCGAGGCACAGAGTGTGGGAACGGTTTCCGTGGAGGATTAAAGAGCATCATGCTGGTGAAGGCATTTTGGGCAAGGAGACCAGCATGTGCAAAAATGTGTCAAGGTGTCTGGAGACAGCAAATTACCTGCTCAAGCTGGAGCACAGGTTGGGAACAAGAGGGTCTTAAGGTTGATGAATAGACTGGGAACAAGCATGGACTACAACCAATGGCAGAACGAAATTGTCGGCTTTTTGCTGCAGGCAGTGGGAGCCATTGGACTCTTCTGAGTGGAGAAGTGGCATGATTTGGCGTGGCACACTTTCAGAACATGAATCACAGCACAGAGCTAGGAGATTGAGCAGAGACCAGGTGATTTAGCAGTATCACAGCTCAGAGGGACACAGACAGGACTGTGGATGGAGCGGGTAGCAGGAAGTCCAGCCTCCTCACAAGGCACAATGGGGAGGACGCCTGGCACCGGAAGGGAAGGGAGAGGAGGACCCATGCAGAGCTGTGGGTGGACTAGATCACTGTCAGGGTCTCATCTCAACAGTATCTTGAAGACCATGGCCAGCTCATGTGACCAGATGTAAAATGATATGCAAACTTCTATGAGAATGACAGAAAAGGCCTGGTACATGGGAGGCTCTTCATAACGCTGGGAGTGTGTATGCACAGCTGCGTGCCCAGTTGTGTCCAACTCTTTGTGACCCCATGGACTGCAGCCCCTCAGGCTCCCCTGTCCATGGAATTTTCCAGGGAAGAATACGGGAGTGGGTTTCCATTTCCTACTCCAGGGGATCGTCCCAACCCAAGGATTGAACCTGCAGCTCCTGCGTCTCCTGCACTGGCAGGTGGATTCTTTACCACTGAGCCACCTGGGAAGCCAAAGGGTGGGGTCAATAGATGAGTGATGAAATGGATAGATGATGAATGGGTGGGGATGGATGGATAAACAGATGAGTGAGTAGATGGCCACTTGAACACTTGGATGGATGCACGGGTATGTGGAGCTTGAAGAGCTCTCAATTCCCAAAGCCAAAGTGAAAGTGAAAGTCGCTCAGTCACTCACAAAGTCCGACTCTTTGTGACCCCATGGACTTTACAGTCCATGGAATTCTCCAGGCCAGAATACTGGAGTGGGTAGCTTTCCCTTCTCTGGGGGATCTTCCCAACCCAGGGATCGAACCCAGGTCTCCTGCCTTGCAGGCAGATTCTTTACCAGCTATGCCTCAAGGGAAGCCCTGTCATGCAAATAGGAAAGGGTTTAATACAGGGAATTAAGAGCTTTTCACAACTCTGGAAAAACTGCAGGAAGGATGGTGGTTGGGATCTCTTTCAGGAAATCTGGAAGTACAGGGATCACAAGGAAGCTACGGTCACTGATCTCAGCTGCGTTTCTGGAACCTAAAGACCAAAATCAAGGAGCCAAGGTGAGAAGTGAAGGATGAGAGATGACAGAAGGCAGGAGGGAAGGAAGGGGGATAAGAGGCTGCATAGTGGACCGGCAGATTCATGGGTGGGTGGGTGGGTGTATGAGTGGGTAGATGGATGTGTGTGTTGACAGTAATTCCTAGCAGAACACAGCTGGTGGATGCTGGGAGACTCCAGACTGGTAAAGGTACTCTAGGATGATAAACCTTGGGCTCCCCCCCCCACCCCCCCAGTTAGCTTACTCATAACTTCCAATTGAAAGCTTTTCTCTCCGAGCCCTGCCCTCAGCTTTCAGAGAGACAGTCTAACAGAGAGATAGTCTAATCTGAAAGTCTAACATTCAGATTTCTGACTCTCTGAAATCAAGAGAGCAGTGTTAGTCGCTCAGTCCTGTCCAGCTCTTTGCAACCCCATGGACTGTAGCCCACCAGGCTCCTCTGTCCAGGGGATTCTCCAGGCAAGAGTACTGGACTGAGTTGCCATGCCCTCCTCCATGGGATCTTCCCAACTCAGGGACTGAATTTGAGTCTCCCACCTTGCGGGCTGATTCTTTACAGTCTGAGCCACCCGGGAAGCCTGGCTGCTTACTAATTCCAGTTTTGCTCTGACTTGCGGTGTAGCCTTACACCAGGCCCCTCCCCTCTCTGGACTTCTCTGTGTCACTCAGCACAACAAAAGAACAGTACTGGGTCTGGGACGCCTGCGTGCCCTCTATCCCCCTGCACCCTCACTCACACCTTATAAGCCAAGCCTCGCCAATCTACAAGGTTTCATTTGCAAGCTGAGCGCTACTTGCCAGGTGACCTTGAAGGACAGTGGTTCTATAACTTTAGAAAGCACTGGAATCAGCTGGAGGATCCATTAGAACACAGATTGCTTGTCTTCACCCCAGAGTTTCCAGTTCAGTAGGTCTGGGTGGGGCCAAGATCCTGCATTTCTAGCAAATTTCCAGGTGACGCTGACGCTGCTGGTCTTGGAAACTCTCTCTGAGAGTTATCTAGGCATCCCTGTGGGCTACTTCCCTGACAGTCTGTGCTGAAACCTAGTAGGTATCCCACCTGGGGGCTGCTCACCCTGCCCCACGCATGGGGCCTACTGGAGTGCTGTCCCATCAGGGCACCCAGGGACAAGCTCAAGACAGGTTGAGGGGGCCGGCCACAGCCCTGCAGTCATCCCTGAGTCCATTTTCCCTCCACGGTGCTCCCGCCCAGCTCCCTCTTTCTCTCTCTTCATCTCTCTCCGAGCCTGTGAGAGCACAGTGCCTTCTGCCGCCTGCGCGCCGCCTGCCCCTGCCGCCCTCAGAACAGCTGTGGGCTTAATTATCAAAATAACATTTTAATAGTCTCATAACTGAACTCCCTTCAAAACATGCCAGCCGAGGAGGCGGGAAGGATTCTTTTTAGCACCTCTTCCCGCCCGACTTGCTAATCGGAGGCATTTAAGCTGCCAGGAGGCCCAGATGCCCAGCCCTACCCACGGAGCGCCTCCGCCCCACCCGTCACGGGCGTGGCTCCCCCCACGTGGAGCACACCGGTGGGAGTCTGAGCCAGGAGTCATCACCGGCCCCCACTGCTCCCGCCTTTGGAAAGGAAAAGCCACCCATTCCCACAAACACAGCCATCACTCAGGAAAGTGGATCTGCTCAGAGAACTTAGGCAATTCATTTGCGATCACCAGGGGTTTTACTTGCTTTTAACACCTTTTTTTTTTTTTCAAATTAAAAAAAATTGCTATCACAAGCATTAACTCTGGCTTCCCCTTTCCCTGCTACTCCATGTAATAATTCTATAGGGAGTCCTAGCTGGTATTTAGCTCCTGAGTTAAGCTCCACTAAACAAGCCCAGTGCAAGAGTAGCATCACAAATCATAGTGTTTTATCCTTCCAGTCACCACAGCCCCCTTCTCTCTCTCATTCTTAAAGCCAGCTAACATTGCATTTATCCAGTGCCCACTATGCCTGGGCTGTGTGCTAAAGGACCAAACCCATGTTATATGCTATTACATGGGATCCGTGTTCTGCAGCCCAGGGAGAAAGGCCCAACTATTAGTATGATCCCTGCTTTACTCAGGAGGATACTGAAGCCAAGAGAGGCTCTCCCCTCCAGGTGCCCTGCCAGCACCAGGGAGCCAGGCTGGGGAGCCAGGCAGGTGCGCTTTTAGCAAGGGCACCATCCTTCCTTGGTGTTGGCCCTGCATGAACTGTCTTCTAAGGCCAGAGCTTCTCAAACTTGGTAAGTATGTGAACCACCAGGGGCTCTTAAAAATGCAGGTTCCAGTTCAGTAGGGCTGGGGTAAGGCCTGGGATGTTGTGTTTCTAGAACACTCCTAGGTGATCCAGATGGTGCTGGTAGGGGCGAGGCTCTGGGAGGCAGGGCCCAGGGAAGGCCTAGGCCAGCACCCCAAGTCATTAGACCGGAGAGGCCAAGAGAGGCCTGAGAGTGCGGGGCCTCCTCCCGCAGCTCAGTCTTGGGCTGGGGGCCCTGGCTCTCTCCTGTCCCTCGGACCATCACCCCAGGTGGTAGCCCCAACTCCCAGGAGAGAAAGAGGAGGGGGCACTATTTCAGAGACCAGTATGCTCCCCCTGCCCATCTGGCTTTTCAAATTCCACGCCCAGCCATAGAATAAGAAATCACCTTTGCTCTCTGAAGGAAGCTGTCAGAACCAGCCAACCCTCCCTTGGCCCTCATCAGATTCCCTGTGGCCTACGCTGAGCACCTACTATGTAGCAAGACAGGCGCTGTGGGAACATGGGGCAGGTTGTGGCACCTGTAAACAGGCACCGACCGGTAGACAAGGGGGAATTGCTGCCATCTAAGGTTCTGGGTGGGCTCACCGTGGGGACCAGGAACACACAGGCAAGAGCACAAGCTGGGTTGGGCTGGGCACTGCCAGTCACCCTGGGCCCTGGGGGAATCAAGTCCATTTAATATTAGACACAGGGGACCCTTTATTATTTTATTTATTGTTTTATCCTGGACATGAGACTGGGCTTCCCTTGTGCTCAGCTGGTAAAGAATCTGCCTGCAATGTGGGAGACCTGGGTTCAATCCCTGGGTTGGGAAGATCCCCTGGAGAAGGGAAAGGCTACCCACTCCAGTATTCTGGCCTAGAGAATTCCATAGACTGTATAGTTTATGGGGTCGCAAAGAGTTGGACACGACTGAGCAACTTTCACTTTCACTCATTAGGGTGGGCACAATGGCATAAACTTGGGGACTCAGTAGTCCATCAAGCTTCTGGCTAAAGGGACTTGGCCCATAGCAACCCCTAACCCATGGTCAGCCCTCAGCAAACTGGCCACCAGCCCATCAGAAAACCAGTTCTACTCAACACCCCCTGGAGACCACACAGATAGACAGACAGTACAGCAATAAGCAACTGAGTACCAAACCACCCAGGCAGACAACAAGACCTGGGAGCAGGCCAGCTGCGAAGGCTCTCTGCCGGAGGAGCGCTTTGAGCCATCTCTAGGAATGGGGGTGATCTGTAACCACAGCAGTCATAACATCAGATCTTTATCCACTCATCACCACTCGGTGGCACACAGTTCTAAGCAGGCTCCTTACTTAGCTTGTTGAATTCTCAGGACCACCTGAAAGGGGCGGAACCACCATCACCACTATCTTACCCCACGGAGCTCCCACGACTTGCCCACAGTCACCCGGCTGGCAGGCAGGGAGCAAAACAGAGATGCAAACCCAGGCAGAGGCCATGTTCTCAACCATCTGGTTGTACAGAGGCCAAGGCCCCTAGAGGCCAGCATCTCCAGAAATACAAAGGGAGGGCTGGTACCCCATGTGAGCTGTGCCAAGACCCAAGGGAAGTGGGGGCAATGTTGGCAAGGCAGTGGTAGGGCAGTCCCACGCCCGGCAGATCGTGCAGCAGGTAAGAACAGGGGATCCAAGGCCCAGAGGTGACTGAGGAGCTTGGCTGAAAGTCTTGTCAGCAGCCCCCGGCAGTCCCCAGCCGTCCTCGATAGGGAGGGGGTATCTTCTGGGCCCCGATGACGGCCCTGTTGTAGGAGCAGTTCTCTTTGTCCTTCCCCCATGGTGGGCGAGAGTGGCCCCTCTAAGGCATAAGGTCTCTGGTTTCTATTTGCCGGAAGAGACCCAGCTCCCAGCCACCCCAGACCAGGTCTGGTCCTGAAACTGCACTCAGATCACAGTCAAGGTCTCTACCTGCTTGGCTGGGACACGGGCCTGGCACAGACCGTGGCGGGGATGGGGTCCCAGCGCGGGCATTGGGAGGAACAGTGTCAACATTAGGAGCTCGGGGAGGGCAGGAACTACAGAGACAAAGCAACAGAATTCCCAAACCCCCACCTCTCCAGGCAGGGAGCCGGGCATGCCATTGTCCACAGCCTGTGGAGCCACCCAGTCCCAGCAAACAGCCCCTGGGACGGGACAGGAATCTGAATCTCTGCCTGCAAGTGGCCGCCTGCCCAGGACCCCCCACCCCCCTCAACCACAAGCCCCTCTCCTCCCCTGGTGGAGGCCTCTCTCCAGCCCCAGCCAGGCTGCCCCATCTTGCTGTCTGAGCTGGGGAAGGGCCTCTTGCATTCGTGAAGCCTCTTCTTCATTTCCTCCACCTCCTTGTATGGCACTTTCCAGAACAGGATATTAAGGGAAGAGAAACCGAGGGCTTTCGGGGTTTTTCGTCTCTGCTCCAGGGAAAAACAGACACTCATCCTTGTCTGAAATTGCTTCACTCTGCGAGCCCGTGGGCCGCGGGAGCCCTCCCGCCACAGACAAGCAGAAAATAGAGTTTGTTTCTCCATCTCCCAGCCCCCTGCGCCTCTCGCCTGCCCTCCCTCCAGCTTCCTTGCTCCTCTCCGCCTGGCTCGCGGCTGGGGGGGCAGGCAGGGCAAGGTGGGGGGGGGCTCGTGGCTCCACACGGCTGCCTGGTGCCAGGCAGCAGGGCAGGGGCTCCCACAGCTCGCGGCCCTGGATGGGGAGGAGAAACAGCCAAAACCCCTCCGGCTGCCTCCCGCGCCCCGAACCACGCGGCCTTCAAACAACCCTGGATCGAGGCCCTTCTCAGGAAAGCAGACCCGAGGACCTTTTGTTCCCTGAAATATTCAGGTTTTCAGGTCATTCTCTGGCCTTGCCAGGAGTGTGGTGTGCTCCTGGCTTGCACAAAATGCTCGGGTGTTAAAATATTCATCTGGTTTTGGTTGGGATGGAAGTGTCTGTATGTATGTGGGCCGGGGGGGGGGGGGGGTGGTATGTGTGTGTGTGTGTGTGTGTGTGTGTGTGTGTGTGTGTGTGTGTGTTTCAGGGAAACAAAAGCACTGATTTTCGCCTCATCCTCTGCTTCCCAGCCCACCTGGGAGAGGGTCCACCTTGATTTTGGCAACATTTGTTTAGATTTCACTATGGTTCCCGAGGATGTAGAGAGTGAGAGAGACACAGATGGATGGATTCAACCAATTGTTGCCTCTCCAAGGTAAAGGGCGGGTAGAGTAGATGTTTTCTTGGAAGTTAATTCAACCCCAAGCTGGGCACTGGGAATATCCTGTCCAAGCAATTAATCCCTGCCCCTCCTCCCACCCACTGCCCTACCTCTGGCATCAGCAAAAAGCCTGTCCACCTTCCAGAGGTGCACACATGCTCCCTGAGCGGGCCCCCACCGGGAAGACCCCTCTTGGGCCACTGGACCAGACTGGGGCCCGCAGGCTGCCTTAATTATCAGTCGCTCCACCTCCTTCCCTTCCTCCTCAGCCCCCATCACGGGAGCCTGTCAAGCGTCCACCCCGAGGACAGGAAATCAGCTACCTACTGGCCCTGGTCTTTAACTAAAGGCTCGAGCTCAATTATCCTGCAGACCTCGGGGATCTCCGGAGTGGTGGCTGGAGGAAGGGCTGTTGGTGGGCGTGGGGGAGGGGAAGGAAGGGTCGGGCACACTGAGAGGAGCTGGGGAAACTGAGGCCGAAGAAGGAGTAGCATGGGGGCAAGGAGGCTGGAATCCCGGAGGCCCCGCCCTGTCCTTCCTGGGCGGACTGCCACGAACGGTTCCAAACTGTGCGGTGAGATGATGAACACCCTGGGGGTCAGCCCCGGGAATCGAGAGAAGCCCCCCCATGGGAGGACACGGGGGTCACAGGTAGAGGCTAACCAACTGTAGGAACTCAGTGGCATAGAGCCATTCACGCTCATCACAAACTCCTGCCAGGCATGCACTTTACCAGCGGGTGTATCCAGCTACCTTTCAAAATGTGTCTTGAATCAGCCCCTTCATCCCGCGCCCTCGCTACCGCCGTGGCCATCTTCTCTAGCCAGGACAACAGCGGGGACCACCCACCGGACCCTGAGCGTCCACTTGTCTCCCTGGTGATCTCATCTCCATCCAGCAGCCAGAGCCATCTTTTTTCACAACGTTCAAATGGGAAAATGTCATCTGTGACTTCAAGCCCTGCGCGGGTCCCTTACTGCAGAGGATAAAGTTCCTGTTCTTGCCCCACACTGTCCAGCCGCTCACTTCGTTAGAGCCACAGTCCTGACCCCCCACCACGCTCCAAGCCCACATGGCAAGCTTCAGTGCCTGGAAGATGTCGAAGCATCTCCAGCCTCAGGGCTTGTGTTCTTGCCCCAGCCTCTTCACTGGACTGGCCCCTTCTCATCCATTAAACCCCAGCGTGACTGGCATCCTCCTCAGCCTTCTCCTTCCCTGCACTAACGGCCCATCTCTCCAATCGTGATTATACAAACTGACTTGTTTGTCTGTTCTGTCTTGGCTTTCTCATCCAGATAGTTGTTGTTTCGTTGCTAAGTCGTGTCTGACTTTTGCCACCCTTTAGACTGTAGCCCGCCAGGCTCCTCTGTCCATGGGATTCTCCAGGCAGGAATATTGGAGTGGGTTGCCATTTCTTTCTCCAGGAGATCTTCCCCACCCAGGGATCAAACCCGCATCTTCTGATTGGCAGGCAGATTCTTTACCACTGAGCCACCTGAAAAGCACCCCTATGCAGACAGTAAGCTTCATGAATATGGGGGGAACACATTTTTTCACTCACCAGAGCCCAGCACAATGCTTGGAGCAAAGCAGTCTCTCAGTAGATTGAAGGAATCAGAGAATACGTGGCTGTGAGTCAGCTCAAAGAGGAACTTCCATATAGCCAGAGATGAAGAAAGGTAGGGCTCTAACCATTCCAGACAGGTAGAAGCAAACATTCTTCCACCCTGCCATGAATACCAACGTTCCCTGCTCCATCTTAATTCCTGATCACATTTGGATTCAGATATTTAAGAAGCTAGAGAAGCAAATGTTATACTGTGCCCTGAGAAAGCCCCTGAGGTTCTGCATTCAAGGATAGAAAAGTTTCACTTTTATAAAGCCTAATAAAATATTGCTTCTACCGAGCTGGCAGCGAAGACGGTACTCAGCCTACGGGATGCTCTGGATCCTGAAAGCATGGATGCTTGGACTGTGACCGGAATACAGGAGTCCAAGGGACCTGCCAGGAGGAGGGCCTGAGGCTTGGCCAAGTCCCACGCACGCACAGAGGAAGGGCCCCAGGAGTTTATAAACTGAGCAGAGCTACACCCCGGCCGTGATATTTATAACAATAAATGAGTCTCACAGTTGCCACAGCCCACCACAGTCCCCCTTAAGAACCATGGGCAAAAAACAAACACATCTTCATCCCCGCCTCGAAACACAAAACAAAACAAAACCTAGGGGGAAGACAGGCTATCTGTTCCTCCAGCCTTGCTGATGTGGGTTTACCCATTACTCCCATGTAATCAGAGAACATTAAACATTTCTAAAGTCTCCTCTTTTCCATGGCTGATTAAGCAGTTGGGAGCAGAGACTTTACTGTGAAAAAAGCAAACAATTATGTGCTATCCGAGGTAAACATTACCTGAGGAATGGAGGCTAAGATGCGCAGCCCCATTGTCAGTAGGGATTATCATTATAATACTTAAAATAACATTTATAACACTTACTGAAATTACACGAACGAAGTCTGCAGAGACACAGAAATGAAATCAGCTCAATGTGTTTTTTTATAAGAATACTGAAATCTCTTCCCTTGGAGGGAAGTTATAGGTATTAACAGTTTTTGCCGGGCCTCCATTAGCTGGTAAAATTTGAATACTGTTTCTTAGGTGAGCTCTAATCTTCTTTGAATCCTCCCAACACATTTTATCTGTAAAAAAATTGTAGTTAAAAATTTAGTTTGATGGAATGATATTTAAGTGCTTTTCCTCATCTAACTCCCTGAAAGCGCCCCAGAGAGTCGCCCTGTAATTTGTTCAAACGAAATAATATTTTCGTTTCCCCGTTTCTCTTTGTTGTCTTGTGTGATGAAAAGTAACATTTCTTTTCTTTCAATCTTATTAAGCAAGGCTCGAGGAATGCCAGCCACTCAATCCAAATGCAATCTGGCAGTCAGGCTCCCTGCTTAAAAAATGGGGCCTGCCAACCCGGGTTTCCTTCAGGAGTTGACATGTCACCGGGCGTTGGAGCCTTGCATTTCCAGAGCAATAACTGGGGTTCCCAGCAAGCGGAGTGGGTTTTTTCCTTTTCTCTCTCTTTTTCAGCTGCCATACTGGGCTCCTTGGCTCAAATATCCAGTCACTTGCATATCCTCTTGTCTGCCCACAGCCCTGCAGCTCACCATGCTCACGTCTCCTGAGCCTTCCTGACACTTGCCTTCAAACACAGAGGCTCTGGCCCTGTCTCCAACTGCAGGACTCGCTCTCTAGGCCAGTCCTTCCAGGAAGAAAGGGGCATGAGATCTTGTTCTCGCTCCTTCCTGAATCCGCTGAGTCCCCCTGATTCCTCTTCCCATCCTATGTAACCTCCCTCCACACTGCTGGCATGAACAAAGGCAGTTCAACTCACAAACCCCAGCACACTCTTCAAAACCGGCCATCAAATGTCACCTCCTCCCTGAAGCCCTCCCCAGCACCCAAAGGCATCCAAGCTTCTGTTATACTTTGCCAAGGCTTTGCCTCCATCCAGAAAGATGTGATTAAATAAATTATGATGCAGCAATCTGATAAAACACTATGTATACTCTTTTCTTCTTTCTTATGGAGTGAAACCAAATGAGTTGATATGGAAATGAGTCCAGAGTAAAATGCTAAATGTGACATAGGAAAGATGCATAATAACAATTATAGTTGATCCTATTTGAATAATACATGTACATATGCATAGAAAACTGGACAACACATAAAAATCAGTGAGGGTGGAGGGAGGGAGTGATTTCTGGGGAGTGGAAATTGGGGGAGGAGCCACAAAGAGACAACATATATTCTTTTACACTGAGTCTTTTTTCCATGAGCAGGGATTTCTTCTCTGATTAAAAATAACAATAAGGTCCATCTATGTTAATGAAAAAGACTTATCAGTGCCATTTTATTTTGTTTTTTGGCTGCATTTCACAGTAAGTATGTGGGATCTTAGTTCCCCAGCCAAGGATTGAACCCATGTCCTCTGCATTAGAAGCGCAGACTCTTAACCACTGGACTGCCAGGGAATTCAATAGTACCATTTTGAATTCGTAAATTTAACTCACTGGACCAAGCACCATCACTTATTAACAGTCTTATCACACAACCTTTGCAATGGACCACGCTCCCTGTCTATATCTAAATGCAAATGTCTTGCCAACATTCCAAGCATTAATTCACTAATGGAAACGCTCTAAAGATAAGATTCTCTTAATGCCCTACTCAAAACTAAGCTCTGACGTCCACTCTCTACCCCTGGCTGGCTGGAAAACAGAAGCAAAGATGAGCCAAGAAGAACCACAGTGTGACCTTAGAGGCCATCCCTGAACTATGCTCTCAGGCAACAGCGAAGGGCCTTGCCTGATGGTCACAAACAGTCAAGCTTTTGGAACATTTTGACTAACCTCATTTCCTGCACGTTGCCCCTCTTGGATGAAAGACTAGCTAGAACAATAGGGCCAGGAAAACTGTCAGGGCACAGACATTTAGGTTCTCCAGATAAAGTTGCCACTTGATATTAGAAAAATACATTGTGATTAGTGAATTACACCCTAAATGGGAAAAAAGGTACAATGGCACCATTTCTGTTTTGTATGCATGTCAGTGAACCAAAATTATTGAAAACATTTAGACACAGAAACATTAAACCTAACAATGTTATCCTTATGACAAAATGGTCTTAACGAATATGTATGTGTGTGTTTAGTTGCTCAGTCGTGTCTGACTCCGTAACCCCATGGACTGTAGCCCACTAGGTTCTTCTGTCCATGGGGATTCTCCAGGCAGGAATACTAGAATAGGTTGCCATGCCCTCCTCCAGGGGATCTTCCCGACCCATAGATCGAACCCAGGTCTCCTGCACTGCTGGCAGATTCTTTATAGTCTGAGCAACCAGGGAAGTCTCTTAACAAATATACTGCTTACAAAAGTGCTCACATACTCTATATGCATTTCACACACACACAAACACACATGTACATACAGAGACACCTAATGCAACTCTAACGCAACTGTCCAGAGGGTGAGGTAGCTGAGGCTGGAGACTGCACCAAATCCACGGCCAGGAACACCCAGGTGGCTAGCATTGTGCGACACAGCACCAGGGAACAATCAGTAACAGTAATCAGAGGCCAAGGAAGGCAACCCTGGGAACAGCAACAGTTTGCCCAGGAGTTGAGGATTCAAATGATTTCTGCTATTTTGCTTTGTACGTTAAAGGAAAATGAAATTTTTTTAAATTATGGACTAGAATAATGGGCCGGAGGAATTTAGAGCCCGGGGTGCTGAGGGCTAAGTCCATCCCAGACCTGGCTTGTTCAGAGCAGAGACAAGGGCTAGAAGGAGGCTGGAATGACCACATATGACCAGATGCATTGGCTTGCAAGCTTAGACAATCCTTTTCTTAGATACTGGATTGGAGGCACCAACACCCACGTGCCCAGGAAAGTAAAACACAGGAGTACAATCCTGGAAATGGGGCTGTGGATGGCTAGTGGCGGGGGCGGGGGGTGGCAAGAGGCCTCTGTGCAGCCTATTTCAAATTACAAAGAAGACGCCCCCTCCTCCTAGCAGCCCCCACGTCCCTTAGTAACTAGTTGTGGGTGTAGTATGGCACAGGTCTGTCAATATCTGACATACTAGGACCTGGGCGTCTACCACAGAATGAACTCTGAGTGGCGCTATCTATTGCATAAGCCTGGGGCATCCCTGTCTCTGTCCTAAAACTATATTTTTCAAACTTGATGGAAGCGGCTGACCTTTGATTTTCTTGGACTTTTCTAGCAAATCCATACCACACCCTTCCCAACCCATTCTAATGGAACTGCTGGGATTATCCGTATTAGTCAGCTCAGGTCGCCATAACAAAACACTGCAGACTGGGTGGCCTAAACAATAGAAATGTATTTTCTCACACTTTGGAAGCTAGACGTCCAAGATCGAGGTGCCAGCAGGGCTGGTTTCCTCGGAGGCCCCTCTCCTCGGCTTACTGACGGCCCCATCTTTCTGCATCCTCACACGGCCTTCCCTCTGTGTGCACATATCCCTGGTGTGTCTGTGTGTCCAAATTTCCTCTTATACAGACAGCAGTCATCCAGAATCAGGGCCCGCCCAAACAGCCTCCTTTTAACTTGCTCACCTCTTGAAAAGCTGTCTCTAAACACAGTCACACTCTGAAGCACTTGGGGTTGGAGCTTCAATATACAAATTTAGTGGAGTGGGAGGCCTGCGTTCGATCCCTGGGCCAGGAAGCTCCCCTGGACAAGGGCATGGCAACCCACTCCAGTATTCTTGCCTGGAGAATCCCACGGACAGAGGAACCCTGGTGGGCTACAGTCCAGGGGGTTGCACAGAGTCAGACGTGATTGAGCAACTGACACACACATTCAGGTCTCTGTCGTTCCAGAAGGAAGGAGGTCACCTCTCTCATCCATGTCTGCCCGACTCCCATCACTTCACCCATGAGATGTACCTTCCCCAGGCTTCTGTGTGTGGGCATCAGAAACAGCAGTGGATTTCCAGGGAAGGATGACACACACGCTACCCTCTTCTCCAAATTACCTTTTGACTGTGGCTGAAGCTACTTGAGAATAACCATACCCAGCGCCCTACCAAGAGCCCCTCAGGGGACTTCCTTGGTGGTCTGGTGGATAAGAATCCTCCTTGCAATGCAGGGAACCCGGTTTGATTCCTGGTTGGGAGACTAGGATCCCACATGCCGCTGAGCAACTAAGCCCGTGGGCCAGGACTAGGGAGTCCGTGCGCCACAAGAGGTCCTGCGTCAAACAGCAAAGACCTGACACGGCCTAATAAGTAAATATAACTAAACAACGAAAGAGGAGCCCCGCAGGACGAACAAAGCCCACGTGGAGGACCCAGTGCAACTAGAAATAATCTAATCGTGGTCAAAAGGACAGAGTCATGGGTGCCCCCAGATCACAGACATCAGTAGGATGGGAGGCCACTCAAGATAGAGGTAAGAGCTCAGCTTCTCAGCCTCCGTCGTTCAGTCGCTCAGTCCTGGCAACTTTTTGTGACCCTATGGACCGTGCCCACCAGACTCCTCTGTCCATGGGATTTCCCAGGCAATACTACTACAGTGGGTTGCCATCCCCTTCTCCAGGGGATCTTCCCGACTCAGGATTGAACCTGCATCTCCTGCATCGGCAGGTGTATTTTTTACCACTGAGCCACCTGGGAAGCCCCCTGAAGGAGCAGTCAAACCGCCCCTCCCATCCCCACCCAGGTTCCCCTGAAATCCCCCATCCTTCAGACGCAGGCACCCACGGTCACCCCATCGCTCCTGAGCAGCCAGGCAGTGTTGCACAGTCGGTGAGGGGGCGGGCGGGGAGACTTCGCCGTGGTTGGCTTTTAGTCGTAGGCATTTTTAAAAGTCTATTCACGTGTGAGATGCAGCCTGCCTCTGCCACGGAGGGCATGCTTCGCAATCTGAATCGGCAAATTTGTTAACTGACTGTTGAGTCTAATGTTATACCACTATTCTGCCTCTCGTTAGCAACACAAATTACCGGCAATTAGCTGGCTGACTGTTCAAAGGCAGTTCAGTTTCATGTATAAAGAGAACTATATAATGCTTAATGTATCTATCAAATGTAATAGCCCAAACAAAATTAATGATATGAATACAATGAGTGCTTATATGGGATAATTACAAGGTGTCCGTCAAGAGAAGCTGCCGTAGAGTCAGACACACAATTCAGGCAAACAATCACCCAAGTTGTTGAGGCTGGTCTAAGTCACTCTGAGAGAGAAAAGTCATCACGGGGCCACTGTGAATCTCCAGGCTTAGCCTGCGACAGGGCAGGAAGGCCAGACGCCACATAAGCTGTGGTTTCAAACGCAGAATGAAGGAAGACCTTGGGCAAATCCCTGAGACTCCATTTCCTCATCTGTAAAATGGGAAGAAGAGCACCCGTCTCTCAGAACCCTAACCTGGCACAACACGAGCAAATCGAGAAGAAAGAGCTTTGCTGACTCTGCAGGCCTCGCCCAGAAGAAGGTGGCGATTGCTGTTTCTGTCACAATTATTACGTCAGAATTTCCACAGTGAGGCCCACGTCACCGACGGAGTAGCGTGGCATAATACAAACCACACTTCCATTTAATTACCACCTTTTTTTTCCCCCTCCGGTAACTAAACATTTTCCTCTGCTCAGTATCCCTGGAATGGCAGGGCCATTCCCAGTGTATTACTTGCATATCTATAATTAAATAATTAAGAATTGTTCAAGCCCTTCCAAACACAACAAAAGGCGATGATTATTTCAAACCCACTTTAGGAAAAGTCAAGCCCCTATTCAGCTCCATTTTTTGCTAATAGTTATGCAAGGCTGCACCGGCAGCATTCCCTCTTGCATGCCAGCACACCAATAAATTAAGATATTCCTGGCCGCATCTGCACGAGGGAAATTAGAGCATTACCTGGTCCCCGCCAGTGTGCCAGCTCGGAGCGGCAGGCGCAGCCCACGCTGGGCGACCAGCTGTCTGCGAATGTGGTGTGTGGATCACAGCTCAGAGCCAGGGGATCTCTTAGTACGCCTGCTCTAATATCACAACTGCCTCGCTGCAGGACTGTTCCCTTCACAGCACAGTATTCAAACACTTCTTCTGCCTCTTTCTTTCCAGCTCCAGACCAGGGAGAATCAGGACCCGGGGCCTCTGAGCTGGTCCCCGGATGCTGAAATGTGCATGGCTGATTTTTCTCCTGCTCGCCCTGAGCCCTTGCTGGAGAGAACAGCGGTGAGGCACTTTGTCTTCTGAAACCCCAGCCCCAGCTGCCCGGGAGGAGGGGTGACCTCGTTCCTGGTGGGTGTAGCATCACCAGGCACAGCATCTTTGGCTTTGATGGGGACAGACGGCCCTTGTAGAGGCTTAAACACCAACATGATTCCAAAAGATGGTTCACACAGCACAAAATCACTGTCCCCAAAGAAGGCAAAGACCCACTTTCCCAGAAATGGATAGAGGCTTCTGACCTGAGCTGCTAAGTTCAAGCATGTGTACAACTCAAGAGACCACCTTCAGCCTCCAGTGTTCCTTTAAGTTTGAATCCCCCTCCCCACAGGGTTCCCCAGATCCTGATCATGACAGATAGGCCCCGGAAATGGTCCTTGGCTTTAGACAAACAAAATCAAAGAATGGAGTGCCACTGGCCTCGGGTCTGGCAAATGTGCAAGCCATCCAGGATGCAGCCTCCTTGGCAAACAGAGCGGCAGGGCTGGACCAGAGCTGGAGCTCAGCTGGCCAACTTAGAAGCAATAGGGGTCCAACAACTGAGTGGGTAGGGGTCGAAGGGATGAAGGAGCTGCTGCTGAGGCTGAGGACTGAGATGAGAGACTGAAGCTGGGGCACGGGAGAGGGAAGGGCACTCTCAAGCATGTTGAGCTGGATGGTCAGCAAGTAGCCAGCTGTGAGTGTCAAACACAAAAGAGAAGGAATCTAGGGCTGGAGACCATAGATTTGAGGGTCAGATATGCATGAGGACAAAGCTCAAGGAGTATTCAACAGGGTCCGGTGGCCTGATAGGACTACAAAAGTCATCAGCTTCCACAGTCAGGAGTCACTGGTGACCCTGGAAAAAGAGTTTCAAGGAGCATCATGCTTTCTTTAATGCCTCCAAGCTTTGTTTGCACCCACCACCTAGAATCATCTTTCTCTATTCCCTCTAGCAAACTCCTACTCATCCTTCAGAGGCCCAGCTCAAATGCCCCATTTCCAACTTTCACTGACCACTCCCTATCCTCATATATCTACTCTACTTACACATAATTTCCCAATCCATTCATACTATTTAGGACTTTCCACATCTACTTCTCCCACCGGATTGGAAAGTCCCTTAAGTGGGGCAGGGTGGGGAAATGGCAGAGCTCTGATTGCCTTGGATCAGGGTCTCTAGCACTGAGTGCAAAGCCTGGCAGAGAACTGGCAGGTAAAGACTGGAGAAGAAATAGATTCCAAGCCTGGGTCAGAGTCTGAGATCCCACAGATCTTCCCTATGGCAGGGGTGCTACCTGAAGAGTCTGTGTCTGGTGTTGATTCTCCAAACGAAAGAAGTCAGTTACCAGAAGGCCACAGGAATCCTGCATAATGAACACCTTCCTACCCTGAGCACACCTGGCCTCTACCCAGATGGGTGGTAACCAGCTCCAACCTTGCCCACATAGGAGCTAAGCCTAACCACAAAAAGACAGAACTCCCTTAGGGTCCCATAGGGCCACACAAAGGAAAAATGGGGTTCTTCTCCCGTTTCCTATATCTGTGCACACTGGGATACACCTTTCCCATGGTTTCATAGGTATGTTCAACTCCACCCAAGCTAGTCTCAACAGTCCCCAAATATGCTCCATCCTTCTCACTGTCTTTTCAGATCGCTCCATTCTCCGTATCCTTTTTCCTGATGAAAAAGCATACTCCAGCATTTGCTCATAAACTGATTATAACATGAGATGTTTTCTGTAGCTCTGCCTGCCTCCCAAGGATGCCAGAAGCTTCCTACACCTTTCCAATATCTTCCTTGATCTCCAGGAGTACAGGAGTTCACTAAGTACAGTTGATACACAAGTATCAGATAGATAGCCATCCCTCAGTATTCACCAAGGAATTGTCCCAGAACCCCTGCAGACACCAAAATCAGAGGATGCTCAAGCCCCTTATAAGATATAGCACAGTGTTTGCATATAACCTATATACATCCTCCCTTTTATTTTAAATCTTTAGATTGTGTAAAACACCTAATACCATGTAAATGCTATATGTGTATGTGTATGTGTTAGTCACTCAGTCGTGTCTGACTCTTTGCAACCTCATGGTCTGTAGCCTGCCAGGCTCCTCTGTCTATTGGATTTCCCAGGCCAGAATACTGGAGTGGGTTGCCATTCTCTTCTCCAGGGGAATCTTCCTGACCTAGGGATCGAACCTGGGTCTCCAGAATTGAGGCAGATTCTTCACCATCTGAGCCACCAGGAAGCCCACATGCTATATAAATAGTTGTAAATACTAAGTGAATAGGTGGCAGTGCACGGCAAATTCAAGTTTAGCTTTTTGAAACTTTCTGGAATTTTTATTTCCCAATATTTTTGATCCACAGTTGGTTGAATCTGTGGATGTGTAAACTATGGATAAGAAGGGCCAACAAACAGAGCAAAGGCCGCCTCACTACACATGGCAGACATTGCCAATCAAGTGCCTATCTGCTCTCTGTGATGAGTGATTCACTCAGGGAACTTGATAGCTCCTGCCAGTCTTACCTGGTGACTGCCCTCCATCCAAAACAGAAGGAGCGGAAATGCAGACTCCTGGGTGGCCCCAAGGAGGGGCTGCCCAGAGTGCGATGTGCTCAGAAGGTGTCGCTTTCTGTGGCTCTCCCCAGCCCTCCCCTGTTGAAAGCTGACGAGGTCACAGAGAATCAGGAGAAACAAAGAGGACCACCATCCCAATTCTCAGCATTTCTACACAGAGTCACTGCAGGACCTCCTCCAGCTCGACATGGTAGTTTTCAGCAGCTCAAAGTCCAGAGCACCAGGGGAGAGAGGACCCCATCTCCCTGGGATGTGCCCTTATCCAGGCTTCTGGCTGCCCACACAACCAAAATCAGACAAAGAGCTAAAACGAAAGGTGGGGAAACTATGACGCGGTTCATTGGCTGTCTCCAATATTCATTTATAAACATTCTTTCTTCCTCCTCCGCTACTTGCTCTTCTCTGGGCTAGGAAACGCAGCGCAAGGCCTGATCTGGGTATCACTTTTCAAATGCCCAAATCCCTGCAAAGGTTTAGTGTCTGGCTGTGTGCATTTTGCTCCGTATTAACATGTTCAATGGAGTACTTTGATTTTTTTTTTTATCTAGACGCCAGAAGCTGGTGAATATATGCTTCATAGCTTCAGATAAACCTTTTGTTCTTCTGGGGCTGATCAGCTGGTAGAGCAGCGAGAGGGAGAAGGGGAGGGGAATTCACAGGGGCTCAGCGGTTTCAAAAAGTCAAATTACCTCTGAGCCATAGCAAGGCTGATAATTTAAATGAAAAAATATACATACAGGCTGCAGCAGACAACACCGTCTCTGGTAGGACTTTTAATGAAGCCCCAGTTGTGATGACACTGAAGCCGGGAACGCTACAGTGGGATAATTACTTGGCTCCCACACAGCTGAGTTCCATAGATGCATTATTAACGGCACATTCCTCGCCATAACGAGAGCTGAACAGAGGTAAGCTCCGCAGACCTTGGCGTCCGCCATTAGCGGCCTGGCGCAAACACAAATGAGTGTTTTCACAAAAGCTTGCAAAGGTTGTGAAATTCCAGTGAATCCTGTGCTGGGAGGTGGAGATGGGGCAGGGATGGGGGGAAGGGAGGAGAGGAAATGTGTGTGTGTGTGTGTACACATGTATATGTACACACACACACCCCTATTTGGTCCACACAGACGTGACCAGAGATGTCACCTTTCCGTGCACAATGTACTTGGAGTAAGGCAACCTGGGAAATTATGGAGTCAGAAAGCATTGATTTTCCCGCAACAGATCCGGGCGGCAGCCCTGATGAAGAATTACAGAGGAAATACAATAACCTAATTCTGCTCCAACCTGGCCAAGCCGCGCCTGCAGCTCTGCGTCCACCTGGCCAGGGCCCCGGGCTGGCGCCTCCTGGACTTCCGACTGGCACAGCCGGGCAGTGGCCCCTCCTCAACCCCGGCTCCATCCCCAAGCCACCATGCTCACTCAGGCCGGGTTCTTAGAACACACAGGGAGAGCCGCTGCCTCAGAGTCCAAGGGTCTGCAGGAAGGGGGTAAGCCACAGACCTGGGTATTCTCGCTCCCCCATCACCCTCATTGAAGTCGGGGACAAAGACGCACATGCTGTTATTCAGCGCCAGAGGGACCCTATGCACGTCCACACAGAGGCTCCGGGCACGGGGGTGACTTAGAGGAGACTGCTGGGAAGCCGGGGCCTGGTCCTGCGCTTCCCCACGGTCTTCTCCTTGGTTGTGCTTCCCCTGGAAGCGTCTGTTTCAAGGTGACCCTGTTTCGCGAGTTAGCCCCAGCGTCCCCCGCCTGCTCACAGAACCAGGGGCCTCCCAGTAATTAACACCCGCACTTGATGAGGTCCAGCTGGCAAACTGAAGCGATGCCAGCATCCTCCACTCGACAACCTGGGCTCCTCCAGCCGGGCCCCAGCGAGGGCCCCTCGCTCCACGGCTGTTCTGGCCACCCTGTCCCCAGAGAAGGTGAAAGTCACCCATCCAGCATGGATGTTCACAGGAAGTTGTTTATAATAGCGAAAAGGTAAAGCTCCAAAGGGGAAATTAAACTGTGGCACTTCTGAGAAGGGAACACCAAGTGGCCACCGAAAATGATGGTGTAAAGGTATATGTGTGCTGACATGGGGTGTTATCACCGGATCTCATTGGAGGAAACAGTTACAAAACTGCATGGACATGATAAATCCATTTAAAACTAAACACGTGTACAAAAATATACGTGGCGATTCCATTCGTATAATGGAACAAAAACAGGCACCGCGGTCTTGGCTGTCTGAAGTCAGGATCATGGTTATTCTGGAGAGTGAGACTACAGGGGCCAGGAGGTGGTCTTGTGGGGTGTAGCTGACACTGGGTCACGGGTCCAGCACGGTCCGTGCTGATGGGTTCTGTCTGGGAGAATGCAGCGATCTATACGCTGATGGCATGCGAGCTTTCCTGTGCGCAAGTGATGCATCAGTAACAAGTCATTACATATTTATTGCTATGTGTACTTCTCTGTATAAATATCAAACTTCAATAGGTTTTTTAAAACAGTGTTTACATGTGTATGAACAGAGTCAGGAAAGGTAAACACCACATTGTTAACGGCAGTTTTCCCTCCGGAGGTGAGGATAAGGGTGATTGCTATCTCTCTTCCATTTATCAGCTTTTTTTTTTTTCTTGTAAGGAAAAAAAAGGTGGGGGAAAAAACAGAAAACAACTTAAAAAAAGAGAGGTATGAGTTGCCCAAGATAATAAGGAACGTCACCAATTAGCAAAATAAATAATAACAACCACCACAACATCCTTCTTTGCTTAACAAAGAAAAGACTCAAAAGCAGTTTGGGGCCTGTTCTGCCAGAGCTTTCTGGATGGAGGCTCCCCTAGAAATGGACACACAGAATTCTGCTGCAGAAGTCACCTGTGGAGTGAATTGTTTTTCCCTGGCCCGGCCCGGGAGCCTTGTGAACCAAAAGGTAAATATGTGCCAGTTCCTCACTGCCAAGCTTCTCCTGGTCACCCACACTGCAGGAGCCGCCACGTGCAACCGGAAGGTAGTTCAACAAAAGGCAAAGCAGGTGAGACGTTAAGATCCATTCGGCAAAGGTCACACAGACGCCCCTCCTCAACCAGGGCCCACCCATCACGGAGTTAGCCCTTCCCCTCCTTGCTGATTTCAGATCATTATCTAACAGGCTGATCTCAACTCCTCTATTCCCCAGTACATAAGCCCAATTTCCCACTGATGTTAAAAACACAGGTGAGAAGACATAGAAGGTTAGCCAGGTTTTAAGACTAGACATAGTTTGTGGGGGAAGAAGTCGGTCATCCAGGCCGACTAATCATTTGCCCCCCACAACCCAAGCCAGTATCCTTAAAATAGCTAATCAAGATTTATTGAGGGGCGAGGGGAAGGGTGCAGTTGGAGAGTGAGAAGAAGCGGGGGACCCCTGGTGGCAGCTGCAGGCTCTCTGATACTGTCCCCAGCAATCCACTTCTGACCCCAGACTCATCTGCACACAGCAGAACAAAAGCTCTGGCGGGAGCAGCCCCCACCCCTGGGAAGCTGGTCCTCAAGTCTGCTGGGATCTCTGCGGGGCCCTCCCTCCAAGAAGGCCCATCTGGAGAGACTTCTGGCTGGTTTGCAGCACCTCCTGCAGGTCGGCTCCCAGACTCTGCCCTGCCTCTGCACTGGTTTCTCCCTGTGGCAAGTGGGAAAGCCAAATTGGAGCCCTAGCTCACACTCCTGGGTCACAAGGGGGCCTTGGACCTCCAAGGAGCCCATGCCGGCATGCCGCCTAGGCCACTTCCTCCAGGAAAGGATGATTATTTAGCAAAGCACAAGAAGAGGGGCAAACAAGAACTCTGCCAGCGGCTCAGAAGGCAGCAATTTCTATCTGTGATGCCCTCTAGCATCCCTAGTGGAAGGGTGGTGATCTCATCACTGGACTCAGGCGAGGAGGGCCTCCCACAGCACCCGAGGGGCCCCCAGAGGCAGCCCCTGCCTCCCCTTCAGTATAAAATGTTGTCCTAGATTACTAGGTATGGGCCAAGCTGGGAGAAGAGGAACCCACCCCCCCCCCACCCCCCAACCTAAGTCACTAGCAGCACAACGTAAGCCCTTGAAAAAGCCCCTCTCCCAGCTGCCTGCCCTTAGCAGAGGGATGGGGGCCTTCAGGCAGAGGCCCTGGTATTGGCCTCCCCCAGCATGAAAAAGAGATATTTTCTGGATTAAGAACCAAAACCAGAAGACTTCCTCTGGCAGATTGCTCTGGGTGTTCTGAGACCAGGGTCCAGTTGTCTCTCTCTTTATTAAAAATTCCACACTTCCCTTCCCTTTGGAACCTCTTCCTTGCCTCCTCTCTCCTCCCCTTCCACCAGGAAGTTTGATGCAAAGAAATGTTCACACATCTGCACTAGCCCAGCCAGCCATCTCAGTGCTGGGAAGCCCCCAGGCCTCTCACAAGGAAAGCACTGGTTCCTCAACAGAGGGATGCTTGTCTGTCTGTCTCTCTCTCTCTCTCTCTCACACACATAAACTCACAAACTTAGAAACATGCAAGTACACAGAGGGAGCTGCCTCTCACTCACTCAGGAACACACACACACACACACAAATAAATATAGACATATACACAGACAGACACATACAAAAACAAAGAAAAGTCCCCACAGATGCAAATACACAGAATCAACAAATACACAAGGCCACAAACATACCCAAATCCAAAACACAGAAACAAACCCACAGACAGCAAATACACTGACCCCCCAAACACACACACACAGACACCAAAACTCATACACTGAAGATGCAGCAGGAAACCCACAGGCATGTAAATGTACAGACTCAGATAAATACAAGCTACACACAGACCCTCAACAGCAAGTCAGACATACAGAAACCAACTGCCAGGCTCAGAGACACACCCTCAGATAAGGCAGTCAATGCAGAAGTCTGGGAGAGCCAGGAGGTTGAAAGCAGGCTAGTTATTACAAGACTGGACCGTGATCAGCTGTTCCATGCATGCAGGCAAGGCCCAGACAGGCTCTTTCAGAACTCCCTGATGACCTCTTTCCTGTTTAGGTCCTTAAACTCCCCCTCCCAATCTGGACCATTTTCAGAGACACTTCCCGTCACAGTGGCCGGTGGAGGGCAGGGAGCGATGCAGGGGTGAGGCTGGGGGGCGACAGTGGGGAGAGAAGGTGGAGACTTTCTCTTGCATCTCTTTTGTTTGTTTTTCTCCCAAACAAGGACTATACACAAGGAGGCTCCCTGCCACCCAGGCTCCAGATGGAGGTTCCCATGGGGCAAACCCACACCTCAGTGACTGCAGACAGAATGTGAGAATCAAGGTCAAACCTTCATAAACCACAAGACTAACCTGACCTCCCAGTGGCCTTGAATCCCACCTGCATCTGAATTCTGCTAAAGCACTCCAGAGCGTCTTCACGCCCTCCCTGCCCTCAGACCCCTTTAGCCTATCTGATGGGACAGTAGCAACTCTGATACTCAACGCTCCACCGGTACCATTCACAGCTAAGCATTTTATTTTTAAAATACAATATCTACCAATATCCCTAGCCAACAATAGGCTGACAATATTTTAATTTCTGCACTAGTCAGTTCTCAACAAATAAATGAGGGAAGGAACTCCGGAACTCCAACACCGAACTCAGTTTCACTAATCTTGAAACACCTACTGAAAATAGCACCAAACTTTTATACCCCGCTCGCTTCCTGGAAAATAAACACATCAATTGTCTTTTTAAACCTCTATAGTATTTTGTCAATATTTTTTTTTATTACAGCAGAGAATGTATAAATATTTTATTATAAACCAAAGGCCTAAAATAAACAGTTTAGTAAATAGTTATTACATTACAAGGAAAAACATCTGTGGAAACTGCTTTCCATGTAATTATTCTTGCTATTTTACATTAGCGCTCAACATGAATTTCTTTGGCACTAATGTTTCACTTGTTCTAAATCTTCCTCCTTGTTGCTATTATTAAAATCTTAAAAAGGTGCCAAATCTTAAATGAAGAAAAAAAATGATTCACTAGAAATTATTCATATCACAGTGAGCCGCTACTAAACCTGGCAGGGGTGCAGTATTTTCGGTGAAATTAACATAAAATATACAACTGCAAATTATCCAGGAAATAGCTATGTTCTTTACGGCATGCTTTTACATTCGGAAAAAAAAATTTTCTCCTTCTCCGTCTCTTCGTCTCTTCGTACAAAGCCACAAACAGCTCCATTCCAGCAAGTTTTAAAGGAAAAGTAATAGATTTGTCAAAGGAGTGAGGGCTTTGAGAACAGACTCACAAATAGCTCATGGGTGGATCAGCCTTAGGTAATTACCAGAGACAACGTCAGAAACACAGCGAAGGCAAGAAAAACAGCCTGCAGGTTTCTTTCCCCTCGATTCCAGAGAATGGATTTCCTCTCGTCGGCCTCAGCTCTTTCTCCTAAACACAAGAAAAACTGTAACACCATGTAAAATGCAAATCTTGCTGTAAATATTTTATAAAATTGTTGCATACATCCCAAAAGCTATAGGTCTTAATTGAGAGCAGGCGATTTTTCTAGTCAATATATGGAAATGGAAAATGCTAATTTGTGTTTTTCTACTTATGAAAAACCCTGGAGAACAGCAAGCACAAATGCACTCACTTTAATATTATAAATATAATTTGGCTCCCTCTTTACCATCCCCACAGCCCTGGCTTTTATCTCCCCGTGGCTGCAGGAGGAGAGATGGAGACACTTTCACAGCATCAGCCCGGGAAGACAGCCTCGGATAAAGGCAGGGGGGACGTTGGGCACTGAGCTCTGTGCACCCCCCGGGAAGGGGCAGAGGGGGCCCATGCCAAGAGGCACTGCCCGGCTTTCAGTTCCCCAGGGCTGAGTGAAGGCAGCAGCCTTGGCCACGTGGTTTCCCTCTCCCCTGGTGGCCTTGCTTGGGCCTCAAGCTCCCTCTGACCAGCTCAGAGCTCCTCCTGGGCTAGGAGAGGCCTCTCTGAGGGCCGCCCTGGGAGCTGCCGGGAGGAACAGGAGTGGCTGGCGAGATGGCCGGGGTGGGGAATGCAGGTCTGCAAACTCCCAAGAGAGAAGGTCTTTGCCAGCGATTCCCCAAGAGCCAGCCCCTCCTAGCAAGGGGACCCGTGCTCCCTCACAGGCCCACAGCCCACATGTCACATGCACATCCCATCAGGAATACCCCTAGACCTGCACTGGCCACATGTGCCTGCTGGAGAACTCGGAATGTGGCTCATTCCCAGCACAAAATGTACACCTGATTTTGAAAGCTTAGCATGAAAAAGCGAGTGTAAAAAACTCTCATTAACAACTTTTTAAGTTGATTTTACAGTACAATCATAATATTTTGGATATACTGGGTTAAATAAAAGTATCTTATTCCATCTGTTTCCTTTTAGCTCTTCTCAACGCAGCTTGTAAACATTTTAAAATTACACACATGGCTTGCGTCTTGTTTCCCTTGGACAGCCAGCAGCCCATGTTGCGTTCACGCGTGTGAGTGGCTCTCTTCCACACCGCCTGAGTAAGAGGTCCCCAGCTTTACAATCCGAGAGCTCTACAGTCCTCAGAGTCTGGGATGCTATGATTCCATAAATCCGTATGTCTATAGTTGTAAGAAAGCACTGTGATGATAACAGAGTCTGCTCCTACCGCTCCCCAGCACTCAACAAAGGCTTTACGACACCAATCCTCTGGCCAGGGTCTTGCCCAGTCCTTGACTGAAAAGAGATCAAGTATTTGGCAATCACAGCCCCCTTCCCCCACCCTCTCAGGAGCCCAAACATAGCTCCCCCTCCCTGCTCCACGCCCCCAGAAGCCTCCCCCGCAACTCGGGCCTTCCCCAGCTCTCTCTGCCCAGAATGCAGAACAGGTCCTGTTGGGAGAGCTTATCCATCACACACAGCTCTCACCCTGTGTGTCAACCGCCTCCTGAAAACCGTTCCTCAACTTCTCCTCAAACGTGTGCATTTGAAAAAAAACAGTAAGGAAGCAGAGGGGGGGGGTGGTGAGAAAGGCACACTTGGAGCTAAGTGACCTAGGTAGAGGGGCTCCCCAGGTAGCTCAGTGGGAAAAGAATCTGCAATGGAGGAGACACGGGTTCGATTCCTGGGTCAGGAAAGATCCTCTGGAGGAGGGCATGGCAGCCCACTCCAGTATTCTTGCCTGTAGAATCCCACAGTCAGAGGAGCCTGGCGGGCTACATACAGTCCATGGGGTCGCAAAGAGTCGACTGTGAGAGCAAGCTGTGAGAGCAAGCTTTGGCACATTACTGAATCTCTCCTTGCCTCAGTTTCCCGATCTGTCAGACAGGAACAATACACCTAGTTTATAAAAGTGGCGGGAGGGAGTTGAAATAGTGCAGGTAAGGTGCCTGGATATAGTACACACTCCACCAACAGTCGCTCTTACTATTTTTCCAATTATTATCATTTTTTCAGAGCTGTTCCATGACTCAAAGTCCTTGGGTACTTGAACCAGCATTCTTGGGGCAGAAGCAGGGGTGGAGAACTGGTTGCAAAGGCAGAGTGAGGCCTGTGCAGAGGAGAAAGTGGGGGGCTCCAGGAGGACCTGACCTCAGTGCAGCCAGATTGCACCCCTAGGCACAGGTTCCACTGCACAAAAAACTCAGGGAGGGGTGTCCAACACTCCAAAGCCTCAGGGCCCACCCTCCTGGGTGTGCAGAGACACTCAGAAAGTTCAAAAGGAGAGCTGTTTGCTAAAGAAACCCACTGATTTACTTCCAAGCATTTTTGATCGTGTAATCGCCAGGGAAATAACCAGGGTGAGGGACAGCAATATTAGGACTCTGATGGAAATTGTTTAAAATCAGTGTGGCAACTTTTTGCTGTAAATGGTCACTTCCACAGGGCCTTCAGATATTAGGGGGGGCCATGTGAAACTGCCATTTTCTGTAGGTCAAAAATTGGATGTTCAACCTAATAGCTTTAAGACCTGAGAGCCGAGTGTCCCCCTGCAGGAAACACAAGGTCGCATTGTTTTAAGGAAGCCCCAGATTCTGAACTCTACCCTGGACACCTCAGGCTGAAAAGAAACCCCTCACGTGCATACACATAAACACAGACATGCACACAGGTTAGTTTACTTGTCTCTGAACTCACCTACAGATTATGAATAAACAAACCAAGAACGGAGGAGGAAGGAGGCCAACTCATCAAGCCCACGCAATGGCATACTTTTACTGTACAAAGCAAACGGCTGGGGCTCACCAGGCAGTCTTCTCCATACACTATTCCCCATGGCAATCAGTGGACAGACGTGCGTGTCCAGGTAAAACCAGCTGATGCAAGAAGAGGCTCCATCACCAAGTGCTCCCTTGCCGGGCCAAGCACTTGATGTTGGATACATTAATCCTCTCCTTTCACAGATGTGTAAACCGAGATCCAGAGAGGTTAAGGAACCCGCACAAGATCACACAGCAAATGGGTGGCCAAGCCAGATCTGAAGCCAGATCCCAAGACCTCAGAGCTCACAAACACCAGGCCAGGCTCAGGCCTGGAACTGGGCTCCCCGCCTGGGCTCATCAGTCACTCTTCATACCTCACTGTCTCCACTGCCAGATGGAGACCGTGGTCCTGACCTCATCCTCCTCATAGGAAGGTGGCTGCAATGGCAAGACAAGATACACGCAGCACCTGGGTTTGAAAAGCTCAAGTCCATTCATTCTTCTTCTCCTTACCCATACCTACTATGTGTTGGACTCGGGCCCAGGCACTGAACATACAGGCAAAAACGACATAGACAAGCCCCTGATCCATCTGGAAAGACAAATACCACGTAGACAAACACACGAGTAAGTGAGGTGACTACAGATTAAAAGAAGCACTATGAAGGAAACAAGACAGAGGGTAGATTAGAGGGACAAGGTCGAAGTGGGGCTCATCCTTGAGAGGTGACACCTGGATGTGAGCGTGGCAGTGGTGTAGGGAGCTGGAGAGGAACATTCCAGAGAGGCACAGGCTGTCCGAGAACAGGACAAAGTCAGGTGCAGCCAGAGTGGGGTGAGCAGGAGGTGGGAGCAGACGGTGTGGGGGCAGAGGTCATGGGGTACACAGGACCTTGCAGGCAGAGGGTGGGCAAGTAGACCCGCACAAGCCCCCCGGAAAACTGGCTGTGTCAACTCCAGCTGAACATTTCCCCGCCCACAAGCCAGCAGCTCAGGAACCTGCCAGCTATGAAAGCAAAGACGTGCATCCGTGACCACAGAGAGCCCCTCCGCAGACAAGACCCTCTGCGGACGGCCTCAACAGCGCTTATTCACAGCAGCAACCCCATCCAGGAACAACCCAACACCCCAACGCACAGCCACCCGAACATGTTCGTACAGGGGCTCGAACACGGCAATAAAAAGGCACACACCCCCAATACGCAAACAAGATGAACTTCACAAATGTACTGTTAACAGTGAGCCACAGAAGCCAGACCCTAAAACCACACCCTGGAGGGTTCCGTTGAGGCAGGTCCAACCACCCTCAGGTGGTAGAGGTCAGAGGAGCGACTGCCTTGGGGAACTGCTGGGGGCAAGGAAGGGGGCTACTTGCTGAAGTGCACGCAGGCTGGGCGGGCACACGTAAAGGGCGTCGAGCGACACTGGGTATGTTCGCACCCTTGCTGTGTATAAATGAGGTCTCCATCCTAAAGGGGGCACCATGGAGAGATCCTCCCAAGGGGCAGAGACAGCAGAGCGCCTTCCCTTGGGGTGGTTTCTGCACCGGCCCTACGTCACCCATACCCTCTCCACGAGGACATGGACACCCTGCAGGAGGACAGCCACCCAAAACCAAAACAGCAGAAACAAGAGTCCCCAAACCAACCTCAGGTTTCTAAAATCCGGGTGAGTCAGACAAAATTCTGGGCAACTTCTCACCTCCGGTCTCCGAGCCAAGACGAGACGTGATTGCTCCACAGCCGTGGAGACAAGGCCAGGCCTCTCGGAGGCCCAGTGGGCTGCCGCGCGCCGAGGCCCCCGCCACCCCCTCTCCGGGAGCAGGAAGGCAGCCAGCCGACGTTTATTACCCACCGGCAGCGAGATTGACAGCGGGCCTCCTTTGCCCACACTGAGCCATTAGCGCGTAATGGCCCCGAAGGCTCCCTCGGCCACAGACCCAGGCCTGAGCTCGTGGGCTCCAACACCAAAGATGCTAATGACTACCACATTGCCGAAATAAATCATCATCGCTCAGAAGGGGCTCCGGCTGGCCCGGCAGCTTCCGAATTTCATTTTACGAATTTCCCCTTAACGTGCAGCTGCCTTGGCAAGGAGGTCCTTGCGTGGACACACCAACGGCAAATTTCTCTGATACAGTGTTTTTATAAAGCAAGGATGGAAAGAAGAAGAACAGATGACTATTAACCTACCAAGCACTACGAGTCCACACTGGTGGAGATTTGGAGACTGGAGCAAAATCTCCATTGGAGATTCCCCCAGGAGTTTGACGGTCCAGAGCTGGCAGCCGGAAGTGCCCATGGAATGCATCTGAAAAGTATGTTCCAGGGAACACTGCTCCCTGTAGACAGATGCTCCATTAAAAAGGGGACTCTATGACCGCATGGGTGCAATTTGGCATGGCGCTTGAGCACATGGAGTCTGCAGCCAGATCACTTGGGTCCTAACCTGGCTGTGACTTGCTGGTTGAGTCAGCGTAGCCCTAGGCAGGCTACCTCGCCTCTTGATTTCCCCATCTATAAAATAAGAGAATAGAAGGGCCTCTCTGCCCCAAAGTTCTGGATCCCTGTCACTGACAGGGACCGGCAGACATGTGAATGGTGTTCCTGTTAAAACTTTGTGCAGTGTACAACCTGCCCAACCATGCCCTGCAGACCTGAGTGCCGTGGGGTTCCTGCACTCAGTGAATCCTTCTGGGGGCTGATGTGAGAATGAAATGGAACAGTTGATACAAAGTGCTTAAGACGGGGCCTGGCACTTAAGTAAGTGCTATAGAACTGTCTGTGATCACTATCATCACTGCAGCCATCACCATGTTAGAACTCTGAAAGTTTTAACAGGAAGGAAGTCTGGTTAACGGAGTGGCATGCTCATTTACTCCATGCTGTCTTTAGTCACACAATGGCCAGAGTACGGTTCCTGGAAGAGGACATTACTTGTTCAAAGTCACAAAGCTCATGAGGCGAGCAATGACTGGAATCTAGGTGTCCTATCTCCCCAGCTGCTGCTCATCCCCATGGAGGCTCTGACCCCACAGCCTCCAAAGGTAGCACTCTCTATGAACATCAGTAAAAACAGGGCTCTCTGTCCAGGGAGCTATGAGCAGACCTAAGTCCCGGGGAGAGCTCCAGGCTTCTCTCTGGGCCTTGCTACCCCATGAGTCCAGGCTCAGACCTTGGGATCTTAAGGTGCTGGAACACATAAGGGACTAGAAAGCATCCTTTCAGCCTGCCTGCCCTCTTGGAGCAGATTGGAGCCAACGTCTCTTTCCTTTAGACTCCTGGGGCTCTTCCCAGACCCTAAGCTGCCCTCTTCTCCAAGCCCAACCTGCCCTCTTCTCCTTCCTCCACATCCCCTCCCATGGCACTCAACCCATTTCTCTGGTTGATCTGAAGATCTCACTCTGCAAACCTCAGCTTTGGTCATCGAGTCCTGTTCTACCTCTCAACCAACTCTGATTCTGCCAGTGCCCCATTATTTATTATCTGAGTGGCTCTGAATTTCCAGGCCATAATACTCTCCCAACCTAGGTGCTCCAGGCTTCCTGTACTGGCCTAGAGATGCTCAATCTTACTCCCTAGAGGCCTCAAGTAATAGGGAGAGAGGTCATAGTCCAGTTCATCACTGCCTCTCCCAGGAAGCACTCCCTGACTTCTCCAGGCTGCCTGTTTCAGTGTCCCTTGAACACCATTCTCTCTGACAGCCAGTCCTGCCAGCCTGCACGTTCCCTAACCACCCTCATCCCCGTCCCACCGCTGGGCCCTTGAAGGTAGGGTCTGATGAAGACTTGTTCATCTTTTCCCTCCCCTCCATCGGAGAGTACTGAGCTGGGCACTGGGAGGTTATCACAATGGAAGATGCCCAGAAGAGCCTCAGCAACCCAGGCTGAGGTTAGGCGTGGGGGTGTCAGAGCAGTTGTGCAGAACCAGGTGGGCCAGCTGGCAGGCCACCATGCCATCCTGCAGACCACGGCGAGCGCAGTGAGGCTCGGGTGGGTGCCAGTCCGAGCAGACCCTTCCACTTCATCTAACATGGGGGCAGAAGCAGAACCTGGCAGCCCCACCCAAGTGCCCCCTGCCCAGGAAGACAGGGCCCCAAGGAGAAGACTCCGCAGGCTGGGGTTGGACCAAATTCCTTCTCAGCGGCCGTACATTTCCAGCATACAGGAATCATTCCTGCCGATTCAAAACCAGGTCAGAGAAAACCGTCTCTCGTTTCCGGCAGGGGTGAGCGTTCCTCCCGGGGAAGGGCTCCGCAAAAGTCTCCAAACCGAGCTCGAGAGACAAGTGGGAACCAAGCCTCATTCCCTCGGTGGCCCTGCGGCTGCCAAAATTACTGACAAACTGACCTACAAAGAGAGTTTCTATTTTATGAGCAAACCCCAAAGGTTAACAGCAGAGCCGCCGGCGGGCGATCCGCACGGAGGAGCGGAAGCTTCCCCAGCAGCACCCGCGTGGAGCCCGGGCACCTCAGCTTCGCGGAGAAACGTGTCTCTGAAATGCCAAGGAGAAGGGGAGGAGCGAAGAAGGAGCTTCCAGAACCCTGGCTGGAGGGGAGAATCTGGGCATGAGGACCCCGGCCCATGTTCAGGTGGCCTCTCTGTCCCAGAGCTGTGGCTCAAGGCCACTGTCAAGGGCTGGTTGGGGTGACCTCTGGCAAGGCCGCCATGCGGGCCACAGTGTGAATGGTATTCCCCAGAGCTGCGCAGTATACAACCTGCACAGCCACACCCTTCCAGCCTGAGTCCTGTGGGGTTCCTGCCATTCAAAGCATCTTGCTCCTATACAGTGCTGGTTTCATGGGCATGTGACTGGTACCGTCTCGGAGGTTTGATATCCTGAGGTTGTCATCTTGAGATTCTTCATTTTTAGAAAATGAATTAAAAAAATTTTTTTTAGAAAATTCAGGTCTCTGAATTTTCATTTTGCACAGGTTACAGAGCTGGTCCTCCCTTCATGTTGGAGAGCACCGGGGCCACGCCGACAGTGTGGACAGAGAGAGAAAGGACGAGCAATTATCCGGCAGACTCATTCCTGAATAACTGATACAAAAAAGTAAGGAAATATCCAGCCTCCGTCCTTTTTCATTCCGCAAGTCGTCCAAATGTGGGCCTCGCCTCCGAGGCCAGGGCCGGAGGTGCCCTGGTGATGGGCAAGGGCACACGGGTGCTGAAAACCTTAAAGACTTGTGCCCTAATGCAGGAAGAAGCTTTTGATAGCAAGGAACCCATCTGAGACTGAAGGCCCTTGGGTTTTTTCATATTATACTGACATCTGAGCTGCAAGAAAATCTGGTTTTCGGCAGAGGGTAAGTAACAAAAAGCAGGTCAGAGAATGAAGGCAGGAGTCAGGGCCGCTTCAGCAACCCACTGACTGGGCACCCAGGTCCCCCGTTGCTGACCCTCAACCCAGACTTGAAACATCAATTGCCACTGACATCAGACCTGCTGACAACCTGGACAGAGCATCCACCCCATCTAGAAGATGAGCCTGAGGTTCACAGAGGTCTGCAGAACCACCCAGAATCACCCACCAGGCCACGCCTGGCCTACAGCTCTCCTAATTCCAGTCCTGGGGCAAGGTCTGCGGACGCACAATGACCCACAGAGGGATAGAGCTTCTGACTTTCCCAGTGAAGCCCTACACAAAACACCAGCTTACACAGAGGAACAGAGCAGAGCTGCTCTCAACGCCCATGTCCCACCCTCTAGCCTCTCCCACCCAGGACACACCTGCACGCAAAGCCAGGGCTGCTCAGGTTGCGACCTGACACCCAGTCGTCTAGTGGCCTCGTGTCTACCTTCCGTCAACACTAAATACCTGCGTCACCTCAGAGGGTCCCTAAGTCTCACTCCGTTTCTGCATCCACATTAAGGCATACTGGAGCACTCAGTTCCTTTGATCACGGTCAGCAGCCTCCTGGTCCTGCAATTTGAGAGTATTTTCCCATCCTCAAGCCGTAGAACAACAAGCAGCTCTTCCCCTAAATCTGACCACCGGCACCAAGAAGCCTTGTGTATCCACCTCATCTCTGGGTGCCCAGGAAAGTGAAAGTGTTAGGCACTCAGTTGTATCTGCCTCTTTCTGACCCCGAGGGCTGTAGCCCACCAGACTCCTTTCCTCTATCCACGGGATTCCAGGCAAGAATACTGGAGTGGCTAGCCATCCACTTCTCTAGGGGACCTCCCTGACCCAGGGATCGAACCTGGGTCTCCTGCATTACAGGTGGATTCTGAGCCACCAGGGAAGTCCCAGGAGCCCTGCACTAACTGGTTTGAGCAAAGCAGGACCCTCCCCCTACTACTAGCCCCCAGCTTCCCAGATCCTAGGGAATAAGGCATTATTAGTTTCCCCCAAAATTATTATTTTTACCTTGGATGCTTGATCCATGGGCCCCAGTGTCCACAACAGCTGACTCCTCTCTCACCTGGCCAAGAGTCTGGATGGTTCCAGACACAGTCCTGTTTCCAGGCACAAGCCACAGTCCCCCAGAATCCCAGCTCCACAATTCCCATCAGGTTGAACCCACCACCAGCAGGTACGGTATAGACCAGAATTTCCCAAACTTCTGATGATACAAATCTGGGGGATGGGGTTGGGGGTGCTTGTCAACTATACAGCCTGCCAGGCTCCTCCCCTGGAAATTCTTACTCAAGAGGCCAGTTTGGGGGCTCCACCTGTTGAATGAATGAGTTGGGGCAACGCGTGTGGAGTGCAGACTCAGTGAGTACTTAACAGATGAGAGGAGAGATGGCCCCTGGTCATACACAGGCCTGGTTGGCCGTCATTCCAGTTTCTGGCCATTGGTGTGACCTTGGGCCAGTGTCTGCCCGCCTCTAAGCCTCGGCTTCCTGATGAGTCAAATGGTCAGGTGGTTCGGAAGCTTCCAGCTCTGACCCCTTCGTGGCTTCTTCAGAACAAGGAGGCCCTCCCAGACGCTGTTTCCTAACAAAGAGAGGACTCCAGCTTGCCCTCCCAAACAGAATGCAGCCTGTCCCACCTCCTTCCACTCTCCAGAGTAGACCCTCGGGCCTCTCTCTGGAAGGAGTGGGGCCCAAGGGAGGGTGCACTAAGGGATGTTTAAATAAATGAAGCTTCCTGTGAGCTGGGCGGGGTGCCTTCCTACAGATACTCACTCACGGCTAAGCTGCCATTCTGAAAATGGAGTCATTGTCAAGCCCAACGCGATTACTGGAGGAAGTCACCCCTGAGAGTAGTGGAAGCTAAACTCAAGGCTGACTGACAAGTGTCAGCTTTCAGCTCACAGCTTAACACAAGCTGCCGGCTGTGAAACAAGGAGAGATGTCCTGATGATAAAACTTTCAGAACTGGTCTCAAGGAAAACCGGCAGAGTGAGGAACAGAGCCTCCGAAAGGTGTTTCCTCAACCTCAACTCAGTAACAGGAGGGAGAAGGGAAACACCAGCCAAAGGCTGAACGGGGTCATCACAACTGCTCCCTGGAAATGCGTGAGGGCGCTGAGCGGGGTCCGAGCACCACTCTGCGTTGGGGGAGAGGCAGAGGGCTGTTCTCACAGCTGACACGCCCCTGCTACTGTCAAAGCAGCGACACACATGTCACAGAAAGCCAGGCAGCTACTTCGCAAGTTGTAAACAGAACAGAAACTGCAAAAGCATGAATGTGAGTAACCTTTCTACAGGAAAGTCCCATCATGGGGGGGGGTCAGGATGACAGCAATAGGAAAGGCCTCACTTGGATCATCTGCACAGCAAGAACACACCGGCAATACTCATTGCCGCTGTATAAAAGGGAAGGACGGTGGGGACACAGGCTCAGACGGGGGGGATGTGCTCAGAAGGAAATGAGACTGGCCAAGAGGAGCTGGCTGCAGAGCAAAGAAGTAGCACACGGCTCGGATCCAGGAAACACTTGCTGTTGAGTGCAAAGGAAGAGAATGGGTACAAAATGCGTCAACAAGCAGGGCTGGGAAGCCACTGCCTTAACAGCTAGTGCACTGGGATCCCCACTGACTGAATCATCCTGGGCTGTAGCCTGGGGGCCTTAATAGACCAGGCATTTTCCTCCTGTGCTCTGGATCTAGGGAAGGGCCAAGGCTCCAGGCACAGGGGAGGATCTGTGAGCAGAGGTTCAGGGCAGAAACTCTTTGCCAGCAAGCAGCTCAGGAACTATTTCAGTATTTTTAGCAACAGGTCAGTGGTACTGGTGTATACCATGTAAACATCAAGCAACCCTCCACCAGGGCCCTGGACACAGGTGCCCTGAGCTGGGTTAGGACCGGGTGAAGGGGGCTTACCTGGTGGTCCAGTGACTAAGACCCTGAGCTCCCAGTGCAGGGGCTCCAGGTTCAGTCACCGGTCAGGGAACTAGATTAAATTAAAATCCCATGCACCACAACTAAGATCCAGTGCAGTCAAACAAATGCTTTTTAAAAGATCTATTAAAAAAAAAAAAAGAACAGGGTGAGGGATGTGTTCTCACTACCGTTTTATTTATCCATTCATTAGCTTTGAGGAGCGCTGTTCCTGCCTTGCAGAGATTTCCACATGCAGAAATGGTGCAAACTCTGCAAAGGCCATTCAAACCCGAGCAGGGCTCACATGGAGGGGTTCTGCAGCGGGTGAAGACTGCCAACAGGTCACCAGGAAAAAGCTGGACTGCCCCAGGACAGAGAGAGCGAGCGAGATACCTGATCCTGCAGATAGAAGCTCCAAAACATCTGACAGTGAGATGCTAAATCTGTTTTTGATTGTTTTTGTTTTTTGTAAAACTGATCTTGAGGGCACATGCTGAGATAGTCGAAGCTCTTCATGCCCGTGATAGATGAGGAGGTTGTGTGTGTCTGTGTGGGTATTTTTTAGGAGGCTACCCCTTATTAGAAATCCTTTGTGATAAGTCACTCAGTGAAATGTTTTTGCAGGTCCTGCATACATGAAAATGCCTTTTGTGGCTCACCATAGCCCTGTATGTGGACAGCAGCCCACAGAATTCAGAGCACATGGACACAAGAAGATAACTGGGCCCAGAGTGGACAGATGACCTCACCCTCAGCATCTTCTAAAGACTCACTTTACCAGTAGAAACAATTATTCCTCCTAAAGCTATGGGTCCTTTACAGTGCTTATTAACATTTGATGAGAATTCAACCCTAACCAAGATTCCGGGGACAGATCATCAAAACTGAAGTGGCTGCTTGAAGCCAAGCAGAAATTTGCAATTTCTGCTAGTTTCTTGTATTTACTCCAGCCCCTAAAACTTTAAAGGGACAGTTCCCTTTAAAGGGAAAATCCTTTTTCCAGAATGAAAGAGTTGGGCAAAGGAGATGCTTTAGTCACTGAAAGGAAGAATAAGCTTGCTTCTTAATAGGTCCATAATTAATTCACACATTCGACTGTTAGGTCCAGAAATACATTTGTGTTGACAATCTGCATTCAGTCCTCCAAAAACAATATCATGGTTTTATTTGCCTCCCCACCCCAGAAACATCACCACTTTCCAATATCCGCCCAAGCGCTACAATTCCACTACAGCTTCCTGAGACCCTGCCTGGGGCGACAAGGGAGGGGACTCCGAATGCCTCCAGGTGAGAAAAGTGAGGCTTGTGCAAGAGCTGTACTCCTTTGAAGGGACAAGACAACCAGACGACCAGTCAGATCTTGGTCTGACTCCCTCCCAATTCCCATGACAGCTTCCAGCCCTCGGCTGCACGGATTTGAGATCATTCTACCACCCCACATCTGCAACACTGCATCTCTGCATCCCTCCTCAAGCACTAGTACTGGCCCACATTTGCCAGCTTTGGGTTCATACCATCAGTGCACTTAGGTGATATGTTAGGTAGGACCCCACCCCAGCTTGCCTCGTCAGCTCCTAGGAGATAAAATCCCAGTGAGAAGTAGGATCATTAGGGGGAAGAAAACAAAAGGCAAGGCCAGACACAGGAACAAGGTGTCATTAGTACCAACTTTTACAACGGGTGCTCCTAGGCTTGATTTATGACTGCCACCAACAGGTGAGTCAAGGGTCTCGCACAGCCCTGTTCTCTCCCCTTGCAAAGGAAGAAAAGGGGAGAGAAAAAAGGGGTCCTTGAAATGACCTTGGCCCAGGTCTGAGCTACAAACCTTCAGTCTAAGCTCCAATTTCCCCACAAGACCTTGGACCCAGCAACCTTGCATAAAAGTCACTGTGGAATAAAGCGATGTTTTCTAAATGTTCCTGAGACTCACAGTTGCCTATTCAGTTTCCAGATTTCTCCCCTGGACACAATTTTCTCTATTCCTCCAATAAGTACAAATATAAACCCTGGACATTATATATGAAAGAAACACAAGAATATTCTGTATGTTAGAGAAAAGAAGGCAGTACAGCCAGGGACCTTGGGATCCAGGAAATGACAAGGTGGTAAGTTCCCTGGGTTTTCTTTTTGCTTCATGTATCTCAGAAAATTTTTAAATCCTCAGGGAAAGTCTGGGCTCTTTACCCAAAGGACCAGAAAAGGTACGGCCTGGCAAGACAGAAATCTTGTACACAATAACAGCTTGCTCCAGCCAAACCCACAGAAAAAGCTGTACCTTCACCCTACCCATTCAAGCAAAAGCTGAGCAGGCTTTTCAGGCTAAAACAGGGCACCTAACACCCCCTCTCCACGGAACGTAGAAAAAGCCTAGTAGAGAGTCAGACTTTCATGCTTCCTGGGCAGTAGCATGGCCCCTCCCCATGGTGTCACTAGAGACCATCTGGAGAACCTAGACCTTCACCTCCAGCAGTAGCAAGCTGCTACACCCATCCTCCCAGCGTCAGTGGAAGCCAGGCGGGGGGCAGGAATAGGGCACTCTTCCTTCTATTCAAAGAGGTATCATTGGAGACCTAGCAGGGAGACTAACCTGTAATTCTTCCCATTTCAATTGAAAGTCGTTTGCCCCACCAAGAACCAAGATGATCTCAAACTGGAAAAAGACAATCCATACGTAGTAAAACTGAGATGACTGAGATGTTACAGTTCTCTCTCAAGGAATTCGAAGGAGCTGTCACAGAATACACCAACAACTATAAACATGTGTGAAACTAATGGAAAAAGAAAGTCTCAGCAATGAAATAGTTTTGGCAAAGAAACAGAACATAAAAAGAAGCAATAAATGGAAATATTAGAAATGAAACATGTAAAAAACAAAACTTTTCTAAAAAATCAATGATGGGTTCAACATCAGAAGGGAGCAAACAGAGGAAAGAACTGGCGACCTGGAAGACAGAACAATAAAAATCACCCAATCTGAGCAAACAACAACAATCTGAACAAAAGAGAGCAAATAGATTTTTTTTTAATGGAAAGAGCCTTAAATATTGATGAGATTTTAACATGCATGTGATCAGAGTCTTAAAAAGAGAGGAGTGAGAAGGTAAACTATAAAAGTAGTCAAAAAAAAAAAAGACAAAGGAAAAAATTTGAGAGCAGAAAAAGAAAAATGTCACCTTACTATAGTGAAAAAGTAATTCAAGTGACAGATTTCTTATCAAAAACAACAGAAGCCAGAAGAAAGTGGTACAATACTTTTCAAGTGCTAAAAGAAAAGAACTGGCAGCCCAAAATCTATATCCAGCAAAAAAACACCATTCAGGGATGAAGCAGAAATCAAGACATCCTCAGATGAAGAAAAACTTAGAAAATTGATCACCAGAAGACCTACTGTAAAAAAGAGAAAAAAAGACTAAAGGAACTCTAAATAGCAAGGAAATGATAAACGAATTCTTGCAAGTAGGAAGAAAAACACAGCAAGCAAAATTATGGTAAATATAATAATTTCTCTACCTCTTTTGAGTATTCTAAATTATGTTTGATGTTTGAAGCAAAACTTTTAAACTATCTGATATGGTTCTAAATATATATAGGAGAAATATTCTAAACAACTAGATCATAAATGGGGGAGGATAATGAAAGTTAAGTTTCTACGCTTCACTTGAACTTGTAAAATGATGGCATCGTAAGACTTTGCTAAGCTATATTTACATAATGTAATGTCTAAGTAACCATTTTAAAAGTTGTACAAAAAGAAACACTACAAATTAACCAAAATTAAATTCCTGAAAATATTCAAGTAACACACAGGAAAGCAGGAAGAAGAAAACAGAAAAGAAAAGCAGAGAAAACCAACAGAAAATAAAATATAAAATGGCAGGCTTAAGCTCTAACCTGTAATTAATCACATTAAATATAAATGGTCAAAATACAAACTTTAAAAAGACAGAGTTTGGCAGAATGAGGACGGGGAGTGGCCCACCTATATTCTATCTACAAGAAACTCACCTAACATATAACAATATAGTCAGGTTGAAAGTAATAGGAATAAAATTACGCTACAAACAGTCAAATGAGAGCAGAAGAGCTATATTAATATTAGATGGCCTTCAGAGCAAAAAAGTAAAATACGAGAGAGAGAGAAGGGTACTGATAAAGAAGTTCATCTACCACGAAAACATAGCGAACTTACATGTGCATGCACCAAATAATATAGCTGCAAAATATGTGAAACCAAAGTTACTAAAACTGAAAGGAGAAACAGACATAATCACAGTTACAGTGGAACACTTCAACACTCTCACTCAGTGATTCATAAATCAAGCAGGTGTAAAACCAGCAAGGATACAGAAGAAATCAACAACGCCATCAATCAACAAGATCTAACTGCCATTGATGGAACATGTCACCCAAAAACAGAAGAACATGCATTTTTTTTCAAGTGCCCAGAGACAATATATCAATATTCACTATATCATAGGGCACGAAACAAATCTTAACACGTTTAAAGAATGAAAGACATATATAGTGTTTTCTCCAATCACAATGGAATCAAACCATACATTAAATGAAGATAACAAGAAAACGTCCAAACACTTGGCAACCAAACAAGACACTTCTAAACAATCACAAGTCAAAGATGAAGCTCAAGGGAAATATTTTAAAAATTGAAATAAAATTAAACTACAGTATATTAAAATTTGTGGGACCTGGCTAAATCAATGCTAAGAGGAAAATTCATATCACCAAATGCATATATTAGAAAACAGAAAGTCTCAAATCAATAACTAAGCTTCCACCTCAAAGACCTAGAAAAATAAGAGCAAGATAAACCCAAAACAAGAAGAAATTAAATAACAAAGATAAAGGCAGAAATCATGTAATTTAGAACAGAAAACCATTATTGAAAATCAATTTTCTAAAGTTGGTTCTTGGAAAAGATCAATAAAATCGACAAATCTCTAACAAGACTGACAAAGAAATAAAGATAAAAACCACAAATTACCAATATCAGGAATGAATCTGATGCTATCACTATGGACGCTACAGACATCAAAAGGAAAATAAGAAAATACTACAAAAACTACATGCACATAAACGACTAATTAGATAAAACAAACCAATTTTTTGAAAAGCACAAACTACCACAACTCAGCCAACATGATATATTAATAATCTGAATAGTCCTTTAACTACCAGATACTTGAAACCATAATTTAAAACATCCTAAACAGAAGTCTTCAGGCCCAGATTATTCTACTGGAGAATTCTAACAAATATTTAAAGAAAGATCAATACCAAGTCTACATAATCACATAATTACTTTCAGAACAAAAGGAGAACTTTCTCAATTTACTTTATAAGTCTAATATTGCCCAATACCAGAACCAGGCAGACAGAACAAGATAAAACTACAGACCAATATCCATCCCTCATACACACAGAGAAAAAACTCTAACAAAATATTATCAAAGATAATTCAACAACATATGTTAAAAAATTATACACCATGGTTAAGGGGGGTGTATACCAAGGATGCAATGCTATTTTCTTGGTTCAAAAACCAAGCAATACAATGCACGATATTAACAAACCAAAGGGAAAAGATCACATGGTCATATAAATTACTTTTAATAAATTGATAAAATTCATACCCACTCATGATTAAAAACTCATAGGAAAATAGAAACAGAGGAAAAGTTCCTTAACTCAATGGAGTATCTATTAAAAAAAAACAAACGTAACCCTGTTATTATATCTGATGGTAAAAGTCTGATGCTTTGCTCCTAAGCTCATAAACAAGTCAAGGATGTTCACTGTCACACTCTTATTCAACAAATGCTGGAAGTTCTAATCAGAGCAAGAAGAAGGAAACAAAAAGGCACACAGATAGGGAAAGAATAAATAAAACTGTTCCTGTTTACAGATGATGTGATTGTCTGTATAGAAAAGCCCATGAAATCTACCAAAAACCTCTGTCAACTGAGTTCAGCAAAATCAAGGAGTACAAACTCAACATTCAAAAACCAACTGTATTTCTTTTTTTTTTAATTTTACTTTACAATACTGTATTGATTTCGCCATACACTGACATACCAACAATGAACAAGACTGAAGTTAAAAACACAAAATCATTTATAATCACTCAAAAATTGAAATATTTAGATGTAAATCTATCAAAATATGTACAAGACTACAAAACAAAACTATAAAACAATAATGAAAGAAAGAAAGGAAGATCCAAATAAATTGATTCACCATGTTCATGGATTAGAAAGCTCAACATGGTGAAGATATCATTTCACCCCAAATCAAGATACACGTTTACACAATTCTTATTAAAATTATAGCAAGAACATTTGTATATGTAGACAAGATTATTTTAAAAGTTCTATGAAAAGGCAAAGGACCTAAGATAGCTAAAACAATTTTGAAAAAGAAAGGTGAATTCAGCCTACCTGATTTCAAGAGTTAAACAGCTATGGTAATTAAGACTGTGTCACACCGACAGAAGGACAGACACATAGATCAATGGAACCTAGAAACAGACCTTCACAAATATGCCCAATTGATAATTAACAATTCAATGAAAGAATTATAGTCTTTTCTAACCACTACCACCACCTAGGAAGCTCCTTTCAAAAGATGATCCAGGCGCAGCTGGATGTGGGGAGGTGTGTGGTACTCAATTCAAATTTATATAAAAATTAACTCAAAATGGATCATGGACCTAAATGCAAAATGTAAAACTATGAAACATTTTGAAAAAAGTAGGAAAAAAACCTTGGCGGTTTAGGGTTAGGCATAGAGCTCTTTGGGGCTTTGCAGTTGGCTCTACTGGTGAAGAACCCGCCTGCCACTGCAGGAGACGTAAGACAAGAGGGTTCCGTCCCTGGGTCAGGAAGATCCCCTGGAGGAGGGCATGGCAGTCCACTCCAGTATTCTTGCCTGGAGAATCCCAAGGACAGAGGAGCCTGGCAAGCTAGGGTCCACAGGGTTGCAAAGAGTTGGACACGACTAAAGTGACTTAGCATGCACGCATAGAACTCAAACTGGGAACCGAAGACTTGGAGCCATAAAGGAAAAACTGACAAGGTAGACTTCTTCAAAATTTAAAGCTTTTACTTCACAAAAGATCCAGTGAAGAGGATGAAAAGACAAGCTACAGACCTAGAGGAAACCTTTGCAAACCTTACCTCTCTGACAAGGGACTAGTATTTAGAATATATAAAGAACTCTAAAACTCAACTACGAAAATGCAAACAATCCAACCAGAAAAGAGACAAAAGATATAAAAATAAAAAATAGTGACAAACTAAATGCTGGCAAATATGTGGAGAAACTTGCTGGTGGGAATATAAAATGGAACAGTTATTCTAGGAACATGCGGCAGTTTCTCTAAAAGTAAAACATACGGCGTAAGTAAAACATAGCCCCAGCAACTGTACTCCTGGAATTCATCCCAAAGACAATGTAAACTTATGCCTGATTCCATTTATATAACATTCTTGAAATGACAGAATTATGGAAATGGAGAACAGATTCGTGATTTCTAGAGGTTAAGGAAGGAGCAGAGGCAGGATGGAGGTGGCCGTGGCTTTAAAGGGAAAGCATAAAGGGTTCTTGTGGTGCAGGGACGGTTCCGCAGCTTGAATGTGCTGCTGTCAATATCCTGCTTGTAATACCGTCCTCTCATTTTACAAACGAACCATTGGAGGAAACTGAATCGCTACGTGAATTTACAATTATCTCAACCTTAAAAGCTTAATTTTGCTAGTTAAACATTTTATAAGGATGAAAAAGAAACCATCAGCTTTAAAAGAAGGAGGTGGGTCACCACCAAGCTCAGAGGCCGGGGGAAACGGGATGGGCTGCCAGGTACAATACAGGATAGCGGGTTAAATTTAAATTTCACAAAACAAATAACCTTTTAGTATGAGGATAACCCAGGTGATATTGGGGACACACGTAGACTAGAAAAGTTACTTGTTGTCTATTTGGAATTTAAATTTACCTGAGCGCATGCTAAGTTACTTCAGTCATGTCTGACTCTTTGTGACCCTAGGGACTGTAGCCTCCAAAGCTCCTCTGTCCATGAGATTCTCCAGGCAAGAATACTGGAGTGGGTTGCCATCCCTCCTCCAGGGGAATATTCTTAACCCAGGGATCAAACCGTTGTCTCTTGTGTCTCCTGCACTGGCAGGCAGGTTCTTTACCACTAGTGCTACCTGAGAAGCCCCAGATTTACCTAGCCATCCTGTGTGTTTATTTGCTAATTCGGTAAAACCTAAGAGGGAAGAACAGGACACCAGCACCTGGAACCAGCTAAGGGCTACAGACTGAAAGAAGTAGGGTGGGCCCAGGGAGAAGTAACGAAGACTTGAGAAGAGGGGCCAGAGAGCAGGCAAAGGGGGTGCTGGGGGGCCACGAAGAGGCCCCGGACTGGACGGTGCCTTAAGAGGGAGGGGGGCAGAAGCCAGCACAGGGGGTCCCCAAGCTGCTGGCTTTATGGAGCTCTGGTGAACCGAGATTCTCTGTGGGTGGTCCACACAGAATCCAGAGGAAGGGCAAAGAGAGGATGCGAGCATTTCCAGTGTTGGAGGGAGCCTGGCATAGCATGGCCGGGGCAGGGGGTGGGGGGAGGGTGCCCTCTAGGCACGAGGAGCAGCACCCAGTTAACCCCAGGCTGCCTGCCTCCCCAGCACCTGGGACGGCTCTCTCAATGCAGCCCCACCTCTGCCTCTAGGATTTCCCCTTCCTAAGGAGAAAGTGAAGTCGCTCAGTCGTGTCCAACTCTTTGCGACCCCGTGGACTGCAGCCCACCAGGCTCCTCTGTCCATGGCATTCTCCAGGCAAGAGTACTGGAGTGGGCTGCCATTGCCTTCTCCATCCTAAGGAGAAGGACACACAAACTAACAGGCTCGAGTGCCCAGCTCCGTGAGCAGTCATGTGTTTGATCAAAACTAAAACTACGTTCTCGCTCTCCATCACCTCCTGGCCAGGCCATTGCCAAGAGTATGGTTTTACACAGCTCCTGAACACCCCATGACCATCCTTCATTTTCTTCATAAAACATATCATGGTTTGAAATAGCTGGGATTTTTAATCTGCTTTCTTGTTTAGCAGCTGATCCCCACTGGCTCCGGGATTCCAGGGACTTTGGCTTGCTGCCACATCTATGCACAGGGCCTGGCACAGAGTAGGTGTTCAGGAAAGAAAAAAGGTGCTGGATGAACGAACGAGTAAGTGAATAAACCATTCTGATTGAAGCTACCGCTTCTGGAGCTACTCTGCAGGCAGAACCCCGCAGAGCTTGATAAAGGCAGAGGGTCAGTCTTCCTCCGCTGGACCTCAGCAACATCCTCTGAGCGGCCGTGGGCTGGCACCCGGGATGGTACGCTCAGCATGGTCACAGAGAGGCTCAGTTTGTCCTCGCCAAACAAGGGCCCCAGCAGCAGCATCATTATCTTTAATTAGTCCCTGCCACAGGGACTAATAATGATAATACTAATGTTAATAGCTATCACTTCCTGAGAACTTAAAAGTGCTGGGCGCTTGTCATATATTTTAACTCATTTAATCCTCCAAACATCCCCCAAAAGGTAGGGGTTTGTGACTTTCTCCTGTCAGTGCTGCCCACTCCTTGTGGAAAATAGACACCTTTTCTATTTTTAAGAACACCCTCCCTCCTCCCATTGTGGGCAGAAGACAGACAGATACTCGCCCACCCCAGCGTCCAAGGAGGGTGGGTGGTGCCAGTCTGTCTAGTCAACCCACTTGAATCCCTGGCTACAATGACTGTCTCCTGGGCAGTTGCAGGACGCATCTGAGGCACTGAGTCCCAGTCCTGAAACCTTTTTTGATGAAGAAGCACATGACCTTCTCTGCTGGGGCTGCTGAGTGGGGAGCTGCTGGCTATCACTGGCACCAGGGGAGCCTACTTGGGAATGAAGGCAACAAAGGGGAAGCAGAGCTGAGAGGTAAAAGAAAGTTAGACTAGTGATGACATTGTTAGAACTCCTGGATCCAACCATGCCTGAAACCCACTGCCTCCCCAGACTTCTCAGTTACATGAGCCAATAATTCTCTTTTTAATATCCAGGTCGGGAAGCAACAGTTAGAACTGGACATGGAACAACAGACTGGTTCCAAATAGGAAAAGGAGTATGTCAAGGCTGTATATTGTCACCCTGCTTATTTAACTTCTATGCAGAGTACATCATGAGAAACGCTGAGTTGGAAGAAGCACAAGCTGGAATCAAGATTGCCGGGAGAAATATCAATAATCTCAGACATGCAGATGACACCACCCTTATGGCAGAAAGTGAAGAGCAACTAAAAAGCCTCTTGATGAAAGTGAAAGAGGAGAGTGAAAAAGTTGGCTTAAAGCTCAACATTCAGAAAATGAAGATCATGGCATCTGGTCCCATCACTTCGTGGCAAATAGACAGGGAAACAGTGGAAACAGTGTCAGACTTTATTTTGGGGGGCTCCAAAATCACTGCAGATGGTGATTGCAGCCAGGAAATTAAAAGACGCTTACTCCTTGGAAGGAAAGTTATGACCAACCTAGATAGCATATTCAAAAGCAGAGACATTATTTTGCCAACAAAGGTCCATCTAGTCAAGGCTATGGTTTTTCCTGTGATCATGTATGGATGTGAGAGTTGGACTGTGAAGAAAGCTGAGCGCCGAAGAATTGATGCTTTTGAACTGTGGTGTTGGAGAAGACTCTTGAGAGTCCCTTGGACTGCAAGGAGATCCAACCAGTCCATTCTAAAGGAGATCAGTCGTGAGTGTTCATTGGAAGGACTGATGCTAAAGCTGAAACTCCAGTACTTTGGCCACCTCATGCAAAGAGTTAACTCATTGGAAAAGACTCTGATGCTGGGAGGGATTGGGGGCAGGAGGAGAAGGGGATGACAGAGGATGAGATGGCTGGATGGCATCACCGACTCGATGGACATGAGTTTGAGTGAACTCTGGGAGTTGGTGATGGACAGGGAGGCCTGGCGTGCTATGATTCATGGGGTCGCAAAGAGTTGGACACGACTGAGTGACTGAACTGAACTGAATGCTTTAGTCAGAGTGATTTGGATCTCAGAATCGTCACTGAAAGAGATCTACCTAAACAGCTATGTTAGTACAGGTATGTTAAGATGGGGGCATTTTATAGACACAGAGCTGACGCATACAAAGGTGGAATAACTTTAACTATGAGCTGGGAGTGCTCTTAACCACTGTGATTCACTGCAGAGCTCTACATTCTGTGTGTGAGTGCACACACACATGTGCACACGCTACTTCTCATTAATAGATCTATAGCAGATTAAGCAAACTATTGGTGTTCATAAAGATCTTCAGGATGAACTAAAATCAGTAACTCCCTAACAAAGCATCTCTGTTTAAAAACACTTCCATCAGCAACCTTGGATTCTTATTCCAAGTCAGATGCACAACTCACAGCATGTCTCTGGAGAATCACTTCCCTTCTCCCTACCTTGGTTTGCCCAGGGAGACGAGCTGGAAACCATGCCAGAAGGGGTGTCAGCCAGTGCGGGACACCCTGACTCCTTCAGGGCAGAGATTTGCAGCCAGAAGGGGAAGCCTCGCACTTCATCCCCACTGGAGCCCGGGGATTCACAAGGCAAGGAGCCTGGCCAGCCATGCAGAGCCCAGTGTGAGGTCCTGGCGCCTACTGGGAGCCCAGGGCAGAGCAGGCCAAGCCCTGGGGTTGCAGGGCCCTCATTTTCTGCCCTCACTCCAGCGAGACTCGGCCAGAAGCAGATGCAAGGCAAATTGCTCATGTGTCGGCTGCTCCCAAGCAGCCAAGTGACCATAAAGGGCATTCAACAAAGTCAACTCAATAACACAGGCGGCCAAGTCCATGGCACGGAGAGCAAGAGAAGAAGGCTGTGCCCGTGGGCTGGTCCACCAAGATGGTGCCAGGGCCCCGGGCCCCACCCCGCCAGGCTTGGCTCCATTGCTGTCTCCTCTCCATCCTTCCTCTGCTCCCCACTGGCTCTCTCCTCAGCCTAGTAACATACTCTGATCTTTCCCTCTTCCAAATACAGAAGCTTCCTCTGACCCCGGGGCCCCTTGGCCCCTGTTTCCCACACTCCCTTCCCAGTCTGGAACCTGGGAAGTGAAGTCTACAGCACTGGTCTCCCCACCTCCCTTCCAATTATTCCTGCCCCCGTTTCCACTGTTGCTGCTCATGCTCAGGACGGTCCAGCAGACCCTCCTTCAGCCTGCCTCTCTGGGCCTCTCTGTGGCCTCTCACGCTACTTCCCAGAAGCACTTTGCTGTCTGGGCATGGATGACCACGTGTTCCTCATGCCCCTCACTTCTCCCAGCTGCCCCACCATCTGTGCTGAGGCCTCCAAACCCCTCCTCCAGCCCAGGCCTTCTTCCTGAGCTCCCCACCCATGCGGCCTACCGCCGACCAGACACCAACACTCAGATCGGCCAACAGGCATCTCCTACAAGGCCCAATCGCCAACAAACTCAAGCTAACTAAGTGGGATGGGCCTCCAGTTGTAGGAGTTAAGAGGATTCCAAGCTCGAAAATTACACTGCCTGAGTTCAGAACTCACATTTGCTAGTCACTGACATTGGACACGTCCCCTCAATTCCGCATGTACAAAATGGGGAGAATAGCAGTGCCCCTCTCTCATAAGCTATTGTGGGGTTAAGTGTGATAACACCTGTAGATATTGATAGCAGGGCCTGTGCGTGACAAGCTGCATTAGATGTCACTGATCATTGCTGGGAGCATCTTCTTCGCCAGCAGCTCTTCTTCAGGCATGGTGTCATCTTCCGCTGGGGCTTCACTTCCCAATTCCATTCATTTCCCAAATCCTGCCAGTTTTGCCTCTTACATGCTTCTCCAATCCCTACCCTCCTAACCAATATCCTCATCCTCGCTCACCTCCCCTACTCTGTACTCTGTCTTTTCTATGCCTCACCCACCTCCTGCCTCAAAAGTTAGTCTGAAGCAACACTGAATTGTCTACAGACAACTCGAGACAATCTACCTGAAGTAGATACTGAATTATCGACATACTACATGAGCCTCTTCTCTTTGAACTGGCTTATGCTATTTTCTCTGCCTGGAAGGCCCCTCCCACCTTATTTTCTGCCTTAAAAGAGCCTGATTAGGTGTCACCTCCTCCTGGAAGCCTTCCTGGAATGCCCAGATTGGAAAACGCGCCTGTCCTTTGAGCTTCTATATCTTAGATTTTGTGACATGATTTTACCTTGTCCTTTTAAGTTATCACCTCCCTAACTTGGTTAGAGTTTCCTCACTGAGGATGTCAATCATGTTTATTGAACAGAGGTTACTATTCCGAGAAAGCCTCACCTACAGGTTTCTTAAAAAAGGATAAAATCTATGAAAATGAGATGCTTGCACTCACTCAGCTGTGTCCAGCTGTTTGTGGCCCCATGGACTTTACCCCGACAGGTTCCTCTGCCCATAGGATTCTCCAGGCAAAAATACTGGAGTGGGTTGCCATTTCTTACTCCAGGGAATTTTCCCGACCCAGGGACTGAACGTGCATCTGTGTGCCTCCTACACTACAGGCAGATACTTTACCACTGTGCCACCTGAGATGAGAAAACTCACTATTTTAAAATTCAGAACTGATGGATTCTTCATGGACCAAGTACTTAATCAACAGCCTCCTTAAACTGACCAATGAGATTCAAAATCAGGGAAACTGAGCCCTCTCATCCACAAGGGCTGTTAAGGAGGTAAGTGATTGTACTCTACTTGGGAGATGAAGAAGGAAGAGAAAGAGGGGGAGGGGAGGGGGAGGGGAGGAGATGCAGGGGAGGGGAGGGGAGGGGAGGAAAGAACTGGATTATAGGCTCTTTGCACAAGCTTGTTATCCTGACAGAACAGTCCCGGAACTTGAAACGTGATCTCTGGGGGCAGAGGGAGACAGTTTTATCACATATTAAGGTTAGACAGATGTTTTGGGTCTGGTGTTACCCGAATGAAAAGCACCAGAAAACAGCTAGCACAGCCCCACTCAGCCCCATGTGTTCCCAACAGAAAGTCAACAGGAACCGTTTTTTCCTTTTCCTTTTCAAGTGTTTTTCTCTTCAGTTATATTTGAGAGTTTTTGTATGTCCCTGGTGTGAGGGTGAAATGCTGATTTCCACACCAGCCTTTCCTTCCTCTCGAAAAACGCTGCAGGCCAGGTCTTCCGCAAGGCAACAGCCGCAGAAAGAGGGGGTACCCTGTCTGCAAGGTGGCTTTCAGGATGTCTTCTGGGATATGCTTCTGAAGACTTAGAAGGCAGAAAGCCTCTCTCCCTCCCCCCCTCTCTCTCACACACACACACACCCATATCCCGAGCAGACCCCTCCCCTCCAGGTGCTATGTCAGGGAGGACAGACAAGGACCACCGCCCAGCATGGGGGGGCGTTTTGAAGGCCTGAGCAGGAGGTGGGAGAGGCTGATTTTCCAAATGCTACCCGCCCCCCCACCCCAGCCTCATTTCTTCATAGCAAAGCCCAGGCCTTAAGAGGCACCCAGGGAAAGAGGCTGACGTGACCAAGAAAATAACGTCTTCAGAATGACTAATGCCCCACCGGGACGGGCCGGCTCTGGCCTGGCTGCCTGCCAGAGGGTCCACAGCCACTTTTCAAGGACATGGAGGGCAAACGTCCCTGACAAGGTTCCCCGAGGACCGTCCCTTCCCAGCCCGGCCCCTCCTCGGGGCTCCCCCCAGGGGCCCATGAAGCCCTGAGTTAGGACATCAGGGCCCAAAGGCTGAGTCACTCCCCTGGGGCCAACCTGGGTCATAGCAAGATGGCTATTTCAAGGACAAGTTCTCAGACCCTCGTCCAGCCATCGGCCCGAGAGGAGCTGAGAGAGAGGTTTGCGAGCAGACGAGGAGAGGGCAGGAGGACCAGCCTCTGGGCCTCTGAGGTCCCGCGTGCCCCAGGCCTCCTGGGGCCGTGCACATCACGTCCTTGCACACACATGTCCAACACACACGGGGAGACACTCATCTGTCCCCGGCCACGGGGCTGACTGTCTCTGGGCCAGGCCCCCCACAAGCCCTCCTCAGCTCTCCCCTCAGCAGGCCCCAGGGAGCCCAAGCAGGGCCTCCTGCAGAGCCATTTTCCAGGGGGGAGGTAATCCTTCCAGAGAGTGGGGTGAGGGTGGGAAGGGGGTCACTGATGGCAGGGGGCCGGGTGCAGGGGGAGGTGGGGAGGGACGGACCCTCCAGGAGGCCGCAGATCAGTGCAGTGGACTGCTCCGAGGTTTTGATGTACTGGGGGAGGGGGCGTCTAAAACCATTTCAAAAGCTGGAGGAAGCCAGGAGAAGGGGGCTCCATTCTCTGTAGGGAGGGGAGATTTCAAAGGAGACCCTGCCGCTGAAAGGTTTCAAAAGACCCTCGCCTTTCTATCAGCTCCAAATCACTCCCTCTCCAGCAGCCGCCAGGAAAGGGGTGCTGGGAAAATGTTTCCAAGGAGACGTGTCCCTGGGTCATCATAACTCCCAGGGTCTGGAGGCTGCAAAGTCACGATGCGGCCCCCCGCTATAAAAAGGCCAGTTTAGCGTCCCCCGGGGGAGGGCTCCTGCAGTCCGGATCCCCGGGGAGGCCTGCCTCAGAACCCCCATGCCCCGAGTTGATGAGAAGGCCACTGAGCTGAACAGCATCACGTCTATCTGCCGAGTCCCCTTGGTGCCACTAAGGGGGCTTTTACCCCCGCTGGCTCCAGGCAGCCACTCTGGGCTCGGGTCATTTAGCAGGGGGAAGCTGTCCACAGGGACACTGGGCAGTTTTTACCAGCTCTGCCGTGCCAGCCCCCACCCAGGGCTCCTGGGCCTGCTTCTCTTCCATTCACACCTCCCACTGTCACCCCCACCACCTTCCCCAAGCCACCAGGGCCCACAGGCCCACAGCACAGGCCAAATGGATGTCCTATGGCCTGCCTTCTCTCCCTGCCTCATTCCCTGACCCCTGGACCAGACCGGGCAGGTCTCTGTTTTTGCAGAACAAGTTTATTTTTTTTTAAGGCATAGAGACAATAATAAACAAAGTAAACACTCCATCAGATCTTAACTTCTCCCAAGTATTACCTGTGCTAGAATCATTCCATTAAGTCCCAGTCTCCGGACATCTTAAATTCAATATTCGTCATCTTCATCAGAGTCTATTACTTTTCTTCTGCTGAATTTTACTGTTGTTTTCTGTTTGGTGGCTTGCTTCTTCAAGGATTTCACTAAACCTTGTTCTGATGCCTTTCCACGTAATTGTCCATACTGTGCTGCCTCATTCCAGGTTCCCCCCTCTGAGCCTCCATAAAGCACCCAGCTGCTCTAGGCCACACTCCGCTCCAAAACCCTCAGTGGCTCCCTAGTGGGTAAGCCCAAGGTCACACATTCATGTGTCTACAGGAACCAGGCAGGGACACAGATGAGCAAAGTATCTCCTCAAATCACAATAGGGACTGGGAGGCCCAATGGAGCCTGAGAACACACAGTCCCAGTACTGCCCAGCTCATGTGGGAATGTGGGCCCTGTCTGACACCTCTTTGGGTGTTTCAACAGAAATCAAATAAAGCATCTGCCAAGGGGCCCCCAGATTTGGAGCCCCCAAATCCAAATCCCTTAATCTGGCTTTCAAGGTCCTCCATGGCACAGCCCCACACCACCTCCCCACCTTCACTGCCCACAAGGCTACCACATGCAATGCCTCCATCCTGGCCAGGTCGGGGTCCCCGGTCCCCCAGTCACTTCCTCCGCTCCTGTCTCTGAGCCCCACTCACCCAGGGTCCTCCCCCAGATGTTGCTCCCCACCTTCTCAGCCTAACAATACCCATCCTTCAAGGACCTGCCTCCTCGTTACAATCAGCTTTCCGAGGGCTCTGCTCTCTATGACTGTCCTTCCCTGCCAAGGCTGCTGCCCCTGCCAGAGATGGCCCTAAACCACAGAGAAAACTCCTCTTCATCCTTCAAAACCCAGGCCTTCCTGATGGACCTATTTGGACCCAGCAGTCCCTGTTCTGGGAGCATCAACCCCACTGCACAGTGCTTACCTGGACACCCATCAGCCTCTCCCGTGGGCAGAGAACCCTTAAGGGTAGGGCTGTGTCTCTCCCACCACAGGCCCTGGCAGGGGAGCCATGCACAATGGAGAGAGCCTGGCTTTTATGGAGACCCTGGCTCTGCTATTTCCTGGCTGGAAGAACTTGGAAAAGCCATTAACCCTCCTCTGTGAGGTGCAGAACTAGCAGCTACATAAAGTACCCGGCCTGTGGTGGGCTCAGTACACGGCGGCTGTGAGCGCCCTCACCCAGGTGACATCCCTCCACCCCGCAGGGTGTGGACTTTGAGGGCTTCGGCGTGACGCTGGGAGGTCTCTGAGGGCACAGCCTGAGTCCCCTTCACCCTCTGTCGTCCACAGGGGCCACCCCAGGTCTCCACGTGCAGTGGGTGCTTACTGTTCCTTGATGGATGGAGGTGACGAGGGCAGTGAAGGGCGGACAGGTGGGGATGGTGGGACAGAGTAAGAAGAGGTACCACCCGGCACCAGAGGTGTGGCGCCAGTGGGGCCCTAGCCCGTCCCTCGTGGCCATGTGCCAAGGCCCTGCCTGTGAGACTTTGCGCAGTTGCATAAACGTCTTGGCCGGACGCTTGGGCTGAGACCAATAGCCCCTTGCTGCCGGCTCCCAGGCCTGCATCCTCCACGTGGCCTGAGAACAGGCCCGTTCACAGCACTGCGCAGGCTCAGGGGAGGGGCCCTGTCCAGCCACTTCTTCCGCCAGAGCCCCGGCCCCTGCTCCCACAAAGACCCAAGTGCCAATCAAGCCCCCCTCTCCCATGAGTGCCAATCAAGCCCTCCCCTCACATCTCCCCCGACTCCAGTGAGGCGCCGGCCTCGCCTTCCACCTGAGGACACTGCAGCTTCCCGGCTCTGCGCGAAAAGGATAGGTGGAAAGGAGAGAGGAGCAGGGAGAAACACCTTTGAAACCACTGTGGTCCAATTAGCCAGCCTCTCGCCCTTCATGCTTACAAACAGGAGCACACATTAACACCTGCTACAAAAGCAAACATTTTGAGATATCTTCATCTTCACCTCCCCGACACCGCCGTGAAAGCGCTCTCGGCAGCCTGTGACTGACAGGGCAGTTTCCTTCCTCTGCTTCAGCCGGGCGGGGGGACATTCAAACAGAAGAAATTAAAAAGTCATTAGTCTCCCTGTCAGGCCAAACTCCCAGGGCCCTACCTGCCACCCCTGTGCTCCTCAGGTCCCCTCATCATTGAGGGAGCCCCACCAGGCACCCGGTTAGGGTCAGCACCTTCAGGACACCTGCCCCGAGTCAGTCACTGGGATGCTAGGCATCCAGACTCACTGAGCCTGGCGGGGCCCTGGACACCGTAGCCACCTTGAGCACAGCTCCACTACAGAAGGGCCTTCGCAGTGGTTCTTGGTATGTACAAGGCAGATGATGGCACAGACATGCAGCTCTCACAGGCTGGGGTGAGAGCAGGACTTCATACGACCACTTGGAAATGTATTTGTCTATCCACTGAAAGGGTACCCACTCACATCCTATGACTCCCCGGCCTGAGTCCAAGAATATTCTCATTAAAACTGCATGTACATGTTCACCAATGACTCACACAAGAATGTTCACAGCAGCACACTATGGAAGCAATTCCACAAGGGAAACTACCCAGATGCCCATGAGGATGTGTATCAAGAATAGATAAACGGTGATGTGTTCACACAATAGAATAGCATCCACTAGTGAGAAGATCCAATCACAGTCAATAATATGAACAAGTAAAAGTTACCAGACACAAATGAGCAGAGACTGTGTGATCTCATTTATATAAAATGCAAAACCACCCCAAGTGACCTCTGCTGTTAGACAACAGGATGGTGACACCCTTTTGTTGGGGGAAGGACCTGGAGAGGGTCGAGCGGGGGGCTTTCTGAGACCGGGGAATCATCTGTTTCTTTACCTGGGTGTTGGTTACCCAGGTGTGCTCTGTTTGTGAGGATCCCCTGAGCTGGACATTTAAATGGATTTTTTTTTAAAACACCAAAAACATTTTTGTACTGGGGTATAGCAGATTAACAATGTTGTGATAGTTATAGGTGAACAGCGTGAAGGGGACTTTTTTTAAACTATGGGATCGAGGGTTTTGGAAAAAAGTACTCAGTTGGCATGGCTGTTGTTAAAACTTTAATGAAAAGATATCAGAGGCAGGAAAGTGGAAAGGAAGTAAGGGTCAGGACGCTCAACCCAGGACAGACCTCTCACCACTCTGACTGTGGAGGTCTTGGAGAAGGTGATCACACTTCCACCAAAGACCCAGAGCACCAAAACTCCAGGAGCTCCCAAGGCCATTACTGCCAAACCCAAGCCCTGGGCCAGCCCTGTGCACCAGAAATTGCTATGCCCTCTTAAAGCTGTGCCCTCCCAGCTGCCAGAAGACCACATCCACCCACAGAAGACAAGGAAGACCTCAAAGCTTCCCTCCATCCCTTGGGCCAAGTGGGAACACAATGGGACCTTGGATGCTCCCTTTTAAAAAAGGCTGAATTTTCCAAAGTCCAAGACTGCTTGAAGACGAATAGAAAAAGTAGCGAAATAACTTTGTAAGCATTCTGTTTTGACAATGTGCCTGAGGAACTGCCCACGGTTGGTGGGGAAATGTGAGCAGTTAAATCTATTCCATGTCATGACATACGAAATTGAAGCACAATTGCCCCTGAGTGCCTGACAACTGGAAAGCACTTTGGTTCAGAAATGGAGGGAAATTTGTGCTGAGAAATGGGAGAGATTGTCAAAAGTTTGACTCTAATGTGAATGGAGCAGCGAAAAGAGGGTCCGGATGGAGAAAGTGCTCCAGCTCTGACATTTTTAGTCCCATTTGAAATGTCTCAGCAGCAGCAGCAGTGACGCCATCCTTTTAGCTAAAAGCCAGCAAAATGATGGGCAGACCCACACAGTTCAGCCCCGAGGAGTGGCCGCAGCCCAGGGAGGGGGAAGTGTGCTCTTACCAATCATGTGGTTGGCAACGTGGATTTGGATCTCTCTCTCATTCTCGAAGGTCATCTGGCACTTGATGCACTGGTATGTCTTTTTCTGCATGGAAACCAAAAGGAAAAGAGTTAGACAGTCAGGATGCAGAACAGGGCAGAAAGCAAAAGTTCCTGGAGGTCACGGCTCAAGACTTCCTAGAACGGCTCTGACCTGCTCCCAGGTCTCTCCAGGCCACTCTCTTCCCACCTGCCTCTGACTCCAGCTCTGTGAGTCAGCCTCGCAGAGGGAAAGGGGTGACACGCTCCACTGAAGGAAGCTGCTTCTCTGCTGGCCCTGGGGAAACTGAACCATCCCAAAGTGAGGGCACACAGGAAGAACCATGGAACTGAAGCTGAGGCAGGCTGATCTGCCTGAAGCATGATCAGATTCACCTACTCATCTTCCACCCATCTATGCTTGCTGCATCCACTCAACAGATCCACAGATCTGTTCATCTGTGCACCCATCACCTGTCCATCAACTTACCCTCAGTCTACCCACTGATCCATCTACACACACCCATACACTCATCTAGCTGTCCATCTACCCATCCAGCCATCTACCTAACCTGCCTACCCATCCATCCGTTTAAACACACATACATATACCCATACACGCATTCATTTATCTATCCATCCATCCATCCATCTGTCAATCCACTCATTCATTCACCTACCTATCCAATTTACCCATTTATCCATCTACACACACATTCTCTCTCACAAACACACACACACGCATCCATGCATCCATCCATCTATGCATCCATCTCTCTTTGCATCTAACTATGTACCTGCCCTAAGAAACAAGTGGACAAGCAGGGGAGACTGCTCCCATCAGTTCTGACACTTAAGGGTGACTGAAGAATTCCTCACCTGCCCTAGACACATAAGGCCCCGCATCATCCTAGAGCTGGCTTCCACACATGGGGAGCTATGACCAAGTATTTTTGTCGGGAGGGGGCAGAAAAATGGAGAAACATAAAAAGTTTCAAAGCTTCTTGAAGACCGATTCCAAAAAGTGGAGCTTCGCAGTGTGAAACCAGCCCACTGTGGACATAGGTGGTGTTGTTCCTAACTGCGGGGGAAGGGCTGTGACTGTGGGTTTCTATGAAGGGAGAGGAATTCACAGTATCCAAGCTTTCCAAAGACCACTTTGTGTCCTGGAATAATGGGGCCTCCCTTGACCTCTGGAAAAGAAGGCAAGACTGGATTTTTCAGCTGAGCACTGAGGCCCATCCCTCAGCAATAGGGGATGAACCACCAGGGGGCTCAGTTGTCTCAGCCCCACCTGAACTTGCCTGGTCCCACCTCTGGGACTTTGTCTTTGCTATTTCCTCCATCAGAATACCCTCTCCATCCTCAAGGTCTTTGTTCAAATGTCACCTCTTCTGAGAAGCCCTCTCCTCCCAACCCAGAGTGAGTTTAGGGTCTGCCCAGGCCCCTGAGTTCGTGCTGAAATCACCTAGTTGGGCCCCAAAGAGTTTGCTGTGGCCAGTTGATTTGTCTGCTTCCCACTGCACCATGAGAACCCAAGGGCCAGAATATGTTCTGTTCACTTGTGAGGTCCCAGCAAAGAGCAAGCGCTTTGGGAAGAATTTTTGAGCAGATGGGCAAAGTTGCAAAATAATATGTGCCAAGCCCTCTATTAGGGCAGAAGGGATAAAGAGAAGCCATCCCTCAGTAACTAGGGACCCTGGACCCACCACCCTGCACACGGCCCCACCCAATGAGCATCTAATAAGCACTGAACTTTCATCGTGACTCTCAACTGCCGAGAGGCTGCTGAACAGATGAACGGAGAACCAAGTGGAAGAGCTGGTGCTGGGAGCTTCAGGCTCTGGGCAGGGTCCCTGCTCAGGCTCCAGGACCCCCGCTGATGAGACCAGAGGGCCTTGCCCTAGGTGTTTCCAGAGAACTAGGCGTTCAGCATGTCCTCGGAGCAGTCATAGCGCTGGTCCCAGAAGCAGGCATTCAGCACAGACACATCCCGGGAAGAATGGGTGAGTCTGGAGGTGGAGGGGACGGAACTTGGGAGTCAATCTCACAATGGGCAGAGGAGATTTCAAGCCAGAAGAGACAGCAGGGACTGAGGACTTCTGAGGGGCACACCCTGCCGTGGCTCAACTCCTGGTCTGTGCTCACAGAAAAGAAGGACCCCGAGTTTCTCCACCATCAGAATCATTCATCCCCTCACACATGGTGTCCCCCACCACTCTGTCCAGCCCGTGTAAGAGTCTTTGATGCTTAATGAATGATTGAATGAATGAATGAGTGAGTGAACAAGTAAATGCAAGAATGAAGCACAGCCCAGGAAGCTCCATGCCAAAGAAGCCCAGAGGAGACTGCTGGACAGGGAACATGGTGCCCCCACCTCCTGGCTGGACGCTTCTGCAGGCCACAGCCACGGCTGGTCCAAAAGTGCTGTTCCTCTTCAAGGAAGTGAGTGAAGTGGGTTCACTGGGCTTGAAAGATAAGTCACCAGGAGCCTGAGCAGGACAAGAGGGTACCCCCCAAAAGTCCCCCAACCATATGGCCACCCTTTGGTGTCAGGAAAAGGAATGGACCCTGCCTTGTGGGGAAGCAGACTCCAGGGGATGCCCAAGGGAGGGGTCACAGGAGCTGCTGACCAAAGGGCCTGGGCATTCACACAAACACACAGGCCCCTGCACACACACACACACAAACACACACACACACGACCTATACACACAGGCATAGACACGCATGTGAGGACATACACACATACTTGCCAGTATCCTACACAACTCATTCCAACTCACCATCAACACACAAGACCTTCAAGGATACACCCACAGGTTACACACACCAACTCACTCCCTGTAACACGGACACATAAGTGCAACACCCTCGGAGAAGTGGAAACGTTGCCATGGACCCCAAGTTCACACAGCGTCCCCAGTGACACGCCGGCTTTCAGTTCTCTCCCTGGACCCTGACAGTCACAGCCACCACTCCCAAATGCACCCACAGATGCACAAGCAGCTCATGGCACAAGGGTGTGCACCAGCCCTCATAGACACACATGTAGATACATAGGTATACACACTCACACTCACAGGCACACACACACCTGTCCACAAAATTGCTCACCAGCACCCACACCCAGTAACGCTCGCTGCATACTCAGCTGTCCCCACAGATGGCCCTTCTGGCCAAGCACATGAGGTCAGGGATGCCCAGGGCCCATCATGCAGCTGGTGGGGCCGTGCAGTCGTCTGGGCTGGAGAGAACAGATCAGGACTCTCCCTCCTGTTGCAACCCCGGCTGGCCCTCCATCCTCACCTCAACACCTTCTCCCGGCCCGTCTCCCTTTCTCTATCCCTCAAAGACTCCATCTTCCTCTGGAGCCTCAGCTCCCACCAGGAGACATAAGCACAGCAAGGTAGAACTTGGCATTCAAAGCGCCTCTGGTCCCAGGAGAACCGGAGCTGAGCCCTGGGACCTTGGCCAGGGCTCCCTCCCCTAGTGTGGCCCCGAGCAACCTGAGGGGCCCAGGCCAGAAAGAGAACACACCTGGGGATGTGGAGACAGGAGAGGAGCAAGAAGGAGAAGGCAGAGACAGCCACTGCTGCTGAATTCCCTGATCATGACTGCAGCCCATGCTTACTGAGCACCTACTGTGTGCAGGCGCTGTTTACTCTGAATACTCACAATGACTCTGCAATCTCCCCTTCAGGGATGGAGAAAGCAGAATTTCAAGCGCTGAGAAGCAGCGGCACAGGGATTCAGCCCCATGCAGGCACCCTCCAGAGCCACTGTCTGGGCTGCCTTCTTAGCTCCATGCCCCAGGCCACCCCAGACAGTCTTGATTGGGGTGACAGAAAGCTGTCACCTGGACAAGCCCCTGAACCCAGCTGTTTGCCCTGCAGTAAGGTGTAGCAAGTGAGCATCCAGTCTAGCCCCCCAGCCTGAGCAGCATGAGGCACTGTGGCGGTCTGGTGAGTCGATGAGGGCCAGGGTCTGCCCACAAGGGGCTAGAGCTGGGGCGATGTTGTTATTACCCATAAATAGAGGGGGAGGCAGAAACCTCAGTGCTTCACGCTCTAGCCGACAGCAGCCTCGGCCCCACGGGAACCCAGTCCTCAGAGAGCCGGTTGCTATGGATACACTCCCGAGGGTCCCAGCCTGCCAGCCCCCAAGCCCCTGTGCAGCCCCCAGAGTCTGCTCTCACACGCATGACTCCTGGGGGAGAGAGGGATGGGCGAGCAGACAGCTGGGCCCCTGCCCCCAGGCGTGCCCAGGCAGGGGCGAGGCCCCAGAGGCTATGCCTCTGCTGGGGAGGTGCCCAGGCTTTGTCTAGTTCCTTTCTGCAAATGGCCCATCTGCCCAGGCCTCTGGACATGAACGTCAGCTCCCTCCTCTCTCACAAGCCAGGGACAGGAACAGGAAGCCTGACCAGGCTCCTTGTAAACAAGCCCCCTCAGGTTGCAAGTCCTGCACTGCCTCACACAGCTGCTCACCCCTGGGTATGTGGCTCCACCTTTCTAAGCCTGGGCTCCCTCTTTGCCAAAGCAAAGGTCACAGCAAAGGTCCAGCGTGTTGCCAGGAAAACAATATAAGAGTGGGTGCTCACACAGTAGGGGCTTTACGAAGTGGTGCTAGATACTGGACACAGAGCAGACTGGGAAGGAGGAGGCTGCAATAGCCAAAGGCTTTGTGGGGGGCTAGAGGCAGCCCTGTGACCAGCAGAGTGTGGGCAGGAATGGGGCTGGAGAGCACCTGGAGCAGGACACACAGGCGCCAGCCCTGCCACACTGTCCCGCCACCTGTGCACCGGGCTGACCACCCCAAACCCCAACCTTGCAACCAGGATGGGCTCCAGAGGTGCTGGCTGGAGGGCTGTCAAGAGTTCAGGCTGGGGTGCCACACTCTCCCCGGGATCAACCCCCATCTCTGCCTCTTGAAATCGAGGGGCTCCCAGCAAACTACCTAATGGTTCCTTGCCTCCTTTTTCTCATCTGGAGAGTGAGTATTATAAGGAATAAATAGATAGAAAGTGCCTGGCACATCCTTATTCCTCAATCAGTGTGAGCTGTGATTATAAACGAGAAAATCACAAGTGATGGCTATTACATGCCCAGCATGTCTTGACTCATTTAATCCCAGGGCAAAACACGAAGGTCAGCACAGGAGACAGTCACAATATTTGACACTGAGGAGGAATAAGCACTGGCTAGCCAGAGCAGACCCACTCCAGTGTTCTTGCCTGGAGAATCCCAGGGACGGGGGAGCCTGGTGGGCTGCCATCTATGGGGTCGCATAGAGTCGGACACGACTGACGTGACTTAGCAGCAGCAGCAGGAGCAGATGCTGGTTAAGAAACAAAACAACCCCCAGGTCCCTCCCAGATGATGCTGGCTTTGGAGACAGACACTACGGAGACTACCACTGCTACCGCTGCTAAGTCGCTTCAGTCGTGTCCGACTCTGTGCGACCCCATAGACAGAAGCCCACCAGGCTCCCCCGTCCCTGGGATTCTCCAGGCAAGAATACTGGAGTGGGTTGCCATTTCCTTCTCCAATGCATGAAAGTGAAAAGTGAAAGTGAAGTCGCTCAGTCATGTCCGACTCTTGGCGACCCCATAGACTGCAGCCTACCAGGCCCCTCCGCCCATGGGATTTTCCAGGCAAGAGCACTCTACTGTTATTACTATTGCCCTCTGGCTTTACCCAGGTGGCGCTAGTGGTAAAGAACACTTCTGCCAATGCAGGAGGCATAAGAGACCCGGGCTTGATCCCTGGCTCAGGAAGATTCCCCGGGGGAGGGTATGGCAACCCACGCCAGTATTCTTGCCTGGAGAATCCCATAGACAAGAGGAACCTGGTGGCCTACGGTCCATAGGATCACAAGTCGTACACGACTGAGGCAACTTAGCATGCACTGGCTTACAGGTGAGACAGAGGCCCAAAGAGGTCAAACCACAGATGGGTAGGCAGGCCCTCTGTCTCCAGGGCTGAAACTCTTCCCAGTCCACCTACCTGGCCAGCCAGAAAGCTGAGGCTTGGGGGGACAGAGCTGGGCAGCTATGACTGCACTGTGCTTAGGACCCCTAAAGGGTGACCTAGTGGATGCTTACCTAGTGGCCTTGCTCAGTCAAAAGGCCTTGAGAAAGTGGTCCACCTCTGACTGTCCTTGGATGCCAGGCACCCCAGAAATAATGGGTGCTCAGGACAAATTCAATCAATCAATCCACTCTGAAAGGGGCTCTCTGCTCCAGGCAGGAATTTGAGAGGCCTCAGGCCCCAGGTGAAAACACGGTTCTGTTCTTATTCAAACTTTTTTCTCTGCAGCTGGGTGATCTTGGTCAGACGCTGCAGCTCGCTGGGCAGGGAAGCTGGGCAGGAGACCCTTTAAGGGCCCCACTGCGGATTCTCCCTTCAGCCTCTACAGCCCTCCTTCTCTCACTCTCTCCCCACTACTCCCACCCCCAGCAAAATCCCAGAGTCCCAGGCCCCCGTCTGATCCTGCAGTGAACACCTTCACAAACATCCCTGTCTTCCAGGGGCACCCGTGGCGGGTGGCCCTTTCCCAAAGCCTGACTCCCTGCCAGCGGCACCAGCAGTGGCCCTGGAGGGACAGATGCCCCCGAGATCGGCCCGGCACCTCCTCGGCCTGGAAACAGATAACACAGACTTGATGGGAGTCCCTGGGCCTGCTCTGTCTGACACCAGGGGCCACACAGTCTCCAGCAGGTGCCCCACGGTCACCATTCCCAGGGCCCACATGGACCCTCTAGTCCCTCAGACTTCCCCTGCCTTGCTGAAACCCACGGTTATAGGTGTGTAGCTCCCCTGGGTCTAGAAGCCCCAGTGCAGGGTCTGTTTCTGGCTCTGCTTGGCTGCCAGACATCCCCAAAATAAAAGGTGCTCAGGACAAATGTGATCGATCAGGCAGTAACTGGAAACATCCCATGGGCTTCCATGTACCAGCTCTAATGATAGTGTTGATGATAATAGTACCAATTGATGATTACTGCTAGCATGATGGGGCCCTAAGTGCCAAGTTCTAAGTCCTTTATGCATATGTTACCTTTACAAATTGTCAAAGGATTCCTAAATCTTAAGCCCAAAGAACAGAGTGACTTGCCCAAGAAGACCCAGTAAGCACACAAGTAGGTCCACCCCAATCAATGACCGAGATGACCCGACCTCCAGCATGGACAGAACTCACTGTATCTACCCTTCACCTACACTGCGCCACGGGTCCCTCACAACAGTTCTGTGACATTGAGACAATTATTACTCCCATTTTACAGAAGAGCACTTGGCAAATGAGACCCAGGGTGATACACGCCATGTCCCTCTGGAAGGGAGATGGCACGCACCGGGATCTGGACTCGGAGTTCACTGCGATCGTCATATCTGCTTAACCGCTGCACGAGGCCCCTGCTTCTCGGGTCAGCAACTAGAAAGGAAACGCAAAGCATGGCAAGCGGCCTCTAGTGGGCATGCGCGGAGCCCCAGGGAGCGGGGGTGGGGCAGGCTGGGCCGGGCTGTACTTACCCGGGGCACTGGCGATGTCTGGGCGCCTTTCCGGGGCCCACTGGTCTCCGGGGTGAGGTCACGGTGGTCCACCTGCATGTGGCTCTCCAGGTCCTCCGCGCTCTCAAACTTGACGCTGCATTCGGGGCAGCGGAGGCCGGCGCAGGGCCTGTCGGCAGGCTCGGGCGGGGCCAGGCCGCCCACCTGTCCGTTGGAGCTGCGGGCCATGCAGCCAGCGCAGAGGCCGTAGGGGAGCCCGTTGACGTCGAGCTTCACCAGGTCCTGCTTGCTGCGGAACTCTTTGAGGCACAGGGCACACTTGTAGAGCTTCTGCAGCCCCTGGCCGTTGGGGGAGGACGCGGCCGAGCTGCCCGCCAGCTTCTGCATGTGGAAGGTGCCGTGGATCTTGAGCTCGAGCGTGGAGGTGACCGTCTGCATGCAGACCACGCAGCGGAAGCCCGTGAGGGAGTTGCGCAGGTCGGGGTGCATCTGGCAGTGCTCGATGAACTCCTCCTCGCTCTGCAGGGGCATCTTGCAGATGCGGCAGGTGCCCGTGTCCAGGCTCTTGCTGTGGGTCACCTTGTGCTCGGTGAGCGTCAGCAGCGAGGGGAAGCGCTCGCCGCAGATGGGGCACATGTAGTGCTTGGCGGGGCCCCGGTGAGTCTGCAGGTGCTCCCGGAGCCCGTTCTCCGAGAAGAAAGTCCGCGAACACACGTTGCACTTGTGGCTGCCCTTGATGAACTCAGCCTTCTTCCGCGAGCCGTCGTCCTCGCCCGGCCGGATGTTGTGGTCCCGCAGCCGGTGGTTCTGCAGCAGCACCTCCATGGTGTAGGCCGCCCCGCAGATGTCGCAGCCGTACATGGGCTCCGACGCGTCCACGTCGTCCTCACTCGCCTCGTGGCTGTTGGGCGCCTCGGGGTTCTTCAGCAGCACGCCCGGCAGGTCGGCCGGCTCGGCCTTCTTGGCGGTGGCCGGGGGCACCCCGTTGGCCGTGCCGTTCTCGGCCGCGGCGTCGAACACGCAGTGCTTCTCCCGCAGGTGCTTCTCCAGCAGGATGATGGCGTGGAAGGCCTTGCTGCAGAACTTGCAGTTGTACTTCTTGCTGTGCGTGGTGATGTGGCACTGCAGCTCCACCTCGGTGCTGAAGGTCTCCCCGCAGAAGATGCACTTGTGGGCCCTGGCCGGGTTGCCCAGGTGGCTGTGCTTGACGTGCACCTGCAGGTCGGCCTCCTTGCGGAAGTCCCAGTTGCAGGCCGTGCAGCGGAACATCTTCTTCTCGTTGCTGTGCTTCACCGCCAGATGCACCTGAATGGACACCTTGGAGTCGAAGACCTCCTGACACAGCGTGCAGTGGTAGAGCACGAAGGTGTGCATGTCCAGCAGGTGCTTCTGCAGGTCGTCCACCGAGGAGAACTGCTTGTCACAGCTCTCGCACACGTAGTGGGTGGACGTGGTCATGTAGTGCACGGTCAGGTGCTGCAGCAGGGACTCCTGCGAGTCGAAGTCCTCCTTGCACTGGGGGCACGCCTGCTTCCGCAGCAGCAGCTCCAGGTGCAGCTTCAGGTGGGTCTGGAAGCTCTCAAAGTTGGAGAACTTGAGGTCGCACTGGTTGCACGGGTACTCGCCGTTGGAGATGGAGTTGGCGCTCGCCGAGAGCCGCTGCCGCTTCGGGGAAGACACCTCCACATCCGACGAGACCGGGCTCTGTTCCGCCTTGGACTTCTTACTGTGGGCCAGCGGGATGTTCTTGTGGTTCTCCTTGATGTGCTTGGTGAGCTTCAGGATGGAGCCGAAGATGGGCGAGTTGGTGCAGTAGGGGCAGGAGTAGACCTCCATGAAGGACTGCGTGGGCTGCACGACCGGGGACTCCAGCTTGGCGCTGCCCACGCTGCAGTGGGCCTGCTGGATGTGCTCCGTGAGGGAGGACTCGGTCAGGAAGCCCATGGAGCACTGGTTGCAAAAGAAGGCATTGTTGCCGTCGGGTGGGTTGGCGTTGGGGCCGCAGTGGGAGACCCGGATGTGCTCCTGCAGGCTGTTGATGTCGGCAAACATCTCGGGGCAGTAGTTGCAGTGGAAGGCGGAGATGCTGCCGAACTGCATTACGGGGTACGCGTGGTTCTTGTGCAGCTTGCGGACGTGCTCGTTGAGGTTGTAGAGGGTGGGCATGGAGTCCAGGCAGATCTGACACGTGTGGCTCTGCTGCGGCTTATCCGCGTGGATGGTCTTCAGGTGGATCTCCAGCACGGCCAGGCTGTTGAAGTCCCGCTTGGAGCAGTAGGGGCAGCTGTACACCACCTTGGACCAGCCCTGCCCGTCATCCCGCATCTTCTTCTGGCCCCGCAGCGGCTTCAAGGTGGAGTCCGGGGTGGAGCCTCGCTCCACGGAGGCGCTGGAGTCCGGTGTGGCACTGCTCATAGAGGCCACGCTGCCCAGCACGGGGTCGGGGCTGACACTGTGGTTGCTGGAATCGGGCTGCCGGTGGCTGTCCAGATGGCAGTAGACACCCTCCACGGAGGAGAACTGCTCGGGGCACATGGGGCACTTGTGTTTCTGATTGGCGTGGGCTTGGTGGATGTGGGCGAGCAGCGTGTTCTCGTCGACAAAGACCTCGGGGCAGTGGATGCACTGCAGGTCGGCCTTCTCGGAGAGCTGGGGGTGGCGGGTGAGCACGTGCTTCTCCAGCTCCTCGGTCTGGCTGAAGGTGTCCTCGCAGTAGTCGCACATGAAGTCGTCCTTCTTGGCCTCCTTCTCCGACTTGGCCAGGTGCTCCTTGTTCTTCTTGTGGGCCTGCATGTGGCTCTGCAGCGAGCTGGTGGAGGAGAAGCCGCGCTTGCAGACGGTGCACTTGAAGGGCTTGCTGGAGCTGTGGGTCTTCAGGTGGATCTTGAGGTGGTCGCTGCGGGAGAAGGCCGCCTCGCACTCGTGACAGTGGTACTTCTTGTCGCCCGTGTGCAGCTTGATGTGCCGGTCGCGGCTCCTCTTGTGCTTGAAGAGGCGGCTGCAGTAGGTGCACTTGAACGGCAGCTTGTCGCTGTGGATCTGTTCGTGCCTCTTCAAGTAGCTCAGGCGGATGAAGGACTTGTCGCAGAACTGGCAAGGGTACGGCAGGCCCGTGCCCCCTTCCTCCTCACCCAGGCCCAGGTCACACCCATCTCCGATCATCTGCGTGGGTGACGCAACATCCTTGCTGGAGGGAGACGAGGCCACCCAGGAGAGTTGTGGGTCGTCGTCACCATCTGCGGGGGGGGGGGGGTGTGGAAGGCAGAAAGGAGATTAGAGGCAATTCCCAGGGCCGCGAGAAACAAGGACGGAGCCAGCTTTTCGACAGCTCGCGGGCTGAGGCTGTGCAGCTGGCCAACTGCTACGGGGGAGTGGGAGGAGGGAGTCGGGGGTGGGGGGGGCGGGCCGGAAGCGTGTGGACATGTGGGCCTTCCAATCTGCCGAGGGGGTGGCAGAGGGGCGGCAGGGTTCGGAGGGGAGGTGCCTTTCCCCTCGACAACACCTGCCTGGGCCTCGCTGGGTGTGGTACCCACCCCGCAACAGGAGCTGCGGTCTCAGCCACTTCCCTGATGGGGAGGGTGGGCAGGGGGCTGGGAAAAAAGTCACCAGACCCGACCTCACAGACCATCAGGCCAAAAGGAGGTAAGTCCCATCACCTGATCCAGGCATGGGGCTTGACTCCCCCCTGCAGCCTGTAGCTTGGGTGGGAAACCCCACTGGGTGCAATGGGTGTGGGCAAGACTTCACAAGAAAGTAAAATGCATTTTTAGTGAATTCAGCCCTGCTACATTCCATGGGGAAGGAGGGCTGATAGAGATGGGACTACTGCTTCAGGTGCACATGGACATAAGAGGCGCAAGGACCTCAGGCCCAAGGGCACAAGCAGGGGTAGGGGACTTGGGAAGGATCCGAGGGGCTCCCAGCTCAAACCATCCCAAGGGTGGTGGTCTTCTTTGTTCCTCTCCACCCCTGGATTTTCCCCACATCCACTCAGAACCCCAGGAGATGGCCTGAAGGGACAGTGATCAGAGGTGGGGCCAGGACCCAGATGGCCTCAGAGCTCAGAGCCTCATGGTCCCTTAAATCCACTGTGGCGTTGGGGGTGGGGGCGGGGTGGGGGTGGAGGGTGGGGGCAGGTCGTGGGTGGGGCTTTGCACAAACAACCGGCGTGGCCCACCCTCCTCAGGGACAGGGGCCACCCCCACCTCCCCAAGTCCCCCTAGCCCCTGCCTTGGCTGGCCAGGCCAGCCTCAGAGGAAAACGAAACCAACTAGGGGTTGGCCGTTTCTGGAAAAAACAAAGGCACACTGGACCCAGCAACTTAAACCAGTGAAGTTTGCTGAGAAGCAGCAGGGGTGGAACCGAAGCAGCCTGAGCAGGGAGTGAGTTCCATGGCTCAGGTTTCGTGTTGGGTGGATTCAAGACTTAATAATGAATGAAAGGGACCACAGGCTGCTACGGACAGGAAAGAGACAAACGAAAGCTCAGATTCGGCTGCACTGACCTTGCTCTTCTAACCCCGAGGAAATAGACCACTGTCCCGCCTCTCCAGCCCCCAGCCAGCCTGGTTGAGTCTTCAGAAAAGCCCTCACAGATGTAACCCAGAAATTCTTGGCTAGAGGCAGCCCAGATCCTCTAGAAGGGAAGGCAGGGGACCTCACTCCCAGGCTGGGCAAGCACCACTCACACGCCTACACACATAAACACACTCACGCACACATACAACTCATACAGCACTCCTGCAACTCACATGTGAACTCCAACACACTAACACAGTCATGCACACCGTCACAAACACACAATCACACACTCACGTACTCTTTCATATGCACACACGTCCATTCCTACATTATCACATCCATGTACACGCATAGGCTTGAACATACACACACACTCACCTGCAGACACAAACACACACCATCAGGGAGGCGCGTGGCTCAGACTGGGGGTCCTGCAGCCCCAGTCTCTCATAACTGCCAATCCCAAGACTTGAAAAGACAACAAGGCCTGCTGGAGGGTCTTCCAGGGCCCCTCAGAGCTGGCTCTGAGCCTGCTCCTAGGCCCCACTCCCACCCTGGTGCCCGCCCGTGCCCTTGGCTCTGACCCCGTGAAGATGTGCTTGACCCCAGCTGGCACGACTGGCAGACCTCTGCCTGGAAGGATGCTGCTCTCCGAAGCTCCTGACCTGGAGTCCCAATCTCCCTGAAGTTTCCCCGCCCCCGAAGCCCAGTCACTCAACCCAGCGTGGGGTGCCTCCCAGAGTGAGGGCATCCACTCCCCTGGGGGCCTCATGTTACAGGGCCTTTGGACGGGAAGGACCCAGCACTGCCGGCTCCTTGGATTAGATGTGGCAGGAGGCGTCCCAGCCCCTGCCTGGTAATTCCTGGCTCTTGCCAGCTGGCTCCTCAGGGTGCAGACAAAGGGACTCAAGGGAGGAGGTGGCTAGAGCTAGGGCAGCTGGGGGACCCACTCACCCCTGCCCTCTGGCCAGGCTCCACTGGCTTTTTATTATTTTGATGTCTCAGTTCAGACTCCTGCAAGCTGCCATGGAGCCTTTCCTGTGTGCATCACTAAGGGCTGTCTCCAGCACAGAGGTGGTGGGGACCAGGGCCCCTCCCACTGGACAGACGAGGAAACTGAGGCACAGCCACATGAGGGCCCCCTAGGGGAAAACAGCGCCAGGCCTGTCCACTGTCAGGGCCCTTGACACAGGTCAGTCGTGCAAGACACCTGCGTAGGTGAGACTGAGAGAGGGGGCCCCATGGCAAGCTCCCAAGCAGTCACGGTCTGACTCCTCTTTGAGCCCCAACCGTCTGCATTGTGGGGAGGGGCCCCCGAGGCCCAGGAGGTGTCAAAGCTGGCTGACAAGTGGAGGATCCAGGCTCCAAAGCCAGCCGGTTCATGGGTGAGGAGCGCAAGGAAGACACCGACCCGAAAGACCAAGCCTGCACACGCCTTTCATTCACATTGTCCAAGGATGAGAGCAGACACCTGCACTTGAACCCTGCTCCTGCGTTCACTCGTCACCCCACGAGCGCTCCTCTAAACTCTGAAGTCAGCTCACACATCTGAAACAGAGATGCGCTGTGAGGGGTGGATGAGAAAATTTAATGTGAAGAAGCACTCATTCCATTCACATGAACTGTCCAGACCAGGCCCATCTGCAGAGACAGAAAGCAGATTAGTGATTGCCTGAGGCCAGAGGAGGGAGCAGGGACTGACTGCAAATGGGCAAGAGGCATCCTTCAGAGATCATGGAAATGCCTGCGAGCTGGACTGCGGTGAGGGCCGCACAGCTCTGTGAATTTACTAAACGTCACTGAACTGCTCACTTAAAACAAGGGAGTGTTACAGTATGCAAATTATACTTCAATAAAGCTGATAAACAAAAGCGCTATTTGGCCAATAATCATAATTAGCACTAATGAGTACCACTAGTGCTAATAAAATTAGCAGCTACGTTTAGCGAGCATGTCCCGAGTGCCAGCACTGTGCTAAGTGCTTCTATTACCGCAATTAATACTCTCCTTTCATCCTCCCATCGGCAACATCCCATTTTTGAGATGAGGAGGCTGAGACTCAGAGAGGTAAGTAACTTGCCTTCAGTCACACAGCCAGAAGCCCCAGCGGTGTGTGGCCAGGATCTCAGGGTCTACTCTCCCCTGCACCCCTTCATCCATCCTTTGAGAAGGAGGGTCAACCTGCCCCAGCACCATAGCCCCCTGAGGTTCATCACGGGGCTGCCCAGCTGGCTTTATTTTTGTGTAAATAAGTCTCAAAACTACAGCAAAGCACATTATTTTGGGAGCAACAAACTGAGCAACTGCTGAGATTATAATCATCCGAATTGAAATAAGGCTCCTTAAACTGAAAAGGCCCAATCAGGGGAAATGGGCATGTTGACAAATAAAAGACCCACCTCAGATTGCCCTGTTCAAAGCCTTTTACTCTCACAACATTTAACCTTGGCTGCTGCCATCCGTCCCATCCCTCCAGATACATTTTGTGTGAGGGGCACTTAGCTTACTGTTCTAGCAGCAGGCTGGAGACAGGACCAGGGCCAGCACACTCAAGATGGATGCGCAGGGGAGGGGTCGGCAGAAGGGGGCTCCTTACAGCAGCCATGCTCCCCTCGTGCTGTTCGTCATCACACAAATGAAACCAGTGCAGCACATACCCTTGGGCAGACTGCAGAAAGGGGAGGGGTGCAGAAACGGGGTGAAGGCAACCCCGAGATCTCCATCAGCTTGAACGTTTCAGAACTCAGGGAAAAGGCAGATGCAAGGGAAGACCAGCTGTGCCAGCCACCTTTTCATTTCCAAGTGAATGCTTTGATAGATTCTACTATGTGCCGGGCATTCTTTTAACTCATTCAGTCCTCTCAATAGCCCAATGAGATAGGCAACACTATTATTATTTCCCTGTTCATGTGAGAAAACTGAGGCACAGAGAGGCTGAGTAACTTACCTAAAGCCACACAGCTTGCAGGCAGGAGAGCCAGGGTTCAAACCTAGTTAGTTGGTTCTGAGTCGGTGCTTTCACCCACCAGGCTGTGTGTGTGTAGTCACTCAGTTGTGTCCGACTCTTTGATCCACCATGCTACCCTGCTTCTATCTTTTGGGAGAGAGTATGGTCACAGCAGAAGATCAAGAGGAAAACCCAGTGACTAATATCAGATCCTTGGCTTCCCCTTTTCACCTAGAGTAAGTACAGCTAAAGAAATAGAACAAAAATGAGTATAAAAATCACTTTCAAAAAGGAAATTGCAGTCATTTAAAAATGACTAATCCTCAAAAAGGGCTGATAGGAAATGGGTTATATGGGTCTTCTGCTGTCGGCTGCAGGAAGAGAACAAAAATAAGCATAAAAGTGGGCAGAAACTTCGATAAAAACTCAATTAGGTAGCAAAAAGAACATTAACTGGGCTTCAGGATATATCAGCGGAAGAAGACCCCAAGCTCACGTGGCCACACTGGGTCAATTCTGCGGGCTGAGTCTGCAGCCTTGAGAACATGGCCTCACACACACCTTGACTAGGTGGAGTCAAGTGGCCACCACCCAGGATGGCTGGGACCCTCAGCTCCATGCTCTTCCTGTCACAGAGAATCAAGGTCAGAGCTGCAGAAGAAGTCCAGGAAGCCAGGGGGAGAGTAGCTAGCCCACGAGAGTTTGCAGAAAGGGGCCCTTCCTGCAGCGAGGGGCACAGGCTAGGAAGGTGGTGGGGGGAGCCATCCATCACTGAAGCTCTGCACGAGGAATAGATGGCTCTGAAAAGAGCACTGAAGGGGTTGCTGCCGTGGGCGGGAAAGTGAAAACAGCTGATGCCCAGGCAGCTCCAGGTTTCTAGGACATTCCTGGAATGGGCAGTTCCATTCAGGTGAATAAAAATGACCGCCAGGCTCCAGAGGGGGAAAAAAGCTGAGCAGCCCCAGGAGTGAAGTTTCCACCAGGTCCACCAGTGACCCCAGCACAGGGGACTGTACCGGGGGCTGCCCTGGACGCTGCCCCGTGGAGAGTCCAGGCTGCACACAGTAGGTGGATTGGCGCCTGTGGGAGATGCACTGGGGCAGAGGAAAGAACACTGGACATAGAGTCCAGCGAGAGACCTGGGACAAAGAGTGCCTGCCCTGCTCCTTACCTCTTACCAGGTGGCAAAGCTGGCCATCCATCCCAGAATACTCCTTGACTCAATTACATGCACACATGTAGAATCAACATCAGTGCAAGGGGGAGGGGAGGCAAGAGGAAGTGAATGGGCCATCGCTCGTCTTACCTCACAGATGGGGAGACAGAGGCCACAAGGCAGGAGCAGACAGATCCAGGACTAAACTCACAAAAACCACTGTAGTTACTGCTTCTGGAGCATTTTGTATAAACCAGACACTCTGCCAGCATTTTCTCATTTAGTTTTGACAACATCACTATGAGACAGGCACTGTTATTACATCTCCTTCTTTATAACTTGCAAACTGAGGCTCCAGGAAGGAAAGAAACTTTCTGAGCACACAGAGTTAGCAAGTAGCAAATGCACCACTACCCCCACCCCAAAGCCACTCACGATTAGACTACACTGCATCTCCAGGCCCAGTTCAGAGCCCGCCCCACTGCAGAAGCTGCTCGGTGCCAAGCACTGTAACTCAAGGAGAGCCACGAAGAGGTCTCACACTTTACAAGCCCACCTGCCACAAAGATGTGTCCCAAAGCAGGCAAAGTCAGCAGTGGATCACCAGAAGCTGGCTCTGATGCCAAGCACCAATGAATGTGGCTGCCCTCTTCTAAAAAAATATTTGGCTGAGTCAGGTCTTCGTTGCAGTATGTGGGATCTTTAGGTGCATTATGTTGGATTTAGTTCCCTCACCAGGGGTAGAAGCCAGGCCCCCAGCATTGGAAGCATAGAGTCTTAGCCACTGGACCACCTATAGTGGTCCCTGTAGCCACTGGAAGTCCCTTGTAGCTGGCCTCTTGCCTCACTTGGTGGCAGATACAACAGGATGCTTAAACAGCCTGGGCGAAACCCATCTGTGAGATTGTAGTAAGCAGAACAATGCTCCCCCCACCCCACGAAATGTTGATGTCCTAACCCCCAGAAACTATGAATATGTTACATTATATGACAAAGATGCATTAAGGTTGTAGATAGAATTAAGATCGCTAATTAGAGGACCTTCAGATAAAGAGATTATGCTGAATTATCTGGGAGGGCCCAATGTAATGACAAGGGTCCTTAATGCAGAAGAGGGAGGCAAAAGAGGAGGTCAGAGTGATACAACTGTTGGCTTTGAAGATGGAAGGGGGCCACAAGCCAAGGAATGTGGGCAGCCTCTAAAAATGGAAAAAGCATGAAAACAGATTCTCTCCAGGGCCTTCAGAAAGGAACACAGCCCTGCAATTTTAGCCCAGGGAGATCCATGCCAGACTTCTGACCTACAGAATTGTAAGATAATAATCTGTTCTTGTTTTAAGCCACTAAGTCTGTGCTAATTTGCTACAGCAACAGTAGGAAATGAAAACAGATATTGGTACCAGGAGCGGGGGGGGGGGGGGGTGCTATTACAAATACCAGGAAAGTGTGGAAGTGGCTTTGGAATTGGGCAGTGGGTAGTGACTAGAATTTTCAGGAGTGTGGTAAAAAAAAATGCCTATATTGCCTTTAAAAGATTATTCATAGAAATACAGATATTAATGACTCAGAGAAGACTCAGAAGGAAGTAAGGAGTACATTTGAAAAAAATCTAAGTCACCATAAAAAATACATACATATCATGAACAGACTGATAAGAGAAACAGGAACATTAAAGGGATTGATGGTGAGGGCTTAGAAGATGAGGAACTTGATATTGGAAACTGGAAGAAAGGGATCCTTGTTATAAAGTGGCAGGAAGTTTAATGGAATCACACCCCCCACTTATGTGAAAAGCAGGACTTGTAATGGGTAAAAAATGGATATTTGGCTGAGAAGATTTCCAAACAACTTATTGGAGGTATGGCCAGTTTCTTCTTGCTTCTTATGGTAGAGAGGAAAGAGATGGATTGAGAGCAGACTGTTATAGAAGTTCTCAGCTGAACCAGATTGCAAAAGACATTATAATTAAGAGATTCACTATCAGCAAAGCATGCTCTAGAGAAAAGACTGTGTGACTATACAGTTTGCTTGTATCTCAGAAAAAGCAAAAGGTTGGAGCACTCAGTCACACAAAAGGCTCTTTGAAGAGATTAAGAATGTGATTCACCAGAGAGCATCTAGGAAATTTGAGGGCATTGCCCTGGAACCATCACAGCAGAAGCCGAAAGTGGAGATGGGATTATCTAGGGGGAAAAGAAATCTACAGAGGGACCTCTTATCCAATGGAATAGATTCCCCATTACATACACAGGAGACCACCAAGTTTCCTGAAAAGTTTACACCAGCAGAAACACTGCCAGCCTGGACCAAAAAGGAGATGAAAGAAGGATGTGGAACCCCCAGATTCTACAGGCAGGAAATAGGCTAATAAAATGGCTTGGCTGCAAACATGTGCTACTTTTCATTTAAAAAAAAAAAAATAGATGACACAGAGGGCAAAGCCAGAGTGTAGAACTTTAAGCCTAGAGGGTGAGGCCATGAGCCCAGGGTGAAACCATAAGCACAGTGCATGAGATCACTGCTAAACTAGGTTCAGATTCTGGCACTAGATAGCCATGGGCAAGTACATCCCCTCTTTGTGCTTTCCTTTTCCCAACTCCGGAGAGAATGAATCAGATGAATTGGTCTTCTAAGAGCCTTTGTAGCTCTAAGAGTCTGTGATCAACTAGTGATGGCTTCCCTGGGTACAGGAATAAGGAATGGCAGATAGTAGGTATCCTAGCTCTCTGCTGGATATCTCCCTGCCTTTCCCTCAGCACATATTTGTTGAGCCTGCTCTATATGCCTGGACCTCTAAGGGTTTACAGAAGGTCCATTCTTAGGTTTCTCTGCTCTTGACTGCCCAGCCTCTCTGTCAATTAGTTACTATCTCAAGTTTCAACTCTCAACCAATGCTTTGCTACTTTGAAGCACTTTGAAAGAGGAAAAAAAAAAAAATCTTTCATGTAAGCAGTCAGTCTTGCATCTAGGTATTTGATTTTCCTAAAGGGACATCTGAAGGTGTGGTGTAAAGGATGGAGGTCCAACCCCTTAGAAATCAGGAGTCCACCCGGGGAAGAAGAGGGATGAGGCAGCTGGAGGGTCTCTGCTCAGAGGTAGGTTAAGAAGCCCCATAGAGGTTACCAGGAACTGACATGGCTCCAACTGAAATCATGAATTAAAATTATGCTTTTAATAAAAATAACAGCAACTCATAGTCACCCTTCTCTGCTCCAGGGAGCGCAGAGTGCCTTTGTGGATACGATATCATCATGCCCACTGAGGCCACAGACAGGGAAATTGGGGATCATTCTTTCAGTTTGGATATAAAAAATAAGCAGGTGGGGCGGGAGGGTGGTGGTTTCAGGGGTCAACAGACAGCACTGGAGTGGAGGCTGGGATGCAGAGGTCAGCAACCCCAAACTGAGGAGAACGAAGGCATTCTTGCCCTTAGGGGCTGCTTCCCCAGCTGGCCCTGGTGGGTGAAGGGTCGGGTCCTATTCTCTGACCTGCCTCTAAGGGACACTGGGCACATAGCCTTGAAAGCCTGCAGGCCGCCCAACAGACTGAAAGCCATGGCTCTGCATGCCTTTTTCTAGCTGTCTCTGGGAGCTGCTGAAATGCCACCTGACAACAGATAACTGCCATCCGGGCCCTTAATAAATCTTCTGGGGAGTCAAAACCACCCGCGTTACTTTAAAGAGACTCAGTCAATATCAGGGACACATCAGCCATTGGGAGACAGCAGAGCCACGGTTTGAGAGTTCAGGCTCACGTAGACTGAATTGTCACCACTAGCTGTGTGATCACAGACAAATCACTGCACCTTTCTGAGCCCCTGTTTCCTTATCCATAGGATGGAGGCAATAATACTGTCTACCTTGGGACTTCCCTGGTGTTGCAGCAGCTAAGACTCCACGTCTCCAATGCAGGCAGCCCAGGTTCGATTCCTGCTCAGAGAACTAACTCCCATAGGCAGCAACCAAGAGTCTGAATGTCGCAACTGAAGCTCCCACAACTCACAGATTCTGTATGCAGCAATTAAGACTGAAGACCACGTGTGCCACAGCTAAGACCCAGCGCAGCCAAATAAAAATGCATAATTTTTTTAATTTACCTTATTTTTTTAAGTGTCTACCTTAAAAAAATGTGCATATGCTGCTGAGTGTTCAGTAAATGCTGGCTACAGGACAAGAAGATCACCAGTGTAACTTGTACTACTTTCATTAACTAAATCCCATCAACTGTCTGGCATTTAAAATTTTACACAGCATTTTCAAACCCGTTATCCCTCTGACACTGGAGCAGCTTTTCATGGCTGAGGTGGTGGTGGCGGTGGCTATTCCCATATTACAAGTAAGCAGGGTGCCACACTCCCAGGTACCCCGGAGGGAACCCAGCTTTCCACCCAGCCTGTATCCCTCTTTCACAAAGTATCTGCGTTTACACTATAAGTTGTGTGGTCAGCTCCAAGGATGAGAAAATAGAACAGAGAGGTTAGATCACACCCCGATGTCACAGAGCAGATGGCAAATGAAAAGGCTGGGATGTACCCTCAGTCAGCTGGACTGAGAGGAATGATCACCTGAGCAGAGGGGCAAAGACCACCGTGGCTGTCCTCCTGCCAGACAGTCTGGGGACCACCTGGTCATCAGTTATTATGTAAAAATGCCAACAGCTAGAAATCAAGAACTCGAGTGTCTTAAACCAGGCCCATGTTTTCTAGAAGGAGGGGGCAAAGACCTGGAGGCACGGGACCTGGTCTGGTGCATCCATGATGGATCAGCAATGTGGCTCCCACTTAGAACCAGACGTGCTTCCTCTGTTGTCTGTCCAGACCCACGGGTCTCCCTTCCCCATCTCAAGGTGTCCTGGCCCTGAAGGCACCTGTGTTTGCTTAGTGGCTGAGTCCAGCAGCTGGACTTCAGAGCCTCAGATTCCCAGCTCCATCATGTGAATAAATCTCAGTTTCACAGAAGAAGAAACCAGCCTCAGTTTTCTCATCTGTAAAATGGGAACAATAGCAGTCCCAATTATAGAGTTACTATGCAGAGGAAATACATGAATTTTTGTAACACATTACATAAAAGAAGAGCTTCCCAGGTAACACTAGTGGTAAAGAACCTGTCTGCCAATGCAGGAGACATAAGAGATGGAGGTTCCATCCCTGGGTCGGGAAGATCCCCTGGAGGAGGGCATGGCAATCCACTCCAATGTTCTTGCTTGGAGAATCCCATGGACAGGGGAGCCTGGCAGGCTACAGTCCATAAGGTCACAAAGAGGTGGACACGACTAAAGCGACTTAGCACGTACACATGCACCCATATATAAGAGATGTTCTATAAAATAAAAATAGTCACTGGCTATTGGCTCCCTCCCAGCTCAACATAAGGTCACAGAGCAGAGAAAGGGAGAGAGAGGCAGGCAAGAGAGACAGGCAATGGCCATGAGGGTTTGGATAGCACAAGACAGTGAGAGGTCCCATCTTCCTGAGTTCTGATTAACAACCAGGAAGGTCTAAGTTAAGGACCAGCAGTTACCACCTCAGAAGGTGGTTTTCAAAGCAAAAGACACCCAGCCTGCACAGAGGCCCATTGGGTCCTTGCATTTACAATCCTAGGACATCAGAGAGCAGAGAAGCCTTCAAGAGCACCCAGCCAATCCTCTCGTCATATAAACACAGAAGCTCGGGCTTCAGCAGCCTTGCTGGAACTTGGACCTGAGTCTCCAGGCGCATGATGGAGGGGATGGGGAATGAGGTCGGACTCCCAGGACACCCTTGCCCCTTTCACCCACTAGGGCTGCCATCCCCAAAGGACTTCTGGACACGCAGGGCAGAAAGGAGACATCAGCCTTTCCCCTTGAAGCCTCTGACCTCACAGAACACACAGCCTGCCTGGCTGCTCCATCCCTTAGATAAATTTACTTAGCACTGATATTGAAAATGCAATTGAGCTTGAGTTTTATTGCAGAAATTAAACAGACCGGGGGTGGGGGGAAAGCCAGTGCTCATCAACTCACCCGAGAGCTGGCGATGATCAAACTAGCTAATGTGCAGTGTCACCATCAACTCCTGCCAGGAAAGGAGGGCCTGATATTCCCCCACCAGGGGCTCCCCAAAGATGGGGTGCTTGCAGCTAGCAGAGGAGCTCTGGAGAGCTTTCCCATCAGCCCCCTGGCTGGGGCTCCCTGCACACCCCACCCTCAGCCCACCAGCCTCCCACCATCACAGACGCAGAGACAGCACCTCTGAAGTCACCTCCGTCAGCCTTTACGGAACAACACTGCCAAGGGCCGGAGCGAAGGGCTCTCTGTTCAACTCAAGAGAAAGCGAAATGCTTTCAGGGTTGAATCACTGTTTTTCTTTACTCCCTTTGGAGATCGGCAGAGCCCACATTCGGCCATGTTCGTGGACCTGGGACTGGAAACAGCTGCGCTCTAATTACATGTAAAGTGTACCAAAACATCCCTTTTATCACAGACTGGAAATCTGTTAGCATCTGTCTCTCCTTTGTTTCTTCCACAAGATACAAGCTTGTTTCTACATTTTTCTCACCTGTAGCGGTGATTAAAATTCATTATAAATGAAAGGAGTGAACAGAGAAACAAGTTCCTCTGTGTACCGTTCTAAACTCAAATTAGAAACAGCTGTTTGCTAATTCATGCAGCGATGTTTTGTCGTGCTCTGTGAATCAATAATAACTCACCCTATTGCTGCAGAAATTTTTGGATAATCCATACATTTAACTCAGCGTTGTGTACTCCAGGCAGAAATGTGAAGGCAGAAACTCCCAGCTGCCTCTAACCGGGCACGAGGGGACTCTGGTTTGCTCCCTGGAGATGTCCACACTGCCCCATCAGACAGCCCCAAACTCGAGGGTCCCAGCAACTCTCCCCTAGACCAGGCCCCGGTAGGACCAGAAGGAAACCCCGAAACAGTCTTCTCATCTCCTCCCCTCTCCCAGAACCAGCAAAAAAAAAAAAAAAATCAACTCTGATTAAACGCAAACCACACACATCCTCCAGCCGCCGGAGGGAACAGCAAAATTAAAAGTCTAATTGGTACCCGGAACAATTTAAAACTATTAAGTATAGGTGAGGCTTTTCTGTAAGAAAATAATCCTTTGATTAGGATTAAGTTTATTTGGATAGCATTCTTCCCGTTCCTACATTTTAGCTGCAGATGTCGGAGCTATCGTCTGCAAGTCCTCGAAGCTCCTGAGAAGTATTTGGGCATCTCCTCTGCCAACTTTAGTGAAAAGAGCGTGTGGCGTCTGGAGTGGAGGCTCTGAAAGGGAGAGGATGTTCTTTCCGCATCGTGGGGAGGAAAGAGCTACACCTTCAGAAGCCCTGTACTGCTACCACAGCATGCCCAGCTTACTCAGCAGGTGCTCCTCCAAGACACTGCCTCCAGGAAGACTTCCCTGACTCCCTCTGCCACCATCAGTGCCCCTCCCTGACCCTGGAGATACTTCCATGAGGCCACTTTTCACCCTGAATTGTGGCATCTGACATCACTGTTATTTTGAGGCTTTGTGGAGCCTGTGTCTCCTGTGTCCTTTCAGGTCTGAGACACAGTCACACTGAGCCAGTTTTTGAACCTCAGGCTAGTATCACCTCCCACTCCCCACAGCCTAGTCCCACTCTGCAGCCACCAACTGCAGAGCCCTCCGTGAGTGCCAGGCACAGCGCCAAGCTCCCCATAAGCTTTACCTCCTTAAATGCCCACCTCCATCCTACATGGTGCCCACCATCATCTTCCTCATTTTCCAGAGCAGACATCTGAGACTCAGAGAGGGGAAGGGCCCTGAGTTTCACAGCAGTTAGTGGAAGGAGCCTAGAATGATTCCCTATTTCTCCAGAAAGCCATCAAAACCACCTCCTGTCATCAGAGAGCAGGCCTCACCCAGCCCAGCCTCCAAGCCCTTGTTCAGGCCATGGTGCTCACCAAAGATGTCCCTCTATCGGCCACCTAAACCAACCTGTTACTCAGCACCCAGCTCCCTCACCTCCTAGCATATCCCAGGGGGGCGGGGGTAGTGGTCTCCCTCATGGGTATGGTCAGGCACTCATTTCGAGGTTCATCTGGGCCTAAGGAGACAGTAGGTTGATGCGTCCAGGCGAGGGGGTGGGTGTGTCTGCCTGGAGCAGCTCCCGCTCATCTGTGGGGCTCTAGGGAGCTCTGGCCTGGGGGAAGCCAGTGGCTGCCAGCCAGCTCACTCCTGGGTAGAATCAGGGACGTGTGAGCAGGAGGGGGAGCCATGCTGGGAGGCGTGCACGCGTGTGCGTGCTCAGTCGTGTCTGTCTCTGCGACCCCAAGGACTGTAGCCCGCCAGGCTCCTCTGTCCATGGGATTATCCCAGCAAGAGTACTAGACTGGGGTGCCATTTCCTCATCTAGAGATGCTGGGAGGTGGGGGCACTCAAACTGGGCTTCGAGGATGGAGGAGGCCCTCCTCTGACCCGCGTTCCCTCAAACATGGGCTGTGCACCACGGTTAGAACCTATGATGATTTCAGGGGCAGCCTAACACTGAGCCACAAAGTGAGAAAGTCCGTGCCCCTTCAGTTCCTTTTCAACCATCAGGCCGAGGAGAAGGCCTCCACTTGGTGCTGTGTCTTTAATTTCTCTCCAACGTTCCAACAAAGAAAGAACAGACCCCAAGGCTCAGGGTTTTTAGAATGCCACAACTTCTGGCAGGAATAACTTGAACGTAGGCTTTTCTTTGGGTCTGTTTTCAATTTACTTTTAAGATTACTGACTGCCTACTTACAGCAAATGACACTGACTTTCCATTTGCAAAATTAAGTAAATGAATTAAAGTATGAAAAGAGGACTTAAAACTACTAGGTAAATCATAGCACGAGCGATACTCGAGTGTTGCAGAAGTCTTGGCAGAGGGATTCAATAGAATAAAGCCTGGGACGCCCAGTGCAGAAGTGGGCTTAGAGGGACTTCCCTGGCGGTCCAGTGGTCAAGACGTGACCTTCCAATGCAGGGGGTGCCAGTTCGATCCCTGGTTGGGAAGCTAAGATTCCACATGGCTCGTGGCCAAAAACACAAAACATAAACCAGAAGCTGTGGTGTAACAGATTCAACAGGCTTTTAAAATGCTCTACATCGAAGAAAAAAAGGAAAAAAGAAGTGAGCGTGGAAGCTGGAACACTCAGAAACAACAGACTTTTAAAATGCTCCACATCGAATAAAAAAAGAAGTGAGCGTGGAAGCTGGAAAACTCAGGAACAGCAGGCTGAAGTCTGCATGGTCACTCCTGGGCTCTGCCCCCAAAATGATTTTCCCGCCCAGCTGCTCCCGGAAGTAGACACGAGAGAGTGCCAGGTAGGGCCTGGGAGCCGAGGTTCGGCAACAGCAGTCCTAGGAGCCCACTGCCACGCTGCCCCATTCGGCAGCCTCCCCGCCTCAGGCCCCGCCCCTAGGCCCCAGAGACAGGGCTCAGCTCTATGCTCACAGCACTCAGGGCAGGCGCTGGGGGAGGTCACAGGCAGGGCATCTGGGCGGGGCCTTAGCCAGGTTGAGCAGGTCTTGGGGCTCCCTGAAGGAAGGAGGCCCCCCGGGGAGAATCAGAGCTCATCCACACAGGAGCCGCTGCCTCCCCCCAGGTCAGCCTGGGTCCAGGCAGAATGCAACTAAACCAGCCCTAGGCCTCTCCCGCGGGCTTGACCGGCACCTCGGTTCTGGGGCTGGTTGTAGCCCCAAGCAGCTGGGTGACCTTGAGGCAAACCTTTGGCCCCTAGGCTCTCCTCAACTCATCTATAGAAAGCAGCTTGTACCCAGTCTTTTCTCACTGGAGGTGTGGACAGAGGAAGTGCTCCATGAGGGTAAAGAATGTGAACAAAATGACCAGATTCATATTACAATTTTCACAAAACCCAGTATCAGAGAAAACCACATGGAGCCCCTAACCTCAAACTTGAAGCCCCTAACCCAGAGTTTACAGACACGGAAAAAAGACGATTAACAAGTATATTTCATATTATATATATATTCTATATGTGCCTCCAACACATGGATAATAAATGACATTTATTGCACACTAGACATTTCCTGAGTGTTTGCTCCATTGCCACACGTTGTCCCATTTAATATTCACAACCATCTGACCAGTTAATGCCAGTCCCCATTCTGTAGATGAGAAAACTGAGGCTTACAGAGGTTAATTAGCACATCCAGATCTTATGGGTTAGAAATGGCCAAGCTGGGCTTTGAATGTGGGTTACCTGACCTCGAAGTCCGCGCTGTTCATCACCCTGAGATGCTGTGTGTGTGAATCACCAGATGCCAGGGAATGAAACTGAGTGGGCAACCCCCCCCCCCAACCATGGAGGCAGCGTCACTTAGAGCCCAGGCTGGATGCCCACCCAAGAACCCTGGGAGAACGTCAAGGTCGTGTCCTCATTTTCAGCTCAGACACCTCTTGACGAGGGATGTGTTCCTCTGGCTTGGGGGGTCAGATCTCCATGGACAAGGCAGGCACACTGTCTGACCTTGAAGCCCACATCCGCTGCTTTTCAGCTCAGTCACATCCCTCTGAGGCCCAGCTTGAGGGTGCCCCCAGCACCTGGAGAACTGAGGAGCCTCCCACAGCTGGGGGGATGGCTGCTCCCTCAAAACACGCACTCTCTCTGCCCCATGACGTGCGCCGCAGCAATTCTGCCAGACAGTCACAGCATGGCCTCACCTTACAGAAGAGGACCCTGGGGATGGGGAGCCGAAGGGGCCTCCATGGCAGGCGCTCCAGGTGAGGACATCACAGCCCGTAACTCGGTTTAGCCGCAGCTGCGGTGGATGTGCTGAGCCCCAGGGCCTGAGGTCTCACCTCCAAGGCTCTACCTGTCTTTAGAAGGGTGGGCAGGAGCTAACGCACCCCCAAAGTCATCCTCAACCACAGAAGGACTGGAGCCTGTGGGGCATCCTGCACAAACATGAAGTTCCCGGCAGAATTGAGCCCGGAGGTCCACAGCCGTGACTTTGACACTCCTCCCCAGTGTTGGCCTTTCCCTTCCCTGCCTCACCCTGCCTGCCCCTCATTCCTTCTTCCTGGAGCGCCTACCTTCCCATCACAGAAAAGAAAGTGAAAATGTCAGTCGCTCAGTCATGTCCACCTCTGCAATTCCATGGACTGTAGCCCGCCAGGCTCCTCTGTCCACAGAATTCTCCAGGCAAGAATACTGGAGTAGGTAACCACTCCCTTCTCCAGGAGATATGCCCGACTCAGAGATCGAACCTGGGTCTCCCGCATTGCAGGCGGACTGTCTACCATCTGAGCCACCAGGGAAGCCCCAAGAATTTAGTCGCTCAGTTGTGTCTGAGTCTTTGTGACCCCATGGACAATAGACTGCTAGGCTCCTCTGTCCATGGGGTTTCCCAGGCAAGAATACTGGAGTGGGGAGCCATTCCCTTCTCCAGGGGATCTTCCCAACCCAGGGATTGAACCCAGGTCTCCTGCATGGTAGGCAAATTCTTTATCATCTGAGCCATGAGCGAAGCCTCGCCTGGACCTCAAGTTCTGCGTTCAGGAGAGCCATCCTCAACGCGTACCTGAGGCTGTGGCACCAGGTTCGGAGGCCAAGTCTACAGAGGATTGGCTACGCTCACATCACCTTCCAGACCTTTGTCCTATTTATTTACTTACTTGTATCATATTACTCAGCTTTGTCCTTTCACCTTCCTCAGGACTAACAATGCTACATACCTGAGTTTAATCCCAAATAATTATCTTGATGAAATCATGGGTATGATGTTTTGTAAAGTTCACTAAAAGACATACATAATTACCTTGATCAGAATTGCATGAACTGGGACTTCCCTGGTGGCCCAGTGGCTGAGAATCTGTCTTGCAATGCAAGAGACATGGGTTTGATCCCCAGTCGGGCCCCTAAGACACCACATGCCGCACAGCAATAAAGCCTGTGCGCTGTAACCACTGAGCCCACGCGCCACAGGAAAGACCTCACACGGCGCAACAAAGATCCCACGCACCTTGGCTAAGACCCGACACAGTCTAAATCAATAAAGTTGACTTCCCTGATGGCCCAGAGGTTAAGACACCAAACTTCCGATGCAGGGGTTGCAGGTTTGACCCCTGGTCAGGGAACTAAGATCCCGCATGCTACACGGCATGGCCCCCAAAAAATTTTTAGTAAAGTAGAAATTGCCTGAACCGTCTAGAATTGGGCTACTAATCCCTCAAAGTGTATCAGGCATCCATTGTGAGCCCCTGCTCTGGCCTACATTTTGGGCAGGACTTGCAGGGCTTGGTGTGTCCCTTGCTCCCCTCCAGGCTATGAGCTTGCTGGGAACACTGGAGCTGTGTGCCCAGCACAGTGCTTGGCCAAAAGTGGGCAGGGGAGAAGAGGTAGGCTGGGCCCCACAGCAGGGGAAGAGCCCGAGGATCCCCGTCGATGTGCCAGGGCCAGTAACACAGCCACTCTGAGGCCCCTACTCACCCTTTATACTCATCCAAATCTGCGACTCAGCAGAGAAAATTTCAATTTTCCCTGGATTTTCATGTTTCAGCCTCCAGAAAAATTGCCACTGTGGGCTTTGTTGCCTAGCTGTCAGCCCTAGATCACTGAGGCCTCCCCAGCCCCACCTAGAGAGGGAGGAGATTAGAGCAGCTTAGCAGGCCTGGGGAAGGCACAGAGACAGAGGCAGCAGCAAGGGAGGTGGCCACCTGGTCCAGACCACAGTGACGTGGAGGAGCCCTACGTGGCTGAGTTGGCATGACAGGATCCCCCTTGGAGCAGCTGTGATTTGACTTCCAAGTGACAACAAGGCAATTGATGTCCAGGCATTTCTACTGGGGCATGTCATCCCCTGGTCTCTTCTCGGCATCACTGACCCTTCCCTGGGCACCCCTCCCCCTGCCCCTACCTTTGCTGCCTCAGCCTGAATGGCCTCCACCTCCTTACGCTGTAACCAGGCCCTCATCTTACCCTGCATTGTGACTGCTGTCCTAAAAAGACTTGAAAATCATCATTAACTGTATTTACTGAGCACTTACTATATGCCAGGCTCTTTTTTATTTAAGTATATTATTAGGCATAAATGTTTTGCATGTCTTAATCCTTTTAAGCCACACGTAAACTGGCACCCTACTCCAGTACTCTTTCCTGGAAAATCCCATGGACGGAGGAGCCTGGTAGGCTGCAGTCCAGGGGGTCGCTAAGAGTCAGACACAACTGAGCGACTTCACTTTCACTTTTGACTTTCATGCATTGAAGAAGGAAATGGCAACCCACTCCAGTGTTCTTGCCTGGAGAATCCCAGGGACAGGGGAGCCTGGTGCGCTGCTGTCTATGGGGTCGCACAGAGTCAGACACGACTGAAGCGACTTAGCAGCAGCAGCAGCAGCAATATTACCAAAAACACATTTGACAGATAAGAAACCTGAGACTCACAGGCTGAAACAGACCTTTGGGGGCACCCAGCCACCACCCATTGTGCACACAGGGACCCTGAGAACCCTGAGGTCTGAAGGAAGGACTTGCCCCAAGACAGAATCCAGCAGAACCTGGAGGATGTGACTGCCTGACTCACTGGAAACCCCCCACGCCAACACATACACCTTAGAGGAGACTAAGAAAGCTAATATAATGTAAAGGGGTAAACCGAGAAAGTCCACCCACTGAAAGTGATGGATCACCCAGGAGCCTTGGCACAATGTGCCACCCACGACATCCTGCCCACAGGGTGTCTGGGAAGAGGAGACATTGCCCCCAGCTCAGCATCCCTGAGGGTGAGGGTGCTATGCCCACGGCCGGCTGGGGGCCACTGTCCCCAGCAGGGGTGGCTACCATCTCTTCTCAGTGCCGGGCACAGAGTAGGTCCTTGACATTTGCTGAATCTTCCATGAGTGAACGAGGGACAAATGAATGTTTCAGCCAGGTCATTAGTCAGCGCTGGGTGCAGGGCTGTGAACGAGCTATGTATTCCTTACACCTCCATTCACATTCCATCTAAACAGCACTTCAGCTGTCCTTGTTCATCTTCTTCCAAGAATGTTATTCTTGGGTTATTCTGTAAGGGTCTCCCTACAGGTACACATGCCTTAGAACTGCCTAGAGACAACTCTGAGAAGCCCCAAATTTATGGATCCCTGGAAGTCCCCACAAGATGCCTGCCAATACAGATACGCTGGATGACTGAATAAATGAGTGACTGAATGAATGAATGAAAGCGTACATTTCCGGTCTTGTCCTAGAGGGAGCAACTGGGAAGTGGCATGAATGACTGGGTGGATGGAAGGATGCATTAAGGGATGGAAGGATGGAGGGATGGAATACTGAAGCCCCAGGGCTTGGTCTAAAGAACACCTTCCTATCCATGGCATGAATGAGAGAATGGAAGAGTGGATGGATGGATGACAAAGCAAACCGCAAAGAAGGTGCCAGGAGCCACTCAAGGGAGCCCCGATCAGATGGAGGCCCAGGGGCTGGCGGGTAGAGGCTCCAGCTGGCAGCTGAGGGGTTAATGAGCTTGCCCACTTGCTTGACCACCTGGGCCCAGAGGGGTCACCTGGCAGAGCCTGTCCTGTGTCACCAGGTCCCTGGGGTGTCCACATATTGTGGCAGAATGCAACTAGTTCAGTCTTCAGCATAGCCTTCATGTGTCAGAGAGGAAGAAAGGACATGTCGGGGTGGGAAAGAGGGTGGCAGGGACGGAGGCAGAGCTCAGCGACCCAGCCTCAGCCCGAGCCCCTGAGAAAGCCTCACTCAAGCCAAGGAGACACTGGGAGTGGACAGGAGGGGAGAGTCGGAGGTGGGTGGGTGCAGGCCTTCTATTTATTCAGACTAGAGCAGAAGAAATGAATAGATTTAATAAAATAATGAGCCAAGAGTCCAAGCTCTTAAAGGTACAGCCTCAGCAGTGTGACCCGGGGTGGGCTGAAAGGTTTGCACTTTTGTCTGGTAAAACTAGGCAAGTGAGTATCTTTGCACACAACGCACCGGGGATGAGAGAGACAGAGTGTGTGTGTGTCTCTCCAAAACTCACTTCAAATCTCCCTACTGCCCACTCACAAATAAGTGTGCCCTCCCACGAGGCACACACAGCCAAGTGGCCCCCTTGTAAGTTTTTCTGGGAGGAAGTCAGGCCAGCCAAGCACACGCGGCTACCACACCTTCTCGGCCACCGCTGCCCTGAGTTTCTCCTTCCTCTGCCCAAACAGGAATTGATCACTTCCTGCTCATCTTAGGACACTCCTTGCATTCATTCATTCCTTCTCCAGACACTTACTGACATCTACTCCATCCGTGCCAGGCTGTCTCCAAGTGCTGGGGCAGCAAACACACTGGCCAAGGGGGCCTGGCTCCAGGGGCCTCAGGAGCGTGTCCAGGACGGCTCTCGAGCCAGAGAGCTAGGTTCCCAGCCCGGCTCCACCCCTGACCAGCTGTGGTGACCTGGGATCTGTTACTGAACCTCTCTAAGCCCCATCAAGGGAGAAAGTAGACAGAGAACACCTTCTGCCTCCTCTGGCTGTGGTGAGGATTAAATCGGATAATCCAGGTTAAGCAACTCTGGCCCAGCGCCGGGCACACGGGAGATAATGCTCAGTGAATGTATCACTGTGTCGTTTCCAGATCGGAGGCGGCAAGAGCGGAGGCCGCTGGGCAGACCCCTGGCTAACCGCAGGGCTCCCCACCCACAGTGGGCCATACTGCCCACTCTCAGCTTACCCTTCCCAAGAGCATTTTTTACAATTTTCCAAATCCTCACACACCACCCAGACTAGGAGCCACTAACCGCGTGTGATAGAGACAGCGGGCCCCACTGTCCTACCCCTGAGCCCATCACAGAACCCAAAGACAGAAGGGCCCTCAGGGGGATCCAATTCACTCCCCACCAGCACTTCCATCCCCTCTGCCAGGTTTGGTTCCTTCCAGTGATGGGGAACTCATTCCCTTCTGAGCTTCCTTAGCAAAAAGAAATGATGTCACCATGATCCCAAAGAGAGGGCTTGCTGACCACCTCTTGGGGACAGGAACAACAGGATCCCTGACTCCCACCATCCTCTGAGAGGAGACGGAATCGGTCTCCTGTCACATGGCAGGCATTTTTTAAAACAACATTGTAATTTACATGCATTTATTCCCTCAACAAATGTCACCAAGTGTCTACTCTGCAGCCCTGGTCCAGGGTCTAGGGACAGGGTAGCAAGCCCAACAGTCTGCCTACAGTGGAATGAGAGGAGGCTGACAATACAGCAGTAAATCCATCTGTAGTAAGTCAGGCGGCACAACAAAGAAAACACGGAGCAGCGTAAGGACAGAGGATGAGGGAATGGGTGGGGTGTTACTCCAGACAGGTGGCGACACGGTGACACTTGAGCACAGACCTGGAGCAAGCAAGGAAGCGAGCCAAGGGACGTGGAGGAAGCGCATTCCGGGAGGGGGCATTAGCACGTGCAACACCCCCGAATCCTGACCGAGCTGCCTTGGGCACATTCCAAACCTCCATCTTCCTGGATGCTAACACGAGGCTCAGAGCGAAGGCACTTGTCTGCCTTCAGAGATCGCAGACCAAGCTATCCTTCCCATGGAGACCCACAGTCCAACTAGAGCACCGACTCACTGTGGGACCCGTTGCTGGTCTCTCAACCTCTCTGGTCTTGGCTGCAGCAACAGCTAATCAGGGCTGAGCATCCACCCCTGAGGTCCTCCCCGGCCTGCCTCTCAGTGCCATGCGCACCCACCGTTCCCCTCTACCCACCGCACCATCCTCACGCCCGCGCCAGCAAAGCCACACAGGATTGGCACGCCTGCCAAAATGGCTATTAACCCAGTAGCCAATAATAACACATTATCCTATCAATTTGCTTCCAAAACGCTGTGTAACTGCAGAACCCAAGTTTGCCATTTCGGTAGCTTGGTTACGACAGAGAAGAAACACGCTGGTTCCTTCCCACGGAGAACAAGTGGCTGGCCACAAGAAACAGCCGCTTCGCTTACCACCGAGGCCCCCCCCCTCACCCCGCCCCACCGGCAGGCCCCACGCCAATCCATCAGGAGTCACGGTCCGGTGATCCACAGTCAGAGGTTTGTCTCGGTGTCCTCTTGGCGCGTCTCCCAATGACGGAAGAGGAGACCGATGCCTGGGAGGGGACGGCTCGAGGCCACGCTGGCCTCGTGGGTGGCAGGGTCAGGCCTAGAAGGCGGCACGCAGGCCACCTCCCAGCCGCCGGCCAGGAACCGGGGCAGGAATTGGGGCAGAGGTGAGGGCCCGGGACGGGACGGGAGCCAAGGTGCCTAGTGGCCAGCAAGCGCTCCGGCCCAAAGGGCACGCAGACCAGCGGGGATGCCGGCCAGCCTCCTCGGCAGAGACGGGGGAGCCCAGAGGCCACCGGACGGACACAGAGAAGGGCAGGGGGGCAGTGAGGAGAGTGGTGCCAGACCCGGAAATCGGGGCGCTCCCAAGAGGGCCACCGCCACCCCCACACTGCAGGACCCGACGCAGATCTGACACCAGTGCCTCTGAGGCCCTCACTTTTCTCCCCTAATCCAGGAAAAACAGCTCCCTTCTTTCTGGGTTAGATTCCACTCTGAGCGAACGTTCAGACATTCAGCTTCCCAAGGAGCCAGGAGCCTCTAAGGGGACTCTTGGCGTTCCAGTGCAGACACCAGCCTGTTTTATCCATTCTCCCCCTCCAGCCCCGCCCCTCCACTTACCTCTCCCCCCCTGCTCACCGGGACATCCCAGGATAAATTGTTTGATGCCCCCGTTCCGGGCACCCAGCGGCCGGGCAGGCGAGGGCTGGAAAAGCGCTTCCCACTGCCCCGCTGGTGACCTCAGCCCCAGGACTCATCCCCACCCTCGGCCTCAGCCGGGGAAAGGATGGGCCCAGCGTGGCTGCTCCGGCCGCCTTGGCGGGGAATCCAGCTAGTGGGGAGAGGAAGGGCCTCGGGGAGGGAGTGGGGGAGGAGACAGAGGAGGCCAAAGGCTGGGCCACTCAGCCAGATGCTGACCCAGTTGAGGGCCCCAGACCCCAGGGGCGCCCGGGGAAGCTCTGACTCTTCCACCAGCCCTGGGATTCCTGCAGAGATGAGGGGCCGGGACAGTCCCACTCCAGCGCTTGTCCCTGAGGCTGGGGTTAAAGGAGGAACACGGGGCTGCCAGGACAGGGTGGGGGACAGCCCCTCAGAGGCCCTGGGTGGGGTGGGTGGGGTGCCGTCTGCGGAAAGGAGTGCTCAGCAAATGGAAACCAGGCCCCAGAAACTGGCCCAGCCACAGCGGCTGCAAGCTCCAGGGAAAACCCCACCACTCAAGGAAAGGTGCCCCAACCCCAGAGAAAGACGTGTTAAAAAATGAAGAAGCAGGGAGGGGGCCAGGAGTTGAGGCAAGAGTGGGGGTGGCCGTCGGCTGCGTCCACACGAGCCCCCCTTTTCTATGCTCTGAGCACCTCCAGGGCTGGCCCATTATCCTCCAAGGCCGGCTGGCCAGCAAGTGCTGTAAAAAGCCAGGTCACGGAGCAATTTTCCTCCCTTCGCCTCCCTCTGCGGCCTTCGGTCAGGTTTCCAGCAGAGCTGGGCCAGAGCTTTGTCCTGGCCCTGGAAATCAGCATCATGCTGGGACGGGCAAGTGTGGATTCCCACCACGCTCATTTTCCAAGATTCGGCCCTCAACACTGACTCCTCAGCCCTCATCAGTGAGAAAAGAGGTCACTGGAAGGGGGAAGGCCAGTGACACACAGCTCCGGATGACAATTTGAAATCGGTCGGACCCCCGGGTCCTGACCTCAAGAACCTGGTGTTAGTGAGATGCTGGAAAGGGTGTGAAGAAAAGGGAACCCTCCTACACTGTTGGTGGGAATGTGAACTGGTACAGATATGATGCAAAACAGCATGGACATTCCTCAAAAAGCTAAAAATACAGTCATCCTATGACCCGGCAATCTTGCTCCTGGGCAAATGTCCAGAAAACAGCTCTGATTCAAAGATGCATGCACCCCAATGTCCACAGCAGCACCATTCACGACACAGAGACAGCCTGAGAGCCCTCAGCAGAGCAGCGGGTGAAGAGGGCGCGGCTCGTGTATGCGGTGGAGCGCCACTCAGCCACACAGAAGAGTGAAAGAGTGACGCCTGCGCAGCACAGATGGGCTGGGAGATTAGCACACTAAGTGAGGTAAGTCAGAAAGAGCAAGACACATATCACTCACATGCAGAGTCTAAGACATGAAATGAATGAACTTATTTACACAACAGAAACAGACTCACAGAAACAGACTCACAGACATAAAGAACAGATTTGTGGTGGCCGAGGGGTCAGAGGGATGGATTGAGAGTTTGGGATTACCAGATGCAAGCTCTTATGGAGAGAATGGATAAGCGACAAGGTCCTACTGTATAGCACAGGGAACTGTATTCCAAATCCTGTGATAAACCATAATGGAAAAGAATATGAAAAGGAATATATATATGTATACACATATATATAACCAAATCACCTTTCTGTATACCAGAAACTAATACAACGTGGCAAATCAACTATATTTCAAAAAAATTAAATTAAAAAAAGAGCTCGGTGTGCAGCGGCACTCAGTCAGTGCAGACGTCATCTACCCGTTCATCCATTCATCTCTTCAACAGATGCTGAGGATGTGTTTAGAACACTTTGGTGCTGGAGGTGTGAGGGGAGACAGCGCAGGCATAGCTCCTGCCCTACGGAGTTCACAGCCTCCTGAAAGAGACAGACGTTCTGCATGTGCTGACATCTGCTATGACTGGAGACGTCCCCGGGGCAGTGGGAGAATGGGGACTGGGGTGCAACGAGCTTCCTAGAAAAAGCAGCCTGTGCGTTGAGACCAGTAGGATGAGTAAGAATCAGCCAAGGAAAGGACGCAGGGCTGAGGACAGAGGTCCACGCAGCAGCCCCAGCACGCGCGAAGACCTAGAGGCGAAACTCAGGTCTTGGATCACTTCTACTAAATCTCAAGTTCCTCTCTCCCAGCCCTGGTGGGTGGCCCATCCCAGCAGCTCCGAACCCCCTCCCCACTTCCAGACCAGGGAGACCCCCAACTGGTACCTCTGGCAGCTAAGCCCATATCCAAGGCCTTCTCTCCCAGCTGAAGTTCTTATTTGAAATGTTTTCACATGTTTATTTTTGAAGGGGGATGGGAAGAGAAAAGGGAGTCCTGAAGGTCTTTTACTTTTCAGAAAAAAATTTAATAAATAAATAGAGCCTCAAGAAAAGGGCATGGAAAGGTCTCTGCATCTGTAACCACTGAACAAATTAAAATTAGCTCATTTAATCAGCTCCTAATGGCCTGGCTGTCCCGAGTGGGCCCTGGAACACAGCAAACTTCACAGCAGAAACGCGAGGGCCAATGTCAGTTTATCCTACAACAAAGGGATTTTCTAAATAGCGCGATCAAAACGCAGCAAAGGCAGGGGAGAGCTGGGGAGACAGAACTCGGCCCCCCAGATCTTGGTGGGCCCCCACCTCCCCACTTTGTCCCTTTGAATGGAATTGTTCTCTCGGCTTTTGTTCTAATTATCCAAACATACGTGTAACTCTATTCTACAAAGTGTGTTTTAGCCAGCAAAGGAGGTTAACACTTGCCCCAACCATACATTCCTAGGGCCCCACACTGTCAACATCCCCCTCTCCCCCATTACCTCCAGCCTCCCAGGCGGGCACAAACGCACATACAGACACACACACCTACACACACGGCAGTCACATACCCACACGGTTCTGCAAAAAGTCACACGTCACGTACAGTTCGATATACATAGTTCTATGTGTGCAGTTCTATGCGTGCACAATTACATGCACACAGTTACTCTACCACACACGCAGGCACACCGCTCTCAGGTTCCTAACAACTGGAGGGGGCAGGCGCAGCTCACCGGACCCCCAGGGAGGGCCGCTGTGCACACACCTGAGGCCCAGGCTGGTAGCAAGGACTCTTATTTCCCTGGAGTGGTTTCTCCACGTAACCTGCCACCTGGGCTAAGTCATTAGGGCAACTGAGGAAGGGGAGCAAAAGGCCAGGGAAGAGGGGCCGGGGCCAAGGGGGAAAAGGGGGTATCTGGTGCCAGGGCAAGCCTGGGCCAGCGGCCACTCCCAGACCTGGTGGGGAGGCTGGAACAAGGGTCCTCTGCCAATGCCAAGCTTATCTTCTAGCCGGCCTACACGCAGCCCTAGAGCCCTGGGTGCTCAGCCCCATGGGTCCTCAGTTAGTCTGGGTTCAGCCCTGGCTCCACCATTCACTAGCTCTGAGCCTTCACTTCCTCCTCCATAAAATGGGAAGAAGCACCAGCCCCAGGGAAACGCCATGCGGACTAAATTGGAGAGTGCAGCACACTGCCCCGCACAGAACAAACTGCATCAGCCTTTGCCACTGCCTCCGTTATAACCAAGGGCCTGGTGACCCAGGAGGGGGTCAGACGGTGGGTTAGTGACACAACCAGAAGACAGCTCATCGTCTCGTAGTTTTCACGGTCTTACCCAACCCCAATCCCTCGAGTGAAGGAGGGAGAATTTTAAAAGTAAATCAAAGACATTAAACAGGGTGTAGTGAGGGGGACACGGCAGCCCGCTCCAGTATTCTTGCCTGGAGAACCCCATGGACAGAGAAGCCTGACAGGCTACAGCCCACAGGGTCACAAAGAGTTGGATCCGACTGAAGGGACTTAGCATGCATGCAAGGAGTAAATGACCAGGACGATGGGAGTCTGGGAAGGTTCTGACTTGAACAGCAGCAACCTGGGTCCGTGCCAATGTTATCCTCAAGTCACAGAAATGGAAACTGGGCTCTCTGTGGCAAGCGGCTTGCAAACGAGTCTGCCTGGATCAAGGCCGCGTTCCTGCCCCTTCCCGTGGCAACAGTTTCTGCAGAGCCTGCTCTCCAAACTGTAAAGTCCACCCAGAGGCCCCATGGAGGAAACTGACACCTGAGGACCATCTCTAGCGAGCAGCTCTTGGGACGGGAGGATCAGGCCACTCAACCCACCCCAGACCCAGGAGGGCAGCCCTTCCCCACAGTGGCTCACGAAGGCCTCAATACCCCCGGACCTCCCATGTCAAGGAGAAGTCAGGAACCGCCCTTGCCCATGCCACAGACTTGGAAACTGAGGCCCAGAAATGGTGCAGGTGGGAGACTCCAGCTGCCACAGCTCCCAGGTGAGTCCTAATGGGGGCTGAGTCTGCAAGGCTGGAGTCGTCCTAGGCTGGGACTCCTACCCTCCTTCCTGGCCCAGCCCTGACCCAGGCAGCTCCTGAGACCTGTGCTATAGGACCCCCAAGGAGTGTTCAGAAAACGGACCTCGACGTGGTTCCAGCCAGCAGGTTCCACTGCGTTGGCAGTGGCTGTGACCAGTCCTGTAGGAATACCCGTCTCCATCTGACTGGCAGGGCCCACACCCAGGAGACTCAGAACCACCTGAGGCAGCCTCAGCATGGGCAGCAAAACCTGGGAAACGAGCTCCATTGCCGCCAATGCCTACAGGTCCCACATCCTGCAGGCTCCCCCAGCCCTGCTCCCATCAAGCCCCAGGCCACCCAGGAGACAAGAAGCATGGGCAGTGGGGGCCAAATGCATGGGCTTGGGTTGAAGCTTGGCCCTGTCACATGCATGCTGTGTGACCTGGGGAAAGTGACCTCCCCTCTCTGAGCCACAAACCTCAACTGCAAAATGGAGACAGTGAAAACGGATGCCTCCCTCCCAGACTTGATGATGGAAGGGGATGCTGTCTGGCAAGTGTCTAGCTCAGCGTCTGCCCCCAGGCCCAGTTGGTAGACCTTAGTAAGCTCAGGGAGTGTGGTTGAGGGAGAAATAAGCTCAGGGAATGTGGTAGGGGGAAAAAAGGAGGGCCTCAAATTCGACTCATCTCCACGGGCATCCACAGAGCCCTAGGCCATCACACACAATGGGCAGGATAAGGGGCACCCTTCCTCTTTCAGATTCAGCAGGACAGGCGTCCCCATAGACTCAGGCTCACACTCCCCTCCAGGGTCCCTGAACCAAGCCCAGCAGGCAGCTAATGAGGCGGCCCAGAGCGTGCAGCCCAGCCAGGCTGACGCAGGAGGGTGGACCCAGAGGCCCCTCAGAGAGCCCCGGGTTTCACTCTCTTACAATAAGGACTCAGAAGAAAACCACAAGGGAAAAAAGGAGTTGGCAGTCTTGTCCCCACCTGCCACCGTGTCACACCACACGCAGAGGCCCGGCTGGTCTTGCCTCTTGCTTCTGGGCCGTGTGGCCCTACACTCCCCGCCCCCGCCCTGAGCCTCGGTTCCCACTCACTGGGGCTCTGGTTCACCTCGCAGGGCCGCAGTGAGGGTCAGAGGAGAACGGAGTCCGGGTGCTGCTGCTGCGTCGCTTCAGTCGTGTCTGACTCTGTGCAACCCCACAGCCAGCAGCCCACCAGGCTCCTCTGTCCACAGGATTCTCTAGGCAAGAACACTGCAGTGGGCTGCCAGTTCCTTCTTCAGAACCCTGTGTGGATGCTCTATAAACTGCCACCAGCAGGCCCACAGGTGGGATTGCCGGGGAGGAGTGCGTGAGAGGCCAAGGGCAGGCACAACCTGCCCACCCCTCCTACACCTGGGCTGTGGCCACAGGAGAAGTGCTAGGACGGGGTGCTCCCTCCAGGGCCCCACACGCAGGCAGCATGCAGGCAGCGGCTGCTCCAGCTGTCTGCCTCCATCCTGGCCACCCAACATAGCACACAGCACGCAGTAGGCAACTGGTCAGGGTTTTCCTAACCTCTAACCCTCGGACAACCTGCTTCTGCAAGAGAGACCAGTGCAGACATCCACAAGGGCTCCCCGCAAAGACAGAACACGGAATCTGCGCTCATCCACACTCAGACATCACACCCCACGGGCCACGTGGCCCAGGAAGGATGGGGTGGGGGTGTCTGCCCGCTCACAGGCTGCCAGGGATGCTCCTACCTGCCCAGCAGAGAAGCTCAGATGAAAAAACCATCCAGCTAGGGGGACGAAACTCTGGGCCCTGAATCCCAGGCCTGTCTCACTCTGCCCCCTGTGCCATCGGCGACAACGGCCCTCCTTTCTCTGAGACTGGGTTTCCCTGAGCGCTCCAGCTCCCCCTGCCTCAAAAGCCGTGAAACTCCGGTGACATGGCGCACTGCCTCGCTCCCAGCCTAAGTAGGCTACAATTAATCTGAAGCAGGAATTTTCTTAATTGCTGGGTTTTACAACCCAAACAGAAGAGAGAAGTACAGCTAGTTGACAACGCTGGCTTGAGGCAAGACAGTTAAAGCATCTTTTGTGTTTGGGAGGAGGAGGAGCTCTTTGAAAAGCTGGTGCGGTGTGAATGGATTGCACCTGGAGGACCAAGCTGAGGCACTGCCCCGTGAGAAAAATGTTCAATTCCCTTAGGGAGTCAGGCCAGAAACACTGGTGGGGTGGGGGTGGGGGCGAGCATCTCAAAGGACCACGTCTTATCGGGAGTAAAAGAGAAATGTGCAAATAAAGGGAGGTTACCTCCAATTTTCCTAATTGCCTTCCTTCACAGGCACATGCCGTTCCACACCCGGCAGCCCCTTCGGAAGGTGGTGTCGGAGCCAACAGGATTCTCACGGCTAGGAAGGCCGAGCATCCTCATTAGCCGCGCCGGGCCGCTCGGGGGGCACCGGAGAAATGGTGTCAGCAGGCACCAGGCAATGCCCCTCCAACAGGAGGACGGCTGCCCCCGAGGGGAGGCAGAGGACGATGTGTGAAGGGGTTCCTTCAGGCCCAGGATCTTTCAGGGAGCTACAGAACTGGCAGCAGGCACCTCCGAAACAGACACAAACCATGGGCATGGAATCCAGCGGCCAGCCCCTGGAGCCAGCAAGAGTCAGCCCTCCCTGTGTGTCCCAAACACAAATCAACCTGCTACGGGGCATCCCACCTCCTACCCGGGTGCACCAGCCGTGCCATGAGGGACAGAGGTCAGGCAGCGCTGTTCTGTTGATGAGGTCGAAGGACAGCTCTGCCCAGTGCCGACTGAGCAGGATTCTGTGTGTGAAGCCCCGTATATCTTGCACGTGCCGGTCCACAATCCCCTACCCAAAACTCTCAAAGCCAGACGTGTTCCAGAATGCAGGCATCTTCAGGTTCTAGATAAGTGACAGACTGCCTTTTCCTTGGTATCTGGGAATACCTCAGAAGCAACTGAGCACACTGATATTTCTGCAGCAAAATGTAATTCACCACCATAAATTAAACTCTATAATTTAATGGTTCACATCAGCCAGGTCAAATTTTGCTGCCAAAGGAGAGGTGGTTGTTGTTGATGTTCCGTCACTAAGTCGTGTCTGACTCTGACCCCATCTACGCTAGGCTTCCCTGTCCTTCACTACCTCCAGCAGTTTGCTCAAACTCATGTCCATCGAGTCAGTGATGCCATCCAACATCTCATCCCCTATCGTCCCCGTCTCCTCCTGCCTTCCATCTTCCCCAGCATCAGGGTCTTTTCCAATGAGTCAGCTCTTTGCATCAAGTGGCCAACATATTGGAGTTTCAGCTTCAGTATGAGTCCTTCCAATGAAGATTCAGGGTTGATTTCCTTTAGGATCAACTGGTTTGATCTCCTTGCTGTCCAAGGGACTCTCAAGAGTCTTCTCCAGCACCACCATTCAAAAGCATCAGTTCCTCAGTGTTTAGCCTTCTTTATGATTCAACTCTAATATCCATACATGACTACTGGAAAAACCATAGCTTTGACTAGATGGACCAAAAACTTCTGGTTTCAGGCTTTCTGGAATTCAGAATAGTGAATAAGGGATTCAGGACCTATACTATACAGTCCGTGGAATTCTTTGGGCCAGAATACTAGAGTGGGTAGCCATTCCCTTCTCTAGGGGGTCTTCCCAACCCAGGGATTGAACCCAGGTCTCCAGCATTGAGGGCAGATTCTTTACCAGCTGTCTTTAGTCTTCTTAGGGACACTGCTGGGGAGAATCCGCTGCCATTCCTCCTTTCCAGAAGAGGAAAGTGAAGCATAGGGAAGTTAAGAGCAATTTCCCCACAGTGTCAGAGCACGTAAGTGGGGGAGCCCCCGGCCGCCTGGCCTGAGGGTCTGTGCTCTGCACCCCAGGAAGTCCTGACCAAAGCACTGAATCACAGTTTAAAAGCTTCCTAAAAAAAAAAATCACTCAAGCATATGTGAATGTCCCCAGTCGACCCCACTACATGCGCAGTATTTGGGCTACCCCACCAGGAGGCGCCCTACCTGGAGGCTATCCAGACCGTGAGGGCATCCCACCTGCCAGGGTCCTTGCTGGAGCCCAGAAACCCAGGGTAGGTTTCCACCAGCAGGTGAGACTCCTCACCCCGCCCTGGTGCCCAGGTAATTACTCCCCACCTGACACATTCTGCACAGATCATTTTACCCACAGCAAACATGCTAAACACAGCTCCTGTCTAGGAGAAATGGGTCACAGGGTAATCCCATTTGACAGAGACCAGGGTTTCTGGGTCCAGAAGATCCCCTAGAGGAGGAAATGGCAACCCACTCCAGCATTCTTGCCTGGAGAAACCCATAGACAGAGGAGCCTGGTGGGCACAGTCCACGGTGTAAAAAAGAGTCGGACACGACTGAAGTGACTGAGCACAGAAAAGTACAAGGGCTTCCAGCTGGACTCCCAGAGGGCAGGGACCCCATCTCTTCAAAAGACGTGCGAGCCCCACAGCTCCCGAGGTAGAGCCCTGGTTGTCTCTGGCTTCTCTTCCTTGGCAATTTTTTTCAGCGGCAGGGAAAGATTGCTGTATAAGCAAAATCCTGATGCCCTATTACCAAATAATTACATGATAATTTCGTAGGCATTAAGACACTCCCACTGGTGCAAGCCATGGTGTCCAGCCCGAACAGAAGCCGCCCTGGACAGTGAGTGCTTGTTAAAGAGAACTCCAGCGTTGAGAAAGACCCCCAGCTGCAGTGCTGGCCCGTTCTTTCTCTGCTCTGATTTCTAATTAAAAATTAAAGCAGGCACCTTTCTTCAGAAATCCAATTAGAGAGAAGCATCAAACTGACGGGCCAAAGCAAGCACATGTGTGCAAATACACATGGAGACACGCGTGTGTACCTGCACGTGCACGTGCAGGCACCAACTCTCCTTCCTGCCTCAGCAGCAAATCCCAATCCAGTCTTCCGTTCACTCAGCACGGACGGTGGTAGTGGCGGTGGTTTAATCGCCAAGTCATGTCCAACTCTTGTGACCCCATGGCTGTAGCTGCCTGGCTCCTCTGTCCGTGGGATTCTCCAGGCAGGAGGACTCACCAGTTTCTGGGCACAGCACGTGACCACGAGGAACCAACCCCGAGCCCGTGCCTTCAGGAGCATATTCTTTAAAGGAGACTGAGGGAAGGGCGTGAGACAAGGGGCACTACAGCGGACCATAAAAAGGGTGTCGTCAGGTGGAAGTCAGCTCTGGCTGGCTGACCACGGATGCCACCACGGGGCAGACAAGACCTCAGGCTGGGTCTTAATTTATGGGGAAAAAATAAAAAGCCAAGGGGCAGGTAGACAGAACATTCTGGGCAGAGGAAATAACAAGGGCAAGAAAGACAGCTGGCACGAGAATGGAAGCGATTTCAGTAGATGGATGGATAGTTAGCGAGATAGATACATTATAGGTAGATGTCAATATTACCTACTACATGCACTTTGACCTCATGTAAATTGAGCTATGCATTCAGCAAAAAGAAACAGCCTGTTATTCCATGTTATCTGAGAGCAGGCACCCAGGAAGGGTCAAGTTGAACATAACTTAGCTCTTCCATCCATCACCTTATGTCCCATCAGCCTCTCCTACCACGGGCGCCTCAATCAGAGTGCCCACAGGACTTTCAGTGTGTACACAAGCCGTGCACAGCGTGCTCTCGGCTGGGTTGTTGCTGTTTAAGTCCTCAGTAGCTGTCCAACTCTTTCCTGACCACATGGACTGTAGCCCACTAGGCTCCTCTGTCCATGAGATTCTCCAGGCAAGAACACTGGAGTGGGTTGCCATGCCCTCCTCCAGGGGAATCTTCCCGACCCAGGGGTCCAACCTGCGTTGCCTGCTTGGCAGGCAGACTCTTTTCCGCCGCGTCACCAGGGAAGCCCGCTTGGGTGGGTAGCAGCCCGATCTATGTCTTCAACAAGCGTCAGTGGTCCTGCCGTGTGTATGACTCGCTGCCAAAGTGCATACAGAGCACTGTTCCACTTTACAAGTAAGGACAGCAAGGTTCGGAGAGCTGATGCCACTCTGCTGCAGTCACAGAGGGGCAAAGCCTACGTCTGACCCAGGCAGTGTGGCCCTAGAGTCCAACCTCGGGACCACTAGACAGAGAGCAGCGTGAATAAAGTGGTACTCCAACAAAATCATCAGGCAACAGCCCGTGAGTGGGATGGCACAAAGAGAAAGCAGAGAGCAGACACCCAGGGAGGCCAGTGCAACAGCCCAGCCTGGAGGTGCTAGGGGTGGACTCTAAGAATGAGGCCTCAGAACAGACTGATGGCAGAGAGAGGGCCATCTAGGGTGGCGGGAGGTCTAGCGTCTAAGTGAAGAGATTTTCTTCAATAAACTACAGTCTGTGAGCTACTGGTGACCAAGTTTTCTTAGGAAGGAATCACCCCAGTCCTTCCCCACCAGTCACCACCAGCCCTTCCCCACTTCTCTCTTGATGGGAGAAAACACTACCATCCCAAGAAATCCTGAGAATATCCTTCCCACCACCCATATGGACAGGATGGTGGATAGACAGCTTAGGACTGCTCGAGGCAGAGGGGGAGGCGCATACACCTGTGGTGTGAGTATTCATCTTCCCCTGAAATGATCCCATGCATTTCCTCATGCCAGTATTACAGGACTGTGGGAAGAGTACCAGATGCAAGAGTCAACATTTCCACCGGATCTGCTGACATGCTGTGTGACCCTGGAGACATCACTCAGCCTCTCTGAGCCTTGGTTGCCTTTATCTATTGAGTCACACACACAATAAACATGTACACATGTCCCATTATGTTCCAGGTGCTGGGTTGGGAGTAGAGAGAGGATAGTCAGTCCTACACGCCTCATGGGGCCAAAGCCCGCCCTGGATACAATGCCAGGAGTCGCATGTCCCCACCCATGTGCTGGAATGACTGCCCTGGTCATCTGTGATTAGGTGGGGGTGGGGAGGAGTCTTGGGAATTCTAGAAAGTTCAGCCACTCCCAGAATCCCCTATCTGCTGGGCCCATGCCCAGCACCAGGGGCAGCCTGCCGCCCCACCACTCATGGCTCCATCAGCCGGGACCGGTCACATGGAAGCTCGGGAGCCTGGCTGCCACGGCCTCCGCCACCACGGCTGCCACCGCCCCGCCCCCTCCTGCCAGCTGCCTTTGCGCCTGCTGCCGCCGCTGCTCATTTCCAGGCAAATGTTCTAGTTAATTAAAACACACCCAAGTGCTCACACGCACATGAAGCCAAGCTACAAAATCTGCTCTACCCAACTGCAGCTTCTTTTCTCCAGCCTGGGATCCACACCGGCAAGGGAGGTTTCCAAAGCTGCTGTTATTGGTACCAGGCTTTCGCTTGTACAGTCCTACTGGGCACACAGGCTTATATACAAGGCCTGTGCAGGCGCACGTGTGTCCATGCACACACACACACTCATTCTTGCTCCATACACACGTGTATGCAGGGTTGCACACACCCACAGGGCTCCCGCCTCCAGGAGGTCTTCTCCAGCTACACTGACCCTCCAACTCATTACATCAGCCACAGTGAATGCATAAACACTCAGAGCAGGAGGGGATGAATGAACTGATAGATAACTCAACTCATCCTCGATGCCTCCAGCAATCGGGAACAGCACAGCTCTGGCCCTGAGCCCCATTTGGGTGCTCGCTGGATCAGCAGAATAGACTGAATTCCCCAGGGAAAGAGCATCCAGGAGGGTATAATCTCTTGCACTTCCACCTACGCTGCGGAGCTCTGCCAGGCACTAACCAGGATCCATGGACACGCGTATGAGTGTATACCTGTGACGTGTACAGCCCATGTCAGCAGAAAACTCACCTTCCCAGATCCGGACATCCAAACCAACCAGGAGCTGGTGCGAGAGAGATCTGACCATCAAGGCCAGGAGATGGGAAGCAGCTCCCTTCAATGGGACTGAGCTCCAAGAAAGGCAGCAGAGTGTCTGGTCCTAAGCATTCTGGGCCTAAGATGGGTCCACGGCCATCAGAAGGCAGGTAACTCTAGCTGATAAAACAGCCAGGATGAAACAGCTAGCTATCTGCCCCAGCACGCATTTCTAGCATACTCCAAGTCCACCGAGATCACCTTGCTGGTAGGAACCAGGAACAATCACCTTCTTGATGAGGGTTTGACAGTCATGCAAGAATTCAGTCACTTAGAGCCCTGGATGAGGCCTGGCAAGGATTTCTGTTCAAGGAGAAGGGGGCGGCTATGTTGGGTACCTCAAACTGTATCACATGGACAAGAGGTTATCTCATTCATGCCATGGGACTGGCAAAGCTCTCCGTGGAGAGCACAGACATAGCTTTCGAAAGGGTGTTTGGGAAGGAGTGAAGACAGTGGCCCAGCAGACATCTCAGTCACCCACTCAAACTATGGTCCTGGACCAACAGCTCAGCACTGCCTGGGAGTTTATGAGCAGGGCAGCATTCCAGGCCCCATCTGGACCTGCTGAACCAGAACCTGCATTTTACAACATTCCATGAAATTAAAAGATGCTTGCTCCTTGAAAGAAAAGCTATGACAAACCTAGACAGCACATTAAAAAGCAGAGACGTCACTTTGCCAACAAAGGTTCATCTAGTTGAAGCTATAGTTTCTCCAGTACTCATGTGGGGATGTGAGGGTTGGACCATAAAGAAGGCTGTGTGTGTGTGCTTAGTTGCTCAGCTGTGTCTCTTTGAAACACCACGGACTGTAGCCCACCAGGCTCCTCTGTCCGTGGGGATTTTCCAGGCAAGAATACTGAAGCGGGTTGCCATGCCTTCCTTCAAGGGATCTTCCCAACCCAGGGATCGAACCCAGGTCTGCCTCGTTGCAGGCTGAGCACCAAAGAATTGATGGTTTAGAACTGTGGTGCTGGAGAAGACTCTTGAGAATCCCTTGGACTGCAAGGAGATAAAACCAGTCAATCCTAAAGGAAATCAACCCTGCATATTCATTGGAAGGACTGATGCTGAAGCTGAAGCTCCAAGACTTTGGCCACCTGATGTGAAGAGCCGACTCACTGGAAAAGACCTTGATACTGGGAAAGATTGAGGGCAGGAGGAGAAGGGATGAGATGATTGGATGGCATCATCAACTCAATGGACATGAGTCTGAGCAAACTCCAGGAGATAGTGAAGTACACGGGAGCCTGACATGCTGTAGTCTATGAGGTCGTAAAGGGTTAGACAGGACTGAGCAACTGAACAAAAACAATAATTATAAGTATGATTATCTGAAAGCAAAATGAAAATATACTTCTTTCTTTAAATGTATGTGTTCAAACAGCTATCAAGTTCTCAGGACATAAGTACTTGTTATTTGCACCTGACTCTTTGAACAAAGGGAACTATTAAGTAATTCTTTTGGCTTAGAGGTACCCTGAAAAAAAAAAATCACAGACGCTAAGGTATTATGATCCAAGAAAGCTGGGAACCTCTGAACTCTGTATAGCGTGTGGTCTGGGTGACAGGGACGCAACAGGGAAGAAGGCAAAGTCCTGCCCTTTTCGGACTGACAGTCTGGTGGGAGAGATGGACAGTAAGGGGGTAGGCAATCAAATCATCCTGTAAGATGTTAGGAATCAGTAACGTGTGTGAGCCCTGCTCTCCAGCTCTGTCCTCTCCCTGTTATTATGTCCCCACACCAGACACCTTTCCTCTCTCTCCTCTCATGCCTACATAGCTCGTCACCAAGTCCTGTCCATTCTGCATTCAGCGGGTCTCAAATCCACCCACCAGCCTCCCCAGTTTGCTTCCATCACTTGAGTCCCAGCCACTGTGGCTGGCTGGTTGTTCGGTTGTTGGCTGGTTGGTCTGGACCACCTCATTGGCCCCTAACAGGATTCCCCGTGTCTAGTCCAGTCCAGATACAGATCTTGGCAGAGCACAGGTCCACTCACGCTGTTGCCCTGCTTAACATCCCCTCGAGACCTTCCCACTGCGCCAAGCAACTCACAACTTCTCCAGCCTTGGAATCAGATTGGACCTGCTATCCTCATTTGTTCTCCCATATTGGTTTTCACACAGAACCTGCGATTTATCCACAGCAACCACCAAAAGCCCGCTTTGCAAAGATGTGAAGTCATCAAAAGGAATACAGAGCAATCTAATGTTGAAATGGTGGACAACCTCAAGCTAGTAGCTCCTATAATGTGCAGCAGATGCCGAGTACTCCTGTGTTCCCCTTGAAAATTTAAAATATACCACAGAGGTCTGGCAGATTAGCTCGGCCTTGGCCCACAAGTTGGGGAGATCGATTTACTGAATGGATGGATGGATGAATAAATGAACGAGGACCATTAGGAGAATCTGAGACACAAAATTCAATCCTCACTCCATACGAATGTTCACAGATACCTGTGAATACTGGTTGAAGGATGCCATCCCCAGCTGCTTCAGAGCCCACTGAGTCTCCCTCTGGGTCTCAAGTCTGCCCAGCAATATTCAGGTAAAGAACCATCAGTATATAGGTCAGGAGCCATCAGTATACAGGTCAGGAGCCGTCAATATGCAGGTCTGGAGCCATCTTCATTTGTAAAAGCACAAACTTTAAGCCAGACAAGTGCCAGTGTCTGTCAAGGCTAGTGGAGAGAAATAATTTTCTAAGAAATGTTCATGTCCCTCAGCTCCAAGGAACCCCAGAGTTGGGACAACAGGCCTATCCAGTAAGAAGATCAAAAGGCTTCCCAGATTTTGAGAGTCAGGGGTTCAGGCCTCAGGAGAGCAACACAGAAAAACCACATGGGGGACTCAGTACAAGAGGGAAGGGAAGCAAGTGATGAAGGGTGGGTTTGGGGAAACGGCCAAAGCACAAAAGGCCTTCTTTGTCTTAAGCATCGGCAGCAGCTGCACTGGTTTGGGGAAAATGAAACCCACCAGCATCCAGACTAAGCCGCTTCCAAGTTTGAGTGGGAAAAGAGACATGGTTCTCTTTCGGCACCTTCTCTCCCTCTGGGCAGCAAAGCTTTGGTTCCTGCATGCTTTTGAGGGTGGGAAGAGGAGAGAAAAACTCAAGTGTGTATTAACACTGTCAAGATCACGTCAGCGACAGGCTTCATAAAGCAAACGGTGCAGATTTACAAACCTTGGCGTTGGAAGGACTGACGGACGGGGAGATTAAATGGCAGAGTGTGTGCAGCAAAGCAGAGGCTAATGAGACCTCAGACCAGATTGTTTCACCACAAATGTCAGGGACTTCAAAGTGACGGCTCCCGGCCCATTGTGCAGTGAGAGAAGCCCACGGGCACGCCCAACCCCGCGGCCTCTGCCACCACCCGCAAGCGCCTGCTTGCCACTCCTGGAGGCTGTGAGGGTTGTGAGCTGGGCTTTCCAGCCTCCACACAGTCTAATCTTCCAATACTGGAATTCTTTCCAGGACTTCCCTGGTGGTCCAGTGGTTAAGACTCCGCACTCCCAATGCAGGGGACCCAGGTTCGCTCCCTGGTCAGGAAACTAAATCCCACTCACAGCAACTAAAGGGTTTGCATGTCCAGCTAAAGACTCTACATGCCACAGCTAAGACCCCAGGGCACTCAAATAAACAAACATTAAAAGAAAGAATTCTTTCCACGCCCTACCCAGCACCCCCTCGGCACACTCTATCTCTGCGCATGGCTGTCTCCTCCCTTCCTCCCCAGCCCCCTGCATCCCCCTCCTGTTTCTCAAGGTAGGGACCCCCTTGGCCCCCATCTCTGCTTCCTCTTCCCTTCTGCTAGCTCTCATCCTACCCTTTCTTCCTCACCCTCAGAGGGTCTGTCCCGCCTCCTCTGCCTGCTCCCCCCTCATTCCCTCCTCCTGAGCCTCTTTCTCTCCATTCCCCCCTTTCCATCCCACTTCTTAGGCCCCTCTCTTCACCAGGGAGAAAGGAGCCAGGGAACAGGCGGAGCTGCTGGGGCTTGCAGGAGCTCACGGGGCTGGCCGAGCACATCCCACCCCACCTGCTCAGGGGAAGAAGGGTGAACCCGTGCACAGAAGGCCCAGCCGCAGGGAAGAGCCCTTGGCCTGCCAGAGCCTCCCAGGCCATACGCGCCAAGCCAGGGTCTGGAGCAGTCGCAAGGCCTGAGGACCCTCCTCCCCTCCCTCTGGAGAACTGCCCCGGCCTGGGGTCCCAGGAGGGGCCTCGCATCTGGCCGGAACAGAACCTCTGACAGATGGGATGTCGCCGAGCACGGCAGGAGGGCCTGAGAGATGGGAGGAGAGAGCCAAGCTTGTCGGGGAGCTGAGCTGGCCAAAGCCGCAGGGGTCGGTCTTGGAAACCGGGAACCTGAGGGAGGGTGGCAAGGTTCAAATCTTAACTCCATCACTTCCTCCTGGCTGTGTGATCTTGGGCAAATGAGAACTTCTCTGGGCCTCAGTTTCCTCATCTGGAAAATGGGCATGAGGTCCCAATACCCACCTCACAGGGCTCTGGTGATGATGAAAGGGGATGTGGCCTGTTGTAAACACTGATGATTACAGCTGAGCCTCTGAGAGGTGTCAGGACTTGGTGCCTGTGTTGGTGCCTCTGAGAAGGTGTCAGGACTTCAGCACAGTGGCCATCTAGGAAATGACCCCCCCCAGGACCCCCAGCCGACTCTGAGCGCCCCCTCTCACCCAGGAAAGGGAGGGTCATAGCTGAGAAGCATCGTACCCAACAGCTTGTCCACCTGTTTCTGACACTCCAGGCTACAGAGCTTCAGTCCCTAGAGGACCAGAGAATCGGCCTGGCCATCCATCTGTATTCTTCTCCAGTTATAAACCTGTGGACGGGAGCAGAGGTGTGCCCGGCGCCTGCCACTCACTTTGCCCTCTGACTTCTCGCTCAGCAGCACCTACTGAGCTCTCTTGTGCACAGTGAGTGCTGGCCGCAGCCGAGAAGGCCCCGCATGGAGCTGACCATGTCATTCAGGACACAAGACAACGTAGGAAAATTACGCCAGTAATTACGAAGTAAAACCTATTTCACTTATTTCACACTCATTTTAAAGATGGGCTAAGAGCCACAAGGAAGAACTTTGCATAAGTAGTATATTCTTATACTTAACACTCATTCTTCACATGAGGACATTCCTTCTTTGGAGCCGCAAATTTTGACATGTCAGTGGTGCGTGAGATGGACCTCACCACTGATACCCAAGGGATGAAGGGCCATGTTCACTCAGCCACCCAGTGGCAACCCAGGGCTAGAACTCAGTTCTCCTGATCCCACATTCAGAATTCTTCCCTCTGTGCCCAGGCACAAAGACAAGCGTCTGCAGAGGGAGACCAGACCAGGGTCCACAAAGAAGAGAGGCCTCCTGGGAAATTCCAGTGTGCCAGGCATGACGTCAGCACCTTCTCCACACCTCGGGCTGGGCCCTCACATGGTCCTTAGGAGCAGCTGCTATACGGACCACGGACTCTGGAGGCAGGTCAGGCCATGAACTCACTGTGCAAAGAAGGAGAATGTGTTAGAGTCCCTCTGGTTCTAATCCTGCAAACCCACGTGTGCATGAATAAGGAGCCAGGATGTAGAGAAAGGATGTAGACAGGGAGATCGAGTGCTTTGGAAAAAAAATCCTTGTTACCCAAATTCTACTAACTGCTGTCTCTGCCTCATCTATTGAGTTCTCAGGTTGTCAAACTACAGTAACAGGGACAGACCTATCAGGGATATTTAGATTCTCAAATCACCATGGGGAAGATCAAGGGGGCATCTATAAACTATTATGAGGAAGCTCATGCCATTAATTAGCCCACAGGCTGGATGATGAGAGAACAGGGCAGAAATGAAAAGACCCCAGGCTGCAAGAAAAGCCATCTGACACAGTGGTGTATACGCTTCCCCGTCACCAGCTCAGCCCCGGCCACATCTCTCTTGGAACGCCTGCTTTCAGGATGAGGATGAAGAAAGGGGAAGCTGAGTCCTCCAAAGTGCTGGTCAGGGGGTGAGTGGTTCCATGACATCAGGGTCCTCAACCCCAAAGAGCACATCTAGGGGAGCCGCTGTGGACTGACAGCAGAAATCCAGCTCATGAGGACTATGGAGCCCCCCTGGGAGCTCTGTCTTCCCAGAATCCCCAGCTATACGAAAGTCCTTCCCAACCTGAGCCTCCTCAAGGCCCCTCCATGCAGGCTAGACAGGAAGCACTCCCACCCCCACCCAGCTGCAAGCGGGAGCTGCCGAAGGCTAGGGTCATAAATGAGTGGGCCCTGTCAGGCAGGGAAGTCTGAGGGCTGGCCGCCAGGCTGTGCACACACCAGGCAAAGCAGATCTGTGTGCAGCCTGGACGGCAAGAGGAAACAGACAGCCCTCCTGCGTCAGCCCAGAAAGGCAGGGGCACACACGCCATTCCCACAGCTGCTGGCTGTCCCCGGTCTCAGAGGCCTGGCCAGGCGGGCCAGGAGGATTTGCAAGGGAACAGCCACACTGGACAGGCCACCTCCATCTGGGCAGGATGCCAGCCCCAGGGCTGGCAGGGGGCCTCCAGAAGGCAGCAAAGAGGGAGTCCAGGGCAAGATCTTCAAGGGCCAGGCAGCACCCAACCCCAACATGTGTTAACTGCTCTGGAGTCTCATGGAACATGTCCCCTCACCACAGGCGACGTGTGTGACAGGACTGGATGGGCCTAGCAGGGGATGGCTCAGGGGACGCCCTGTCCTCTTGCAGGGTGGGGTTTTGGGGTCGAGCGGCTGACAGGCCGGGGTTCCTCACACTCGAGCCCCACTGTCCCCACCAGCTTTGCCCAGGCCCCTGCCCCTCCCAGTGCTGTCAAAACGGGGGAAGGATCTGGTCCTCCTCCAGGCCTCCCCACTCTCTGCTCACCCCGGTGCCCAAGCCAGAAACCATGGGTCACCCTGGACCCCACACTCGCTGGCTGCCACTGCTCAGTCCATGTCCTGGTCCTGTCAGCTTCACGGTCTAGGACACCCCCTTCTCTCCCCTCCCACCACCTGCACCATCACGCCGGCCTCCCCAACCAGCCCACACCCACCCCCTCAGAGCAATTCAGAGAGCGAAGCTGACGATGCCGAGACCCCCAGCCCCAGCTCCACCTCGGCCCACGAGGCCCCATAGGGCCTGATCCCCACAGTCCACCCCCATGCTCACCACGCTCCCAAGACCGCCTGATGACAGTCCCCCAACTCGCCAAACATCCCCTGCCTCCAGGACTTTGAGCCTTCTCTCTGGACTGTATCTCCCGTTATTCCTATTCCGCACTCCACCCTCATTTTCAATATCGATTATTTTTCTCTCTCATGCCTCCCACTCTTCCTTCTGGATGTATATGGGCCCCTGATGATATATGTGGTCACGTGGGGATTTGTCAATTGTCCTGCTCCCCACGAAGGACACCCACCACTCGGCACAGAGCCTGGCACACAGGAGGCACCCAGTGAATACCTAGCGAAGCATGCAGCGTGTGAAAATCCTGCTACTGGAGCCCGGAGTAGACGGGCAGGAAGGCCAGCCTCGGACCCTCCCAGGAATGAACCATCAGCACCAGCCAAAGTATGAGGCAGTTCTCACAGGAACCTGTCCCCCTGCTAGCAGGCCCGAGGCCCACACCCTCATGAGCGCCAGGCACGCAGCGGGGATGACACTTGGCCTCAGACACCACGTGCAGAACTCTCCCGACCCCAAAGAACTCATCTCCAGGAAGGCCCCTACACCCACCTGGGAGCTGGATGCTCTCGGGCCACTGCCCTTCTTAGTCTGCCCTGACCCCTCCAGCCTGTCCTGCTGGCCCCCACCTTCCTCTGGCAGCCTTGGGGACCAGCCACCCTCTCACTCCTTCCAGGCACAGGCCTCCCCAGCTCCCAGCCTTTGCCAGCACTGTCCTCTGACCAAGAAAGCCTTCTTCCTCTCCTCTCTTCTGAGAGACTTCGCATCAAGACCTGAATTTCCGGCTTCTTGTGGAAATCTGGAAGCATGGGCCACACCGGATCCAGCCTCCAGCAAGGCAGCCAGCAGCAGGAACTGGGGAGCAGCCGTTCCCCTTCACAGGCACATGGTCTCCATCACCCAGCCCCACCCGGCCTCCTCACCCGCCCGACCCCCAGCATCATCATCTGAGCCTGTGGTTCCGGCAGCAGCCACACACGTCCCCCTCGCAGGCCTGGATCACAGGCTTCTTATCACCAAGGCCTCATCTTCTCATCTCTGTCCATGCCACAGGGCCCTTGCTGGGAAGCCCTCTGAGTGTGCTCAGGAGATGAGCAGGAAAGGATGTGCAAACAGGCCAGACTCTGACACCCAGGCTCTGCCGCCCACCTCCCGTCCTCTGGCCAGACGTCTCCATTTTATCTCTGCTACCTGAGCTACCAGCTCATATACCTCCTCCTGTGGCTTGTCTCTTATAGTTTATTAACATCCACCAATAAACAGTGTGCAGGCCTCCCACACAGCCACCAAGAGAAGCCAGGCTCTGCGGGCTAAGCCTCCCTTGTCCTGCTCACTCTCAGCACATCTTTGGCCATAAGGGAACAATTAGGAAAAACTCCCTTCAGGTTATATTTAGAAAGGGGTGGAGGGGGAAAGGCTTCCTCTAGTAATTTTCATTCAGTTGCACACGACTGCCTGTCCCCACCTACCCGCAAGCCAGCGCCACGGGGGCAGGCAACCGCTTCTCCCCGAACATGGGTTAAAATCAAGCCCAGCCTCTGCCCAGCCCTGATTATGCCCACGTTTAAAAATAAGATGTGAAAGATGCATTATGTAAGACCTGTAACACTCTCCTGCCCACCTCCGACTCTGGAATCAAAGATCATCATTTCTGCCATCAAAAAAGAATGAAAGAAAGGCAGGAACAATGAAAATAGCCGCCCAACATGAGCCAGATCAAAGACATGGGCACAGAAAATGAGGAGCCAGGGGGGCCTTTAATTACTGCCTGCATCCTCCGAGTCGTGTGGCGAGAGGGGAGAAGAGAAGTTTTGAAGGCCACCAGGTTCCGTCCTGCTGCGGCTCCTGTTTCCACCGCCAGCACCAGTTCCCGACAAACTCGAGCCTTTCATTTTCCTCTCTTTTTTCCCTCCTTTTTCTCTGCCCCCCACATGCCAGACAGGACTCCCAGACTCCCCAGTGCTTGCCGTCCACCAGCAGCGAGAGCTCAAAGGGGCTCCTCGGAGACCCCAGGAGGGGATTCAGCCCCCACCTCGGAAGGCTGGAAGCCAGGTGGGCCCAGCCCCCAGCAGCAGAGAGGCTCATGGAGGGACCCACGGTGGGCCGTCACTGCAGACCACACCGACTTTTTTTTTTTTTTTGCAAGTCTCCCTGGTTGAGAGGGGAAAAAAAACTCTTCAAATTCACATTGGGCAGGGCTCCGTGGGGCAGCAGATCAAACCTGAGGACCGGCTGTTTGAGCTCAGCGGCAGAAAAAAGGATTGCCCAGGGACTGAGCTTAAGTAGAAGCTGGATTAAACTTCAAACGCAAACTCCCCCTTTTTTTACACAGCAGACAGTCATGGCTAATATTGCAATATGGACTCTGAAAATGCATTACAAATAACTTACTCTGGACCCAAACTTGGGCCTTTTGTATCAGGGGGAGGAGTCAGGGAGATAATTGCAACAGAAAAGACACATGGGAGCCCGCCCTCTTTGCTTGGTGGAGGGAAGTCCATCAGTGTGGGGCCCAGGAGGCCGACAGCGGGTCTCCATTCCGAAGACACCTTGCTGGCCAGTCAGGCGGCTCCCCCGGAGGCTGAATGAGGCTTGGGTCTTCCCCAGGTATGAGAATCCAGGTATATTTCATAGATGAAGAAATGCCTGGACGGGGTGGCAAAAGCAGTGATGCTCTTAAAGCCTGTACCCAAACAATGGGGTGTAATTGTGTTCTTCACGTGATCAACGCGTGACTCACTGAAACAGAAAAAAAAAAAAACTTACAAATTCACAGGTGATACAGATGGGAGCAGAAGACAAGTGTAAGTTGTAGGATTTTTTTTTCTTTCAGTACCTTCGGGGTAGCCCTGTGGCTCCCAGAGGGTCGGGAGCCTGACCGTGGCTGCACTACAGACATCAAGATGAGCCTGAGCTGGGCTGGGATGGGCTGGCCCTCACTGGGCTCCTGCAGCCAGCACCCCAGGGACCTCAAGAGATCCTGGCTGTGAACACAAACACAGGAGGAGGCCCTGGAGGCCTGGGTGCGGGACTAGTGGCATTTGCTCCTGTTTGTCAGGACATGGGTCCCAGCTGGTGCTGTATAACAAAGAATTTGGGCAAGGACATGCTGCTTCCCTAGAGAATTTTCCTACAGTGTTTTCAGAAATGCCCAATGTCCCCTTCCCTAGGATGACTCCTCCTTGTGACCTGCACGGGTTTGGAGCTGCCCGCAGTATCAGGGAGATAAGAGAAGACCTGGTCCTTCTCCCTTCACTCAAGAATGCCCTGGAAGAGGCCAGAAGACCCTAAGAGTGAGCAAACTGCATGTGGCACTCGGCAGGGGTCCCAAAGGCTTGTGGCACCATTGCTGACATCTTTACATAACTTGACAAAGGGCAGCAACGGGCTGGGGTGTTGCTGGAGGAGGTGGCCAGCTGGAGATGGGTCTGTGCAGAGCAGCTAGGCGGTGTCCTTCCCTAGACAGAAAAACCGGGGTGGGTCCTCCCTTACAGTGGCCACATCTCTGGACCCCACAAGGCCCCACAGGCTCCTGGGGCAGTGACTCAGCTCTGACACAGGTGGCTCAACAGTTAAAGGTCCATGGTGGCACCTCGCTGGGGTCCACCCAGGCACTGCAGCCTGCGCTGTTTTGCGCAGCTCCATCCACCATCCACCAGGAAAGCTGTCTTTTCTCCACACCCTGCCCCACTCCCTCCGGTCCCTCTGGGGTGCCCTGTTCCAGGCTAAGAAACAAACAGAACCACCATTCACCGGGTGCAGCCCCAGAGTGCTAAGCGGCATGCTGGCCCCTCATACTCATGACCCCTCTGAACCTCCCATCACCACACAGGTGAGTCTTCAGTGGCTCCATTTCACAGAAGGGTACACTAAGGCTCACAAATAGGTTCATTGCCAAAGATCACAGAGAGAACCTGAGCCCAGCACTGAAGAGATCCATTGATCTGCTTTCCTTTCCACGGTGTGATGTCGTCTCCCAAAGATTCCTCAGAGCTCCCACCCCATCACCATTAATAACAGCTGTAATGATAATAATAATAAATAGCTCTCGTGAAAATGCATTCCAGAGAGGTTCTGGAGGAGGCAGCAACGAGGCCCTGTTGGATTAAGCAGATGAGTTATTCATGCCCCAAAACAGAACTCTAGGCAGCGCCCAGCCATCCCCAGCATGGGCACACAGACCACGGCACTGAACATCCTTCCCAGCGAGAACAAGGCTCTGCAGAGAGGCAGATGGAGGCTGTGAAACAAGGGGGCCCAAAGAGAGGGCCTCTCCCTTCCTGCCAGAGCACAGGACATGTCAGCCATCAGCTTTCCAATAAGGAAAATGGAAAAGCGAGGGCGCTTCCTCCCCTGCTACTCCCCACAGCCCAAGATTGAGTTGTGTGCCAGGCCCAGGCCTGGGGAGGGTCCAGCAGAACTGCAACCAGCTGTGGCCCAGGAGAGCAGCCAGTGGGGTGGGTGGGGGCAGACTCCCCAGCACTCCTCGGCTGGAGAGGGCAGCGAAGCGGGGAGGAGGGGACTGCAGAGAGGGGCCAGGAGGTCTGCGGGCACACTTAATGAACTCCTGCTGACCAATTCCTGTCTTGCCAGACGCAGCCACTGGGGACTGCATGCAGACAGGAGGGGCCACCTCCCCTCGAAGCCAACGGCTCCAGCCTGAGACCCAGGTATTTCACCAGGGTCATTGATTACTTCCTTCTCGGAAGCAGGCCCACTGCTGTTGACTCTGGGCCTCTGGTCACCAGGAGGGGGTCTGCAGTGGTGGCTCCTTAGTGGGGAGGGATTTGCTCAGACCAGGACAGGGGAATCCTTCAGAAAGAAGTGTGAACGTGGCCCCTAAAGATGTCCTCTGGGTCAATACATGCATATATTGAGTCTGTACTACAAAGATATACTCTAGTCTTACCAGGACCCTCGCCTTCTCGGCAATTTCTGAATTCTGAAATTTCTAACTGTACAAAGAGCTGGGAAGACACTTGAGTCTCTGCAAATGTTCTCTCCACAGGAGAGTACAACTCGGTGGCCAAGAGTTGACTCTGTGGTCAGACACGCGTGGTTTCCCACCTGGTTGGGTGTGCTTGAGCCAGTTACTGACCATCTCTGGGCCTCAGTTTCTTGACAGGTAAAAATCAAGGATCCCCAAAGTACATATCCAACAGAGAGGCCGAGGCTATTACAAGATGACACATCTGAGAAGGGGTCAGAGGGGCATCTGAGAAGGGGTCGGCAGGGTGGCTAGCACAAGGCAAGGGGCTTTGGGATGATTTTCAGCTTGAAGCCAGGCGCGGAATAATTGCTTCGTTTCTCCTGATGCTAAAGAAACGGTCCTGCTGCCCCACTGCCCCATTTCTTATGCAGAACACTTCACGTGTGAGCAGCCCCACCCATGAGCTGGAAGGGAGAAAATGAGAGGCTTTCTTCTTGCCCATCCTCTCTCCTTCAGAACCCAGGCAAGCACCTCTGGAGCACAGAGCTGCGGGAAGCGATCCGGCGAGGCCACAGTGGACCCAGGCCTAAGACCTCACAAGGAAGCAAGCCCCAGAGGGCCAGCGAACCGGTCCACTGGACCCAGTGGTGCCCACCAAGAACTGGCACCTGGGGACTCCCTCCAGGGCAGAGAAGGCCTGAAGCCACCCCATCCGTCTTGCTGGCAGCAAGCACAGAAATGGAAGGGATTAGCCTCACAGGGAAGAAGGCTCCAGAAAGGGACAAGGAGGGGGCTGAGCACTGGTGTACAACCACTGACAGGTGGGTGGATGCCCACCCACTGGCAACCTACGAGATAAAAGCCCACTTCCAGATTTTTAGCACATTTCCACGTCTACTTTCTTTATGCAGTCTCTCTGTAGAAAATATTATCGTCCATGCTGTTTAGATGGGAAATGAAGAATTATTAAAAATACCTCACCCCTGTGCCCACAGCCTATCACTGTGCCTGGCACATAGCAAGTGCTTAGTAACTAGCTCCTGAATAGACTACCTCAGTGAGCTCTCTTATGGAACAGAGACTATGATTTATTCACTTATCTGAGCGCAAAAGACTTAATGACGAAGTGAATGAATGAATGAAAACAGTAATGGTGCTGGTAGTGGTTTAGTCGCAAAGTCTCGTCCAACTCTTGAGACTCCCTGAACTACAGCCCACCGGGTTCCTCTGTTCATGGAATTCTCCAGGCAAAAAAATACTGGAGTAGGTTGCCATTTCCTTCTTGAGGGGATCTTCCTGACCCAGGGATCGAACTTACATCTCCTGCATTGGCAGGCAGATTCTTTACTGCTAAGCCACCAGGGAAGCTGAAAACAGTAATAGCTAACTAACACTTATTTAAGTGCTTATTATGTGCCAAGCATTGCTCTGAGTGCCTTCTATGGGTTAACTCATATGATTCTCATAACAACCCTGTGAGGCATATGTACCATTGTTGGTTCCACTTCAAAGATGAGGAAACAGAAACCCAGAGAGATAGGTAACTTGCCCAATGTCACATAATATGTAAGAAGCAGAACTGGGATTAGAATCCAGGCAGTGGGGCTCCAGAGCATGTGTGATGCATGAGCAAAGTTCAAAGGATGCTTACTGATGCTGAAGCTGAAGCTCCAATACTTTGGCCACCTGATTCAAAGAGCCATCTTAGTGGAAAAGACGCTGAGGCTGGGAAAGATTGAGGGCAGGAGAAGAAGCGGGCAACAGAGAATGAGACGGTTGGATGGCACCATCGATTCAGTGGACATGAGTCTGAGCAACAACAGGAGACAGCAAAGGACGGAGAAGCCTGGCATGCTGCAGTCCACGGGTCACAAAAAATCAAACGTGACTGAGCAACTGAACAACGATTGAGGTGGAGTGCTCCAAGCTTTTTAGCCTGTCCAGCACCCGTGCCCACCTTCTGTAAGAAAAACCCTATCTCCCTTGAGCAAACACCCTTCTATGTGATTCAGATTCCCCAGTCCTGGCCAAATAGATGGCATCCTCCAGCCACAGAGACTGGTTTACAGATGGACACGTCACCAATCTGGGCCAATCAGAGCAAGCCCTGAGACTTTCTTACGCTGCAGGAAAGAGACGCTCCACCTCAGCAAGGAGGATTTGAGTGTAGAGCCCTGAGGGGACGGGGATTAACTTGCCCCCTCTTAGGAAGAGCCTGGCTGAGAATGAAGCCAAGAGGAAAGCAGAGATGGGAAGAAATGAGGGGGGTATCCCTTAAGGCTCCAGCCATGCCTGAAGGTTTATCCCCAAGCCAGTCTGGATGTGCCTCCACGCCTTGTGACCAAGGCAATGGTTCAGTTCAATGTCCCCATTCTGTAAATGATGGTTCAGAACAGGTCGATTACTTGGTCAGGCTCACACAGTCAGTACAGGGCCAAGGCTATAGCCAAGCTTCATGGGCAGCCCCGGCCGGTGTCTACTGCACTGCTTCTTCATCTCTAACATGGGAACCCTGCCCTGTTCAGTTCTGTGCCCACCGTAAGCACAGGGAATAAGAACGCTTAATATACGGTGAATGGAAAGCAGGGAAGGAGGGAGGGAAAGTAGGAGTGGGGTGGTGACTAAAGCCCTGGAGGGTCAGCACCATCTCACCCAGTGGTTCCAACGAGTGGAACAGTGAGTGCCCGTCACAAAGCACGAGTCTTCACTCTGCCAAATGGCTATGGAGGGGTCCCACTAAAGCTGACCACAAGGGACGTTTTCAGCAGGATTTGATTTGCAAAACACCCAACTGCACACGCGGTTTTGTACCTCCAGCCACTTCTCAGAGCACTTTTTTGCCCATGTGGTAAAAATAACCAATCTCTGTTCCTCTGCAGATGGGATGACAAGCTGTGCTGCCAGGCACTGTGAGGTCCTCTGATGTGCCTTTTCGTCCTGTCTCTCTACACCCCATGGGTTCCCAAGGGTTAAATGCCCTACACCTTCCTCTCCCACAAGGGGTAATCCCATGCAGGACTCACGCTGGCCTCGAGGGAAGGGAGAGCGCCCCCTTACCCCTAGCCTCATCCTTCCAGGAAGGACTGATGCCTTCTGGCCAGGGCAGGTACCCGGGGTCACTGCAAACATAAAAGCAACCATGCAGCCAATTTTAGGTCATTCCTAAGGGCCACGTGGGGTAGTGTTAGTAGGGCCTTGGGAAACCCTTCAGAGTGTTTCGAAGATACAAAATAAGGCCCAGTATCAAGTGAGGAAGTGGGTCTCCACAATTAGGCAAAACCTAGCAAAATACACCCACACCTCCCCACACCCCGACACCTGCTGAAGACGGTGTCTTCAGGGGGGTACGGCCCTCAGAGACATCTCTGGCTCCTATACCCATATGCCACTCACCTGCAGCTAATACCTCTACCCTTCCCCTCCCCGGATCCCTTCCCCTCCCCGTTCCCTTCCCCAGATCTATACCAGGCAGGTTGGACTACTCATTCCTCAGCAGCCCTACAGAGATTTACTTTATTTGATCATGAAGCGAAAGAGCACAGGCTCTGGAGTCCAGAGAGTCTGGACCAGAATCCAGACCAGACAACCTTCACAAGAACACCAGCTCCTGTTGCTTGCATGCTTTCTATGCACACTCCAGGCCCTTGACAGGGATTTCAACGCACCCTCCCAAAACTCCCATGAGATAGGTACTACTATTAGCTTCATTTTCCAGATGAGGAAACTGAGGAATGCAGATGTCCAGCAAATTAACAACAGTCAGAGTCTGATGGGGTTCTCAATGGAATCAGTCCTAACGGAAATCAACCCTGAATATTCATTGGAAGGACTGATGCCGAAGCTCCAATACTTTGGCCACCTGATGCAAAGAGCCAACTCATTGGAAGAGACACTAATGCTGGGAAAGATAGTGGGCAGGAGGAGAAAGGAGTGACAGAGGATGAGATGGTTGGATGACATCACCGACTCAATGGACATGAGTTTGAATAAGCTCTGGGAGATAGTGAAGGACAGGGAAGCCTGGTGTGCTGCAGTCCACGAGGTAGCGAAGAGTTGGGCACGACTGAGTGGCTGAACAACATTAGGGTCTGCAAGTGGAAGTATGGGTGATCTTGGGCAAGCTTGCTTTATTTATTTATTATATAATAAATATAACAAAACATATTATATTTATTATTATGTTATTTATTTATCCTCTTGGAGTCTCAGTGTACTCATCTGCAAAATGGGACTGAACGCCCAAGTCTTAGTGTCACTGTGAGAATTTAGAGAGAGTAGGAAAAGAGCTACGAGCTGTGCCCTAGAAGCTCTTCTTTCTCTTGCTTCCTCCCACTTGAAAGACAGAGGTGCTCATACCTGCTCACATTCCCACCTGGCCAGATAGAAAAGCCACTGGGGGCAGGGTGGGTGGGGGACACGCTCAGAATTCAGTAACATATGTCCTCGTACAAGGCATATTATTATTATTACTGACTTGAAAGACACTGATTTAAATAACTGGGCCATATTGAGCTCCGGCTCCAAACAAAGCCAGTGAAACAAGGCTGCCAGAGAAAGACCCCATACCAAGGGCTCCCCACAGCGCCAGATTCCAAAAACCTGACTCCATTGGCCACATTCTCAAGGTGTTTTTCCACCTCTGGTGGCGGCTTTGGGAGCAGGAGGCCCAGGCCTGCCCGGCCAGGCTGGCCTCTCCCTTCTGCCCCTTTGAAGTGCCCAGCATGGGGTGAGCTGGAAAGAAACCCTGGGCCGCTGAGGCCGGTCGTGGAGGCACCTACCCGCCCCCACCCGGCCCCCTCCCCCTCCTCTTGCAGCCTGACTGGGCCTTTGTTGCCGGGCAGGGGACGGCCCAGGACCCGGCCTCATTATGTGCCTGACCTCAGGCAAGCCCCCTCCCCCCAGGGTGGAAGGTTAACGTGGCTGCCCGCCATGCAGGCCTGGGCCTCCGGGAGGCCTCCTTCCAGGGACAAAGGACCAGCCCCCTTCCTCCTCTCCAGGCCCCAAAACAGCTGCCGGCCTGCAGAACCCATTCAGGAGGGGAGTTGAGGGGCCTGGAGGCGCGCGGTCCCAGGCTTTGATGGCTCAGAAGTCACCAGGGGGCCTCCTTTCCAAACCTCTTTCCTCCCACCCCGTGGGGAAGACAAAGCCCAGGGGAGCTGCCCGGGGCCAAAGCAGGAATGCTGGCAGTCAGTCCTGGCGGGGTGGTGGAGGAGGCCGGCCCTCCTGCACCTTTCTTTCTCTGACTGCTTCCAGGAGGGCCAAAGTCAGCCCCTCAGCAAGGCAGGCTGGTGTAGGCCTGACCTGGGGTCGGAATCAAATCAGAAGGTCCTCAGTCCTGTCCCACTGGGCCCCCCTGCCACCTGGCTTCTGGAATAAAATCCACGTCCCCTGGTCAGAGATGGGCTGGCAGCAGGGCATACATGCTGAGTTGCTTCAGTCATGTCCGACTCTTTGTGACCGCATGGACTGTAGCCCACCAGGCTCCTCTGTCCATGGGATTCTCCAGGCAAGAATACTGGAGTGGGTTGCCATGCCCTCCTCCAGGCGATCTTCCCGACCCAGGGATCAAACCCGCGTCTCCTGTGTCTCCTGCACTGCAAGCAGGCTCTTTACCACTAGCTTCACCTGGGAAGCCCGGGAGCAGGGCAGCTCTCAGAAAGAGGGAAGGCCAGAAAATGTGGGAAGCAACAGCCCTCTAACTTACAGCATCACCCTTAACACTAAGTACTTACTGAGTAGCATCCTGGGGTACATGCCAGGCACCAGGTGGGCTTACCGGCTTCCTTCTCTGATTTCCAGTTGTATGCCTTACACACTGGACTGACACACCATTTTATTGTGCACTGATTTTAATTTCAAAAGACTCCAGGGTAAATTTTTGGAGTGTTTCATTCTCTTTTTTTTTTTTTGCTTAAGATCCTGGAGCCACACAGGGGCTCCCTGGGGGCACTGTGGGCCTCGCCTAGGCCATGCAGAGGAGTGGGTGCAGTTCACGCGTATCTCTGCAAGCAGGTTGTGTCCCAGCGTGCGCACAACAAAAGGCCGGCTGAACGCCTCACCCACGGAGCAGGCTGGCAGCAGGAACCCGCAGCAATAGCCTGGTTGGCCCATTGTTGGGAAGGGCTGCCTTTCAAGGCACAAAAAAGGTACAGAGGGGCAGGACGACACGCGCGGGAGAGGCAGGCACATCTGTAAGCAGCAAAAACTGCTGTCCCATTATCGGTGCCGACTCCCGGCAGCAACGTGCAGGAGGTGTGTGTGTGCGCGTGTGCACGGCTGGCCCGACTCACATTGTCCTGTCCAGCCAGGAGAAACAGCGCGCGGCACTCTTACAAAGACATTGATTTTCCTCCTTTCCTTTCCAGAGCAAGATCAGATGAGCTCCCGGAGTGACACAGCCTTAACTTTTCAGTGGGGTTTTCTTTTCCAACTTGTTTGTTTGTAACCTATTATTTTAAAACCCGGTCTCTAGTTGCGTCTCTTCTCCACTGCATCGCCCTGGCTCCCACCCCCCTCCCCAAAGCTAGGAGGGCACGGGCTGATTATCTGAGCGAGCAGGCTGCTCACGGGGGCATCCTGGGCTCTGAGAATGCCAGGGGGGGTTAGAAATGGGGGGAGAGGGGGGGAATTAATTGCCAAGAAAACATAAGGCTGTGCTGTGACTTTGATTCCATCAATTACCATTATCTTTCTCCACAGGTCCGCCAAGCATCCCCCGGAACCGGCCCCGTGTTTAACTTTCTTTGGCAGTCCTGATACCCCGTCAGATTTCTGGCGGTGCCACGCCGCCCGCCTGGGCTCCTTCTGGGCCCTTATCAGCCTCTCCCAGTCAGCCTGGCCCGGCACAGCTGTTCCAGGCCCTCAGCCCCTCACTTTATCTGCTCGCACAGACCTCTGCCTGGCAAGCGGTGGGCCCGGCGCCTGCTCCACATTCCCCAGGAAGCCGGCTGGGAACGCAGCCGCCCTGCTCCCAGAATCCTCTGGGAGTTCATTACCAGCCAGGGTACCCCAGCCCGGCAGCCAAGGTGCGGGCCGCGCCGCCCAGCCTCACCGCCAGCATCATTAAAACTCCAACCTTCTGAAGAGAAGAAAGAACAAAACCACAAATTTAGATTAATAAAGCATTTGTTGATTCTACAGCAATTTAGCAGGCCCCTAAGAAACCCACCAGAGACCCGCGGAGCTCCAGTAATTTTCTGTTATATTATCTTTCTTGTAAAATACTTCCCCAGACAGAGTTCCCAAAGGGGCTCAAATATCACTGTGACTAACCAAAATCAATGTGCACTCACCTATTGACATTTTTACATAGTTTTTGGATTTAGTATCCAGCCGAAAACACAATCAACTCCTCTGCCAAGGAACCGACAGGCACTTAGCTAGTCAGCTATTAGTGTTACAAAGGAAAAAATGCAGGCACCCAGGGGAGCAGGGCGAGGAGGCACTGACGTCAGGGGGTAATTGGGTGTCTGAGAGAAATTGCCAGCGGCTGGCCGGCTCCCCCGGGGCCGCACAAAGCTGAGCTGTAACTCTAATAAAGGAGAGGAAATTCTAGAAAAGGGGGCTTTGCTACAAAGGAACCCGGGCAGACAAAAATAGCCCTTTGGAAATAAATAAATAAATGTGGCCAAAGCATATAGACCTAAAAAATAAAATAAATCACTGCACAGAGGAGGCTTTCTGGCCTCCCTTCCCTGGACATCTGTCAGGGGCTCACAGACTCCGCCTCCTTCCCTCCCCAACCCTTCCTTTCTGGAACCACATGGATTGTAGCGCTGGAAGGAGGTTTGCCATCTATTTTGGCAAACAGGGTGGGTTTTCTAAACAACCTAAGTTTGCAACCTCCTCTTTCCCAAAGGCAGTGTCTGTGACGTTGGCTTTGAGGCTTTGAGGCATATAAGAACGCTTCTCTATTGTTCTGTTTTGGGTTTCCGTGTTGTTTTTTGCAACAGTTTCGGTTTGGGGTTATTTGAGAAAGCGGATGCTGTTATAAAGCCACCCTCATTCAATGAAAATTTTACAGATTCTTGCCACATGGGCCAGGCCTCCCCTGGAAAATGTCTGTGTTCTTGGGAAGCGGGTTTAATTTTCTTCCTGTACGGTTCTCCCACCCACAGCCAGGGCTTCTCAGCCCTGAGGTCAGAGGCTGTGGAAGCATCTAAGCAGACGACACTGCCTCCCCCAAAATGAGGCCAAAGTCTCCTCAAGGAAGGAGGACAGAAAAAATGGCGGCTCTCACCCTATAGCTTGAGAACCAGGCCCCAGGCAAGGATATGACCTCCCTTGGGACTCTGGAGCCCTCAGAAGACCCGCGGAGGGGGCGGGAGAGGATGATCTGAGGCCCAGAGGCTGCTGGGAAATTCAGGCCTCCCTGGTCAGGCGGGAGAGGGTGGTGGCTTGGGGAAAGAGATGGCAAGAATGGGATTCCCAGGGTCAGATTCTATTTCATCGCTTTGAAAGAAAAAGAAAAAATAGGCCCAGATTTTTAAAAAAAAGAAGAAGAAGAAGAAGAAAGAAAAAAGCAGAAGGCACTCCAACCCAAAGCCACTTGGAAATTGGTCTGAACAAAGGTCTTCAGCTAAAAATGTCAAATCAGCGCCACAGGGCTCCTTGCCCTCTAGTCTCTGGGCCCCTGCTGAAGCCCATGGGGCCTGCTGGGAGGAGAAAAGGCCCCTCCTGGGGTCTGCTGAGGCTGAGATCCCACAGCCCCACCCCATAAAGACACCGCAGGAGCCACCAGAGCTTCCTGGTTACGGCTTGGGGCCGCCTGGGATATAGGGGCCCAGTTCCTTTCCTCGCCGCCCACCCAGGGTTGGCACAGAGAAGGAAAATCCAACTAAAGAAAAACAGGGGGGATCCTACAACGGACAGCCCCAGGGAGGAAAGCAGAGCTCAGGAATGTGCCAGCCGGAGCCCTGATACCAAATCACAAACCTTGGATCAGTGCTGCAATTGCTTAATTAATCAGCCCGCTCAGGGTGGGTGCAGAGGATCCGTGTGAGTGTCTGACCCAACCAGCTCCTGACGGGCAAACCCCCCTCCTCGGGCCCCTCTGCCAGACCCACGGGACCACAGATGGTTGAGCACCGTCTGGGAGTCTCACCGAGGGGGGAAGAATGTGAGTTCCCCAGTCCCCTGTGTGATCCAGTCACTCTGGCAGAAAGGAGGGAGGAGGGAAGAGGGAGGAGGGAGATGGGAGGAGAGTGGAGGGTGGAGAGAGGAGGGAGGGTCTTATCAGCAACTTAGAATTTCTTGGCCTTGGCTGTTGCAAGTTAGCACTCTCAATGTTATTTTCTTATCCCAGTCAATGAGACTGTAATAGAAATACAGAGAGCAAGGGACCTCTTTTCAGCAAACCAGTGAGTGCCAGATTTAGAAGGGAAAAGAGGCAGCTGAAATTAACCCTAAAGGCTTAACATGTTGAAGTCTTGTAACTTTTAAAACACAGTACCAAAGCTGATGGTAGAGGCTGGGAACAAGTCATATGCAGAAGCTGGTGTGGGTGTGTGGGGGTGTGGGTATGTGGGTGTGTGTGTGGGTGTGTTGGGGGACAGGAGGGCACCCCTTGTGTGTTTTCAAGGCTTCAGCAACAAAATGCAAAAAAGTAGTAGGCAACCTCAATATTGCCTGTTCTGATGGCCCCAACTGGGAGCGAGGGTTTGAAACCAGTCTGCACGAGGTTGGACTGTCTCCAAGGTTGATTTTCTCATCTTTAATGCACAGAGAGAAGAGGAGGGGAGGGGAGGAGAGGGGGGCAGGCGGGCCAACATCTCAAACCGACCCCAAACGGTTAATGATAATGAGCCGGAGCACGACAGGAGTTTAACAGCTCTGAGGAAGAGGGGAGACCCGGGAGAGGGCATGACGGGAGAGGGCATGACGGCAGAGGTGTGTTCAATTACCAAAAAGAAAAATAATTTCTTTTTTAAACAATACCCTCTCGACACTGGGTGTTTAAAGAGAATATATTCCAGCCCCTAAAATATCAAAGTGCGATTTAAAAATAGAAAAGTCATTTCCCCCCTTCCCTGTTGCAGATTTTACTGTAGCGTTCTAGAAGGCAGATTAAATGAAGGAAGCTCAAACACACTCAATTTTGTCCTTTAGCAAATTCTTCTCTTTCACTCTTGCATGAAGAAAAAAAATCTCCCCACAGAGTTTTTCTCTTCTTCCTGGTGTGGATCTGGGCCCCTGCAGTGCCCTGTGTAATTTCCAGTTCCTCAGAATTCAGGTATTAATAAAGACCCCATGGGGACTTCCAACAATATAACCCTACATTTTGAGGCATTATGAAAGGAAACCCCCAGGGGTCTGTGGCTCAAATTTCTGAAATGTAGGCATTGTAAAAGGCACCCCAGGGGATGCCCGCAATAGAAATCTGCTGAATTCAAAGCATTTTGGAAGTCCTGGTGGGAGTCATTACTCCCACTGGAAGCTTTTTACAAAACATGTGTTGCTGACATGTTGACAGATTGCTCAGTGAAGTGTTTAGGTGCATGCACAAGGCGGGCCTTTGGAGACGCTCGGCGCTGCCAGCGAGTCTCCCAACGCTGGAACCGGTACCATCCATATTTCATAACAGGGGAGGCCGTGGCAGCCGGGGACCGGAGGAGTGTTCTCCGAACCAGCAGCCAGCCTCGCACCCCTCCGCCAAGGAGCCACTTCGAGCGGGCCGGCCCCGTCCTCGCCTCTGGAAGCCAGTCTGTGCAGCACAGCTGTGACGGCCCTTGTCTCCCTGCCAAGGGCTTTACTGAAGGAATCTTGAGGCGACCTCACTGATCACTGCGAGGCGTCGGGCCGACCAAACCGAGGAGGCGGCGGGGCGGGGTGGGGGGCCGGCGGGGACCCATACCTCCGGCCCCCAGCCCTCCAGGAGCGGCTGTGCGCAGTGGCGGCGGGCAAGGGGGTTTGAACTGGGGCGCACTGGTCTTGACAGCGTTAAGCTTGGGAAAGTGATCTGTGACTTTAATAAGGCAGAGGGGCTCACAGGAATTAGCTGCCTAGGTGATGGGGGCCCGGAGATGGATGGAAATGTATTCATGGCCTGGTGGGCCAAGGGCCAGGCTGGGGCCCTGGGGAGGTCGGCTCACCCACAGCCCTGCGCTCCAGGGCTCCCCTCTGCACAAGAGTTTCTCAGCCACTCCAGGAGCGAGTGCCGAGCAGGCCTGACTGTGCACACACGCACGTATACACACACACACACGCCATGGCAGAATAATGCACCATATGCCCGCGTTCATAAAATTTTAAAGGTAAAAGCAGATGTAATTTGATCAGTGTGTACATGTGTTGATAGGAACACAGACACCAACACTCATGCACGCACATTCCAGAAGGCAGGGCCTTTTCCTTGTGCCACGGCTCTGCTTTTGCCTCCAGGACCTCCCCACACACACGCCAGGGTGAGCTGTGGCCTGCTTCACCATGCCATGGCCGCTGGAACACACAAAGAAATCTCCTCGAGAAATTTCGTGGCTTTAAAAAAAAAATTATTCTCTTTGAACCATACTACCTATTACGTTGTCAGCTTGGGAGTTTCCTTTATTGAATTTTCGTAGAGCATGTTAAGGAATAAAAATGATTTCTGCTTGGCACAACGGCATTTAGAATCAGGAGTGTGGAGGGTCATGGGGAGCGGCGACTGTATGTCCAGCCCAGCCCTGTCCCTTTTGGGACTTCACCTCCAAAGTGGAAACTGACCCTCCAAGTTGGCTTGTAGTTCCCACAAACACCTTCTCACCCTGGTGGCCCTTCTAGTCTTTTTCCTCTCTTCAAAAGTAAATTGCATTTCAATGGACAAATGGCTTTTACAAGAGAAGGGTGCAAGATTTCATTCTCTCAAGCCCTTTCAGGGATTTCTGGGGGAAAAGGCTCCAGAGAGGCGCCTGGCAGGGGAGCCCCGGCGCCCAGGTGTCAATCCTGGGGGAAACCCACGCGGTGGGGGAGTGGGGTGGGGGAGTGGGGTGGGGGGCGGTGGGAAGCTGGGGATAAGGCTCTGTGACTTAATGCAGCCCTTCCCACCAGCAGTCCTGGTGAGAAATCATAATGCTTCTGGAGCAGGCAGGCCCCCTGAAGCTGCCTGAACGTGGTGGGGGGCGGGGGGCGGTGAGGACACGTTGTTTATCTATCAGCTCCTGTGTGCCCAGCCCTGCATCATGCAGGACATAATGGATAATCAGGAACCACATGTCGAGTGAAGAAATGGGTGGATGACAAGCACAGACTGCGAATCGACCCCATAGGTACACTCTCTCGTTGGTTCAGTTCCAAGGCAGGAAGAACAAGATTTCCCCGCAGAGCTGACCTGATCGAAGAGGCTGGACACAGGCCCCAGGGATCAGCTGGGGAGTTGCATTTATCCTGGCACCTGGCTATGATGTGCCAAGAAGGAGACTGCTGGGTAGGCGAGTGGCCTGAAGAGCTAAGGAAGGGGAGAGAAACCTATGGTAGAAACCCTTCCAGGACTTCACCCTTTGGCCATCACATGAGAAGCGAAGTCGCTCAGTAGTGCACGACCCTTTGCAATCCCATTGAGTGTAGCCGACCAGGCTCCTCCATCCATGGCATTTTCCAGGCAAGAGTACTGGAGTGGGTTGCCATTGCTTTCTCCAGGGGATCTTCCCGACCCATGGATGGAACCCAGGTCTCCTGTATTGCAGGCAGACACTTCACCCTCTGAGCCACCAGGGAAGAAATGCTGTTGGACACCACAACTCCATTTAAAGCTCCCGCTAAGCGTGCCAGGCCTGTAATTCAAGATCCCTCCTGGAGTCCCCCACCCACCAACACGCTAGTCCTGACCCTGGATAACAGGAATCTATGTTTACATCTGAATATGGTAACCAGTTTGCCCCAGTTTGTCTGGGACATTCCCAACCTTAGCACTGAAAATCCTACCTTCCAGGAAGCCACTCAGTCCCCGGCAAGCCAGGCCGATTGGTCACCCCTGTATACACCACACCCTCTAGACTGTGGGCTCCGTGAGGGCAGACTCTGATACAAAACAGGTGCACAATAAACATTTGCTTAAGCCCTGCATGAATGGATCAAGCTTCTGTTCCTGGGTTCCAGCAGGTCTGAGGGAGTATGAAGGTTTGTGCCCCATCACTCATGGCAAAGCTCCAGTGCCAGCCGACCGCTCCTCAGACACACACCAGGCACAAAGACGGCAGCCACCTCGCCTGCATTGGGGGCCCTTAAACATGGCTGCCAGAGCTGGAAGCCAGCTTGCAGGAACCTCCACCCCTGCATGGAGTCCCTCCTGCTCACCAGCAGCAGCAGCCCCTTGACCACCTAGAACTTTCCAGCTCCCTCCTGGCCTGCAAGCCTCATATGAGCAGGCACCCATGCTACTCCTGACTTCTAGGTAGCCTTCCTATCTACCCTCTCCCATCCCACCTCTCTAGCCTCTTCTCCACCTGCGCCTGTGGACTTGACTTTTAAAAAAGTCAAACAAGAGCTGATGCGTTGTGGGGTCTCCTTTCTGGGAGAGTTGAGAGGGTATTCAGAGTAAGAAGAAAGTGGCCTCAGATACAGGCTTAGCTCTGGCATTGTCAGGAGAGGAGTGAAAATGCATGAGGGTACATGCATTCCAGGAACACTTTCTATGAGCCCTCCAGTCAAAGTCAGGCCCTGGGCAAACAAAGGTGAAACTTCAAGGTCCGACTTCCCTGGTGGTCCAGTGGCTGGAGGTCCACCTGCCGATGCAGGGAACACTGGTTCAATCCCTGCTCCGGGAAGACTCCACGTGCTGTGGGGCAAGTAGGCCCCTGAGCCACGATTACTGAGCCCCAACTGCTGAAGCCTGAGTACCCCAGAGTCTGCCCCAGAGAAGCCACTGCACTGAGAAGCCCACTCGCTGCAGCCACACTGCCCACGTGCAGCGGTGAAGACCCAGTGAGGCCATATATAATTAATTCTAAGTCAGGTTCCCTTCCCTTCCCAAGGCAGATGTGGGGATTGCTGGGATGGGTGTGCCCAGCTTGGCCACAGGGCACCATAACACACCTGAGCACAACAAGACAATGGAACACCACCAAGCCGGTTAAAGGGTTCTTCGGGACGATCCTCAGCAGCACGAGCGTTTACAATCTGTAGTGGGGTGGAGGAAGCAGACTGAAAAATCAGGAAGGAGGAAAGCCAGCATGACTGTACTGGATCGCTGAATTACGGGTGAATTTGACTCTCTTCTTTTGGTTTGTCTTTACTTAATAGACGCATTACAACAAATCTGTCTCACAAGCATGAAATAAGAAAAATGTATTTTAAAAATCTGCAAGCAATAAGTGCTGGAGAGGGTGTGGAGAAAAGGGAACCCTCCTACACTGTTGGTGGGAATGCAAACTAGTACAGCCACTATGGAGAACAGTGTGGAGATTCCTTAAAAAAATTGCAAATAGAACTGCCATATGACCCAGCAATCCCACTGCTGGGCATACACACCGAGGAAACCAGAATTGAAAGAGACACATGTACCCCAATGTTCATCGCAGCACTGTTTATAATAGCCAGGACATGGAAGCAACCTAGATGTCCATCAGCAGATGAATGGATAAGAAAGCTGTGGTACATATACACAATGGAGTATTACTCAGCTGTTAAAAAGAATACATTTGAATCAGTTCTGATGAGATGGATGAAACTGGAGCCGATTATACAGAGTGAAGTAAGCCAGAAAGAAAAATACCAATACAGTATACTAACACATATATATGGAATTTAGGAAGATGGCAATGATGACCCAGTATGCAAGACAGCCAAAAAGACACAGATGTATATAGCGGACTTTTGGACTCAGAGGGAGAGGGAGAGGGTGGGATGATTTGGGAGAATGGCATTGAAACATGTATACTATCATGTAAGAATCGAATCACCAGTCTATGTCCGATGCAGGATACAGCATGCTTGGGGCTGGTGCACGGGGATGACCCAGAGGGATGTTATGGGGAGGGAGGTGGGAGGGGGGTTCATGTTTGGGATCGCATGTACACCCGTGGCGGATTCATGCCAATGTATGGCAAAACCAATACAGTATTGTAAAGTAAAAAAATAATAATAATAAAATAATAAAATAAAATATATATATATATATATATACACACATATATAAACAAAGAAGTAAGCCAAGTGCTCCTGGGGGCCCCAGAGGAGCAGCCAGACCATGTCTGCTGAAAGGTCAAGGAAGACTTCCGGGGAGGCGGGATGGGTGGGTCTGACTTTGCCAAGGAGGCACCCTGGAGCGTGGTATTTCAGGCAGAGACTGGCCCGGGCGAGGACACCACGACATCAAGGACAACGACAAGGTGGACAGTGGAGAGACAGGCTGGAAAGGAAGGACAGACTCCACCACAAATGGCCACTTGAGTAAAGAAGTGAATTTTGGCCTCATGGGCACTGGAGGCTGGAGCCCCCTGGACCTGTGACCCATCACCACGCTCCATCAAACATGAGGCCACCGTTTGCCTTGGAAGATCTGGTTTGCATCAAAAAAGCAGAGCCTTCCTAAGATGGGTGGGGCTGCAGTCTCAAATGAGGTGGAGGCTTCAAGTTCTCACCTCCAAAGCCAGTCACTGTCACAACGTCCTGCCAAGCAGACACTGGAACCAGTCCTGTCCCATCCTACAGGCACTGAGCCTCTGGTCCATGTTCTAAAGGGACTCCCTGTGTGGTGAGGGCCTGGGCCCTGTCTCAGCTGCTTCCATGTCCCTAACAGAGCAGGTGTGATCAGTCCCAGGGCCCCACACCCTGGAGGCAGGCTTCCAGCTGCTGGAGGGACAGCTGCCACTGAACCAGGTGTCAGAAGAAAATTAAAACAAATGACCCTGCCACATTTGCTATCATCCATTCATAAAAAATACAAGAGCAGAATGGAAGAAAAATAGGTCAGTTCAAAGAGATTTACAGGGACTTAGAAATCCAAACATCTCCCCCGGAGGTCTTTGGACTCCATCTGGCTTCTGAGAAGGATCTCTGTTCGTTTCCAAGGCAAACCATTCAATGTCACAGTAATCCAAGTCTATGCCCCTACCAGTAACGCTGAAGAAGCTGAAGTAGAATGGTACTATGAAGACCTACAAGACCTTCTAGAACTAATACCCAAAAAGATGTCCTTTTCATTATAGGGGACTGGAATGCAAAAATAGGAAGTCAAGAGACACCTAGAGTAACAGGCAAATTGGGCCTTGGAATGCGGAATGAAGCAGGGCAAAGGCTAACAGAGTTTTGCCGAGAAAACACACTGGTCATAGTAAACACCCTCTTCCAACAATACTAGAGATGACTACACATGGACATCACCAGATGGTCAACACCGAAATCAGATTGATTATATTCTTTGCAGCCAAAGATGGAGAAGCTCTATACAGTCAACAAAAACAAGACCAGGAGCTGACTGTGGTTCAGATCATGAACTCCTTATTGCCAAATTCAGACTTAACTTGAAGAAAATAGGGAAAACCACTAGACCATTCAGGTATGACCTAAATCAAATCCCTTATGATTATACAGTGGAAGTGACAAATAGATTCAAGGGATTAGATTTGATGGAGCGCCTGAAGAACTATGGACGAAGGTTTGTGACATTGTATAGGAGGCAGGGATCAAGACCATCCCCAAGAAAAAGAAGTGCAAAAAGGCAAAATGGTTGTCTAAGGAAGCCTTATAGATAGCTGAGAAAAGAAGAGAAGCTAAAGGCAAAGGAGAAAAGGAAAGATACACCCATTTGAATGCAGAGTTCCAAAGAATAGAAAGGAGAGATAAGAAAGCCTTCCTCAGTAAACAATGCAAAGAAATAGAGGAAAACAATAGAATGGGAAAGACTAGAGATCTCGTCAAGAAAATTAAAGATACCAAGGGAACATTTCATGCAAAGATGGGCAAAATAAAGGACAAAAATGGTATGGACCTAACAGAAGCAGAAGATATTAAGAAGAGATTGCAAGAATACACAGAAGAACTATACAAAAAAGATCTTCATGACCCAGATAACCATAATGGTGTGATCACTCATCTAGGGCCAGACATCCTGGAATGCAAAGTTAAGTGAGCCTTAGAAAGCATCACTACAAACAAAGCTAGTGGAGGTGATGGAATTCCAGTTGAGCTACTTCAAATCCTAAAAGATGATGCTGTTAAAGTGCTGCACTCAATATGCCAACAAATTTGGAAAACTCAGCAATGGCCACAGAACTGGAAAAGGTCAGTTTTCATTACAATCCTAAAGGAAGGCAATGCCAAAGAATGCTCAAGCTACCACACAATTGTACTGATCTCACATGCTAGATCAGTTTTCATTCCAATCCCAAAGAAAGGCAATGCCAAGGAATGTTCAAACTACCACACAACTGCATTCATCTCACACACTAGCAAAGTAATGCTCAAAATCCTCCAAGCCAGGCTTCAATAATACATGAACTGTGAACTTCCAGATGTTCCAGCTGGATTTAGAAAAAGCAGAGGAACCAGAGATCAAATTGCCAACATCCGTTGGATTATCGAAAAAGAAAAAGAGTTCCAGAAAAACATCTACTTCTGCTTTATTGTCTACACCAAAGCCTTTGACTGTGTGGATCACAACAAACTGTGGAAAATTCTTCAAGAGATGGGAATACCAGGCCACCTGATCTGACTGCTGAGAAATCTGTAAGCAGGTCAAGAAGCAACAGTTAAAATCGGACATGAAACGGCAGACTGTTCCAAATTGGGAAAGGAGTATATCAAGGCTGTATACTGTCACCCTGCTTATTTAACTTATATGGAGAGTACATCATATGAAATGCTGGGCTGGATGAAGCACAAGCTGGACTCAAGATTGCCAAGAGAAATATCAGTAACCTCAGATATGCAGATGACGCTACCGTTATGGCAGAAAGTGAAGAAGAACTAAGGAGCTTCTTGATAAAAGTGAAAGAGGAGAGTGAAAAAGTTGGCTTAAAACTCAACATTCAGAAAACTAAGATCATGGCATCCGGTCCCATCACTTCATGGCAGATAAATGGGGAAACAATGGAAACAGTGAGAGACTTTATCTCTGGGGGCTCCAAAATCACTGCAGATGGTGATTGAAACCATGAAATGAAAAGACACTTGCTCCTTGGAAGAAAAGCTATGACCAACCTAGACAGCATATTAAAAAGCAGAGACATTACTTTGCCAACAAAGGTCCATCTGTTCAAAGCTACGATTTTTCCAGTAGTCAAGTATGGATGTGAGAGTTGGACCATAAAGAAAGCTGAGCGCTGAAGAATTGATGCTTTTGAACTGTGATGTTGAAGAAGACTCTTGAGAGTCCCTTGGACTGCAAGGAGATCAAACCAGTCCATCCTAAAGGAAATCAGTCCATAATACTCATTGGAAGGACTGATGCTGAAGCTGAAGCTCCAATACTTCGGCTACCTCATGAAAAGACTCTTTGGAAAAGACCCTGATGCTGGGAAAGTTTGAAGGCAGGAGGAGAAGGGGACAACAGAGGATGAGATGGTTGAATGGCATCACCAAATCGGTGGACATGAGTCTGAGTAAGCTCCAGGAGTTGGTGATGTACAGGGAAGCCTGGCATGGTACAGTCCATGGGGTCACAAAAAGTCAGACACAACTGAGTGACTGAACTGGCTTCTGAGGTCAGGTCTGCCAAACCCAGAAGGGAAGAGGGAGTCCAGCCATGCAGAGAGAGTGGGGTTACAGCCTGGACACCAAGGAAGCAATGACACCTTCAAACCTCACGGCACAGGTGGCCCCAGGCCACATGACTTCAGGTCCCCAAAGCAAAACTCATCATCAAAACATGAATGACCCACAGATGAATCCAATTTCCACAGAGCAGCCTCAGTGATCTAGTAAAAACAAATACCTGATCATGTCACCCTCCCGGTTCATCCCTTCCAATGGCTTCTCACAAGTCTTTGGATAAAATCTCCACTCCTTCCCATGCTGTCCAAGGCCCTGTGCGATCGAGCCGCAGAAGACCCGAAACTATAAAGTATCAAGAAGTCTTGAAAAACTGATTCATTTGTTTGTGCATCTTTTAATGCTTTAAAAAAAAATACCCCACATCGAATTCTTGTAGAAAAAAAAATGTTTTTCTCAAGTAGGAGTAGCCCTGCTCTACTGATATCCTAAGAACTTAGATAAAATACAGTTCAGATCTCAGCCCCAGTGTCACCACCTCCAGGAAGCCCTCTGTGACAGTCTACCTCTGCCAGCACCACCACAAAGACAAGATGCAGACACCTCCATCAGCACTTTCACAGCACCCCTAAAGTCCCTGCCACAGCTGTGATTTTTTTCATTCCTGTATGATTCTCACATTATCCCCCAGCACACCATCAGCACCACCAAGGGAATAACACCTGCCCTGTTCAGCAGTGTGTCCCTGTCTTAGCAGAGTGCCTAGAACATAGCAGGTACTCAAGAAATAGTTGTTGAAGAAATGAATAGACTAATAATTGCATGAATGAAATCAGGGATGACAGTTCACACTACGAACCCAATCGTCAGCCAAAAGGAGGTGTCAGTGAGCTCCTGGGATGAACCGATTCCCCTGCGAATTTCAACAGGTCTTTCAGCAAACATTTACAAGATGCCTACTATGTGCCAAGCCCTGAAGACATAAGGATAAACAAGACAGGCCTTATTTTCTAACAGCTCAACCCAGAAAAAATAAGCACATCAAAAACCCAAATGCTCACTATTTGCAGAAACATGGATGGATCTAGAAATTATGATACCAAGCGAAGCATGCTAGACAGAGAAAGACAAATATCATGTGATCACTTACATGTGGAATCCAGAAAATGAAACACATGAGTTCATTCACAAATAGAAACAGACTCACAGACAAAACACATTTATGGTTACCAAATGGGAAATAGGGGGAGGGGTAAACTAGGAGTTTGGGATTAGCAAATACACACTACTGTATATAAAACAGATGGGCAACAGGATCGAACCCAGGACCCCTGCATTATAGGTGGATTCTTTATCATCTGATCCACCAGGGAAGCCCACTGGATAGCACAAGGAACTATATCTGATGCCGTGTAACAATTTACAATGGGAAAGAATCTGAAAAATAATACATATGGATGTAAAACTGAGTCGCTCTGCTCTACTGAAACTATCACGACTTTGTGAATCAACTGATGTACAATGATGCTGTACCTCTGATGCTGAAGCTCCAACCCGATGGAAGAGCTGACTCACCGGAAAAGACTCTGATTCTGGGACAGACTGAAAGCGGGAGGAGAAGGGGGCGACAGAGGATGAGAGGGTTGGATGGCATCACCGACTCGATGGACATGAATTTGAGCAAACTCCAGGAGATGGTGAAGGACATGGAAGCCTCACGTGCTACAGTCCTTGGGGTTGCAAAGAGTCGGACACGACTTAATGACTGAACAACAACAAACTGTAACTAACTATGCTTCAATTATCAGAGAAGGCAATGGCACCCCACTCCAGCACTCTTGCCTGGAAACTCCCATGGACGGAGGAGCCTGGTGGGCTGCAGTCCATGGGGTCGCTAAGGGTCGGACATGACTGAGCAACTTCATTTTCACTTTTCACTTTCATGCACTGGAGAAGGAAATGGCAACGCACTCCAGGGTTCTTGCCTGGAGAATCCCAGGGATGAGGGAGCCTGGTGGGCTGCCGTGTATGGGGTCGCACAGAGTCAGACACGGCTGAAGTGACTTAACAGCAACAGCAGCAGCATACTTCAATTATAGAGAACAAATATATGGATACCAAGGGGGAAAGGCAGGGAGTGCGAGGAATTGGGAGACTGAGATTGACACATAAACACTATTGATACTGTATATAAAATAGATAACTAATGAGAACATTACTGTCTAGCACGGGGAACTCTACCCAATGCTCTGTGGTGACCTAAATGGGAAGAAGTCCAAAAAGGAGGGGATATAGGTCTATTACAGTCAATTCATATTGCTATACAGTAGAGATTTTTAAAAAAATTGCAAAGCAGCTATAGTCCAGTAAAAATTAATTTTAAAAAAATGTAAGCGCTCAGCTGCTGTTTCATCCATTCCATCCAGCAGAGTCTCAGAGTGAAAGGGAGAAGGAAACAGACATGAACTTTGGAAGCTGCATCACTTCCAGGTCCTGTTTCCCCATGCTCTCCCAGGAGGTCAGCATGCTGCCACCCTCAGCAGCGCCCCCACTGCCCAGTGCAGCGGAGGCACACCACTTGGGTCCCTTTCCTTGAAACAGGGAGGGACGATTAGAACTTGCGTCCAGGTTGTTACCTCCTTCTTACAACACACACTGATCCAAGTTCTTACTCTGTGCCAGGCATGGTGCCAACCACGGGGGACACGGAGATCAGGCCATGGTCCCTGCCTGCAACAAGGGCCGAGTGCAGCTCAGTGACTCACTGAGGTACAGCACGGCCTGGCCTTCGAGTGCTGCAAGAATCAGAGAGGTTGCTACTGGCATCTAGTGGGCAAGGCCAGGGGAGCTGACTGTCCTGCAAAGCAAGGGCAGTCCCCCAGAATGAAGACTTATTCTACTCTAACTGCCTCCCTGAGGTTGGAAATCCTAGTACAAATCTCGTGGTTTTGCTTTTTATATATGTGATTTTATTTATTTGTCTATTTTTAGCTGTGCCCAGTCTTCGTGGCTGCACGGGTTTCTCTCCAGTTGTGGCGAGTGTGGGCTGTTCTCTAGTCGCACTGCACAGGCTTCTCATTGGGGTGGCTTCTCTTATTGGGGAGCACAGCCTCTAGGGCGCTCGGGTTTCAGTAGCTGCAACACCTGGGCTCAACAGCTTTGACTCCTGGCTCTAGGGCCCAAGCTCAGTAGTTGTGGTGCATGGGCTTAGCTGCCCCATGGCACGTAGACTCTTCCCAGATCAGGGATGAAACCCATGTCTCCTGCATTGGCAGGCAGGTTGCTTACCTCTGGGCCACCAAGGAAGCCCACTAGCACAAATCTACCAGCTATACACAAAGCAACAAACCCTGCCTTGACTTGTACACAGCTGCTGGAGAGCAGGGTGCCAAGAGTGCAAAGGAATATAACTGAAGGGCCCAAGGACTGAGATCTGCCACGTGCGCACAGCTTTGGCCCCTGGAAAGACCCAGCTCCCATCAAACCTCTCCATCCCCGCTCCCAAGGACCTCTTTGCCTCTAGAGATTGCCTAGTGGCCCTAAAGTGCTTGCTACTCAAAGCATGGTCCCCAGATATCAGCATGTCCATCCCCTGGGTGCTTGTAACAAAGGCGGAACCTTGGCCCCTCCCAGACCTGCTAAATTATAACCTACATTTTTGCCAGATCCCAGGTGATCTATATGCACTTAAAAGTTTGAAAAGCACTGCCTGAGGCCATTCCAGGACAACTTTCCAGCACTTTCTGTTCAGAAATCCCCAGGCAGCAGTAGGCAGGGAGGCTCCATCTACCTCTAGCACCTCTAAGCCCTGGACACGTCTCCTGCAACCCTGGTGCCAGTAGACAGAGCATCTTCTTGGAGAGCAGGCCACGTGTCACAGGACAGGTAGGGGCTTTTTCTCCCTGCTCAAAGGTAGGAAAACAAGAGTGGGAACCCCCATCACAGCTCAAACACATGTCAGCCTTAAGGGGTCCACTTGGGAAAGATTCCCATTTATGCCCCAGGTTAGTCAAGGGATGTCATGTGTCAGCACAAAGGCAATTTTTTTGTTATTCCTGAGAGGCTTGCCAGCCAGAAAGGACCCTGGAATAAGTGTAAAATGAAGGCTGAAATGGATGTGAGGGTTGGACCATTAAGAAAGCTGAGCACCAAAGAATTGATGCTTTTGAACTGTGGTGTTGGAGAGGACTCTTGAGAGTCCCCTGGACAGCAAGGAGGTCCAACCAGTCAATCCCAAAGGAGATCAGTCCTGAATACTCATTGGAAGGACTGATGCTGAAGCTGAAGCTCCAATACTTTGGCCCCCCAATGCGAAGAACGGACTCATGGGAAAAGACCCTGATGCTTGGAATGATTGAAGGCAGGAGGAAAAGGGAGCGACAGAGGATGGGACGGTTGGATGACATCACTGACCTGATGGACATGAGTTTGAGCAAGCTCTGGGAGTTGGTGATGGACAGGAAAGGCTGGCGTGCTGCAGTCCATGGGGTTGCGAAGAGCCAGACACTGAACTGGAATGAATGAATGAATGACTGAACTGGACTCCCAAGCAGACTCTAAGCTTCTGGGGAGGCAGGACTATGACTCTCTTGTACAGACACCTCAAGCCCCCAAATTGATATGGCACAGTATGTGGTACCTAGGAAGTACTGGGGTGGTGGCTGTGAATGGATGAGAGAGGATGGGAGGGCATGAGATGGGGTGGGGCGCAATGGGACAGAATAGAATGAAATGGAAGGAAGTTTGGAGCCAGCAACGCCCCCTTCTCTCTACCGACCGTGGAAAAATGCTCCCATAGGGAGACGTATATAAGAAAGTTTACTACAGCAAACAACCTAAACGCCCACCCTAAATTGGAAACAACCATGGTACATCCATGCTACGCAATGCCACATGGCATTTAATAAAGAATAAAGGAGATCTACACACCAGTCTGGAAAACCCTCCAAGGCATAGTACTACGTGAAAAAACCCAGCAAGTTGCAGGATGATAGATCCAATATGGTATCATTTATTTTTTTAATCAAAAATCAATACAACATTGTTTCTATGGATACACATACACTATATTTCACTGAATCTAAGGAACCATAGGTTATAAAACGCACCACTATTTTATGTACCACTAAGAAAGCAAAACAAAAAACACTGTCAATTAAACCATGACAAGCCACGAATGGTAAGATTCATCTCGATTTCAGAGATGTTAAAGTGTGTCTCAGAATCCCTGAAACACGGTATAGTGTAAATCTGCAGTAGACAGTCTGGAAGCATGCAAGTCACAATGGTGACCACAATTAACCTAGGGGTAGGAGACAGGAAGAAGGAGATCTGGTCTTATCGGTATCTTTGAAATTTTCACAAATAGAATACATTTATGTGTTAGTGATATTTAATAATGTCCAATGTTTTTTGGCGACCCTATGGACTGTAGCCCTTCAGGCTCCTCTGTCCATGAGATTCTCCAGGCAAGAATACTGGAGTGGGTTGCCATTTCCTCTTCCAGGGGATCTTCCCAATCCAGGGATCAAACCCGTATCTCTCAAGTCTCCTGCCTTAGCAATCGGGTTCTTTACCACTAGCGCCACCCTGGAAACCCTAATAATGTCTACATTTTTTTTTTTTTAATAAAAAGTGACAGAAAGCCTGCTCCACCCCTGACGAAGGTGAAGCAATGCTAACAGTACTAGACCAGCGCATGAGTCATCGGAGAAACAGGGACTTTCCAAGTGATAAGTCAGGGCAGGGCTGGGGTGGAAAAGTGACGGCGATGCTGCAAAGCTTTGTGGAGAAGGAAGCGCTCATGAGATGTCCAGTGGGGAAAGTGTCATGGAAAAAGGAAACAACAGGAAGAGGACTGGATCTGGGGACATGAACGATTCATCATCTATTCACACCCTAAGATAAGGACTACTTGGGGGCCAGGGGTTGTCCCCCAGAATGGTTCCTTCATCTTGCCCTGGCTGCTTTTCTGCAAAAGCAGTTTGGAAAGTCATAATGCCATCCTGAATGCATCACTCACAAGGGATCGCCTTGGACTCAAGCTTCTAATTCCGCCTTAATATCCAATTCTGTGTGTCAGGGAGAGCTGAACCTCGGCCTGCAGCAGCCGCGTCACCTTGCCCTGCACACAAATAAAAATAGCTTTGGTGCTCAGAGCCTAGGCTTCTTTGCCTTATCCTCTGGGGTCCCGGGAGCGGAGCAGCCGGCGGATGGAAACCACGTGCGATATAAATACATAATGAACAAAGAGGCTCCTCTGAAGCATCCTTGACCTTCCTGCTTTCCTTGACTTCTCCCCTGCCATTGTCCCCAGTGAAGCCGTAAATGGAATGACACTGTCAAGGGCGGTGATGGCCACAAGAGTGCCCTCCTTGCCAATTTCTCCAATAGTTAAGAAGCAAGTGGCGTCGACCGTAATGATAACCTATTCAATTCTCTATCTTTGCAAAGAACAAAGTTTTGGCAGCTCGGGACATGATTGGAACAGCTACACCTGCCGGGAGCCGGGCCTTGGGTCTGACAAATCTGCTCCTCTGTTCCCAGGACCCGTGGCATCACAGGGCATCACAATCCTGATGCCCTTTGCAGCACCACGTCCTGCAAAAAGGGAAAACCAGAAGCTGAACCCCCCACAGCAACCAGCCAAGGGCTCAGGCTCCAAGACAAACATGTGGCTCAAAATCCCCAAAAGCAACACACAGGACATTTTCCCTTTTTACAAAATGGGGGTACTCTTTGAAATACGGCCATTCAGCAGCATATAAGCCAGCCCCTGGATCAGGAGTGATGCAACGTATGCTAGTCACAGGCCTCTAAACCCACCCTCCCATTCCTCCACCAGCTCTGTGTCCCGGGAGCATGACCAACAGCTTCCTCTGCCTCCTGTTGGGTTCAGGCTGGGAGAGGGCAGAGTCGGGGTACTTATCCACGTAGCCAGCTCACAGGCCATGAACACCCCTCTACAGGGCAGCCCTGCCCTTCAGCCTCTCTCTCCACGTCCTGGCAAATGCTCCTCCCCTCGGCCCATTAGGTTCTCTGAGGTCGCTGGGATGTCCTCAGTGTTCCTGATGCTGCCTGGTTTCCTTTCGCCCTGCTCAGCTCGGTGCATGCTAAGCCACTTCAGTCGTGTCTGACTCTTTGCAACCCTACGGACCATAGCCCATCCGGCTCCTCTGTCTATGGGACTCTCCAGGCAAGAATACTAGAGTGAGTTGCCATGCCCTCCTCCAAGGGATATTCCCAATTCAGGGATCGAACTCGAATTTCTTAATGCCTCCTGCATTGCAGGCCGGTTCTTTACCACTAGTACCACCTGGGAAGCCTGCCCAGCTCCATAACAGCCCTTTATTAGATGCTCCTCAATCACCCTGTTTGAGCGTGCCATCTGTTTTCTGTGGGGACCCTGACTAAGACAGTATCCTTTAAACAATTTTTAAGTAAATATGTCAACAAGGTGTTTGTTAAGACTGTGATACAAAGACCTCAAAGGCAGCAGTGTAGAATATGGCATCAATGAGGGTGACGAGAGATTTTAAAAATCACTGATGAGACAAGCAGCGCACAGCAAAGGCAGTCAGAGTCCTTCCTTATTTCCCCCCCAAGCCGAGGTCCCCAGCCCCAACCCTCTGTGACCTGGCCGCCCAGGTGTCAGTGGCCACTGCCCTTCTCCCTACAACTCCATCACTCCTTGCACAGGGGCACAAGCCCACAAGAGATGACCTTTCTAGAACCTCCCTCCAGGCCTCCTACTGGTCACTCCACTGGGGTTCCTCAAATCCCATCCCCAGGCGCCCAAGGACTTGCCCACCCCCCGCACACCTACTCTTCCCCCTGGGAGACAGTGGGCTCCCAGGGCAGGAACCCAGCTGTGCTTATCCACCCCCCGTGTGTGGGTGTGCACCCCAGGCCGTCACTATGTATTTACCTACTTACTTCATCATTATCTATCTCCCCTGCAGAATGAAAGCTTCCTGCAGGCAGGAAGCCGCTACATCCCTGACGCCAGGGCCTGGCACGTAGTAGGGACCTAACCACAACCTGAAGGTCCAAAATGTGAAATGTCCCTTTCTTCTGGAAGAGCAGAAGGCCCCCTCTGGCTTGTTCTCTGGTCCCAGGAAGCAGGTGGAAGAACAGTTTCCAGGGCAGGAAGGGAAGGGGTAGGGAGGTGTGGCTTGGTGGTGGTTGAGAGGAAGGAGGCTCCTCTCCAGACCAGAGGAGGCTACCCTCGAGAATTCCCGGTCCTCGGCCACTCAAGGGAGCGACGAACGGCACAACGTGGCACCACCTGAGCCGCTTCCAGCAAATCAACAACGTCAGGAGATATTTCCTGAGCACCAACTAGGTGCCAGCCCTGTGTAACGTCAGAGACAGATACAGGCACCAGAAAGGTAGAGCAGGTCGCTACTCTCAAGGGGGTCACCGTCTATTAACAGTGGCAGAGACACTAATCCTAAAGCAAGTCAGGAGGAAAATCTGAAATACCAAGAACTGCCTTGAAGGATGTCAAATGGGATGATTCAATGGAGAGTGAAAGAGAGCAACTTTAGCTGGGGGCCTCGGGTGTCAAAGGCGACCACCTTGGGTAGGTGATGTCGGAGCTGAGGCCCAAAAGAAAGTGAAAGAACCTCCACGGGGCGGGGAAAGTGATGCAAAGGCCCTGTGGCGGGAAAGGGGTAGCCAGTTCACGGCTCAAGGGGAAGGGCGTGGCTGGGAGAGGTAGGGCCAGGTCTGCAGGAGGGGTTCTTTCCAAGTGCGGCAGGAGAGGGGCACAGCTCGCGGCCGCCGGGGAGACAGATGCGCGGAAGAGGTTGGGAGGCCACAGCCGAATGCCATTCATCTAGACCTGCCCCTCGGCCTCCTTCCCCCATCTCCTCACCGCTCAGCCCCCACCTGCTCGCGCAGGGGTCACCCCGGCCCGGACAGATCTGGCCTTATCACCCTGTCATTCAACAGAGCTGACACGCACAGCCAACCACTCGGTGAGGCCAAGACTTCCAGTGCCCGCGGGGGTCAGGGTGGGGCCAGGGCGCGTGTACCCCCTACAGCCAGACGCCCCCCACCTGCTCGGCCGCCTCGCAGCCTCGGTCTTCCCAGATGCTCCCCCCAGAGCAATGATGTCATTTCCACAGGCAGCCAAATTCTAGCCAGTCAGCTCCAAAATAAAACTGTTTAACACAAAATGAAGCATTTTATAATCCCCTGTACATTTTTTCCCCTGAGCTGGCACGTACAGTGTTTAAAAACACTGCCAAAATGCTCAACCAATAGCTGAGCTTTATTCTAGACCAGTGCCAGAGTTAAACTTCAGATTTCCTTGCTCTTTTCCTGTTCCGAAGCCCTCGCATCCCTCTGAGCCTCTGCTGCAGCACCCCTGTGGCTTCTCCCACTCCCCACTACGCCAGCTACATGTGGGAGGGTCAGGGGGAGTGGTCCAGACCTGAGTAGAGAAAGGCTGGTCTCCCGCTGGCTGCTCTCCGTGAACCATAGGCCCCAGCCAGCAGGAGGTAACTTTGGTTGCCTTCTCATTTTGTTGGGAATGTTCTCTATTTTTCTGTGTTAGGGTGTCATTTTAAGGATGCCAGTCATAGGATCGTGGGCTTTGGAGGGACCTGAAATATAGATCAGTGCCAGCCTCTTTTCTCCTGCCATCCACTCCCCTGACATCATCCGATGCGTTCATCTCCAGGCTGTTAAAGGCTCTTGCCATCAGGAAGTTGCTCATTACATGCGGCCCAGAATGGATCCCGTGGCTTCTTGCATTGGTCCTGGTTCTGTCCCTTGGAGTACCAAGATTGATGAAGAAAGAGATCAGGGTGTGTCATTCCCCAATGCTACGGTGCACAGCTTGGACCAGAGCTTCCACTGCGTAGCCCTCTCCATCAGTGCATCTTATCCAGAGGTGACAGTAAAAAAAACCACTGGCCACCAGCACAGGAGGAGACATCAGCTGGACTTGTGGGACTGGCCAAGCTCTCCCTGTCCCTGAGGTCAGGTCACCTAGTCTGGGACCTTAGCTGCCAAGGATTAAATGATTCAAGCTGCTTCCCTTTTGGGGCTGCTTCTGCCTGATGGCATCCAGTTCCCCATCTTATGCTGGCAGCACCCTGATTTCCTCTGGAGAACACCTCTGGGCATGCCATTCAGAGCACTTGGCTTGCCCTGAGCCAAAAGCCCACACAGCATTCATCAGAACCAGAAGATACAAGATTAGGTCCCAAGGCTTTTGCCAGAGTTCCTAGATTCAGCCATACCTGAAGCTATCCCTGTGTCTGGAACGTCTATTTCCAAGAGCAAATAAATCCCCTTACTTGGTTTAAGCAAATTAGGGTTTGATTGTCTGACACTGGCCACCAAGAATCCTAACTGCCCAACTTGCAAGCATGACTTTGAGGCCTCCCCTGCTCCCTCTTCCCCTGAATCCCTCTCCAATCATGGTCTTTCCAGCCACACGTGGGACAGAGAAGTCACCTCCTCATCCTGCTTTGCTGACATAGCCTCTGAGCATGCTAACCGTTTCGGCAGTGAGCCGGCTGCCTGTCCTCCCCTCTCACACTCCTCACACCACCATGAACCACAAAAGGCGCCAACAGGTTCTTGGAACAAAATAACTATAAACCGGTCAGTTTAAGAATCTCCTGGCCAAAGTCAGTGAGAGCTAGTTGTCATAAAATGTAAGCTCCAGGGATGCCCCTGGTGATCCAGTGGTTGAGAGTCTGCCTTCCAATGCAGGGGGTGTGGGTTCGATCCCTGGTCAGAGAACTATTAATAAGATCCCACATGCCTCGCGGCAACTCAGTCCACACGCCATAACTAGAGAGCTGACATGCCGAAACCCCTGAGCCCACACACTCCACAGCCTGCGCTCTGCAACAAAGAGAAGCCCAGACACCGAAACTAGAGAAGGTTCAGGCACCACCAGGAAGAGTCTGTGCACCACAATAAAGACCCAGTGCAGCCCCCCCGCAAAATAATAATAATAATATGACCTCCAAAAATATAAGCTCCAGATGGGCAGGAGTGAGCGTCTGTTTCACTCACTACTCTATCCCCCCCATCTAGACGAGTTCCTGGCTCATAGTAGGTGCTTAAAAAAATTACTCAATGAATGAATACGTGCCTGGGCTGCTAAGGTTCTAAGGAACATATTTTTCCTCTGAGCGGTAGTTCGCTTTGTTCTTTGGGGTCCCTGGAGTCATAAACTAAGGGACGTAGACTAAGCCATCAATGGTTTTCAGCTACAATAAAGGACTCTCGTAGAACAATTCCCCTCTAGTTGTCTCTTTTACCCCAAAACCAGGTCAGGATTCAGCTGGAGGCTATTCCCATCTTCACCCACAGGCACTTCTCAAAGCTTTTCAATCTCAAATTGGAGGAAACGGAGTTGATGACTCGGGGAACACAATTTTCAGATCTTTATGCCCAACAGGAGCTGGAATTAGCACCAGCACTTCCAGGAGAAAAGCACGGGGTCTCTCCGAGGGCTCTGGTCTTTGTGTATCCTGCCTATCGGTGATAAAGGTGACAGGAGGGGGCGAGGAGTGCTAGGCTGATGACACTGCAGATCTTGATACGACAGGAAAAGCTGTGACTCAACAAAAGCACCACATACCTGGCCCTGAGTTTGCTCAGGAACACTGGGATTTGGGGGCTGTACATGTACAGACTGGGAGAAAAAACAAACTGAAATACCTACACAAGATACCTTGTACTGTGACTCTGGAATACTCTGGCGGCACCCTCCTTCCCCCTGGCCCTGGCAGTCAATGTGACTTTTGGTAATGCTGGGTTTCCCGGGTGAGGCTATAGAGGGACGCAGCATGGCAGACTGATTTCACAACCGCCTCCTCACACCATCTAACTCAGCCACGGGCAGTCCGACCTCTCTCCAGCCTGGCCCCAGCCTGCACACAGAATCCAGGAGGCCCAGGAGCCAGCGATGCCACCAGGGCGTGACTTTCCTCTCTCCCAGAGTTCCGTCCCCAAAGGACCAAGAGGGAGAGGTCTGGGTGAGCTGGCTTCTGTGGGGACCTCCAGAGTAGACGCACAACTTCCACAAAGTTTGTCACAGTTCAAGGGCCAAACTCACTCCACACGAAGCAAAGAAAACAGCTAGTCCAAACAAGTGAAGTTTGTGAGTCTGGCGTGCGTGCATGGTCAGTCATGTCCAACTTTTTGTGACCCACTTTTTTGAGCCCACCAAAAAAGCTTTTGAGCTTTTTGAGCCCACCAGCCTCCTCTGTCCATGGGATTTCCCAGGCAAGAATACTGGAGTGGGTTGTCATTTCCTTCTCCAGGGGATCTTCCCCACCCAGGGGTTGAACCCCCATCTCCTGCATTGGCAGGCGGGTTCTTTACCACTGCACCACCTGGAAGAGAACTCAGCTTACTATGGGACAGCCCCACAGACAGCCAGTGAGCCAGGCAAGAACTGCAGTAAGGGCCACACATCAGAGAACACATGGGTGACCAGGAGCCAGCCCCTATAGGGCTGCACTGCCTCCTAGGAACTGCACATACCTCCTGCAGCCACCGGCCAAGCCACCACCTCCCCATGCAACCCTGGACAAGTGTCCGTCATTAAGGGGCGCCCAATTAGTACTTTCAGACTGCCCAGGGCTTCTGAAGAGCTTCCCTGGGGCTTCCAGGAGACTGAAGGGGACAGGATGGGGGATGCTAGGCAAGTAGGCAGGGCTCAGAATCTCCCCAACTCTTTTTTTTGTTGTTTGTTTAGCTGTATCACGGCTTAGTTGCGGCATGCAGGATCTTTTGGTTATGGAATGTGAACTCAGTTGTGGCATGTGGGGGATCTAGTCCCCTGATCAGGGATTGAACCTAAGGCCCTTGCATTGGGAGTGCAGAGCCTTAGCCACTGGACCACCAGGGAAGGCCCTCTCCCCAACTCTTTAGCACATCTACCAGCCTTATATACTGATTGTTTTTGACTATACTGCTTGTGTTTGAGTACACAGGGTTAAAAACAAGGTTCGAAACCACTGAGTAGTTGGTCTTTAAGGAACGTGCCTCCCTAAAACTCTGGGATGAGATGACTAGACGCTATTAAAAGCAGAGTGGATGGACTTGGTCATTGGTAGCTGTCAATCTGGTATTTGATTAGACTATTTCATTCCCTCATACGTGCCTGCATATAATTCCCTTCTGCTAGAAAAGACGTCCATGCTTCCTGGCCATCATCCTGGGGAACCTCTTCAAAATGCTCAGTACAGAGGTCTGGATGAAGCTGACCCCCAAAACTCCCACCCAGGGCCTGGCTAATAGGCACGTCTGTCTCCCCAAGTGACTCCAGAGGTGAGCCTTGGTCATGGGGAGTTGCCAGAAGTCCACTTCAGGACTGTGTCCTGGCAATTTGAAAGAGGCTACTCTTTCTCCTGGTGAGGCCGAGTCAGGAGGGTGGAAGCCCACAGGCTCTGGGGCCCCTCTGTGGCTGGCTGCACATGCAGTGACACGGTTTGTGGGCACAGCCCCAGGGCATGTCTAGAGGAACACGCTTGAAGTCGGCCTTACTTCTCAGTTCCTTCAGCCAGTGAATCTGCTTTTCTCCACCTGTCAGTTTGAATTGAGTCTTTATGCAGACAGCATGTTAACTGAGGACCTACTATGTGCCAGGCAGCCAAAAGGACCGTGGTGACTTCACCTTCCAGCTAGATTACACATTCTTTGTTGATAGGAACTTCCTGTCTCTCTCTCTCTCTCTCATACACACACACACTGCCCTGGTAATACGGTAGGTATGGCATCACTACTTGATGACGTGACACGCACCCCCTGGAATCATCTAAGCTGCAATGGATGACAGCAGGCCAGACCAAGACAGATCAGGAATACATAAGCAACCAACCTGAGGGTCATGGAGGTTTTTTTCTCCTCCCAAGACCTTGACATCCTGCTGGGTGTACATCCTGGGCCCAACGACAGGAAGCCAATGGAAGCTTTGGCTGATGCCAGGAAAGGTGCATACGCCAAGGGTCCAGCCTGGGAGGAACGGCCCAGTCTTCCCCACTCCCCCAGTGCAGCTCCAGGGTCTACACACAGAGGCTCAGCCCAAAGCTGTTTGTAGCAGAAACACCCCAGTGTCAGCCACCACACCCGGATTCCACTCTGGCCCACCTGTGGGCACAGTGATCCACAAAACCATCACAGTGATCAAGCTGGCTACGTGGGGAAAAAGAAAAAGACTTCCTCCCTTTTTTAGAATCCTCTGAAACCTCAGGACATACACAGAGACACTTATTTTTCCATGAAAACCAAAAGAAATGTAGATTCTTCCCACCTTGACCCCTGCCTTCTGCATTGTCGGATCTGGTGTCTAATTCTGGAGAGACCTGCAGACCCAACTATGCGAGAGCCATGCTTGCTCTACAAACTCGAAGCAAGGGGGACACGTGCTATAACCCGCAGGCTCTCCAGGAGGTGGACGATAGCACTGGCATCTGGAAAACCACTTCCCTCCGTGTCATCATCAGGAGCCAAGGACAGCTGTCCAGACAGAGTCACAGCCGCAGGCAGCCTGCTGCCTCCCCAGGCACCCATCTAAGGGAACTAGGAGGCCGGGGAGCAGCAATTTAGGGAAGGTTCCACCCTTGCCAACAGCCAGCCAGACGCAGGCTGGCCAGTCACCCACCTTCCCAAATAACAGTGCTCCAGGAGGCAGACACAGACAGCATCTTGCCTAAGTGCGGTGGGAGTGACATCTCTAGACATGGAAATCCCTTCTAAAGGCACTGGGGAAGGCAACTCTTTCAAGGGCACCTATGGTACTCCATCTTACAGGTCAAAAAATGCTTTTGTGAAATGATTGCCTTCTCTACTGAGTTGATTTTTATTCAAATAAGCAGTTCCCACATTCCACCCCCCATCAGCACCCAGAAGGGTGCCTACACATAGTATTGGATTGGCCAAAAAGTTTGTTCTGTTTTTTCCATAAGATGTTATGAAAAACTCAAATGAAGTTTTTGGCCAACCCAATATATGCCAGACCACCTTACCTCCCTCCTGAGAAATCTGTGTGCAGGCCAAGAAGCAATAGTTAGGACTAGACATGGAACAATGGGCTCATTCAAAATTCGAAAAGGGGTATGTCAAGGCTATATATTGTTCCCCTGCTTACTTAACTTATATGCAGAGTACATCATGTGAAAAGCCAGGCTGGATGAAGCACAAGCTGGAATCTAGATTGCCGGGAGAAATATCAATATCCCCATATATGCAAATAACACCACCCACGGCATCAGGTCCCATCACTTCATGGGAAATAGATGGGGAAACAGTGGAAACAGTGTCAGACTTTATCTTTTTGGGCTCCAAAATCACTGCAGATGGTGACTGCAGCCATGAAATTAAAAGACGCTTACTCCTTGGAAGAAAAGTTATGACCAACCTAGATAGCATATTCAAAAGCAGACATTACTTTGCCGACTAAGGTCCGTCTAGTCAAGGCTATGGTTTTTCCAGTGGTCATGTATGGATGTGAGAGTTGGACTGTGAAGAAGGCTGAGCGCTGAAGAATTGATGCTTTTGAACTGTGGTGTTGGAGAAGACTCTTGAGAGTCCCTTGGACTGCAAGGAGATCCAACCAGTCCGTTCTGAAGGAGATCAGCCCTGGGATTTCTTTGGAAGGAATGATGCTAAAGCTGAAACTCCAGTACTTTGGCCACCTCATGCGAAGAGTTGACTCATTGGAAAAGACTCTGATGCTGGGAGGGGTTGGGGGCAGGAGGAGAAGGGGATGACAGAGGATGAGATGGCTGAATGGCATCACTGACTCGATGGACATGAGTTTGAGTGAACTCCGGGAGTTGGTGATGGACAGGGAGGCCTGGCGTGCTGCGATTCATGGGGTCGCAAAGAGTCGGACATGACTGAGTGACTGAACTGAACTGAATGGCAGAAAGCAAAGAGGAACTAATGGGCCTCTTGAAGAAGGTAAAAGACGAGAGTGAAAAAGCTGGCTTAAAACTCAACATTCAAAACACTAAGATCATGGCATCCAGTCCCATCACTTCATAGCAAACAGATGGGGAAACAGTGGAAACCATGACAGACTTCATTTTTTGGGCTCCAAAATCACTGCAGATGGTGACTGCAGCCATGAAATTAAAAGACGCTTACTCCTTGGGGAAAAAAAGCTATAACAAAGCTAGACGGTGCATTAGAAAGAGACATCACTTTGCTGACAAAGGTCCATACAGTCAAAACTATGGTTTTTCCAGTAGTCATGTACAGATTTGAGAGTTAGACAATAAAGAAAGTTGAGCACCAAAGAATTGATGCTTTCAAACTGTGGTGCTGGAGAAGACTCTTGAGAGTCCCTTGGACAGCAAGGAGAGCAAACCAGTCAATCCTAAAGGAAATCAACCCTGAATATTCTTTGGAAGGACTGATGCTGAAGCTGAAGCTCCAATACTTTGGCCACCTGATGCGAAGAGCTGACTCATTGGAAAAGACTCTGATGCTGAGAAAGATTGAGGGCAGGAGAAGGGGGCGACAGAGGATGAGATGGTTGGATGGCATCACTGACTTGACGGACATGAGTTTAAGCAAACTCCAAGAGATGGTGATGGACAGGGAAGCCTGGTGTGCTGCAGTCCATGGGGTCACAAAGAGTCAGACATGACTAAGTGACTGAACAACTACAATATATGCTCAATAAATATTTGCTGAATGAATAAATCACCTCTTCCTTCTCTAACTCCCGCTTCTGATGACATATTAGCTGAAGACCTACTATGTCCCAGCATGCTTCCTGGAACCTTTATTTCTGCTATATGATACCTCCGAATCCTTCCTTCGTGAAACCTGTACCGTCTACATCTTACCTCAGGGGGCTATAGCCTCCTTGAGGACAAGCTCAACAAACATTTACTGAGCACCTACTATGTGTTCTAGCCAGAGGCCAAGGCAACCCTGGGGAGACAAAGAACAGGGCCCAAGCCTTCGCATCAGGGATACACTAGCGTGATGGGCTGGCAACCATTTTGGCCTTTGCCAATCAGATGGGTTAAGAGTGGTATTTTCCTGTGGTTTAAATGTACAGTTCTCTTACAATAAAGGTAGTTCTGAATCTTCTAACTGTTTAAGATCCCACTCAACTTTCTTTCTCTGGTTCCATTTCTGTTCTGGGCATGTGGGAGATACTCAAAATATCTAATGAGCAGTGTGTCACCAACCAATCTGAGTGGGTGCCGGCTTTGGGTGGACTGGCCCTTGTCCACCTTTGCAGTTGATTTATTGGGTATTTTCTTAGTGTTGGTTAGGAGTGCCTCACACATTAAGGAAAATATCTTTTGCCTGTGATATATATCTTTGGTTTGATTTATTGCAGTTTTGGCAATGCACAAGTGTTTTATTTTTGTGTAGTCTAACATTTCTGTCCTTTGTTTTATGGCTTTTGGGTTTAGGGTTATATTTAGAAAAGGCTTCCCCATTCTGACAATCTTTTTTAAAACAAAACTCATGTTTTCCTTCAGTGTTTTTAAGTTTTCTTTTCCTGTTTAGATTTCTGATCCATTTGGGATTTGTTTTGGCATTAGGATGCAGGAGGGATCCAATGTCCTTTTTCAGGATGGCCACCATGCCCTCCCAACCCCACTGAGTGGCCAATCCATCTTCCTCTGCTGACGTGCAATAACACCTTTCTCATGCGCCTAATCTCCAGCTCCATTCGGCTCCATTCCTGGTCTTTTTTTCACTCCTCTGGTCTGTGCCACACTACTTAGAATCCTACTGCTTCAGAACATGTTTTAAAATCGTATCTAGTTACCAGCTCCGCCTGTTAGGTCTCTTTATCGAAACTGTCTTTCCTATCCTTGCATGCCCATTTGTTTTTCTATTTTTTTGACCGCACAACATGCAGGATCTTAGTTCCTGGGCCAGGGATCAAACCTGTGTCCCCTGCAGCGGAAGTATGATGTCTTAACAACTAGACCGTCAGGGAAGCTCCACCTCATGAACTTGAGAATCAGCTTGTCCATGTCTAAACAAAGCCTATTATTACTTCCACTGGATAACATTTAACAGGTTAATTTCACAGAAATTGATGTATTTATGATATCAAATCCTTCCATTCAAGAACAAGGTCTGCCTTTTCACTTAATTAAGACTCTTTTGTGTCCCCCAGTAGCTGATTCTGTTTGCTCGCTCCGAACACTTGAATGATGCCCCGTGGATTCGTTCCTGGTCCTTTACATTCTGGGCTAACATCCTATACATTAGTCCAGCTAATGTAAGCCAGACTCTTTCTTGCTCTGTGTTTTGTGACTGGATGCTGTTCGTGTGCAGGAAAGCTCTTCAGGTGGGGGTATTCTTTGTGCTCCAGCCCCCAGGCCTTTTGCTCTGCAAGACGCCGGCTGACACCAAGGCGCTATGCACACCCCCACGGGCAGAAGGAACCCGCGCCCTGCACCTGTGTACTTGGCACCACATCGCCCAGCGGCTGGCCTGCACCCACTCCGTTTTGCCCAAATGGAACCAGTACAAGGGATGCTGCAAGCAACAAGGCAGGGAGGGGCCCCACCCATGCTGTTGGAGCAAGAAAGGGCCTGAGCCGGCACACAAAGGCGAGCTCTGGCCAGCCGGTGGACAGGAACGAGGCTGGCAAAGGTGGCCAGCCTCCACGCAGCCCCAGTCCTGTAATTAGGGCCCACAGGTCACTCTGGCCACAGCTGAACAAACCAGGGTGTAATTAACTTTCCACCCGGCTTTTTACACAGCAGCATTTCACCTTTGCCAGAAAGGGAGGGTCTGCCTTTCCAAAAGGGCTGAGGAAACACTCCTTGGTCCCAATCCCCAGGAAAGGGGGGTAGGTGGGGGTAGGGGCAGGGAGCAGTGAAATTAACCCACAGGGAGCACATTTTTTGCTGTTGCTATTTGAACAAATTCCCTTCTCTTATTTTCTCTGAAGTTGAGCATTCAAAAAGGCTGTGTCGTCTGGAGTTCAGTTAGAAACTAACTGCCCATTGTCTGTGTTCCCACCACGAAGTGTTCAGACCTCAAATCTTAGCTCAGCTCTGTAACCTTGAGCAAGATCCCCCTAACTCGAGCCTCAGTCGTCCAATGGGTACAGTGGGGAGGAACAATGAAAAACAAGACCTCCCTGCAGGAACTGTTGTGAGGATGAGGCGAGATAGGCCCTGCATTCAGCAAGCATCTATTAAGCACCACTGTGGACCAGGCACTGGGCTAGGACATAAGAGGGAATGAAACAGACATGACTCTTGTCTTCACAAAGTCTGACAGCAGCAGGGGAGATGGGTGAGAAACACACTGAAAAGAATCAGAATCTAATTCTAGAATCTGGTGAGTGCTAGGGACTGAATGGGGCAGGGGCTGCAGAGAGAGCAAGTGGCAGGAGGTCTAGGGGCCACATTCCAGGGCGAGTCCCACAGGGCCTGACATGTGACAGGTGCTCAGTATATGAAGAGTGTCAGGACTGAAGCCCCTGAGAGCTCCCAGAGAGCAGCAGGAACCCCATGTATTTCAAGGCGTCCACCTGGTCCTAAAAGGCAATTTCTGTTCTGTGGAGCAAGTGCTTGGAGCCCAGAGAGAAAAGCCTCAGTTTCTAGAGAGACTCCATCCACTGATCCCCACCTATAATGATACCCCAAATGATGCCAGAGGAGCCTCTGGCAAAGAAACTAGGGACCCACAAAAGCCACTGGGTGCTCCAGTCCTGGGGACCCACCTGTCCTGAGTCCGACACACAGCACAGCCCTACTCCTGACACGGCTGGAGAAGGCAGATCTAAAGCATTGCAACGCGTAGATCCAGCACCCAGATGTCCTTGGGCAGTCAACCTAATGAATTTGGACCGATGAGCAGTAAGCCACAGAGTATCGCGATAGTTTCACTATCAGGAAGCAGTGAAACATTGCACCTGAATCCAGACTGAAGGTCCATGGGTGACCTGCTGCAATGAGCATATAAAAAACTGAAATCAGCCCCCAGGATAAATCAAACCTCTCATGCCTGCTTCCACGGTGCCCCAGGAAGTTCTCAGAGATACTTTCTAAGGCACTTGATCTCAGCCTGGCTCCTAAAAAATTATGGAAAACACCCCCCTTCAACCATTTATAGGGCCCAGACATGCTTGGCCAACACTGTAGAAATGGCATAATGTAAACTTCAGCTCACTCCCTGTTCCCCGTGTTATTCGCTGTGGTGGAACCAAAATTAATGGGGACTTTCTATCATCAGTTCAGACGGCCACCCAACACTCCAGCAGTTTCCCCACTCAGTGCCCACAAAGGATACCCCATCAGTAACAATCAAGTCCATCACACATTGAGTCAGCCTCTATCTACTCTGCTGCAAAAATCCTCACCTACTGGCACACTGGTCTACATTTTTACAGTATATGGACCCAGTGCCAGCAACCCAGCTTCACAAGAAGGCCTCCCCAGAAAGGATAATGCAGAAGACCACAGGGCAACGTGGGATCCGTTCAGAAAATGTCCAGTGACAAATACCAAATATAAGGTGGTAAGTGCCCACAACTCCAAGCATGTAAACATTTGTTATCCTGTGGGCAGGGACTAGAGGGCAACAAAGAGAAATCAGACAGCTCTTGGGGGTGGGAGCATCGGCAGAGAGGACCGGATCTTTGCTTGTTTCACTTCGTGTCATAAAGATGCAATGTCTGTTGGCTTGTGGGTTTAAAGTCGGTTTCTCTGCAGACACAAAGGAGGGAGAGGGAGAAAGAGGGAGAGAGAAATACAAACAGGTCTCAACAGAGCTGCCTTCGGTTCTGGAAGTCCACATTTCAGCAGCCCCTCCTGGACCCAGCACTGCCACTCCTGCTGAGGAACGAGGAAAGGCCCGGAAGCCAGGGTTCCTCAGTGCAGCCAGTCCTGGCTCCAGGGTGGAGGATCTGGGAGCTTCCTGGCGAATGCCATCACCACCATTCTGGCAGGAGGCTCCCCTTCCACGAGGGGCATCTCCACCCCAGAAACTGTCCAGACCTCACACCACTCTCCCGGAGTCTGATGGAACAAGGCCGTGCCCCCACGCCCACCCCAACTGCCACAGCAAGAGCCCAGAGCTCACTCTGCCAGAGCAGTTAAAAGAAGGACCACATTCGGGGACCCTAAAATATGGCAGAAATGAACCCATCCACGAATCAGAAACAGAATCGCGGACCTAGGAACAGATTCGTGGTTGCCAAGGTAGGAGCCGGGGGAGTTTGGGATTAGCAGATGCAAACTCGTGCATAGAGAAGAGATAAACAATAAGGTCCTACTTGACAGCATAGGGAACTTATATTCAATATCCCATGGTAAACCATACTGGACAAAAATGTACATATAGGTATAACTGAGTCACTTTGCTGTAGAGCAATAATTAACATAACATTATAAATCAACTATACTTCAGTAAAAAATTAATAATAATAGAAAGGGTCACACTCAAGATGAACCCCACAAACACTGCCCCCTGGGCTGGGCTTTCCAGGCACCCTGGCTGGGGAGGGTTGTGCTGCCTCCGCATTTCAGGAGGACAGCCCTCTGCAGGAAAGCTTCTTGTTACACCCAAAGCCAGATTCCAATGGACGGGTGCGCTGCCCTCAAGCCCCAGATCCTCAACAGCAGGGAAGCTCCACCTTCTCTCAAAATAAGACTCATCTGTTCCCTCAGAAGCGTCTGCAGAGCACCCAGAGCCCACCGGGCCTCACAGAGCAGGTTCCTCTCTGAAATCCTTGTCTGAAACGGTCTTCGCTGGGCTCAAAAGCATCCACCTTTCCCTCCAGAGTCTGCTCCATGGGGCAGCAATGCCCACCTGCACTGTCCCTGGTACTGCGACCAGGTGACCAAGGATGAACATCCAGCAGAGACCCCTGAGGCTGGCCCAAGAGGGCCTGCTGCTGCATTTTTGTACCAGTTCCAAAATGTTAAAGCAGAAGCCAATTTTTGAAGATGTTAAACTAACTCAATGTATAAAGTGAACTTTTTAAGATAATAGCTCTGTCTGGAGTGGGTTTCAGAGCCCCTCAGTCAGATAGCCCCAAAGATATCTCTGAGGACACAGTTTGAAAACCACCACACAATCCAAGGATGTTGGAGGCGTCCTAGGTAGGGACCTGTTTTGAATAAGTGAAAGTGAAAATCGCTCAGTCTGTGTCCGACTCTTTGCGACCCCATGGACTATACAGTCCACAGAATTCTCCAGGCCAGAATACCGGAGTGGGTAGCCTTTCCCTTCTCCAGGGGATCTTCCCAACCCAGGGATCGAACCCAGCTCTCCCGCACTGCAGGTGGATTCTTTGAAAGCACAGCCACCAGGGAAGCCCAAGAATACTGGAGTGGGCAGCCTATCCTTTCTCCAGGGGATCTTCCTGACCCAGGAATCGAACCAGGGTCTCCTGCAGTACAGGCAGATTCTTTACCAACTGAGTTATCAGGGAAGCCCTGTTTTGAATAATATGCACACAATTCCCAATAGTGTATCCTGTCCCTGAGTAGTCCTAAGAACGGGGGGAAATACCTCCTTGCATTTATCTTCCGTGTTCGAGGGACTTGCCCAGGCTGGGTCACGCCTTTACTGGGTGGTAATGAATTTCTCAGGGATGCTATTAGGCAAGGTTGTTTCTTGTACTCTTTCAAGGAATCTCTGACTCCTGTCCAGTGCTCCAGGGTTTGGGGGTATTCCTGGTTCCCATGTCCCAGTGGAGGTCGTTAGTGGGGTCCTGTTAGGAAGCAGGCAGAAGAGCTGGTGGATAAAGATGCATCGATAAAGATGGCTGGAGACCCTGCAAATAGGGCTGCCGTGATTTCAGCCAAAGTCTGAGGCTGTGAAGAAAAGAGACAGTCACTGGGAAGACAGTCCTGCCCAGGCCCAAAGGACAAATAGCTACCATTTAAAATTTCCAATACAGACTCCCACATATAGCGCCAAAGCCTTCCAATCTCCCTTCTCCACGTAGAAGAACCACCATTCTCTAACGCGTGGTAACAGACACAAGAATCTCCTTGATGCTGAAGGACTGGAGGAAGGAATAGCCTGGGTAGTGCCAGGAAGGGCACCTCATTCCAAGAGCTACAGACACTCAACAGAGCATCACTCCACAGTGGAACTGGGAAGCCCTGCTTTCACAACTACACGAGAGCAGTGTGATAGAACATAAAGAGAATAGCTTTTAATTAGAAGATCGATTAACTGATTGTTTTTAAAATATGTACCAATAGTTCACTCTCTTATAGTTAAGACTTCACTTCAGTTCATAGCTAATCAAGAATTACACCAGCTTCGACTATTTTCTCAAGCAGAATGAGAGTCTGTAGCCCACGATGCTGAGGAGGTCCTGATTCCATCACCAAACTGCTATGTGATCCGGGTTAAGTAATCACCCTTCTGTCTCAATGCCTCAATATTTTTCCCCAAGAAATAAGACGACTGGAAAAGCCAACTGCATAAATCCCTTCCAATTCTGATTCTAAACATCTAAGTTGGCCATCTCCTCTGCCAATGATGGAAATATTAATAAATTCCAAAATGACTGGGTTTGGTTTGCTGAATCCCAAACAGTTCAAAACTTTGAGGCTTTCTGGGTCCACTGTTTTTGCTATCGATTCCCTTTAGAGGTTGAGAATGAGGACTTAGCTCATCCAGGGCTATGCGGGTACAGATGTCACCAGAGGAAAAGTCATAGCAAAGTTCCCCAAACACTTGGCTATCAAACTTCCAAGACAGCCTGACAGGTAGAGGAAACAAGACTTTGAGTCCCAACCTATCTCCTACCAGCAAATTTCCCTCCCGAAACAGGTGTCAGGCCCTCCCTGGAGTACTGGTTAGAGATTTAGGTCCTGTCCCCACAAACCAACACCCAAGGGGCTGCATCAGCAATCGCAATAGAAGGAAGTGTCTCAGGATAGCTATGTAGGGGATACGGGTGCTCTGACCTCCTTGCTCAAAGCCTGGAAAGATATCAACCCTGACGGGATAGCGTGGCTGCCACACTCCAGGGAATACACATGCCCCCGTTCCCCTACCCCTCACACCCCATATATCCCAGACACACGACACGCTTGACTCGTGAAGTCTTAAATCCCTCCTAGAAACTGTGGCCTTGTCCACCTTCTCTGAGGCAGCTAGTAAACAGAACACAGGGTCGTCGTCATGTCTAGCAAAAACTGCTCCCAGCCACCGTTCTCCTACCCGGAGAAGCAGGGCTCGGGTGCAGAGGCGGAACTGGGTCCCTTTCTGCAGGCGTACGTCTTGGCTTCTGAAATTCTCCTCATCCCATCGTTAGCCCTGCCTCAGAGTTCACTCCTTCACGCAGCTTTCCACACTTAAGCTGCTTAACTTTGCACTAATAACCTCTTAATTGCTGGGTTTCCAAAAGGCCTTCCAGAAATCCAGGGTGCAGACCCACCCAGTTATGGGTCACAGACCACAGACAGTAGTTTCGGGGAGCAAGGACAGGGTACCTCCACCTAACTCCTGCTTGCCGCAAAGCTGTTGCTTTTATTTTTAATTTTATTGAAGAGGGTACCCAAGACACCACAATAAAATGACATTAACTGTAAAATTACATTATTAATTCTTTAATCTCACTTGAGGCTTCAAGCTGTTGCTATGTCCAATTACCCGTATAACCACCTGTCAGAATCCCAGTGCTATTTAACATTACCTCCAGGACAGCGGTGGGCCCGATGGTCCGTCAGGTCTGCCAGAGACTCAAAGTCCTGCTGACAGTGATCGCAGGTGTAAATTGACTCATCCTCCACGTCTTCATCGTCCTCATTCCTCTCCTCTTGACTTGTCACGCTGTTCCTGTCTTCCAGCGCACGGCTGGTTTTTCGATCACACTCCGGCTCTCCTTCTAGGCCTCCTGCCAACAGGAAGAATACAGTCCATGTCAGCTGACGGGGTCTGGGGAAAGCATTGTAAAAGAAATCGCCCCGCATTTATGAAGATATATTTAATTACTCTCCCTCCCAGGGTCCATTATCCTTGACACCTCTCAGTATATTAATATATGGGTTTTTGTAGCGTGTGGTGCCATAATTCTCAGCTAGCTTATTTAATTCTTGGTGCAAATCTTCTAGAGGGATTTCCTGTCATCTTCCCTCTGTGCGTGGATACTGGGGGTCGTGACCCATCAGGGAGGTGAAAATGCCTCAGCATTTTGTCTCCTAAAAACTCAACTCTCTCACACACCTCTCCAGTGTTTTGATCAGCTATTCCTAATGCACAAGCTTTAAGTTTCCCCTAAAGCCTTGTGGTTTAGAGCTGAGAGATCTCTTAGCCAGACTAACCCTCCACACAACATGCCTCTCAATGTGGTGAGAGGCTGGCTCAGTTCTATGTAAAGATGTTCTGATTCTGGAATCAAAGAAGCACATATGTTTGCAAGACCAAGGACAATCAAATTGCTGCTTAAAAAGTACCTGAGCCCTCACTTGCACCCCAGTATCAGCCTAGAGAGTGAGAACCAGCCTTGGAATCATTTGACCAACTTCTTTAAAGTAAAATACCAATTCTATGCTTAGCACCATGCAAACCAGTAGATAAACTGCACAGAAAACTGAACTCATGATTAATGATCATGATAACGATGCTTTGAGTTTGCATAGCATTCTGTGCATTTTCAAAGTCGCAAATACACACATGTAGCCCCGTTTCACAGTCTTACACATCCCAGAACTAAAAGGGGCTCAAGCGATCATCTGGCTCCACTCTGCCACTGCCCCTCCCCTGCAGAGAGGGAGAGCTTTGTTATTCCCCTTTCACAGGTAAGGCACCTGGCCTCCAGCCAGGGGGCTGTAACATCCCTAGCCCCCCACAGATGTTGACCTTGACATCCTGACTCCTGCCCCGTGCACCTGCCCCCACAGAGCAAAGACTCAATCTGAGAGATAAACAGGGCCCAACAAGAATTTGTAAAGTGAAGTGAAAAAAAATCCATGGCAAATATTACATACAAAATATATCAGTCATCCCAATAAAAGTCAGTGGATTAAACTTGCCCATTAAAATACAGAGACTTGGAACTGAAAATCAAAGTGCCTGTCGTCTCTTCCCACAGTCTGTTCTGGGAAACAGATCAACCTGTGTGGAAACTAGCGCTTACTTAAACTAAAGAGAGAAATCTCTACTACATGTAAAGATACTGATGCAAAATATACTCATATGCAGAGGTGCGTGTATGTATGTGTGCACGTGTGTGTGTGTGCATGAGTGTGTGTGTATATTGCCCATAACATCACAGTTACAGAAAAAGCCTTCGGCACAAAGCCTTTAAACCCTCAAGGACTGGTTGCCAAAGGAAGAAAGAGGAACAAAGCAAAAAATGCATTCGATTTGAGGTGGAAGCCACAGTCCTACAAATATTTCAATTTAGAAATAGATAATGCTATAAGGGCTCCGTTTCTCCCGTCCGCACAGAACGCGCACTTCCAAGCACCTGACATCAAGAACCTACAAACACAAATCAGCTCATTGGAGAGCCAGCTGCCGCCTTCCGTGGCAGGGAACGTGGCGTGACACGCCGCTTGGAGCTGCACGGAGGCAGTAAAAATCAATGTTTCCATTTGTGGCCCATCAAAACATCTCTCTTCTTACCAATTAAGGGATGTACAATTTTTAGGTTCTTTTATTATCAGAACACGCCAACTCCCGGCAATACAGAAATCCCATTAAAAGCTAGGCAGCATATTTATCTCAGGAAATCTGATCTGCTGCTGCAGCGACGGCAAGAAATAGAAAGCAAAGAAATGAGAAATATCATTTGGAGCCTTCAATATTATAAGTCATCACACAGCCATGGTTACACAGTCAAGCGCCCGTCTCTGAAATTCCTAGCTTACAGTCTCTTCCTTTAACAAAAAAAAATGTTCTGAAGGGGGAAAAAAAGAACCATAATTCCCACTTTATCTACTACACCAAGTCTCCAGATAATAAGTTACATTCAGCACCACGCCGGTGCTACTTTACTTAACACACAGTTTAATAGACATATTTAAGTTATCCCCTTGTTATATTTTTTTTGCCATATTTACTTGGCAGCACTTTCCATAATAGCTCATCTAATCCACGACTGGAACCACAAACATTACAATGCATTTGATCTCTTTAAATCTGGTACATTCTGTTGACTCAGGAGCAGATAAATCAGAATGTCAACTCGTGGGTTTTTATAAGGCAAAAACCCATAAAGTCATCCAAGAGTATAAATCTGTTTTAAGGAACTGTCACCTCCCCGCCGCTGTCTCCTAAATGGGAAGGCAAGGTGGCTGCATGGAAAGGGACAGGAGACGGGAGCTGAGCAACATGGGGACCTCATACACAGCCTGAAGTACTGTTAGAAGCGGGACTTCCCTGGAGACCCAGTCCCCGGGGACCCCTCTGCTGCGTCAACAGAATCAAGACCTCGAGAGCAGGAAGCCCTCCATCCTGCTCCAAGGTTTGCTCTGTAAGGCAAACTAATGTGACCCAGTCTCGGAGCCTCACAATCGGGAAAAATGGTGTTATTTTTCCAGCTTTCCTCGGAAAACTGAGGCTCTGAGAGGCCACCCAGAGCCACGTAAGAGATTAAACCTACAAGTTCTGACGTGGAGTCACTCGCCCTTCTCTGGGCCTGGACCCCAGACGCCCAAGGCCAGGAGACGAGAGCGCTGAGGGTGCCAGTGCCCCTGGGGCACCCTCTGGGTCTCTTCTCTCCAGGCCCACCCTCAGGAGCTGCTCAGTGAGCCCCTGGGGCCATCAGGAGCGGACCTTCCCTGCTCCCCTGACCTGGCTCTGGCTCCTCGGGGGCGGCCCTATTGGCCCATGTCCCTCCCTCATCCAGCCAGAGTCCCCGAAGGGTCCTCACTGAGAGCGCACAGGGGACGAAGGGCCCAGCAGCCGTCACCAGCCCTCCTGAGCCCCCACCCTTACGGCTGCCTCGGGTTTCCATCGTGGAAACCTTGAGCCTAAACTACAGTTGACCCCAGGTCCCTGCAACCACCAGGGCCCCCAAAGCAAGGTCAGTACAGCTCATTTCTCCACACTGCCCACCCCCGCCCCCCAACCCCGCACCACCCCAGGGCTGAGAAAGACTTTCCAAAAATGGGCCACTGGGGCCTTTCCCTCCAGCCTCACCCAAGTTCTCTAGAGGACAGCCAAGGAAGGCCTAAACAGTTTCCAACAAAGCCCTCTCCCCAGGGTCACAAGTTCGGGACAGGAAACAGAATCGGCAGCATGCAGGCCGCCCTTCCGTCCATTAACAGAGCTCCCGACCTGCCAGGCCACACACTGCTCCTCGGCTAACTCACAAGCTGGGTGTTTTCCTGTGTGCACACCACCATCTTTCTGCCCAGGGGTCCACCCACAGCAGCGAGCATTACCAGCTGACCTGGTGCCCTATGAGCTGGGCACCATCACAGCCCCACCTTCCAGCTGAGGAAGCTGGGACTCTGGGAGGTGATGACGCTTCACCACGGCCACAGGGGCAGATTTCAAAGCCAGCTGGTATTGTTGTTGTTCGCTAAGTCACGTCCAACACTTCGCGACCCCATGCACTTTCCAGTGAGTCAGTTCTTCACATCAGGTCGCCAAACTATTGGAGCTTCAGCTTCAGCATCAGTCCTTCCAATGGATATTCAGGGTTGGCTTGATCTCCGTGCTATCCGAGAGACTCTCAAGAGTCTTCTCCAGCTGTGCCTGACTCTTAACCACTCCACTACATGGTCTCCCCACAGCAGAGCCTCAGTGGAAAAGTGAGTCTCGAGTGTCAAGGAACCATCCTACCCTCCAGAGTCACCTGCAGGGTCCTGTTCGCGGCCCCCAAGGCCTAGCAAGGGTTCTGGTTGTTTCCAATTGTCTCAATAGCCACACACACCTTTGTTCCATCCCTTAACTTCAAGTGTATTTAGCCAAGGGCTTCACACTCCTGCTCCGCTGTCACTCTTTACCCACCTCACTCCCCGCGGGCCTGAGTCTCAAGGCCGCTCAGACCCCCATCACCTGTTCCCCAAGGTCCCCTTTCCTTCCCTGTCAGCACACTTAGCTCCAAGTTCTCTCACAGGCTGATTTTTCACTCTCCGCCTCCCGTGGCAGCCCCACTTGGCCTGGACGGCAGCAACGACTCCCATCCCGTGTGCTACTACGGAGGAAGACCTTGCCCTCTCCCATCAAAAAGAGGGACCCAGGGCTTCCCTGGTGACTCAGTGGGAAAGTGCGCCTGCCAGTGCAGGAGACACGGGTTCAATCCCTGATCCGGGAAGACCCCACAGGCCGCGGAGCAACTGAGCCCGTGCACCACCACTACTGAGCCTGTGCTCTAGAGCCCGGGAGTCACAACTACCACAGCCCACGTGCCCTGGAGCCCATGCTCCGCAGCAAGGGAAGCCACCGCGATGAGCAGCCCACGCTCCTCAACTGGAGACCAGCCCCCACTCGCCGCAGCCAGAGAAAAGTCCACGCGGCACTCCGCACAGCCGAGAATGAATGAATACAAGTTAAACAAAGAAGCAGAGGGATCGACGTCCCCTCCACAACTCCCCTCTGGCCCGGCTGGCCTTGGTGGCTCCTTCAAATGCTAGAATGCAGCAGAAACTAGAATGCAGCCTCCCCTGGGTCCCCTGAGAACCCAGCTGCCCTACTATGAGAAACAGAAGCCTCATGAAGAACGGGTGGGTGCTCCAGGCTGCCAGCACCCCCTGCCAGCCCCAGGAATGAAGCATCTTGGACACCTAGCCCAGACAAGCCTTCAGAAGGAGGCAGCCCCAAGAGCCACATGACTACAACCATGTAACAGCTGTACTAAGTGAAAGCACCAGCCAAGCCCAGTCACCCACAGAACCGTGTGCGGTAATAACTGCTGCTTTAGGTCACTGAGTTTTGGGGTGCCTGTGACAGCCACTGATAGCTGCAACACGTCCCCATAGGCTCATGAGGGCAGGAGCTCTGTTTATTACTATCTCCCCAGCTCCTAGTACAGATACATAGTAGGCACTCAGGAAATGGTGAATGAATGAATGAATGATTTCAAAGAAACAAGACTCTGAATGTCAATACGGATGGAAGCAAGGGAAGAGGAAGTGGTTACAGGGCTGTTTATTGTGTGGTAAGTATTGAGTTCAGCCATACGAAGTTGCCATCTTTGTGGGTCAAAAATGCCAAATATTGGCAATCTCAAATGGTTCAACCTAACATATGATGGGACCAATGTGTTCTGCCAACTTCTTCAAAGCAAGAGGAAGAAGATACACCTACACAGGCTAATCCCTCTCCACCACACAAGTCCCCGAGTCCAAGATATGGGCTTGGGGAACCTTCTATGAGCAGAGCGCGGCAGTAACCAAACACTCCATCTTTGCTGCCTATGATGAGAGAATAATGCATCTCCCCAGCCAAGCCAGGTGCTGCCCCCTGGCACCCTGAGTGACGGTGGTCACCTCAGGTACCTTCTACCTTCGCTTCCTCACATCCCATCATCACAGTAAGCCTATGGGGGAGATACAGTTGATCTCCCCTCTCCAGAGGGGGAAGCCAAGGCTCAGGACCACACACAATCACATACACTGGGAAGGTCAGAGTCTGGAATCGAACTCAGGTCTTCTGCCTATAATCTTGACTCTTAACCACTACACAGGAGAGCAAAAAAGGGAATGCTTGCAAAAGCGCTGAGCAGGGGACAGCTGGCTGAGTTCACTGCCAGAGAAAGGGAGAGGGGAGAGGCCCCGGGGGGCCAGGCTGCCCACTGGCTGCCAGGTCTGGGAACAGGACATTTCCTACCTTCTCAGCCAGGCTTCTCGGGCTCATGAGTCAGGACTGTTAGGGCCTCGGCACTCCCCAGGGCCAGCTGAGAGAGGCTCAGCCTGAGAACACCCGTGAGGGTCTCTTCCCTCTGGCCCCAGTCCCCACCAGCACGAGAGTCAGAAAGAACCTCAGCAACAACGCTGCCTCTTCTCCTTCCTGGGACCGACCGCGGGAAACAACTCACCATCAAGGGTCCTGGGCACCCTGAAAACCAACCAGGGGCCACTGAGGGTCCCACCTCAGGGGTCCCAGGGCCAAGGACCCACGCAGTAGAGGCGGAAGGCCAGGAGCAGCCCCCACATGCCCAGGATACAGAAAACAAGGGAAGAAGATGAGAGCCGTGAGATACTCCAGAAGCTACAATCACAACGTTCATCTGTGCGCTCCTTCATTCACCCGAGATGCATTGATTAGGCACCTACTGTGGGCCAGGCATAACAAACATGTATTTGCAACAACATACAGTCTCTTTCATCTCAGCGGCCTCAAAGCCATACAAGGCCTGGCACAGAAAAGATAGTTAATCAACATGAGGTGGGTGAAAGAGTGCCCAGTGAAGAAATGGAATGCCCCAGGGGAGGTATAGGTGGTTAAGCGCTGCAGCCTGGGCTAGGGTCACTCAGCACCCTGGGTTCCAGTCTTAACTCTAGGACCACCCACTTCAGCCCATGAGTGACTCTGACTCCATCACTTGTCCCACCCAAGGCTGAGTCCCTATGTGTCAACAAGCCTGATCGTGATGGACACGGTCCTCTCCTGCTTCAAAAAGTGGAGATGAACGAACGGCCATTGATTCAAGAAGACTTGCTCCTACAGCTACACACAGATACAGGTAAGCCAAGAGCCCTGCAGGGTTCTGAGGAGCTCAGGGGAAGCTGGAGCAGGAGCAGATGGGCAGAGGAAGATGTGGGCAAAACTGCAAGACAAAGGTGCCAGGGAGGGGCAAAGAGGGATGTGAGGGCCAGGATGGTGCCCCATGACAGTGGGAGGCGGACAGTCATCCCTGGAGGCCAGCCTCCCCATCTCCTACCCCAGTCAGACCTGGACAGGAGACTGCACCACCCATCTCTGCAGAAATCAGCAGACGGTGAATTCTAGGCATGTCCAGGGCTTGACAAGAAAACTCAACTGCACAGGGAACACCAGGAGTGCCAAGTGTAGAGGAATCAGCAGGGCAGAGAGAACCACGCTGTTCCTGCAGAAAGACGGTTATGAAGCAACGACACACAGGAGCAGCAGACAGCTGGAGTCATGTCCCAGGGCCTGATGGGATAATAGAGAAACAACAGAAAGGATTCCAGACCTTGGAGCCAGCATTTCTGGGTTCAAATCCACAGGCATCACTTCATAGCTGGGAGACCTTGGATAAGTCACTTGTCCTCTGAGAAAAATTTTAATGCCGTTAAACTGTTTTAACGAGATAACGATATACAAAGCCTGACACTCGGCTCACAAGGAAGCTTGCAAAAACAGTAGCCACAGTTACTGCCTTATTTTGCTGTCATCATTCAAACACAGGCAGCATCTCTGCTCAGACAGGAGGGTGGAGACACCATGCCACACGCAACTCTGGAAGGAGACCTCACAGGCTCCTGAGGGTGGAGAATGTCAGGGTACATGCGCCATGGAAGACACAAAAATGTCCAAAAGAATCCACTGCACCAGGAGAGGAAAGTCCTGGTCTTGAGTCCAGGCTCCCCCACTCCACGCTGTGTGACCCTGAGTAAACAACAAGCCCACCTCCTCCAGGAAAGAGCGTGACCTCTGCCAAGGGTCTGCCCCGGGGGCAGGCAACGTGTATGTGTTTACAATTCACACGCCCGCTTGTCCTGCGCTCTCCCCCTGTACGCCGCTCGGGAGCCTCCAGACAGACTTCACAGTCCAGGCAGGTGTCTACCACTTCCAAAGTGTTTATCCTGGAGCAACATTTTCCTTTAATAGTGAACACAGGCTCCGTCCTAACAGCCCGTATGTTTCCTACAAACAGTTTCCCCGGCAGCACGTTTCCTGAGGGCCAGCGTGGGAGGAAGCGCTTTCGGAACCTGGGCACGAGGTCAAACCCCTGGCTGAACCTCAGCGCGGCGCTCAGGCCCGGCTTGTAGAGAAGGACACGTCTCCGTGAACACTTTCTCACGCACGCCTGGGCGGGTAGGACGAAGAAACAGAGGAACTGGGCTGGGGCTGGGCAAGGAGCCTGCCAACCCCAATTAGACACTCTGCTTGTGCATCCGCTGCTGGCCCCAAATTCCACAAGGCAGCCACTATTTATCTTCAGGTTTAAAATATTTGCAGTGCAGGCAGCAGGGTAACATTTAACACTCAGCCTAAAGGGTCCCCTTGACAGCAGAGCTGTAGGCAAATATTTTAACACATAATTTGCTGTCCAAGTTCCACTTCTTAAATAAGGAAGCAACTTCCACAGGCTGTCTTGGGGCTTTTGGAGGGAGTGCCTATCACTCCCTTGTCAGCGTTGATGGCTCTGCGGATGGGATTTCAAAGCCACGGTCAGTCAGACACGGAACCTGAGACTGCATCACACAAGCCTTGCCAGAATGGTCCATCCTGGCTGATGATGCCAGATTGGGTACAGGCCCCCATCTCCGCAGGCCCGTGGTTGACCAGGAAAATGACAAGAACCTTCCAGAGAACGTCTCTCTAGTGGACAGGAATTCTAGAAGCCAAGGCCAAAGTGTGATGGCAAAATGTAATAGCACTCACTTTTGTCAGACCAGACCTTACGATTAATTTGCATTCTTCACCCCTTGACCCATGTCCCCATAAGGGAGATATAACATTAGACCTTTTTTATAGAGGGCAAAACCAAGGCTCAGATGGCTCAGACAGCTCACTCTGTCACTCAGATTATGAGTGGGCCTAAGCTCACAACTCCAAGGCTCCCACCTTCACACAAACGAGTAGAATGGGCCGAGGGAATCTACAGGGAGACTATACACCCACCCAAGGAGGTGGTCCCTGCTCAAATCATCTACAAAATCACCAAACAGAAAAGTGAGGCTCAGTACAGACATTATTTGTTCTTTTTTAAAAGAAAAAGAAGAAAGAAATCCATATATTTCTGTGACGTTTCTGGACTTCTGAATGTTGACTTCAAATTTTAAGAAATAAGGTGTGGACGAAACAATAGGCTTTGGAGGGCTAGGTATAACCTGGGTGGGAGCAGTGGGGGGTCTTTGCCATGGGACACACCCAGCAAGAGTCTCTGGGGCCCCTCACCCAGACAGGCAGTTCAGCTGTGCAATAATGAAAGTGCCCCTTTCTTTGGAGATTTAGGGCTGGGTTCAGGTTCCTCCCTGCAAGACTCTGGTTGCTTGTACTTCTAGACCTGGGTTTCCCTGCCTAGAAAATGAAGAAGATATCACTCCCTGACGTTCCGATTGGAAAAGCTTCCTCTGAGGACTGTCATTCAGGTGACCTTGTCCCAGGTCTCTGCCACCCAAGCCGTGGGAAGCAATAAGGTCCCCCCAGACTGGAGCCACTATCAGACACAAATCCTCCACGTCTCAGTCAGTCAACGAACATTCTTCTGAGCACCTACTATGTGCTAGCCACTTCTCCAGGAGCTGTAGATGCACCAAAGAACAAAGCAAAGTTGCTCATGCTGCTGAGGCTGACATCGGTTATGAGCACCTGGCCCTGTGTGGGCAAATCCTGCTGAACAAAAGCATGAGTCTGCCCTCCCAAGTGCCTACCTCAAGCCACAAAGGCAGAAAGAGATGGCAGCTTTCTCAGCGCCTGGCTCCCAACTACGGTGGGTAACGAAGGAGCGGAAAGAAAAGATGATGGATGGGAGGGAGGGAAAGCGGGAGGAGGGGAGAGAAGCAAACACCCCCACCAAGAAGGAAAAAAAAAATTATATTTTTCTAGCCAGTCCTGAACAGTGTCGCTCCTCCGAGCCTCACAATCTTAATAAAACTGATCTCGCCACATGCAGTAATGAAGAACAGTCGGACAAAGCCACCCTGGAACCATGAAAATTGTACGCTGTTACCGCCTTGTGACCTCCTGAGGCTGTGACCGCACTGCCCTCTCCTTGCTGTCATGGTTTGTCTCCGACGGCCGCTGGGAAGGAGAAGATGGAGAAGCGAACCAGAGGTAGGCAGGGGAGGGAGGCCGTGGGGCGGCGTGGGGAGCTCGATAAATCCAGCTAATCTGTGGCCAGCGCTGAGGCCTGGCGCTCCTAATTGCCCCTGGTCCAGGAGCAGAACTCAAAGTGAGGATGCTGGGGCGCAAATCACCCCCGGAGAGCCACGGCAGAAAGAAGGGCCCTGTGGGGGTGGAGAAGGGGGCCGGGGACCAAAGCGCACCCCCAGGCAGGGCTGAGTGAGAGCGGCTCAGGGTCAAAGGCAAATGCCAAGAGTGCAGATTAAGGCCACAGCCCCCAGGCCATGCCAGGGTCGCCCGGGACACCGGCAGGTCCCACCCTCTCTGGCCTCATGGCTCCATCTGTCCATGCAGGCATGGGCCATGGAGCAGCTACTTTTAAAGCAGGGCACCTTAGTGACTCCTTGCTGGACCAGGGGCAGGCCCGAGGGCAGAATGCCAAGGGTCACCTCCACACCAAGGAAGCCCTCCTCTGCTGTAGACCCTGGGGTACCACTGAGCAAGAAGTGGGCAAAAGTCCTCCCTTACAACTCCTCTTCACTGCCCAGGACTCAGCCCAAGGAACCTTCACCCCCACCGGGTTGGCCTCACATGGCGCTCTGGGTGCTCGCCAGGCACCCCTTTTTCTCGCTCTTACCACAGCAGCCCTGGTCCTTCTCTCTGAGGACATCCCACGGTCCCAGTGCCCGTGAGCAGGCTCCGTGCAGTCAGGATCAGCATCGGTTTTGCTCATCCGGCTCCCTTCCCCACCGAGCCCTCAGTATAGAGCCTGGCACACAACAGGTGCTCAATAAATGTCTGTGAGCCCAGCGGTCTGAAACGGCCCTTCCCACCCTAGCACTTAAAGGTCCAGCCATGGGTCTGGACATCTCTGGGCAAACTGGAGACAGTGGGAACAAAGACAGGAAGCCGGCCCAGGGCGCCGGGAGTGGGAAGGACTCGCTGCCCTTGGTCCTCAGGAGCCGCTGCTGGAACCCTCCAGCCCAGGGTCTCCCGGTCCAGCCGCCTCCCGCACCCAGAGCCTGGGAGGCCAGGAGCCCCACTCCTTCCAGCCACAGCGGAGAAGCTGTGCAGAGCCTTTAAAAATTAGCAGTCGGCGGGGCATGGAGACGGCCTGGTGTGCGGTGCGTCCCGGGGAACACTGAAGTGGCGTCTCGAGAGAAGGGAGCATGTCTGATGGAGTGGTTTCACCGCGTTGTGGCTGCTGAGGGAGAAGCCGGGGGGCTGGGGGGACCAAAGCCGGCTCCCCCAAAGCGGCTTCCAGAGCCCCCCGCCCCGCGCCGCAGCGCGGAGGCCCCGCGCCTGCAAGACCCTTCACCCCACATCACTGCATCTGCCGGGCGCCCGCTAGCTTTCTGCCCACTTCCCTCCAGCCTCCGGGAAGGTGCCCAGTCCCACAAATGGACTCTAGGCATTCCGGAAGCCTCCAGAAATCTGGACCTGTGCGCAGCTGACAGGACAAAGCCAACAGCCTACACAGCGCTTTGGAGGGACCTCAGAGAAAGCCCGGCCATCCCTCAGGCGGGAGCCCCCTCCCGCGGGATGGATTTAAGCGGCGAGTGGGCCGGATCTACACCCGCCAATCAGAGCAAGGGCTGCATGGAGCCCAGAAGGAGCGCAGACCTGGAGAGGATTAGCCACAGATCAAAGGTCAAGTGGGCAGCGCAAAGGAAACTTCCAGACCCACCCCAGGGGCCCGGTGGCCTCCTCGGATGGCCAATATCCGCGTGATCTATATGCGCACGCACACCCACACTCCGCACGGCAACCACCCCCGGCTCATCCTCAAACCGTCACTTAACTCGGATTTCAAACTGCTCGCGATGTTCTCTAGTCAACATGAAGCAGAAACCTTTTATTAAATGCTGCTAATTTTTTATTGATCACACTGTGAATCATTTCATTTTCCATTACCACAAATGTCTCCTATCAGCGCTCCACGATTACGCTTCTTTATTCAGTCTCAAGCAACTTGTCACTTTTAATCAGGTTGCTGGTTTCAGTATTGCTCAAAAATTAGAAAGTGGGATCTCTGTATCATGACTGCTTTTGTTTAAAAAAAAAAAAAAGGTTTCCATACAGGAAGGGTTATTATACTTGGAATAAATATCCATGAATCAAATTCAAATGAAATTCCTCCCTGACTCTAACCAATTTTAGCATTTGCTTTTATAATTTTTTTAAGTTTATTTTCACGGAAAGACTATTCATAATTATTGCTCGTACTCTCCCCAAACACTTATGTTACTAAAGTGTGAAATGTCTTCTAACACAAAGACAGATCTCTGGGAAGTAATTACAGAAATGCATTCAGGGGCAATAATTCTATATTAGCTGTCAGCAGCAGACATCCTCTGAAAGGCACTTGTTATGAAGGAATTATTTGTGTAACCATTGAAGGCATGGCAGGCAAGCCCACACTGAAAGGCTGCGCCCGACCAGAAGCTTGGGCTCCCTCATCAAGGGTCAAATTAAGTTTAAATCATTACCTTGAAGCCAAGCAAACGCGTACCTGACTGTCTATTGTGGAGACGTTTTTTGAGACGCACTCAAGCGCAACGTGGTCTTCCCAGACCCAGCGTGGTGCAATTACCCTGAGTCTCAAAAGGATTCTGCCAGGAGCCTGTCACAATAGGGAGAAAGGAGGTGGCAGGGTGTCTGTTAAATGCTAACTCATGTCACCAAACAGAATTCTCAAGAATTATAAATTGCCGAGATGCCTCACAGCTGACCCCCTCATGTTAAGAAGAGCCCGGAATATTATCAGGAAAGTGTAAGAATTTGCATCGAAGGCAGGAAAGGACTCTCTGTGGGGAGTCCACAGCGATGAAGCTGAGGGACAAGGACCCAGTGGAGTATCTCCTCCCACCACTGAAGTTACAACCGGGGTCTGGGCGGCGAACGCCGATCCGTCTGGGGTGGAGAAGTAAGGAGGGCTCGTGGATGCAGCATTGGAGGGGACCAAGGAGGAGCCTACACTGTTGTCTGGGCTTTACCCCTAACTCTTGGCATGACCTTGGGCCAGTCCAGTCCACCTCCCCTCTCTGAGCCTCAGTTTCCCCATCTGTAACAGCATCCTGCATCAGCAGTGTGTGGAGCGTATTAACTGAGTGGCTGGAAACAAAGAAGCTGCAGCCTTACCCCCGTCCTGTTCCAGGCCTGGTTCTTCCACCTGTGAAACGGCGAGACCGAGTCTGGAGCCACTAACGGAGCCCCCTGACCTCTGAGTGTGGGGATAAAGAGTGGGGAGGAGAGCAGAGTGTCTTCCCAGTTTGCTGGGTCCCACAGACCCCTCAGGGGATTGCTGAGACCCTGGAATCTCAGCTTCCCCATCTTTAAAAAGGAAACACTGAAGATCACTGCCCTGGGTTGTGCTCAGAAATCAAAGTGTGAAATACAAACCTAGGCTTCTTCAATCTGCTTGCCCATTGTTGCTGCCAAAGAGACAGGTGCTTTCTAAGAAAACTCAGGGCAAAAGGCAAAGGAACTACATTCCCCTAACACCATGGGGCCAAGCCACCCTGGGCGGTGCTAACAGTTAGCTCTCCTGCCCCCAGCCGTAGCACCCTGATCTTCCATGGGGCCAACCCTCCCTAACTCCCACTCTGAGGCTCAGGTGGGGCTGGCCTCTTCTCCAAGCTCCATCCAAGGATGGACCTGTGACCCAAGTGGGGCTACTGAGACACAATTCAAGACATTTTCTGGAACCACTGGGAGAGCAGTTACCTGCAGTGTTAGAATGGGGGCAAGCAGAGCTGAGAGATGGAGAGATAGGGAGCAAATGGTGTTTGAGACATGCCCTGTGACTCAGTCATTTCACATCAAGGTTTTACCTCCTAGAAAACTGTACCTGAGAATTAACTGTGAGAATATCCACCCCAGAATTATTTGTAATAGCCACACACACACACGCACAGACACACACAAATCAGACCACATCTACATTTCCATGAATAAGAGATGAATAGATAAACAGTGGTACATTTGCAGAGTGGACACCATGTAGCAATTAAAACCAATAAAACAGAGCTACACATATCAACAAGGATTAATCTCCCAAACATAACAGAGACAGAGAGAGAACGCACATTGCAAAAGATGAACTGTGGTGATACGATAAAATACGAGGTTTTAGAATATCTACAGAACATCTAACACATGTATAGCAATAGTATTGATATTCCATCCATATGTTTTTCAAGAAGAAAGACAAATACAGAAATGATAAATGCCAGGCCCTGGGGGGAGAAAGAGAAAGATGACTGGGGGCTGCAATGGGTGAACGGAGCTCTGTTTCTCTTGTTGAAGGGTACTTGAGTGGTCATTATTCTCTTTTATGTATCTGAACTATTTCATGATAGAAAAAACTATCGTTGAGCCACTAAAAATGTTTAAAAGAGGAGATGGTGAACGAATTGGGGAATCACAAGGAAGCACCGAATTTCAGATGGAGAAGCCTTCAGAGAAAGGACAGGAAAACCCAGTTTCTTAGAATTTAAGACTGAAGGTCCTGTTCCAAGGCCACGTGGTAAGTTGGTGGCAGAGCCAGGGCTAGTCCTCAGGTCCCCGGGTTCTACCTCAGCTCTGGGCTCCTCCCCCTTCATCCAACATGACAGGGGTGGAGAGGGAGGAGAGAAGGGAGTTTCTGGCTTGAGAAAATAAATGGTACCCCACCACTTGGTACCGGAGCAGGAATTTCTGTTTTGTTCGCTGCAGAATCCCAGGCAATTAGAACAGTGTCTGGCACATATTAGGTACACAGTAACAACCATATGTGCCAAATGGATGGATGGATGGATGGATAAATGGATGAATACAGACTGAGATGAATTGAAGTCATGTACATCCACTCCTTAGAGCAGACCCTCCTGGACAGAATCCCTTTGCTGTACCACACCACGGCAGTCGTTTTTAAGCAAATGCTGATTTTCCACCTTCGTGTCTTAAAAAAAAAAATCAATGCTTCAACTCTGACTTCTCACCAATTTTCTGACCCTCCCGTGGGCAGGCTGAGATTGTGAGTCAACGCTGAGTCTGGAAAACCACCTTGGGGAGATGAGAATGAGAAACAGTCTAATTTAAGGAGGAGCCAGGTACTGCCTAAAATGCATCCCTTCCCCACCCCCCCCCAACTTCCATGAATGCACATTGAATGGAAAAAATTACTCAAACTCTCTCTGCTGGAGAGCGTCTGATGGCTGGGCCGACCAAAAGGAACCGGTTGCTAAGAAATCACACCGGGCGACGTCAGATGATCACTTGCTACAGGCAAGAGATGGCCAGGGTCAGAGTCCAAAACAGTTTCTGGAAATCTTTCCAGCAAAAATCCCCTTTTCTGCACAGGGAGGGCAGGAAAAGGAGCCATCTTGTGGGGGACCTTCTGTGACACCTACCCTACGAGGTGCGGACTCGGCGGCCTCAGTTACAGATAAGGAGACGGAGACACAGAGAGCGCGAGGTCACACAGCTGGAGGGTGAGAGAGTAGGGACCCCGGTCTCCAAGAAGCGCCTGCTGAGCACAGACCTGCTTCCCAGGATGCCGGGTCTGGGCTCCTCCGGGTTCACTCCTCCGGTGCACAGACTGGTGAACACACAAGCCCAAGCCGCTTGGAGAACACCGAGCTCCAGATGCCGTCCCATCTCCGCCACATTAAACAAAGAGACGAGGACTTCCCTGGTGATCCAGCGGTAACGCCTGCACCTGCCAGGGGAGGGACACGAGCTGGATCCCTGGTCCGGGAAGACCCCACGTGCCGAAGGGCAACTAAGGCCGTGCGCCACGACTAAGTAAGGAAAGTCACTCAGTCGTGTCCGACTCTTTGTGACCCCGTGGCCTGCAGCCCACCAGGCTCCTCAGTCCATGGGATTCTCCAGGCAAGAATACTGGAGTGGGTTGCCATTTCCTTCTCCAGGGGATCCTCCCGACCCAGGGATCGAACCCGGGTCTGCTGCATTGGAGGCAGACGCTTTAACCTCTGAGCCACCAGGGAAGCCCGTGCGCCACGACTGCTGAGTCCAAATTCTAGAGCCTGTGCTCTGAAAGAAGAGAAGCCACTTCATTGAGAAGCCCGCACACCACAACTAGAGAAAAGCCCCCACTCACCACAATTAGAGAGAGCGGGAGCGCAGCAACAAAGACCAGAGCAGCGAAAAATGAGTAAATAAAATCAATCGTAAAATAAACAAAGAGATGAGGCCGGTGCAATGTCACCTCCTTCCCAAGCCAAGGTACTACCCCAGAAGGGCAGCCAGTGGCAACAAGATCCACTAAAGGCAAGGGGCCCAGGGAGTGAGGTCCCATGGGAGACCCCGACTACAAAGGGCACAGGGGTCCCGGGTGGAGGCAAGAAAGACTGAGGCCAGCCCAGAAATGCCCAAGCTGGGTGCTCTGCCCATATTGCCAATAGAAATCCACAATGCCTGCCCGGGGGACTGATGCTGGCCATGTGTCAGCCAGAGGTCCCATCTACCTTTCTCCCTGGGTCTGTTTCTGAGTATCTTTTCTTCCCACAAAATGAGCCTTTACTATTATCTCTGAGTACAAAGATAACTGCAATGAGCGTCACACAGAAAAGTACAAGGAAAATAGTAAAAATCACCTGAAATCTCACACACAGACGTTTGTGCTGTGACCACTTTGATGAACAAGATCGCGTACTTCTGGACTCACGCAGCAATCATTTTATAAGAGTGGGACCCTGAGCCGAACGCCCGCTTGGAAACTTTTTGCACTTTGTGCCGAGATCCTGTCTTCCAGGGACCACTTCTTTGAGTCTGGCTCTACAGCTTCATCTAGAGGGAAATCTCACAGTCCCCAGCTTCTCGTCACATGTAAACAGGTCCCAGTAAAGAAGTGGGGAGAGGTGGGCTTGTTTTGTCTTAGAAAATTTCCCTGTTCTGAAAATGGGTTCAGCCTGGAGTCTTCGGGTTAACAGCAGAGTTTCTGGAGATGCATGAAGGGCCACCTGGGCCAGCATCGCCTGGAGGGGTACCAGCCACCCCTCTCTGAATATGAGGCCTAGAAATCTGTGCTTAACAAGCCTCTGTATGCCGCCCCTAGCTACTGTCCTAATGTCTTTTGAATAGAATGGAAGTAATATTGATTCTCTAATACAGTCTTTCCAGAGAAGGCAATGGCAACCCACTCCAGTACTCTTGCCTAGAAAATCCCATGGACGGAGGAGCCTGGTAGGCTGCGGTCCATGGGGTTGCTAGAAGTCGGACACGACTGAACGACTTCACTTTCACTTTTCACTTTCATGCATTGGAGAAGGAAATGGCAACCCACTCCAGTACTCTTGCCTGGAGAATCCCAGGGATGGGGGAGCCTGGTGGGCTGCCATCTATGGGGTCGCACAGAGTCGGACACAACTGAAGCAACTTAGCAGCAGCAGCAGCAGTAACACAATCTTTCAATCACCACACTGGACCAAAGGCTGACCATGACTCTTAAGAAAAAGAACTTGCTTTGTGCACCAACACTGAGGCTGAGAGTCAGGGGTACTCCCGGCGCTCAGCCCTCCTCTCTCACACCGTCTAGGCCCACCACCACCCGCCGTACCTGTGCAGAGGAGAGAGGGTGTGCGCTGGAGAGTTTGGGCAGCTGACCTTGAAAGGAACGATGCCCTCAGCCCGTAAGCCTGTGCGGTGGCCCACGAGCCCCGTCTCTGGGTGTCACTCACCGGGTGTGCACACACATACACATTCATGCACACTGACCATCACACTCCTGCCCAGGAGGGGTGGAGTGGCGCCTCTTCCTACACCCACTGATCCCAGGGAAAGTTTAGGAAATTCCCATTCTGGGAATTCTCTGTCGGCGGCTTCCTTTCTTCTCTGTACCGAATAGAAAGAGGAGATTTTTCCCTTCCTCGTCACGAAATCAGAATGCTTCCTGGGTTTCGTCACTAATGGCTAAGCATGGGACCCAAGTCATTCCCACCCTCCAAAGGCCAAGCCACGAGGGCTTCCAGGAAGGCCCTCATTCTTCTGCCCTTGGAGGAGCCTAGGTGAGGAAGTGAGCTGGATGCTTCTGGGAAACAGGCCTCCTGGGAGACACCTTCCCCTCTGTCTGCCAGCTGCTGGCTCTGAATCACAGAAGACGGCCACAGGAAGGAGGGCCAAGGCCCCAGGGTGGGCCTCACGCTCCTTTCCAGAAGAGAGACGCAGGGGCATTTAAGACACATCCGCTTATTTCCAAAACACTTAGCAAGACCCACAACGTGCCAGGGACTGTCCTAGGACACAGCGGGAATGGAGGTGGGCAGACCCTCTTGGGGAGTTGACCCACTCATCAGGGAGAAAGACAGCAGATACACAGAGAAACAAAGTCAGGACTTTGGAGGAAATAAAATAGGTGACGGGGCAGGGACTAGAGGAGGCCAGCTTCAGCCAGAGTGGCAGGGAGGGCCCCTCCGCAGGGGGCATGAGCTGAGCTCTGGAGGACCAGAAGGAACCAGCCCATCGACACATGGAAAAGGGCATTCTGGGGCAAGGAGAGTGAGCACCAAGGATTCTGATGAAGTATCAGGTCCATTCCAAGAAGCGAGAGGGCGTCAGTGGACCTACAGGGGAAGCACGCAGCTCAGCGTTGGGCCTGAGGAAGGCACAGGACGGCCAACAAATCCTAACTCAGACCAAGACTGGAGGGAGCCCAGAATCAGTGTGAGTGCCTTGATTCAAAGCAAATGTGAGAAATCCAGAGTGGATTCAGACTGAGTGAAGGTGATCGTGTACAAATTCAAGATCGTGTGAGAGCCTCTGGACTTTAATTCAACGTGGTCAGATGTCACTGACAAGCACTTCAAACCTCAGAGGGCCATGTCAACAGCATGCAAAGTGCCGTGGCTGGGGCACAGGCTATGAGGTCAGATCTGAGTTTGAATCCCACCACTGCCAGACAAGTCTGACTTATCAAAAATGAAATCATTAATATATTCAAAACCATGCTGGTTCTTCCAAGTGTCAGACCCTGCACACACGGCCTCTGCTTACCAACACAAAGACAGGATGGGCCTCAACAGCCCAACTGTGCCAGACAGGAGGGTGGTCGGGGGATGCCCAACCTTGAGCTTTTCAACCACTGACTCAGCCTTGGAAAGATATAAGTGCCCAGGTGCCACCAAAGAAGGGCAGTGAACAGCTTCTGCTCCTCCTCAAGGGCAAGGGTCTTCGCTAAGACCCCACAGCAAGGAGGGAGCAAATTAAGAGCAGCAGGCTCATTGCGGGACTCCTCGTCTTGCCCCCTCAAGCGATCCTAGCCCGTATCAGGATGCTCGCCTCCACATCGGGCACCTGGAGAAGAAAGCTGGACTGAGGGGGCCATCACTGTGTGACAGTGTCAGCCCCCCTGCCCACAATTCATTAGCCCAGGAATCTAAGAACTGGGGCCATGGTGGGGGTGACCTAGCCCAGGAAAGTCTTTAAAACAGAAGACCTGGCGCACCACCCAGCGTCGACCCAGCCAACAACTGCACACGTGGGGGACCACATCGCTGGCCCCTCCTGACCCTGCCCTACTGGGCTCGGGCCTGGTGGGCATTCAGCAGCCCTGAATCAGGAGCTGCAATGCTTGCTCCTGCCCACATAGCTTGTCCTGGGCTTCTCAGGACCTACACCAGCTGCTTGAAAGATCCAAGGGCCTAGGAGTCCCCGCTAGAACCAGTCCCCACTCTGACAGTGGCACCATCATCAGAGAACTCTAGCCAGGGATATCAATCCAAGCATCTCATCCTTTAAAAAAAAAAAGGCGGGGGGGGGGGGGTGGAGCAGAGCAGGAAAGCTGTCCCCAGACCACTCAAGAGGAGAATACAGAAGAGCAGGCTTGTTCTGGGAGATCACAAGGCACAGAACTCGACCTCACCCCTCACCCTATCTCCTTTTAGTTCATGTTTACTCACTCGAACCAAGTAAACTGAATAGGTTCACTTAGTAAGTGCTCAATACACATGATGGCTGGGGCTGCCACTAGGGTCTAGGCTGCTTTGTAAGGGGATGAGCCTCCCATTCCTGGAGATATTCAAGCAGAGCCTGGAAGAAAACACATTGAGGACAACTGACACCAAGAGGGGCTTAGATGATGGGAGCTTCCAGGCTCCCTCCCATACCGAGAGCTGCTGGACCCGCCCTCTGCTGGGTGCCTGGGTGGCGGCAGGGAGCGCAGTAGGTCCCATCACTGTTGGATGGCCAAGGACAGACGTGGTCTCTGAGGCTGGACACGTGTGCCTGGATTTCGGACAGCTGCCTTGATTTTGAAGTCACTAGAGATTTATTAACTACCACAAAGTGCAGCCCCTACAATGTTTAATGAGAAATGTAATCATTATGGGGGGCTGGAGGTGGGCAGGCAGGGGTCGAAAGGGAAGAAAAACCGTTTTTGCCAACATTGTGAGTGGAGTGCCAGGCGAAATGGACTGAAATCCTCCCTCAAAGGCCCCCCTGGGCAGGGCACTTCCTGCAGACAGTTGGAACTCAGCCTGTTGGGTTCGACTTCCTTTGTGTTAACTAATTTCTGACTCGGGGTTTTCGGCTATTTATTTCTAGAACAATACCGCCCACCGCAACAGCCGTCCAGTGCGGCAATCTTCCTGGCGGCGGGGACAGTGTGGTCTCCATGGCTTTGCTCTGAGGTGGCGGTGAGGGGTGTGAAAAGTCATCTCAGAGAGGTAGGGGGGAAGTGGTCAAGCCTTGTCCTCCCCAAGAGTAAAGTTCATTCTCAGCTAAGGGCCAGAATGTAACAAAGGATCCCAGAGGGGTCTTGCAGCCCCAAGATTTCAGGACAGGCCAGAGACAATGCTGGGGGGAAAAGAAAGTCCAGCCCCCTGGAAGGACCTCTTCCTCCATTCGGTAATTAGCCGAGGTTCCCAGAAACTTTCCGCCAGCAAGCAAGGCACTCGCAGTCTTTTCCCTTTCTGTAATCTTTTTCTAATTTGCGTTGCCGCTTCCTGCTTCCTCCAAGCCACCTTAATTGGAAACTCTTTCGTTCACACGGAAAGTTCCTCTCTGCTCTCTGAGGACACCTATCGAGGGTGGAACCAGGCTCTTCATAAAAATTCTTAGCAGACGTGGCTAATAATGACCCTCTTGCGCTAATGAAAAAACACACACATGCACACACTGTGACTGCTGTAATTAAGCCTGTGACGAGTTGAGTTGGAGGGAAATTAGATTTATTTACATGCTGCTCTGTTGCTGATGAAGCACTAGCTATCCGGAAGACTTCTAATTAACCCTCGTTTAGAGGCTGTGCTCTCTGTGCCTCCTTCCCTCTCCACACCCTTTAGTAAATTGCATTTGGTTAAAAATAATAATAATAATAATTAGCCATTCTTAAGAGTTCATTCTCTCCTGTAACTCTCTTTGATCCTCGAGCTGTGTTGCCCAAATGCTGACAGTAATAAAATGCCTGCAAGACTTCAGTGCTGGGCTGTAGTCACCTCAATTTATCAGGCAATGAGTGTTACAGGAGAGCCTGCGCCCGGCCAGGTCCTGTCTGGGTACCCGGTGGATCAGAAGTGGAGCCAGAGACAGGCCTGCCTCGGAGGAGGTTAGGATAATCGCAAAGGAACCTGGGGAGTGTTTGAGGTGGAAGAAGAGTGGGTAAGGGAGGGAAGAAGTGGGTGCAGCTTTAAGCAAGGTCCAGGCGGAGTCCACAGAGGTGGCTGGCGGATTTGCAGACTAGACCTGCAGCCTACTGCTGACGGCTCCCTCTGTCTTGTGCTGTATGGGCAGCTGTGTGTGGGAGGGTAAGAGGCCCGGAACGCCAGGCCTAGAGGCACGCAGGTCCAGGACTAGGCATGCACGTCTGCAAGGCCTAGGTTCTCAGACCCTGGTTTCCAGGAAGCTGCTTGCATCAGACAAGGGCGTCCACCACCATTACCAGAGTCCCTCAGGTCCAAGAGGCCACCAAATGCCTGACACCTATGAACTCAGTGATAGCTTTCTTGGGAGGAGGGAGAGTCACTGAATTAGACATACACATGGACATTAATATGCCCCTCCAACTTCAGAAGTGTTAGACAATGATAAAATGCACGTCTTAGAATCAAAGCATTTTGATAATCAAGTGTTCAGAATACAGCCTTGCAGGAGGCCAGACCCTACCTGAAATAAGCAGAAGCAGGCAAGCTCCCCACTCCCCACCCCCATACCCCACCAATAGCCAAGGCAGTCACAGCTGTCTCTGGATACAGCCATATCCCAGAGTCACCTTCCCCTCCAGCTGTATAACCCTGCCCTTCTCTTCGGAGACCACTTCATCCACCTCAGAGACTACTTCATCCAACCCAGCTGTTACCTGGTTAACACCATGCCCTCCAGCATCCCTCCTGAGAGCTCTCCAGGGCCAGCTGGTGCACCTCCAGGGAAGGGAGGTGGTTGGGGCAGTCACCACCTCCCAGGGCACTACCGGGCCATGGAATGTGATGACGGAGGGAAGGGGGCATGGATGGGTTGGGAACATGGGGATAACATCCATCCTGAGTGTGGATACTTGTAAGCACCTCTGACAGATAGGGAGTGGTGGGGGTAGGCATGAACATGCTTCGGAGCCCTCATCCGTGTAGCTGTTCAATTTCTCGAGCTTTCTTCTAAAGCATGTGAGACCTGCCTTCCCTGGTGGTCCAGAGGCCAAGACTCTGGGCTCCCAATGCAGAGGGCCTGGGTTCGATCCCTGGTTGGGGAACTAGATTCCACATGCCGCAACTAAGACCTGGCACAATCAAACAGACAAAAATAAGTAAATAAATATTTTTAAAATAAATTTTAAAAAGCATGTGAGACTTTTTAAAAGCCCAAGTCCAGCCGAAAGACAGCACAGCTCTAGGCTCCAGAGTAAAGTAGGGGAGAATTCTCATTCCATGTCACCAACACACAACAAAATTATCTTGTGCTTGGGTATTTTGTTTTTTCTCTAAAGTATTTGCCGTACTGTACAATGACTGTTATTTCTTTCCTCTTAGACTGTGTAACAATGGGCAAGGGGCACATGACCCCTTGAGGAGAGGGACCAAACCCAGCCCCTCTGCATCCTCAGTGCCAAAGACAAAACTGACTCCCCATCAGTAGGGTCAACAAACAAGGCCAAGAATTTCTAGTCTCAAAAATCACATTTTCCTGACTTTCAATATCATATTTCAGATTCCACGGGTTTGTGATGCTCACCATTCACTCAGCTTACTGACTTGCTACATTAACACCTCCCACATTCTCCTTCTATTTACCCTCAGGAGTTCATGAATTTGCAGCCAAGGGAGCCTTTATGAGAAGTTAGCACACTCAGTCACCATGCCGGCTCCGTAAGTGTCTGTGAAGTGAACAGCCCCAGCTCCTGGTCAGAGGATGGCTTTGTCATCCACCTGCTTGAGGTCAGTTTCTAGGACATGAGGAAGCCCTACACGCTGAGGACTGTGTGGCCCACATCAAAGGCTAAGTGAGTGAGTGAGTGAAAGTTGCTCAGTCGTGTCTGACTCATTGTGACCCCATGGACTATACAGTCCATGGAATTCTCCAGGCCAGAATATTGACGTGGGTAGCCATTCCTTTCTGCAGGGGATCTGTCCAACCCAGGGATTGAACCCAGGTCTCCCACATTGCAGGCAGATTCTATACCAGCTGAGGCACCAGGGAAGCCCAAGAATACTGAAGTGGGCAGCCTATCCCCTCCCCAGCAGATCTTCCTGACCCAGGAATCGAACTGGGGTCTCCTGCATTGTAGGCGGATTCTTTACCAGCTGAGCTACCAGGGAAGCCCACTGTTTAATTAACCATTATTTTTAAATCACCTTAGCCCAATCCCATGGAACTCATGCCTATAAATTCTAGAACTCAACACAGTTCTGCAAGTTATGACTCTTGGGAACTCAAACCAAGCCAGACGTGTGACCACCTGCCTGAGAGTCCCTCCTTGGGTGGAGTGCTGAGGAGCCTGACACAGCAGAAAAAGCCCCCTTGCCATCAATTTTAATGAAGAAAGGTCTCAAAGACACACACCTGTGCACCCTGGACACCCCAACAGCAAACTCGGGTTCACCTGCTGCAGCAGGTGTGAGGAGATTAATTTCCCAAATGCTCAGAAGAGAAAATATGTTACAAATGACAAGTCAAAGAAAGAATGATGGATGACTCCTCTCTCGGAACAGTTCACCAGCTCCTCCCCTCCACAACGTTAGTCATTCCAGCCGTCACCACCCTGGTGCAGGACTGGGTCACCTCTTCCCCTAAAAACCGCAAACTCTGGCGGCTTGTGTAGCCACTCATCAAACCCTCAGGGGACAGCTGCTAGGTGGTAGGCACGAGAATGTTATTCTGGCTCCACCTTCACCTGCCAGTGGTGGAAAATGATTTATCCAGGAGCCTAAGCATCAGAAGGAACCACTTCAGAGGCTTGTTTTAAAGGATGCTTAAAATAAGCATCCTTTCAAAGAACATTACACCCTCATATTCCTTAAAGAATGACACTCCAAGTCTAAATTGTAGTGGCAGGGGGTACACACTTAGGTGATCCTAAATCCTAAAGGAAATCTTCCTTTAAGAAATCCATCCTAAAGGAAATCAACCCTGAATATTCACTGGAAGGACTGATGCTGAACCCGAAGCTCCAATACTCTGGCCACCTGATGTGAGGAACCAACTCATCAGAAAAGACCCTGATGCTGGGAAAGACTGAGGGCGGGAGGAGAAGGAGACGACAGAGGATGAGATGGTTGGGTAGCATCACCAACTCAATAGACATGAGTCTGAGAAAACTCCAGGAGATGCTGAAGGACAGGGAAGCCTGGTGCACTGCGGTCCATGGGGTCACAAAGAGTCAGACATGACTTAGTGGCTAAACCACAACAATTCCATAAAGAATGACACTCCAAGTCTAAATTGTAGCGGTAGGGCGTGCACACTGAGGTGACAATGTTAGAGAAATGCAAGTGATAGCCATAAAGGTCAGGAGGAGGAGGGGGAGGGGGCTGTGTCTGGGATGGAGAACACAGATGGGGGGTTTCAGTGATGTCTCACCTTGTAAGAATTTGCTCGGTTGTACATTGGTTTTGTGATTGCGCTCAACTGGTAAAGAATCCGCCTGCAATGCGGGAGACCTGGGTTTGATCCCTGGGTTGGGAAGATCCCCTGGAGAAGGGAAAGGCTACCCACTCCAGTATTCTGGCCTGGAGAATTCCATGGACTATATAGTCCACGGGGTCGCAAAGAGTCGGACACGACTGAGCAACTTTCACTTCCACATTTGTTTTGCGAGGTGTCTGTTTCATTGTACAATAAGATAGGCTCAAACATGAAAAAGGCAAGCTTGAGCTATGCCTTGGAGGTGATGCAGCCCAAGGACCAGCAAGTGGCTGGAGGGTAACAGGAAGGCATCCCAGGTCAACTTACAGGAGAATCACAGCAAATCCGCACCAGCGTGTGGCGCGTGAGAGGCCTCAGTTCAGAGTAAGCTTTGCTGGGCACTGGCTGTTTTCAAGCTTGGAACTGCAGGTCCACAAACACGCACACCTCTGCTATAGCAGACCTGCCTGTTTTCACTGTGCTCGTTTGAAACTAAGATCCCCAAACTCGGTAAGTGTGTTGGTCTGGAAAGAATGAGGGGCCAAACATCTCCTTCACGTCTCCCTTTAGGCTTCAGGGCTCCCCAAGGGAAGGTGCCCTGCCTGCCTAGGTAGGGCCGGGAGCCTTGCCCTTTAGCCCTGTTCTCTTCACTGTGCTGAGTCTATAAAGACAGATTTCTGGCAGCGACACCCCACTGGGCTATTAGCTCTGTAAGGGCCTGGATCACTCCGACTTACTTGCACTGTAACCCCCCGCCGGGGTCTTGTGTTTGCTGAATGAATGAATGAATGAATAAGTCAGGCTTCCCACAAGAGCTTTCCCCCCTATTACATTCCAGAGATCAGGAACCACACCTGCCTTACTTACCATGGAAACGTCAGTGTCTAAGCCAGGACTCAGCACACAGAAGTTCCCAATTATAAAATTTAAAAAAAAAAAAAAAAACTGTTCTAGGAATGGAGGATACAAAGTTGACCAAGACAAGACATGGTCCTTCCATCAAAGACCTCCTCATCTAGCAAAGAGAGGCACAAACCAGACCACATGATAAAGGCAACGGCCAAAAATAAGCGGAGGGCGAGAGGAGGGGGAATGAGGGAGGGCTTCTCAGAAGAGAGGACATGGGGCTGATTCTCAAAGGAAAAGCCAGAAAGCTTCCCCCCTGGGAGGCAGGCGGCACTTCCGAGGAAGTGTCCAGGGTCTCCTCACCCCCACCGAGGTCTCCCCAAAGAATCTGCCTTGTCTGCCGATTCCACCAGCAGTCACATCCCCAAATCCTCACATCATGCCAGGATCACCACCCCCCCTCCAAAACACACACACACACCGTCCCCAAGAAGGTGCTTGGCCTCCCAAATGCAGTGTGACCTAGGACAAGTTACCTAACTTCTCTGAGCCCTTTCCTCAACGGTGAAAGGGAGACGATGGCGACAGTGCCTGAATTAGAGAGCTATCAGAGGATGACCGACCATAAACCAGGGCAAGAGCTCAGCGTAGTGCTGGCTGCTGTCGCCTCGAAAGGCTTCCTTCTGACTGCCGTCGTTATAGCTAAAGAGGGCAGAGGCAAAGCCGAGTGTGTCCCCAGCTTGCTCACGCTTCGTCAACAAGGGCCTTGGACGTGCACACAGACCTCCTTTGATCTTGTTCAAAGGCAGCATCTGACTCAGCAGGTCTGGGGAGGGGCCCGAGATGCTGACATTTCAAACCAGCTGATGGGTGATGCCGGTCTGTGGACCACACTTTTGAGTAGCAAGCAGTTAGTCCAACACCTGGTCTCCTCCCTTGTAAAGTGGAAGCGACGACAACCAGTGCACAGAGTAGTCGCTCAGATTAAATGGGGCAACACGGGTTCCGAAACCCCTGGCGCTCGGCTGGGCACGTGGAAGATGCTAAGAAGATGATCCCCCCTCTTCTCCTCCCACGACTGGCTAATTCCAAACAGTATTCATCTGGACACAACCCCCACCCGGAAGCACAGTGACAGTGTTCGAATAAGGCTTAATGAGGAGATGAATGAATGAAGAAATCCCTGTTGAAAAACCACTCAGCAACAGAGTTGAGATCCAGAAGCAGAGCCTCAGGGCCCTGACCCCTGGAGGGGCAGTGCTGGTACAGTTATGACAAAACACCCCAGTGAATCAAAACCTCCCACCCAGCCCTGCCCCACACGGAAGGGACCCCCACCGAGTTCCCGCCTGGGCAGCATCCGCCCCTCCCTCGTCTCCCCTCAACTTGGCCGTGGGAGGCACACAGGTGCCAGGACAGAATTCCCCACTCAGCAGCCTGTGCCCAGCCCTTTAGAGGTACACAGACGCCCTGCATGCTTTCCCAGCACTGAGGCCGTCCTGGCATCTAGACCACAGAACCAGGGCTCATAGGAGGCGGGCAATTCACCCGAGGTCAGGCCAGGAAGAAGAGAAAAGATGGGCGTCCTGGATCCCATGCCAGAACAATTTCCTGGCATAAGGTCTGAACCCTACTTTCCAAGAACGGTAGGGAGCAGTGAAGGGCTCGCAGCCCCCTCCCCTGTGACACAGGACATTAACAGGACAGGCCGGGTCCCCCAATACCCTCCGCCCTCAGTAACTTCACCCTCGGTGTGAAAGGCTTGTTGAGTCAGACCCAGCAGTGGATCTTGGAATACAGACCCTAATAACTCATGGGGAAATGAATTAAGTAAAGAGCCCACAGCCTCCACATCTCTGAAATGAAGATGTTTTATGTTTATTTTTATTTTCATGTCCCCTTTTTATTGAAACAACTTAGATGCAGTAATGTGCAAATCTTGAGCAAACTGGGCGGCACATTTTTACAGAAGACCTTCCCAAGGCCCCGCAGACTGCACACCCCCCCCCCCCCAGCCATGCCCCGAGGCCAATGACTGCCTGACCTCGGCCACCAGACGCCACGCTGCCCAGTCCTGGACGCCACATGATGGGCGCATGCAGCATGCTCCTTTTGTGTCTGGCTCCTCTCACCCCGTGTTGTGTCTGGGCCATTCATCCAATACTCAGGGACGGCAGTCGGCCATGCGTCCTCATTGCCGAGGCCATACTCTTCACTTTTGCTTTCTTAAAGGTCAGGTCCCGTCCTGTCCTTTCTCTCTCCGGTCAGTGTCACTAAGGGCAGACCTTAGACCACAGAGCAGCTCATCCCACAGTTACCGCTTTGAGGTTTAAAGCATCTCCATGACCACAAGTGGCAACCGCACTTCGCTGAGCAAAGAGCTCCCTCTCTCCTCTGAGCACCACGGGTGCTGAGACAGTCTGCCTTAGTGCGACGGGGAGGGCGGGAAGGGGCTGCATCAGAGGGTCACCTGTGGCCAGGTGGTGGTGGGTAGGAGGCTGGGCCAGAGCTGGGAGGGTTGGGGAGAGTGCTCCACTCCATGCAGGGAACCTCACCGAACCCTCGCCCCTGAGAGCCACACCCAACGAGCCTCTTGCCACTGGCGTCCTTCATCCAGGTGAGAGACAAGAAAAGTCCACGCCCTCCACATTCCTTCTCAGACAGAGCTTTAGGTGTGGGTGTTGTAACGTGGTAAAGCCACATGGCAGTTTTTCCAAAAAATTAAGCAATCCACGTCTCTATAGACTGATAAATGGATAAACAAAATGTGGGGTACGCATACAGCAGAATATGAAGTGAAGCTGCTCAGTCATGTCCGACTCTTTGCGAGCCTATGTACTGTAGCCCACCAGGCTCCTCAGTCCGTGGGACTCTCCAGGCAAGAATACTGGAGTGGGCTGCCATTTCCTCCTCCAGGGGATCTTCCCAACCCAGGGATCGAACGCTGGTCTCCCACATCGTAGGCAGACGCTTTACCGTCTGAGCTACCAGGGAAGCCCAGAATATTAGTCAGCCTTAAAAAAGAAGGAAATTCTGACACATGCTACAACTTTGATGACCGTGAGGACATGCTGGGTGGCTTAATCTGGACACAAAAGGACAAAAACTGTTCAAGAGTTTCCGTTTGGGAAGGCGAAAAGAATTTTGGAGATGGATGGGGGTGACGATTACACAACAGCGTGAATGTTCCTAATGACACATGTTCCCTGGACGCTTGACCATGGCTAAGACAGTAAATTGTATGTCATGTATATTTTATCGTAATTTTTTTTTTAAGTTTCCTGGGGGAAAAAAAGTAAAATCCTGAAAAAAGGCAGGCAGATGCAAGAAAAAGGAAAACAGAATTCATGGTATCAATACGAGACAAAAATTCAGTTTCAGGCAAATACCATTAAATAAAACAATGAGACTTTTTTATATTTGTTAAAAAGTAAAGTGAGAGTTTGCAGCCACAGTAAGATTAAAGTGGCAGCAAGATGTAGAAGTGTGTACAATCTCCACCCAGAGAAAAGAGGACAGTAAAAAAAAAAAAAGCAAAAAACTTCTCTCCCTTCTCTGTCTTGCTCCCAACATCACTGCCACAGAAAACAAGATGTGGGGTAGGCAAAAAAACATGCGCGATTTCATCAGACAGAGCATGTTCTGATCGGAAGCAGTGGGAGACTCCCCTGGATGTTTGGGTCCACACTTTGCTCAAGTCTTAGAACCTTCAGAGCAAGCTCCGAAGGACTCTCCCTCCTCCAGCTTCTTGTAAGAATGAGGTTCTGCACAGCGGAGGGTCCAGGAAACTCAGAAACAGCCGGTTTCCAACTCAGGATCAGTCTGGAACCGACACACAGATCCCAAGGCTTCTGAAGAGGAAAAGCTCCAGCGCCCAGCACTGCGCACCACACCACACCTCCCGAGCACTCAGGCTCACTGTGGGTTCTCTCCCCTCACACCTCACAGCAGTGTGAGCAGACAGAGACACTGGCTACATTTCACAGACAAGAAGACTGATGCTCACAGAAGGCGAATAGCTCCGCTAGGCTCCCAAGCAGGAGGCAGAGCTTATGTACATGTTGATGACCGGGCAGACTCCAGAGCCCAGTTCTTTTTTTTCTTTTTTAAATTGGAGGGTAACTGCTGCGCAATGTTGTCTCAGTTTCTGCCATCCATCGGTATGAATCAGCCATAGGTATACAAACTCCTTCTTGAGCCTCCCTCCCACTCCCCTGCCCATCCCACCCCTCTAGGTTGTCACAGAGCACCCGGCTGAGCTCCCTGCGCCATACAGCAAATTTCCATTGAGTATCCATTTTACGTATATGTAAATGTTTACATATATGTATGTGTTTCAAGGCGACTCTCCCAATCCGCCCCACCATCTCCTTCCCCTACTTCCCACAGTGAAGTGAAGTGAAGTGAAAGTCGCTCAGTCGTGTCCTACTCTTTGCGACCCGTGGACTAGTCCACAGAATTCTCCAGGCCAGGATACTGGAGTGGGTAGCCTTTCCCTTCTCCAGGGATCTTCCCAACCCAGGGATCGAACCCGGGTCTCCCACAGTCCAGGCGGATTCTTTACCAGCTGAGCCACCAGGGAAGCCCACAAGTGTTCTCTATGTCTGTGTCTCTTGTTGCCCTGCAAATAGGTTTATCCATAGCATTTTTTCATAGATTCCATATATATGCATTAATATACGATATTTGTATATTTCTCTTTTTAACTTACTTCACTCTGTATAACAGGCAGAGCCCAGTTCTTAACCATCAGGCTATGGTGCCCTCCTGAGACATGCAAACAACCTAAGGGACTTCACAGCCCAAGTCTCCATTGACAGATGAATGAGTCAACAAAATGTGTGGCCTGGCCAGGGCTGAACCAGGTACACAAAGAATAAATCTTCCTTTAGCAATAATCTCATTGATTCACATAGAGAGTTTAGAGTTTTCAAAATCTAAGAATCTTTTTGCTCCAACAGACCACGAAGGTGGATAAGAGAGTTTTCATTGTCACCCACAGTTGATAAGAAAGGAAATTTAGAGGAATGATCAGAAAGGGCCACAGGCAGCTAAAAGTCACACAGCAAGCTCCCATCAAGTTAGACCTAGCATCCAACCAAGCTTCATTTCTCGACCCCAGAGACAGACCGCACTAAGCCTCCTGGAATGTGCCCCCCAGATATAACATTCCAGCGGCCCTGGGCTACAGAGGAAATTCTCTGGAGTCCATGCAGCCTTCCTGCCAAGCCACCACACAATGCCTGCCTGCCAGCCTGACATTCGGGCCTCCGTTTTTTGTTGCTAATTAATTTGGATGGAGACGTCTTTAAAACGAGACTTAACGTCGGGTCCTCCCCACTGTCTGTGAACCAATTTCATTACAACAGAAATCGTGTTGCCAAAATGAGAAATCCCCTCCTTTTTAGGCCTGTGCCCTTGAAGGCATCTTATTAGAAAAGACCATTTCTTAATTAACATTTTTGATCTTTAATCCATTACACATCCCTCTAATCCTGTACGGAGGTGCGGCTGGCCCACTTCCGCGGGCTGGCTCTGGGCTGCGCAAGGCTGGCAATTTCAGCGCTGAGGGCTCGCTCACAGCTGGACTCCACCACGGACAGTCTGCCGCTCCCAGACACCACCTCTGGTCCAGCCGTGGGTACATTTCCCGAGCGGGAGGCAGGAAGGGGGGTGCTCGGTGCTGACACCCCCAGATGGGCCAGTCTGCAGACGAGAGTTCATTTCATTAACCCCTGAACCCCATCTCTGCTTGCCCCAGAATGGTTTCAAGCAAAGGCTGTTTTTAGCAGCTCCGGCTCCCACCAAGTGTGAGAGTCGTGAGGCGGGTCTTCCTTCCCATTCGCACAAATCGCAAGCAACTTGACCACATCTGTAAGAAGATTTGGTCCCCACAAAGTCACAGGACCCTGCTCTGTAAAGCTCTGAACCTGCCCAGGGACTCCGTCTTCATTGTGTGGTGAGGACCGAGCCTCTCCTGGGTTTCCTCCCACCTCCCTGACCACTCGTCTCTCCTCCTCACTCCAGCCTTCAATACTGATGTCTCCTGGACACAGATCTCAACTGTTTTGCTCAGTCCAGGCTCACGCCGCTGGTAGGTATATCCATTCCAGGGTTAGGTACGAATGACACACTCATGACACCCAAACACACCCCTGGAATCATCCTCCCTAGGTCACAGGACCACACACATTCAATCGCTCATCTATATCTACGAGGCATCTCAAACTTAAGGCCACCATCTAACTCTTGAGCCCACAGCCACCATCTGCACCCCAGCGGCTCTTCCCAGGACTGCCATCACAGTGAAGGGCCCCTCTGGCCATCCCACCACTCAGCCGAAAACCTTGGAGATGTCCATGGGTCCCCTTCTTTTCTCATCCCCAACATCCAACCCAGGAGCAAATTCTGTTGGACCTTCTCCAGAGGAAATTCCCAGTCTAAACTCTTCACCTCCTGCCCCTGGTCTCAGCCCCTCCATCTCTCAACGGAATGGGTATGAAGTAAGCTTCACTGCCCACACAGCTAAGGGGGCCCCTCCCCAGCTCCCCTTCAACTTAGAATAAAACCCACATGGCTCAGGGCCCTCCGTGAGCTGCTGCTGCCTGCCTCCCTCCTCAGCTCCCCAACCTCACTCCATGCCCCGCTGCCCCCGGTTCTCTCTATTCCAGCCACAGTGATGCTATTTCCCTTCTCTGTCTTTCAATGAGCCCAGCTCACTCCCATGAGGAACAGCGACTAGAACACTGCGCCTACCCACTCCGCATGACCCATACCCCCTTTGCTCAAACACCCTCTCCTCGGCAGAGGCCTCTGCTCCCGATCACCCCATCATCTCTAACTGGGCCACCCTGCTGGTCCCCTTCCAGCAGAAATGCAGAACACATGATCTATTTACTGGTTTATGTACTGTGCCTGCGTCATCTCCCCCACTAGACCCACAGCAGGAACTTCTTTGGCCCTGCTCACCACGTAGAACAGTCCTGACACTTAGTAGGTGCTCAGTGACATTTATGACGGATGGAGTGCAGCCTGTTGGGACCTTGCCAGCGGTGACTCAGCTGGTGAGCTGAGTCATTCGGCTGGTGACTTGTGAGCTGGCTCGGCTCACAGCCATCCCTGGCCATCAAGAAGAGGTCCTGCAACACCAGCACTGATGTTCTTCCAGCAGCAACGGAGACAGTGGTTAGACGTTCAGTGGAACTTCCTGGTGAAGTATGTTCTGAGAAACTGTCCATCAGCGAATAAAGCCCAACTTGAGCCTCATGCTGGATTACTAGGGGCAGGAGGGAGAGAAAGCGTCGGAGGAGGTGGAGTGATGGAGGAGATGGAGCCTCTGAACAGTTAAGGGAAAGGGACAAGCTGCCATGTGGTCCTTCAGAGACTGCAAAGGGCAGGACAGGAGTTCATAGAAAGAACAGGCCCCCGGGAAACATATGCAAAGGCTTCACAGAGGACAGGCAATGGGCTGGGCCTTGAAGGGCTTGCAGCTTTGGGGTAGGTGATGAGGAGGGCATTGCAGGATGGGGACACAGCCCAAGCCAGGGCACAGGGCTGGAAATGAGGACACAGGACTCAAACCTCTATTCGATGATATGTAAGAGAACATATCCGGGATTGTGGGGTCCTCCACCTGCCTTGACTCTCCCAGCAAAATGCTCCAGCAAGATCCTCTGTGGGACCACCTGCCTCAGGGTACCGCCCAGGCTGCTGAGGGCCCCTGCACCCGGCCGGCCACAGAGCCGGGCCAGCCAGAGCCGGGCCTGGAGCGGGGAGCTCTGGACTCCCAGTCTAGTGCTCCTGCCGTTCAGCACTCCCCAAGTTCCCCCTTCATCTGCATCCCCAAAACTTGACCTGAGCCCTGGAGGCCATTGTGCTGTAGGCCACGAGGACAAGAGCCCATCCCCCACAGCAGCAGGGGCCAAGGTGCCCAGCACCCCCCTGCCCTCTCCCAGGCCAGAGATGGAGGGTACTGGCTGGCTGTGGAGAAGCGGGTGGGTCAATCTCTCCCTGACACCAGACAAGTTCCCTTTACGGAAACTTCTGTCAGGGCCCAAGCAGGCATTTCCCAGCTGGTCAGGCCCCAGGACACAGTCTGGGATGGTGCTGCGGGAGGACCAAGGACAACACCCGTGATGGAGACAACTCAGCACCCGGGTCCATCCTCCACCCTCACCCTGTGGTCCCTTCGCAAACCTGTGGGTCAGATTCAGGACCATCCCTGGCCCCTGGGTGGTGTCTCAGCTTGGGGGTGGGCTGGGGAGGGGAAAAGGGGTGCCAGGCTCTAAAGTCAGCCTGTGAGATGAAAACGCCATCTTCCCTGAGATGCAGACGCCATGATGTGGGATACACACAAGGATGCTGTCCAGGACGGGCTTGGCTCTTGGGTCAGGCGTGAGACCTGAAGACACCCATCTTAAAGCGACAGGGTCACAGCCACGTGCCCCGTGAGGGGCCACGCAGACCCTCACCTGCTTCCCAGACTCACCTACAGAGCCCCCCATTGACTGCAATCGCCAACTCTCTTTAAATTGTTACTGCTCTCTCCTGGTAAATGAGCATATAACGTGGGAGATGCCCTGGAGGAGGGCATAGCAACCCACTCCAGGATTCCTGCCTGGAGAATCCCATGGAGAGAGGAGCCGGGCGGGCTACAGTCCACAGGGTCACAGAGTTGGACACGACTGAAGCGACTCAGCACGTACAAAGTGGGAGAATGGAGCTAGTAATGACCTGAACGCATGCACAGACTGCTGTCGGCTCTGCCACAAACTTGCTGTGTGACATTGGGCAAGACCCCTAGCCTCTCTGAGGCTCAGTTTTCACATAGGGGAATAGGAATGATACTAATACCAATGTCAAAGTGCTGCTTCAAAGATTCAGTGAGATGATACCTGTGGAAATGCCTGCTTGACGGAGTCCAGGGGGCAGGGTGGCAAGTACAGGGGACCTCGGGGACAGGAGCCAAGTCTGAATCCTGACCAGCCACTTACCAATCGGCTACTGGATCTCTCCAGGAAGAGAAGGCACGGATGCGCACACACTCGAGGCCCCCGGAACCGCAGGGACAAAGGGCTGTCAGCCCCCAAGCAGATCGCACTGCGTGAGGCTGCAACTCCACCTGGGCTGTGCCTTCGCTGAAGGGTGGGTCCCAAGCAGCCAGGCCCCAGATCCTGCCGGGTCCCCCAAGCTCTGCGGCTTCACAGGAGTCGGGGGCTCTGGCTGGAGTCCCAGGCTGGCTGCCTCTCTGTTCTTTCTCTCCACATTTGGGGAAGGCATTTCCTCCTTCCCGGGGCCTGCGGGTCAGGTTTCCACCCAGATGGAAAGTCCCACCCAGGGGCCCCCAAAGGAGAGCTCACCATGGAAACTCCACGGGGCGCCCGCCAGACACAGGGACGAGTGGCCACTGGCAGACCTTCCTGGGGCCAGGCCCACCACCCTGCCAGCTTGGAGGGGAGGGGGCAGAGGGGGCTGCAGCTGGACTTTCTCCATCTTGGGCACAGAACAATGTTCACACTTTACGTGCAAAGCAAAGAGAGGCTGAGTGTGAGCGTGTCTCGGTATGCGTGTGTGCATTTGGGCGTGTGCGTCTATGGACAGATCCTGCAATAGCAGCCCCAGCCATGTGCCCTCTTAACCTTTCTGAGCCTCATTCTCCCTGGCTGTGTCCCTCCTGAGAGCTGGGCTCTGCTCAAATAAGTAATACAGTAATCTGGCAAAAAGTGAACAAGGGGTGGGCTCTGCTGGTTGAAAGCCCTCAGGCCCAACATGCTAACCACAGCCTGATGATAATCCGAGCTGAGAAGGTGGGGGACCCAGTGGGCGAGGTATCTCCTGGGTTTTGACCTCAAAACATAAAGATGTAAACAGAGCTTCCCAAAATGTGTTCCAAGACTCCCTGAGCTGGGGATACATGTTCCTCAAAAATGAGAGAGGAGTTTCTGAGGTTAAAATTTTTAAAAAAAGAAAAGGAAGAAGGGCTTCCCTGGTGGTCCATAGTTAAGATTCCGCCTGCGAGTGTAGAGGACAGAAGTTCGACCCCTGGTCTGGGAAGACCCCAGGAGGCCACAACTGCTGAGCCTACGCACCCTGGGGCCATGCTCTGCAACAAGAGAAGTCAATGCCAGGAGAAGCCTGTGCACCGCAGTGGAGAGCAGCCCCCACTCGCCGCAACTAGAGAAAGCCTGCCAGCACCAACAAAGACCCAGTGCAGCCGTAAACAAACATGCAAATAACAAAAAAGAAGCCGACTCCCGGATATAGAGAACAATCTAGTGGTTACGGGGGAGAGGGAAGGAGGGAGGGGCAATACAGAGTTAGGGGATTAGGATGTATAAACTATTAGGTGTAAAAAAGCTACACGGATATCTTATACAACATGGGGGACACGGGCAATATTTTATAATAGCTATAAACGGAATAAAACTTTTAAAAAATTATAATTCACTATTTATTACACACCTACGGTGTTCCAGGTGGCACAGTGGTAAAGAATCTGCCTGCCAGTACAGGAGATGCAAGAGACCTGGGTTCGAACCCTGGGTCGGGAAGATCCCCTGGAGCAGGAAATGGCAACTCACTCCAGTATTCTTGCCTGGAAAATCCCATGGAGAGAGGAGCCCTGCGGGCTCCAAAGAGTTGGACATGACTGAGCACACACACACACACACACACACACACACACACACACGCATATTGCACACTTATGCCCTATATAATGTTGTACAGCAATTATGTTCCAATTAAAAAAAAATCTGATGAGTCCTCCCCAAGATTGAGAGCAACCACTTGCAGACCAAGGGCTCTGCCTTAAAGGAAACTGCCTGATTGCACTTAACCAGGCACTTAGGAAGGTAACCTGAGCAGCTTCCCAGGACGCAGCCAGCTGAGACGCCCTGTCTCTGCCGCATCCCCTCCAGGCTGTACTGCACGTAACTCCACGGCTGTGCTGTGCACTTAGGCCCTGAGCATTTTCCAGGGTCAATTTAAGAAAGAAATCGAGGAAAGATGTTTCTGTATTGTGTGCCAAATTGTTATTCAGACAGAGCTATTGTTTGTTCAATGATTAATGAGGATCCACGCAGTAAATTCCTCAGCATTTAGTGCCAGGGATAAACGTTCGTCAGTCCCAAGTGCTTGAATGAGACAGAGGTGTCTACTTCATCTTATTTCTCTTTTGGCCTCAGCTGCCAGGAGGCTCACCGGCAGTGACCCTGACCCTTGGCTGCTGACATAACTAGTTCTTTCATCGATTACTTTAACTGCCCAATGACACCTGGGCACATCATCTTGTTTCATTAATAATCACCAGAACTGGCAGGCTTCCCTGGTGGTCCAGTGATTAAGACTCCACTCTCTCAATTCAGCGGTCACAGGTTCAATCCTTGGTCAGGAACCTAAGATCCTCAAGCCCCATGCCACACAGTGTGACCAAAACTTCATAAACTAATTAAAAATAAAGTACATACGATAATTAACTCCTGTTTTGGGACTACCCTGGGGGTCCAGTGGTTAAGACTCTGCTCTTCCAATGCAGGGGACACAGGTTCAACTCCTAGTCAGGGAACTAAGATCCCACATGCCGGGCGGCACAGCCGAATGAAACATAGTCACCAGAGCTGGTGTTTGTTGGATGCTTGCTATGTGCCAGGCACTGTGTGAACACGCATCTTTCCCTTACTCATTCATATAACAATGTCAAAAGGTAGGGATTTAGTCTCCCCACTTTACAGATCAGGAAATTGAGCCCTGGAGAGGTGAATAATTGAGTCAAGTCCACACTCACAGATAAGAAGCCAAGAGTAGAGCTGTATGTGTTCAGCTGCCCCCCCGTCTCCTCATTCTAGAATATGAGCCTGGAGGGCAGGTCACCACTGCGTGTCTGTGGCCGAAGACCCCTTATGATTAGGTGATGAACACTTTGGAGGTGAAGCAAGGATTGATGCAAAGGTCTGTTTGCTTCAACCCCATGCAAAACTCCTCTTTCTGGCCTTGAGGGCTGGTAAACCTCACTTTAACCCTAACACTAAATCGACTACTTAACCTTAACGCTAACACTAAATCTAAGCTTCCTTCTAACACAACCCCAGATGAACTCAGCATTAACCAACCCAGTGTTCCCAGCCGCACCCATCCTCAGTTCTGTGGGGCCAGCACTGCGACCACAAAGGCTGGGGGGCAGATGGTGGAGCACGTGGGGTCTGCAGCAGGGACGGGGCAGCAGGGATGGGCTTGGGTTTCCCGTCCGGGGAAGTCTGGGCAGACACGAGCGGGGCTGGCCTCCAAGCAGGCCCGAGCAGAGGATGGCGGGGCAGGCGGGCCGCGCTAGCCCGGCTAACAGCAGCAGCTCCTCTGGCCTGAGAGAGCCAGCCCAGCGGGTGGGGAGGAGATGCCCAGCCCCGCTTCCTGCCCACTGCGGCTGGCCAGGAGCCCCGCAGCCAGCACAGGAAATAACAGGGGCCCCCAGAGGCCGCCCAGCCAGGCCCTGCTCCGAGGCCGCCCGGGGAGGGAAGGAGGCCATTGTCGGCCTTTGTTGCAGCTTCCCCAGCCTAGCCCGGACTCCGGGAGGCCCCTGGGAGCTAACAAAGCTTCCCCCAACCCGCAGCTGTCCAGCCTCCCCCAGCCCGACTCTGGGGACAGGCCCACCCGGCCCTGGGCTCTTAAAGTGGCAGGTGCAGAGTGGAAATGAAGTCATGTCCAAGTTAGGGGTGGGGTGCACATGGGCCAGAGCGGGCCGGGCCAGGCGCGCGGACAGATGGCCACTGGGGTCTCTGTCTGCACCCGGGTCTGCCCAGCGCCGGGCCCAACAGCAGGGGTGTGGATCTTTGGTCGGAAAGAATGTCTGAAGCCCTGAGTGTACAACAAAGGAAAAGCAGAACGAGAGTAAGGGAGTGACCTGGACATCTCGGGAGCCTCCTTGGGTGGGGAGAACTGTCCTCGTCCTTGAAAAGAGATCCCAGAAGCAGCTCTTTCTGCTCATCTGCAAGCCTAGGAGTGCCGGTGTGTGCCTATCTGGGTATATGCTCATGTTTGGAAGTGTGTGCATACGTGCCCTGTGTATGTGCGTGTAAGCATTCACATACAGGGCATGCGCATTTGCACGTGAGTGCATGTGTGTGCATGTGAGGTGTGGAGGAACATGTGAATGTCTGCATATGTGCCCTGCATTGTGTGTGGAAGTGGGTATGTACGTGTGTCTAGAATGTGTAGGCAGTGTGCTGATGTTTGTGAACAAGTGTATATGAGTGTGTGTGCATGCAGGCAAAATGACGTGTCACTGCTACACACCACTATTGAAGAGCATTCCTGGGCTTGTGTCCATCAGCAGTCATCACCCCCACACTGACCCTGGAAGTGTGTGTCGCCACCATGACCTCTAGGGTTCTTAGCACATCCTTGGGGATGTCCCCCCACAAAGATGCCTTATACCTCCACTGGGTCCTGGTCACTATGAAGGAGCAACTCCAGAGGAACAGACCCTGGACTCAGACAAAACCAACCCAGGTTCAAATCCTGCCCTGGCCCGGATCAGCTGTGAAAGCCTGCACCTGTCTCTCAACGTCTCTGAGCCTCAGCTGCTCATCTGTGAGATGGGCATGATACTACCTCCTACCACCTGTGGTTAAGGGAGTTAAATGAAAGATGCATGTCAGGTACATGGCCCCTGCCTGGCCCCAGCAAATGCTCACTAGATGGTTGGTTTTTTTCATGGTTATTGTTATTACAGTTGCTTATAATTATGGTTATTGAGAATACAACGGTGAGCAAAGCAGGCACTACCCTTGCCTCCACAACCTTGCACGGTTTGCAAAGCATTTAGCCCAGAGAAATAGAATAGCAGAAGCAAAAGTGTCTCCTGTTTACTGGATTCAGTATCAGTCTGATGTACTAACTACTAAGTACAGCCAGCAGCCATCCATTGAAGCAACCAAGCACAACAACAAGAAAGGAGCCATCTATCAGTGTGGGCAAAATAATGGGTTTGCTGAACCAGAGAGGCATCAGTTAGCCAGGCTCAACCTAACACACATGGAGCAAGAGAGAGAGAGGGAGACAGAACGTACGCACGTACCCACACATGCCTCACGCTCAAGAATTTTAAGAGAGGATCAGCAGAGACGACAACCGCCTAACCCCTGCGGGCCTCCCACTGCCTACAACAGGACTGTGACTGACGCGGTGCTAAACATACCCATCCCAGAAGCTGGGCCCTGCGGAGTGCCCGCCCAGGAAGCCAGGACCAGCCAGGCTGCATGACTGGGCTGACCTTGGCCATTTCCTGCCGGGCACGGACCCATGGCCGCACGGTGGGTGCATCAAGCCCCACCCAGGGAAGGAGCTTGATCATAAGATAGCCTCAGAGCCTCTGGCTTTCAGACCCTGCCCACTACCCCCCTGCCAACTCCAACCCCACGCTGGCCTTCTCCACAGGGGAAACAGGCAGTGCCCACTCCCAGGTCAGCATGAGAAAGGATGGTCCCTTGAGAGCTCAGTCCCACCCCAACCCTGCATGGGGGTGAAGGCATGAGCACCCTGCCCACTGTGGCGACGCCTAGAGATTGCCGATCAAGACAAGGAAAAGGAGGAAGGGAGGGGCCAGTCGGAGCCCTCTGTGGCCCACACAGATCAAGACTCGGAGCTAAGCTCCAAGCCAAGCTTCCCTCAACATGCTGTCAATATATTACAGAGAGTAAGAAGGGAGAGCGCCAGCTGCCACCCTTGGGGGCTATAGCTAAGCTCCGTGCATCCCCTCATATCGTCCTCACAATGGTCCCAGGAAGCACGATAAGCATCCCCATTTCAGATGAGGACATGGACAGCACAGAGAGGTTGAGTAACTTACTCAAGGTCACACAAGTAGTATCTTCAACCTCAAACCCAATTCTTGGTCTTAACAAAGGGAAAAACAATCTGACCTTGTGCTGCCAAGGGAAAATACAGATGAAGAGGCAGAAGCGAAGTTCTCCACCTTGGCAAACTTTGGCTCGGCGGCTGTCAGCGACCAAGACAGAGCCCAGCTCTGGGAGCTTAGAGAATCAGACATGGTCGTTGCCTGAGGGAGTGAGCAGAACAGCAAGGGAACCAGGCACATACAGGAGGAACGTCATTGCCAAGCAGACGGCAGTGAGGACCAGGATGAAGGCAGCCCCCAAGACTCAGGGGCAGGCACAGTAATTATGGCAGGGCAATCGTGGTGGCCTCCTGGAGGAGGCGTCATGTAGCCTGAGCTCTGAACGCGGAGCTCCGCAGGCAGAGGGCCCCCGCCAGAACAAGAGTCAAGGGGAGTGGGTTGAGAGGGCTTAACTCATCACACCCTCTAAACCCTCACTGCTCCAGGTGGTGGGTGGGCCATCAACACCACTCTGGAGCTGGCTTAGCATGCAGAATCTCAGACCCCTCCCAGAACGGCTGAGTCAGCATCTGCATTTTAACAAGATCACCAAATTTGCCTACATGGTCAAGTTTGAGCAGGGCCAATGTAAACCACGCCTGGAAACCACAGTGAGACCTCCCTCAAATCCCGAGGAACAATGTCATCATCACTCCCGGGGCCCACACCCACATACACGCCTGAATGTGGCCCTGGTGTATAGCCAGGCTTCAAGGCACCAAAATAACTGCTGATTTCCAACATCCATCAGTGGGGGCCCAGACCCTAGGGAGCACCCACGGTTGAATAAAGTAGGACCAGCCCCTCCGTCAGGACAGCCCTCATCACTGGTGCCTGTGAAAAACTCCAGAGCCCCAGGAGAGGCGAGGGCAGACACACTGGGCTCGTGGAGTGGACAGTCCCCAGTCGGCAGGGCTGGGAGCCTGCAACTTCACTGCAGAGAGCAAGGGTATGATGGCAGAACAGCTGCTGTGCGCCAGCCTGTGGGTACAGGACAAATGGCACAGAGGGTCTGCCTCCGAGGAAGCTCCAAGTCCACCCTTGGAGGTGAACTCAGCAAGACAAACCCCCCTCCAGCGAAGCCATCAGTCAGGCCACGGGGGAGAGAAAAAAAGCGTCAGAAGAGAGACACAGACACACACACACACTCCCTTGCACGTACCCCAGGCACCAGCATACACGTGCACACACATGTGCGTGGCAGACGTGGCGCAGAGGAAGCGATGTACAGTGCAGCCCAGCGGGGCCCCTGGCTGGTCCAGAGCCAGAGGAAAGGGTGGGCAGGAAATACCACATCCCCTTGGAGAGCTGGGCCAAGTCAGCCCCAAGGGCCTGGGACACAGCACAGAGGGGTGCAGAGGCCACAGAGCCCCCAAGAGTCTGAGTCAGGGCCGAGGCACCTGGGCATACTCGCACACACACCACACACACACACACAAGTGCATGCCTCCGTGTGCACTCGGGGCACAGATGCCCTACCTCGTGGACCGCTCACCATGGTAACAGAGTGGCCACCTCTCAGCTCCAGTCACCACCTGAAGGTCTCCGAGGCCTCCTGAGCTGGGGGAAGCAGCGCTAACAAAGGCCCGCCTGGCCAGGGGTCCACGGTACAGACCAGTCGGCGCATGCCTGCCGCGCTCCCCCGGTGAGCTCGGGGCCACCGCATCTTCCTACCCCGCCTGCCTGGCTCCACTCAGCTCAACTCCCCACAGACGCCCCAGCAGAGCTAATGAGAAACTCCCCAGCTGGCCCCATATAAAAACGCATTTCATAAGTCTTTAAAATGCTCGGAAATTCTCCATCTATTTAGGACTTTGCTGCTCCTTTAAAATGTCCCCTGGTCCTTGTGGAGGAAATGACTGGGTTGGGGGCTCAAGCGCAGGAGGTGGGCAGCACCAGCAGAGCCAGCCGGGAGTCAGGGGCATCTGGCAGCATCCTTCGTCAGCCCAGGATCACAGGAAGAGGAGTGGGGATACCCTCACCGATGAGCCAGGGTAAGGCAGTCACTCAGGAGAAAATTCAGGGTGAGGGAACCCTGGGGGAGAGGAGAGGAGAGAGGGAGACAGTCTCTCCAGCCTTGATCTGAGGATTGAAGAAGTCAAAACGTCCTGGGAGCCCCTAAGAAAAAGTCCAAAGGGGAAAAAGACCACCGACACAAAGACGCTGGTAAGAGCATTGTTCATGAGTCCAAAACTGAACGCGGTTCAAGTGTCCAGCGGGGAGGGGCAGTTGAGGCAATGAATGCCCATCCTCCCAGAGACCCCGATGTGGTGACTGAGGGCAGGGTATGTGGATCGAGAGGTCTCCGAGAAGCTCGGGGCTCATGGGGGCTCCACAGAGCCCACCGGTGCTCCACAGAGCCCACCGGTGCATTCAGCCTGCACTTCATCTCGAGAGAAGGGATGGAGCTGGAAAGCGAGCCAAGAGAAATGTAAACAGCAAGTGTGCAGAAGCACAGAGTGGTGGGTGGAGTCTCCGTGAAGTAGTTGAAATAATAAATATATGCTCTAGAAAAACACCGGCAGGGTGGGAAGGAAGCCCTGAGAAGTTTCAGAGGAGCAGGCTGGGCTGCACCAAGGGGCCTCAACTCCCTGAAGAGAAAGTCCCAGTCCAGACATTTCCGTCAAGTTCACTGGTCAAAACCTGGAGGTAAAGGACCGCAGGGGGTGAGGAGGCTGCCACCTTTGTCCGTGATGGGGGCACTGACCACTTCCCCATCCCACAGCTAACCGGAGTCAGATTAAAGGAAAGGCTTCCAGCCTCCCTCCACCAAGGAGCCCCCAGGCACCGGACACCCAGATGCCACTCTAATCTTCTCCCCCTCTGAGCATGTCTCTGAGCCTACAGCCCTAACACAGACCCACCACCCCACCGCAAACTGCACACACACCCAACACGCAGGGGGACCTAGAGGCAGGCGGGCTGGGGTCAGGCGGTGGGAGTCTCTACAGACAGCGTGACCCACAGTGTTTTCCAGATCTGGCCTTTGAAGATGGGAAGTGTGTTCAAGGCCTTCTAAACAGGCATCTCCTCTCCCTTCCGGCAGCGATCCAGGAGGCCGGGCCCTCGTAAGACTCCCAACTGACCCAGAAGGGACCTGAGCACTGAGCTGAGCCCAGCCCTGAGCCTCTGGTTCCCCTCTGACACAGAGAGCCTGGACCAACATTCTCACAGGCAGATCTTCCATTTACAATTTCATCTCACAATTCACAGTAATGCTGGAGCTGTGTGTGTGCGCGCACGCTCAGCCATGTCCAACTCTTTGCAACCCCATGGATCATACAGCCCACCAGGCTCCTCTATCCATGGGATTTCCCAGGCAAGAATACTAGAGTGGGTTGCCATTTCCTCCTCCAGGGGATCTCCCCGACCCAGGGATCAATCCCGCATCTCTTGCATCTCCTGCATTGGCAGGACGGATTCTTTAACCAACTGCGCCACCTGTCTGGGTTCAAATCCCGGCTCTGCCACTTCCTAGCTGTGTGACCTTGAAGCAAGTCACTAGCGTCCGTGTGCCTCAGTTTCTGTCTGTGAAAGGCACCAAGAAGGAGAACTGGCTCCTAGAAGCGACTCCTGCATGGGAGTGATGGTTTCGTTAACCAGGACGATGAGACCTACAACGGGGCAGGAAGGCCTGAAACTCTGATCACACCAGTAAGGTCTCAGGCTGCTGGGCCATTCACATACAATCGATTATACTGTTTCTCTCCAACCGCAAGTATGTGTGTCGCCGTGCCAGACCTAAAGCTGACCAACCTGTCCAGGCATTGACAGTGAGTGAGTGTCAACAAACGAACGGTTTTCCATCACCAGACTGTCCCAGACCCTCCTTGCGCTCCATCCCCAGCTTGCTCCAGGGCAGCCATGCTGGAAGGAAGCCCAGCCTGCCCTGAAACCTGGTCCAGGGAGGCAGGAGGTTCTGGTGAGGCAGTTACACAAAGGTGAGCCCCTTCATCTCCCAGCTCAGACTTAGTGACCAGCAGAAGGGAGGCAAAGCAGAGCATGGTTGGTTTGGTTCCCTGAAACCACCCACTGTAGGCTGCTATCATCCTGGTGCCTGCCACTCAGATGGCTCATTCCAAAGGGCCTAGGGGAAGAGAGAAGAAGCACTGAGGAGGAAAGGACCTCCCCAACTGAGCTGGGCTGGAGGCAGGCGGCGGGGTGCAGAGAGGCCTGGAAAGTGGCCCCTGCGTAGAGACGCACTTGGCAACCATTTAATGGTGGCCAGAATGAAATCAGCTGGCAGGGGGACATTATTTGGCCTGAGCAGTGTTTTTTCAAATATATCGATTGACCAAAATGAGATAGCATTTCACATCTAGGAAAGCTAGAATCCACAAAAAAAGGAAAATTACACGTATTAATGAGGATGTGGAAACATTGGAACCCTCATATCTCAATATGAGCTGCTTTAAAAAGACTTGAGTTGCTAATTTTTCAGTCTAAGAACACCAGATAAAAATCCAGCTCTCTGGCTTCTCTTTTTAAAACTAAGATGACGTGGGGATTCTGGGCCCAGGTAACCTGTCAGCAATCAGCTGGCACTGAGGTACGGCTGTCCTGGTGGCAAGGCCTGGGGCGCAGTGCACAGCGCCACCTCCCTGCCACCTGCCCGCTCACCTGTGCCACCAGCCTGCCCCAGGTGAGCCTTTGAACTTGGGACCCTTGTGGGCTTTCACAAAGGACTCTCACAGTTCTCTAAGGAATCTGAATTCACAGCCTGGCAAAGTAGGAAGAAAAGCTTGAGAGTAATCTATGACCCCGCCCCCCAAATCACGTGCGCAATGCTCTGTGCATTTGGGAAGAGAATCCACACTTCCTTCCACTGGATGCTTGGGGCTTTCCAGGTGGCACTAGTGGTAAAGAACCCGCCTGCCAATGCGGGAGACGTGAAAGACAAGGGTTTGATCCCTGGGTCGGGAAGATCCCCTGAAGGAGAGCATGGCAACCCACTCCAGTGTTATTGCCTGGAGAATCTCGTGGACAGAGGAGCCTGGCGGGCTACAGTCTGCAGGGTCGCACAGAGTCGGACACGACTGAAGTGACTTAGCACACACACAAGATACTGTCCCTTCATCCCCCTTTCTATGGATCAGAAAAAAACAGGATGCAATGGGAAATGAGTTAAAACCCACACCCACCAGGCACCCCCATACCTCAGCTCTGAACAGTCTCCTTCGCCCAGGTTCTGCCACCAGCAGCCCCCTCTTTGCCAGCGGAGAGGCAAGGGCAGCCCCCTCCTCCCGTGACGCCCTGGCCAGAAGGGAGAACTGCAGGGAGATGCTCACCCTGCTCGCCTCCCTGCTAGGCGGGGCTCTCCATCACTGTTGGGGCCCTGACTCAAGGGCACAGACAGGGCAGGTCAGGGTGCTCCTGGGGGCGGTGGCCACCGGGTCCCCACAGGAGCAGAGGCCACTGTGCCTCCTGCTTCTTTATTGCCGCTCTCCATCATGCTCCCAGAGCCAGGAAAAGCGGGCGAGGGGACAGCCAGCACCCTGGGGAGAGGGGGCGGAGCTGCCCGGTGTTCACGGCTCCGCACTCCCAGCAAGATGCTCTCTGCCTCCCTCTTCACCTCACCCTGCGTTCCTCCGGTCTGATGAGCCAAAAGGCCCTCCATGGCCCGCTTGGGCCTTCCGCCGCCAGGGACCACGGTAAAGCCCCCACGAAGCCTCGGATCTCTGCTCAGCTATCTACCTCCCAGTGGCGGGCAGCGTGGAGGTTACACCCCAGGCTCCGGGGGCAGAAGGACTCGGGTTCGAGCCCCTGCTCCACAGCATCCTGGCTGGGGATGGCGGATCTGCTGCCGCACCGTTCCAAGCCTCCTTCCCTCATCCACCAAATGAGGACGGGAGCTCTCAGTGATGGTGCCAAGGGTGGCTTGGGGAGGCTTTGCTCCCCCATAATCTTCTTTGGCACCTGCCCCCATTCTCTGATGCAGCCAAGTGACATTTTCTCAGCTTAATGAGAAGCGTTATTCTAAAGCAGCCTCAGCCAGGCCTTTGGCCCCATCCTCTACCAGATGGCAGCCCCGAACCAGCCCGTGGAGAAACTGTGGACTTGCTGCCGGAAATACCACCCAGCTCCCAGGGTTGTCACGATGGCTCAGGGAGACCCTGGGGGGTAAAACACGTTTGCTCCGTGTCCTGGCACAGACCAAGTATGTGCTCACCAAACGCCAGGCCCCACGTCCAGGACTGCCTCCCCTACCAACCTCATCCTGCCACCCGGGACTTGCGCCATCTCACAAGTCCCGTGCTCAGGGAATACAAGCTGACTTTAATAGCCTGAGTCCAACAGGATTGGGAAGGAAAACCTATCACGTGCATGCACTGTCAAAAAGACACAATCAGAATCAGGCCAAAGGAAACGGAACAATCCATTGCCCGGCTGTGGATTATCCAATGCCCGGGATGCTCGGCCTTCCCTTTCCCGCCTCCGAGCGGATGACCGAAAGCTGGCCAGCACCAGGGAGTCCCTGAGGGCCGGAGGGAGTCACGAGGGGTCAAGCACCTCCTCCTGCCTGCGCGTGCAGGGTGCGCTCAGCTCTTGGCTGGAAACTTGCAAGCTGCACGCCCTCCACCACTCCCAAGAGCTCCCGAAGGCCCGAAGGCTGGTGCTCCCACTGTGGCATCAGGGTGTCGTGGACCCCAGGCCCGCACACAGCCCTCGGCATCACCCCTGCTTTCTACAGGAGATACGCCCAGGCCCTGACACCCCCTGCACAGAGCTCCGCACCCACCACACCCTCCCGCATGCTGCTGCTGTCCTGGTCTGTCCTCGTCGCCGCTCGCACCACTGGGAACACAGCTGGGAGGGAGGCCCTTATATGGACACGACCAGGCTGGGCGCTTTTCTGGTGCGGGGCTTTGGAGCACAGCGGGGACCCTCATCAGAGCTGGCTGCAAGCCTGAGCACGTGCACCCCCACATCCGTCAGGACGCCTGGATGAGACGTGGAGTTTCACAACCTTGCAGTGTTCCTCCGAGCGTGGGGAATGCATCTCAACCGCACAGAAAGAGACAGGGCATGGGCCACCCAGCACCTCCTCTTATCCTGCCTACAGTGTGGCCCCCAAGGCCTGTCCTAACTCAGGACTCTCCTCCTGAGAACGCTTGCACCTCCCCACCCTGGCTTCATACCCGGCCCCTGCCCTAGAGGGAGCCCCTGCCACCAAGAACCAGGCACCTGCAGATACCGCAGTACCCAAACCTGAGCCAGCCAGGACCCAACCAGGACCCTTCGGACTTTCCAAGCAGCACAGCTCCCTGGACCAGGAGTCCAGGAACCTGGTTTCAGGTACTGGCTCCCCACTTGCCTGCAGCTCAGTCTGTACCAGCATTCCCCATATTTCAGTCACCTGGGAACCATCTTCATGATTTTTTCCTGAATCCAAGCATTATTACTTAAAAACTTTGTCAACACAATTTTCTCACTTAAATGACTTCCGCATCATCTTATATCACATGCAGCCATAAAATCACAAATTCGATGTGTAACCGTTCAAGTGTTAAGTGTTGGTACGCCTGACGCCTAACACCTCGTTTCTGCAACGACTGACCCAGAGCATACCTCCCTCTTTGCCTCAATTTCCACACCTAAAAGACAAGGAAGCTGAACTAAATGGCTCCCTCACAGGTCTTCTCAGGCCCAAGATTCTCCCCCATGGAACTGGAGACAGATGGCCAGGATCCTGGGACAGGGGACAAGGCAGAAGAGTCTGGGGCCTACTGGAAAGGGAACAAGGGCCCTGCTGTCAACGAGGCTGACAACTTGCACAGCAAATGGCAGAGTGGTGCCCTCCATTCAGGAGCTCCCAAGGACCCCAAGCCAGCTGCAATCCCAAGCTCCATGGGCAGCTCCAGATTCTAGAACTTTATAGGGAGATAAACCTCATTCACCCACCTCTTTCTATAGCTGGGGAAACTGAGGCACCAGAAGGCACTTAGGCAAGTGCAGAACTGAGCAGGAAAACCCAAGTTCCCTGATGGCCTAGTCACCCCCATCACCCTCCAATGGCCACGGCCCCGCATTCTGATCGCTCCTTCTTACCTCCCCCTGGAGGTGTGGGCTCGGGTCTGCCCACCCGAGAGTGCGATGCAGCCCCTTCCAGGAAGGCAAATAAAGGAATTCTGATTTCGATTGGCATTTAAAGGTCCCATTAGAGTGGCTTTTATGCAATTAGGCTGGAAAGAGTGTGCAGGAACGCCCATGGCAGGGAGCTTCAAAGCCTGCATAGTGGGGGTGCGGTGGCCCAACTGAGTATGCCCACAAGAGGGGAACACGGCCCCCAGGGGAATAAGGGCATATTAGCCTCCGTATGTAATAGATTTTATTGACCATATGGAACTGATATAAAAATCACGTTGCACGGGGTAATCTGGACTGGAGACAGGAATGTGACAGGAAGAATATGACTTCCATAACCAGCTGGGTGGCTTTCTGAGTTTTCTGAGCCAGCCCCCCAGGACCCCCACCAAGTTTCCAGCCGGCCCCTGGGCATTTACCTGATGCCGTCACGGAGGAATCCCAGGCCAGCGAGAAGTCCGAGGCCTCCCCCTCTTCAACTGAAAGAGAGAACAGAGATGGGCCTGTGAGTTTTGAAGTTGTGCAAACAGGTCATTTGTGGTGGGGGTAGGGGGTGGGGAGCGTGGTGTGTGCAAGACACAGGGCAAGGAGGAAGGATCCTTTGGGGGAGTCCCTAGGGAGTCCCTATGATACCCATGACCAAGGGTGAAAGGATCAAGTCTACAAAGGGACTTTTGTTGGTTTCACAGAGATGTAAAATACTCAGAACAAAACCTAAACAGCAAATAAGTGCCATATCTGCACGGTTCCCCCATCCTTGCACCCCCAGCAGACATCACAAATCAATCACAGCACTGCCTCGAATCAGATGCAGAATCACATTCTTTCTCTACACAGAGCTACAGGCCATTACTATCTATAACCAGAGTATCCACTTGAGATAAAGCCATGTGCCCCTCACAGGAGTAGAGTGAAGACCCAGACCTCTCCCTGATCCTCCAGACACTGACCTCCTACCAAGAGCCCCTCAGATCACCACCGAGATGTGAAGGCTTTCTCGATTATTCCAAGAAACAAACAAGACACTCTCAGAGGTTGGCAAAGTGTGGGGTGCTATCCTTTATACCGAGTGCTGACAGACAGACCTCAGGACATGCTGGAGTTGATTGTCCCGTGGTCAGCAGTCCTGGGCCAGCGACGCCACAGTGCAACTCACCTCTCCACTCTACCCCAAGCCCACAGAACCAAGCTGGGGAGGGACGGAGTGTCCCGGCCACCCCACGTCCTGCTGTGTGAGACGAGGCGGGTGGAGGTGGTAGCCATGCACTAGGAGAACACAGGAGAAATTCTATACAGCATAATAAAACTCTCATCCTGGAATCAATCCCAGTCTGGGGCATGTAATAATATTAAAGCTGGGTTATGGACTTTGTAAAATGGAACTCTGTTTAAGCCAAAAATGTGCATACGCAGTATTTTTCAGATTTAACGGGCTCTGAAGTTCTGCACACGTGCATGCCGAAGCCACCACGTACCCCCCAGTTCTCTCTACAATGCCGCTGTCTCTCTGCGGGCACACGCTGTGAGCCAGGCCCTGCACCCAGGGTGTTCACTCCCTGTCATCAGACTTTTGAGAGGTGACAGGACAGGCCTGAGGTCCTATGCTAGAAAGAGTCCGTACAGAGTCGGGGCCAAAACCCATGGCTGTCCATCTCGAAGGCTGCTCGTGTGTCCACCTGAGACACAGAGGTCCCTATCCAGAATCCCAGCAACTGGGAACTAGAAAGCAGCAATCCAGCCCGCCCTTCAGAAGGCAGGCACACAGTATGCAGTCGACCTAGGGGAAGAACAAGCAGGCTGGCTTGTGGTCAGACGCTGGATTCAAATCCCAATCCTGCCTCGAACCAGCTGTATGCATATGTGCACACTAAGTCGTTTCAGTCGTATCTTACTCTTTGCAACCCTATGAACTGTAGCCCGCCAGGCTCTTCTGTCCCTAAGATTTTTCCAGGCCAGAATACTGCAATGGGTTGCCATTTTCTCCTCCGAGGGATCTTCCTGATCCAGGGATCAAACCCGCATCTCGTATGTCTCCTGCATTGGCAGGTGGATTCTTTACCATTCGTGCCACCCGGGAAGCCCCTAGCTGTATGACTGTGAGTAAACTGTTTAATCTCTAGGCTTCAGTTCTCCCATCTCAAAAACACAGGCAAAAACAGTACCTAAGCCACAGATTATTGGGAAGATTCCATGGGATGACGGTTGTCATCCACTGGAACAGAGACTCAAGCACTCAGGTGGGTTTGATGCCGAGACTGGAACAACTCTTGGAATTAACAAGTCCAGCCCAGCATGGCCCTGCCCCTGTTTTATCCTCTACCCCTGATATTTCCCCCTCCCCACAGAGCCTCACAGGACAGGTTTCCTTTTAACTTTTAGAAACAGCTTGCCCAGGAGGGCACATCCACATCACTGAGCAGAGGCCAAGGATTGCTAACCAAGAGCCCTCCTTCCCAGATTTGCATCCTAAGAGGAGAAGCTCAGCATCTGAGACAATGAAATGCAGAGACGATCTGGATTGGGATCTGGGTTGTTTGACTTAGCCAGTTACAGCTGAGGTGGGGTTTTCAAATATGCAGCTTTGTAAATATGAATTAAGACCTTGAGTCAGACAAAACTGATATTACTCACTAGGCTGACTGCAGCCAAACAGCCTCTGAAACACAGGCGGATAACGCTAGAATGATCAGAAGCAGGCTGTGCATGAGAGGAGCAGCAGTTTTCATGGCTACACCAACAACTCAGTTTCTTTCACATTTCGCTGTTTACTCGCTTTAAAATGGAATATAGGTATTGCTTCTATTAAGAAGTTGCTGCCAATGTGTAAGGTCACAGTGGTACCATTTCACAGGATGCTTTCAACAAGATCTGCCTTGGGTCCCTAGACCTTCTCAACCACAAGCTCCAAGACATGAATGCAAGGTTCCCAGTTCTCCCTTTGCCCTCAACGTACTCCGAGTATCAGGGCAAAAGGCCCCACGTTTGGGTGACTCAGTGTTTTTTGGTTGGGAAATGTGACCTCCCGAGTCACTGAACTGGAGGGTGTCCCCAAGATGCCCAATCCCTCCCTCCCTAAGATCTGACTTCCACCTTCATGGGAAGGAGGAGAAAACATCTGCTCTTTTGGAGCTCTTGGGAGGATTCAAGCTTCTGTTTCTGGGGACAACGAGCCTGCAGAGGTGGGAAGACGGGGAGAGCAGACTGATGCCCTGGCTGGGGAGTTTCAAAGTGGCAAACGTCATTACGGGCAAACAGCCGCATCACACACCAGAACCCCCAGAACCACACCCCTCCCAGCGAGGAGCACACAGGCCAACTCGCCTAGTGACATGGGCACGAACACGCTTTCTGCAAACTGCTGGCCCACGTCTTTTTGAAGGTATAAATACACTGTCCTTTATAGATTCTTGATGAGAAGTAACGCCCACCTCCACCACCACCATCACGCGGCCCTGCACTAGCTGACACTGAGCGTGAGAAGGTTCTCCTCCCCTCCAGCTGGCCTTTTCTGCCCAGGCAGGTCTCTTCAACAACAAGATAACTGGCAGGGGCAGCAGGCACAGAGGAAGGAAGGCCTGCCCTACAGCTGGAGCCAGGCACTTGCTGCGGGAGTGGGGAGGGGAGGCCGAGCCATCCCCAAAGCGGAATTCCACTAGAGAAGCACGATGAATGCCGAGGGGTGAGCATCACAGAGAAAATTTGATCAGCACAACGTCCAGTACATACAACACCCAGAGGGGCTGCCCAGCCAGTGAGGGGAGCTTGGCGCTTTCCGGGGACTTCCGCAGACTCCAGACTCTAACTTTTTAATTTATAAGATACTTGGCATCACTGAGGCCAAAACGCACACCCCCAGCCTTGCCCTGTCTCGAGGGAAACACACGAAGACCCACTCCTGTGAGCGACGGGCATCTGCAAGCACGGGGTGGGCCACGTAAGGCCAGTGGGTACACAACGGGAGTGCAGGAGGGGGGACAAGCGTGTAAACATGGGAGGCACAGTAAGTGTGAACACACAGGGCAGGGGTGCAGCTGCAAGTGTGTACACATGGGGGGGACCACGTGCGAAGTCTGCATGCAAGGCACAGACATACAGGGCTTATGCTCACATGGAAGAGGACACAGACAGCATTCACCGTGGTTCCTCGAGTGTGTTAAGAAAGATTCTGAGGCTGTCTCAGGGCTTCTGAGGAATCAAAATTCCATGTTCTCGCTCTGCTCTGGGGTCACAAGTCGCGGATGGCTGACTGCCCCACGGGTATATACACCTGTGAGCCCCACCAGACGCTGTCTCCCCAGCTCAGCAGCAGGTTCATAAGTGACCACAGCCCCCCTACTCTGGGAGCACCCGTAGCCTGCCCTCTGTGCACCTTGATGACTGTTGATGAGATGCCAGTGAGACCCTGTGTGTTGGCCTCTGGACTTCAGGAAGCCAGGGGCAGGTGGTGCTAAGGGCACTTGTTCCTGGCCTGGGAGGAGGGTGCTATCCCCAGGGCTCCCCATTACCTTGAAGATGCAGAGGAGCTGAAGCTGGGGAAGGGGAAAGAAAGGGAGGCAGGGGGCCGTGGGGAGGGCTGCCAACAACCTGGCCGAGGCAGGGCTGTGGGACTGCTCAAACTCAGGCCGGGTCTGGGCGGACAGACAAGGTGCAGGGAAGAGGCAAGAACGTTCGAGGGTGAGAACTGAGGCAGGCAGTGTCGGGAGGTGAACAAGAGTGACAAACAGAGCAGGCATTGAGCCGAGGGCCAGAGGGGCCTCCAGCAGGGCCAGCAGAGCCCAGAAGGCCCTTCCCTCCCCCAGATCCACACCAGGCCAGCTGCTCAGCCTGTCTTTGAGGATCTGAGAAGGCCCTGTCCCTGGCTGTAAGTTTCTGGATATGCACATAGCTGGGCACTTTCCAGTGGAAAGGATCCATAGTTTTCATCACAAAGATCTAGAACAACTGCCCCTCCCCTGCCAAAAAAAAAAAAAAGATTTTATTTGAGGAGGGTTCTCAGCTGACCTCACCTCTGGTTGGTGTTCCCATTAAGGGATCTCTCCATGCTTTCTGCCTTTGGCCCCAGGGCCATCTTATCCTTAGGGAAGGGTGGGCCCACCCTGGCCTGACAAAGACTCCCTAGAGGCGTCCCTGCCCAGCGGAGGTGGGGAGCCCGGCAAGGAGCACAAGGCTGCCTCAGTTCATCCCTAGGGAGACCCTCTTACCCACACCAGGCCAGGGCCCGGGAAAGTAAAAGACATACTGAGAACCCAGACTCTCCTTATTAAGCATAAAATGGAGCGTCACTCCTGACTTGATACTAAACAAACTCAACGAACGAAAAAGGGGAAAGCAGGAAAGACTACTGTATATGGATGGATAAGGTGTGCACTGCACAAAGGGCCCAGCAGAGGCGGTGAGAGAGGGTTAAATTCAGCCCGCAGTCTGTCCACTAAGCAGTGTGTCCTGGTGCAGAGCTATGAATGCCCAGAGGAGGCGGGACCCCTTGCTTTTACATAAAGGCATAGCTGGCCTTTTTTCTAATTCACAGAGATGTGCTGTAGAGCATAGCCCATGGCCAGCTCTGGCATGAGGCTTGGGGCCAAATGCCCATGGTTGGGGCCAAGCAAATCCAACCAGTAGGCCCACACTCTCCAGGTTCCTCTCCAGTGGGGATGGGGATGGGGAGGGGCTGAGGATGGGGGTGGGGGCATCACAGAAGGGAATAGTATAGGCTCCTCTTAGCCGAAGCTAAAGCCACCTGAACCCCCAACGCCAGCCCCCTCACGAAGCTCAGACCCTCAGAGGAGCCCAGACCTCACGACAGGGTCACATCACAAACCCATTTATTTAACTTCATGATTCCCTGGCCACTTGCTGAAAAGAGAAGAAACTAGCACTGCAGATGGTGCCATTGTCCTCCATGAGTTCTCACACAGAGCCAGGGTACAAGGAGGGCTGAGGCTCTATGCACCACACCCCGGCCACCTGAGCACCTCACCACCAGGAGGACAGGTCTAGGACTCAAAGCAATCTATTTCTGCTCTAATGGCAGAAAGGGAAGAGGAACTAAAGGGGCTCTTGATGAAGCTGAAAGAGAAGAATGAAAAAGCTGGCTTAAAACTCAACAGTCAAAAAACTAAGATCATCGCATCCAGTCCCATCACTTCATGGCAAATAGACGGGGAAAAAGTGGAAACCACGGCAGATTTTATTTTGGGGGGTTCCAAAATCACTAGACGGTGAAATTAAGACACTTGCTCCTTGGAAGAATAGCTATGACCAACCTAGACAGCTTATTAAAAAGCAGAGGTATTACTTTGCCGACAAAGGTCCATATAATCAAAGCTATGGTTTTTCCAGTAGTCATGTATGGATGTGAGACCTGGACCATAAAGACGGATGAGTGCCAAAGAATTGATGCTTTGGAACTGTGGTGTTGGAGAAGACTCTTGAGAGTCCCTTGGACAGCAAGTCAATCAGAGAAAATCAACCCTGAATATTCACTGGAGGTACTGATGCTGAAGCTCCAGTACTTTGGCCACCTGCTGCAAAGAGCCAACTCATTGGAAAAGACCCTGATGCTGGGAAAGATTGAGGACAGGAGGAGAAGGGGGTGATAGAGGATGAGATGGTTGGATGGCATCACCAGCTCAAAGGACATGCTGCTGCTGCTGCTGCTGCTGCTGCTGCTGCTAAGTCACTTCACTCATGTCCAACTCTGTGTGACCCCATAGACGGCAGCCCACCAGGCTCCCCAATCCCTGGGATTCTCCAGGCAAGAACACTGGAGTGGGTTGCCATTTCTTTCTCCAATGCATGAAAGTGAAAAGTGAAAGTGAAGTCGCTCAGTCATGTCCAACTCTTAGTGACCCCATGGAGGGCAGCCTACCAGGCTCCTCCAAATATGGGATTTTCCAGGCAAGAGAACTGGAGTGGGTTGCCACTGCCTTCTCCACTCAAAGGACATAAGTTTGCACAAACTCCAGGAGACATTGAAGGATAGGGAAGCCTGAAATGCTACAGTTCATGGAGTTCCAAAGAGTCGGACACAACTGAGTGACTGAACAACAAAGCAAAGAAATATATTGGGTTAGCCAAAAGGTTGATTCATGCTTTTGGTACAATCTTATGGGACAACCCAAAAGAACCTTTTGGCCAATCCAGCATAAACCTGGGGGAATCTAAAGCAGCTCCACTTGGCCCCACTCAGCCCTGCTTTGGATCCTGCCTGTGGGCCCAGGGCTTCAAGCCTCTTGCCCAAGCTCCCAGGGTCTTCCTGACCACCAGCTACATAACCACCCCTGTCCACCTCCTCAAGACCCTCTCCCTGACACCCTGGCCCTGGCCTTCAGTGACCCTCATCATGCAGCAGCGGTTTGCCAAAGTCAGATGCCTTAGGATCAAATCCCCATCTGGCACGGACTGATGTGTGACATCGGCAAATGAAGGAACCTCTCTGTGCATAACCTACCTGCGAGGTAGCATAAAATAAGAAGGTGTTAAGAAAGCACATGGTCCTGAGCCCAATATCAAGGTGCCCGACAAAGAAGAATGACCGTATAGCATAAAGCGCTGTTTCCAGTGTACTCTCAGTCCCATTAGGGAGACCCCCCCCACCTTCCTCTTCCTCCCATCCGCCAGCCTCTTTGACACAGAGGCAATGTATCAGTGATACTAGGAACAACAATCACTTATGCTCTTCATGCACATTTTCATGTTTATGTTTAATCTTCCCGATGGTTGGACAAAGAGCGATGGTGTCCATCTCAAAGGGGAAACCAGGGCCTAAATGATTTTTCTAAAAACTGAGCTAAATTATGCAAGCAATGGAAGTAGAGCTCAGATTTGCAGCCAAATCTCACGTGGCCCCAAAGCTCGCACATTACCGCCAACCCACCTGCCTCTCAGCCCGTGCTGAATACACGGAAAGTGAAGGCCTGAGCTTCCCAGGCCTTCTGTGCCCGCTCAGAAAAGCCACAGCTGATGGGGAAGGGTGGAGTTGAAATGACTCCTCTTTTGGGACCCTCCAGAGACCAGCCTGCAAAGTCAGTGTTGAGTGTGCCAGCCTAGGGCAAACTCCCCTGCTCCTCAGGGGCTGGATTCTGCCTCAGTCTGGGTTCCCCAGTCCTAAGGCAGGGGTAATAAAATTCCATTTGTTTTGAAGACAAAGTGAAATAACACACATGAAGAGTTTAGTCCGGTGCCTGGCATATGCTAGAACACTGAAAAGGACTCCCGTGTCTGTGCCCCCAGCAAATCCACTCAGGCTGGGGAGGCTTCCTGTAAATTCCCTTTGGGGTCCCGCCTGCTGGGCCTTAACACTTGGAAGGCCCCAGGCCCCCCAGGATGCCCTCATGTTTAATCCCGCCTCTCCCTGAGGTTAGTGTCCCTGTTCGTATATATATATTTCATTTCATACCGTCTCCCCTGCACAGACTCGTTAACCAGAAACACACAGCATATAAATGTGAATTTATGACGGGGTCTGGCTCCCACATCCTGTTTCAGTGGCAAGCCTGGCTTCTCACCCACCAGCTGTCCAGCTCTGATGGAAGGTGACAGAGCCGAGCACACACTCTGCCATGCACGGAGGGGCCATGACAACATCCCACACAAAGGGTGCATGGAAGCGGCCTGTTGAGTGCTAGGGACATGAAGGTGGGCACCAAGGCCTCTGGGTCAGGGAACATCAGCCTGGGGTCCCTGCCCCCACCCCAGACAGCACCCGCCCAGATCTATTCACTGTTTAGTGTGGGGAAAAAAGAGAGAGTAGACCAGAATTCCATTCTCTTGCCTTGTTTCCACTTTCATTTAAAGAGAAGCGCCATAAAGTAAGAGACTACGTTTTTTATGACCCCTTAACAACTTCTCTGTGCTAACATACTATAAATAAACATCAGTACCTTGTTACACACGTGGTTTATCTTAAACACAAGCAAAGAGGAAACTGAGTCTGCTATTGAAAACTGGTGTGTGTGCATGTGTGTGTGGGTATGCGGGTGTGCGTTAGTGTTTTCATTTCATTTTCAACACACAGACCATCTCTTTCTTCATACCAAAAGCCCCAAGCCTTCCCCAGGAATGAACCGTAATGACCATTTCCAAACATGCTGTAATTCCATAGGGATGTCCCAGGGGTAGGGGCAATCATAACTCTTTGCAGTTCAAGGAGTCAATACTTTTCATAAGTCTGATTGGGGAGCGGGTTATTTCATTGGCACAGATGCAGCCCCCCAGCTCAGCCCCACTGCCCACCCACCATGGTTATAACGCACGTGGAGGCCTCCAGGAGGTCCTGAGCACCTCCATCTGGCAGCTGGTCTCCCCAAGATAGGCCTCACATCATCCGAACCTGCCCAAGGTTCCTGAGGGGATGAGCATCTCGGGGTAGGGTGGGAGTTTCTCAAGCTCCTGGAGGTCCCCAGGACTGGCAGGGCCTCCCCAGACCTCCCCCAGGAGCTCGGCTGGTTCACACTCCTGCACCAAGTGTGACAGACACTGTTCTCCACATCAACTTCCTCCTTTTATTTAAATACCTTATCTTCTAACCTCCTTCTAAGCAGTGCTACTCACGAAATCACACATTCTGGTGTGGTAGTAACAAATTTTCTAATAGCTATTAGAATAAACATATAAAGTAACATTTTCCTAAGAGTAGAATAAATATACACAGAATGAAGGGAAAACAAAAAAACGTCATTCCCCTATCAACCACCTCTATCGCCACAGGACTCAGGGATGTGGAAGGTCACATCTGGGGAAAACAGGTTTGGGTGGTGCTAGGTGACTTCTGATAAAGCAATGAATGGGGAGGGGGCATCCTCTTTACATCCTCCCACCCCAAGACTGCATCACAGTTGTCCTATACAGGATCTCCCGAAATCCACCCAGCCCATTTAAGTTCATTTAAGGGTAGTGCTGAGCAGAGGAAGGCCGTTGTTGTTGGTGGTGGTTTAGTCGCCAAGTTGTACCCGACTCTGCGATACCATGGACTGTAGCCCACCAGGCTCCTCTGTCCATGGAATTCTCCGGGCGAGAATACTGGAGTGGATTGCCATTCCCTTCTCCAGGGGATCTTCCCAAGCCAGGGATCGAACCTATGTCTCCTGCACTGGCAGGCAGATTCTTTATCGCTGACCGGGAAGCCAGAGGACGGAAGGATCCATGCCAACTACAAACCCCACCCCACCCTGCACAGGGTGGAGCTCGTGGGCCCACCAGTGCCTTGAGCGGGAGATGGAAAATCCGGGCAAGTCAGTAGCTTCCCAAGCGTGCCTGCATGCACCTCCCTGCATGAGGCAGTGCCCGAGCACAGGGGCCTCACCAGCCTGGGACCACTGCCCAGTGCAAGCACCTGGCTGAGCCGGGGGGGCAACCAGCCTCAGGAAGCCCCACCAAAGGCAAGGCCCCAGAAAGGGCAAGGGGACGGCAAGGGATGTAGCTGAAGGCAGGCAGCCTGCAGCCCCCAGGCCCCGAGGTTGGTAAAGAGCCCTGGAAGGAAGCGTGGCGCTGGGGAGGGGGGAGCCCTGAGCCCTTCCTCAACCACATCTGTCTCATCCCACAGTCCTGAGAGGCCCGAAGCCTGCCAGATGTGGGCCGCCCGTGGGGACCGAGTTCATTTTCCCCACGTCCTGTGATAATACTTGGCTGTGTTTATTTAACTTTTTGCTTTGGATGGAGAGGAGATGGGCCAGGAAAATCAGTTTGGCTCCCTTGGATCAAAACATCACAGCCCACACATCATGCGAGGACACCCACACAGAGAAGCTCCCCCTGCACCATCCGAAAAAACACATCTGGGCCGCTGCTGGCAGGGGCTGGCCCGGGGCTCTCAGAAGGCTGCTCAGTGCAGAGCAGGGCGTCTGAGCTGCTACACACACCCGGCTTGGCCAGCCAGGGTCGGGCGCCCCCCAGCATCCATTGCCACACTCTCAAGCAGGCCCAAAGGCTCAGAGAGCTTTCAGGTGACCCGCGGTGCAGCTCATGGGGAGGGGAACCAAAATTCACAGCCAGGCCCCTCCCTGTCCCCAGGCCCCGAGGAAGGTGAGAGAAGGATGGACGGCAGGAAGAAAGGAATGTCCCCGAGGAAGGCTCGCGAGGGCCCAGGTCCCCGTCCTGCACCTGCACATACAGACATGGCCGCAGGGGACCTTCGTACCCGCCTGGCTCCTGGGGGACCTCAAGGAGGATTCACACACCCGTGCCCCCTGCTCTCGCAGACTGCTTTCAGGGCCACTACCAAGGCCCATGGCCGCTGAAGCAGCTCCCAAGGCTGGCAGCAAGGTCCAGGAGCCTGCAGCAGGAGTGGCCACCGGGGCCCAGACAGGACAAGCATGGGAGCTCCCCCACTGCCCGTCAGGCAGGCTCAGCCACGCAGCCGGCAGGACCGGGGCCTTCCCTCAGGCCTCCTCTCACATTCTCCCCCAGCCGACAGCCCACCCACTTTCTTTTTCACCCTCAGCTCCTTCCCTTGCTGAGAAGGGGCACCCACATAGCCAAGTCCTGCCTGGGCCCCACCTCCTGCAAACAGCACTCCTCGACCCCTGGAGATGAGCATCCTGAAGACCCGTCCACCCATCACGGGAAGAGGCCCACGGACACGCTGGGCAGCCGGGCCACGTGGGCAGGGGGGGTCCTGGGGACCTGCAGACTAGATTGGAAGCCGGGTCATGACCCTTGCTCACAGGCTCCTCTCCCAACTGTGGACAGCCACTGAGGGGACTCCGTAACAGGAGCTCAGCGCAGAACCCTCCCCGGTCCTGCCCTGCCACATCCGGCTCTCTGGTCTGGGTGCCTCCGTCTGCACTCTTCTTCACGCCTCTGCAAGGAAGCTCATCACTGCATTTCCCTATTGGGAAACTCCAAGAGCTGAGAGCACAGGCTTTGTAATCAGGCAGACCTGGGCTCCAAGGCCTGGTTCCAACACTGACGAGACGGGCGAAACCAGGCGGTGGTTTACTGCCATCCTTGGGTTTCTCTAGGTCAAACGGGGCGACATGAATATGAAGTCCTGGGAGGTACTGCGAGGCAAGGAGATGATGCAGGAGGATGCAGAGCACAGCACCAGCAAAAGCCCGTAAATGGTGCCCACCCAGGGGCAGTGGTAGTGGCCGTCTTAGCTCAAAAGGCCAGCCAAGGTCCCTCCAGGAACATTCACACGGGGATTTACGGCATTTGACTCACATTCTCAGCCAGGAATCACATTTGCTTCTTGAGGGTGTTGGGTCAGGATGGACAAGTGTGTTACATGTCACAGAAGAAAAAGGTGAGGTCGGAGGGGTGAAGAGCCTGCAGGTCACACTTGGGTGTCCTCCAGTCTAGTCCAGACTCCAAGACTGGGCTGTTTTCACGGTCCTGCCAGATCACCCTTGCTGTTAGCACGGCCTGCTGTGCTAGTCACTGCTGATCATGCACTCCAGTTCAGGGGTGTTGGGGGGGACAGAGGCAGCATCCCAAGAAGCTAACGCAGTCGGTACTTCCTTACTGGAATGGAAAACTGGGCAGCAGTCATTTCACTATAAGGCTTAAAAGCGTCCACAAGCTCACTGAAGACCCGGGACAGATAGAGAGCAGACTGTCATCGGGGCGCCCCCGGTGCCAGGCAGGAGGCTAAGCACTTTGAGGGCATTTGTTTGTTTACTCCTCACAGCCCCTTCATCCCAACCACCATGAGAAAACTGAGGCTTGAGAATCGTAAATGACTTGTTCACAGTCACGCAGCGGCAGACTGGGGAAGCCAGGCACCCAGCTCTGCCATTCCAGTCCTAACCACTCTTGCGGTCGCGCTCATCACCTTCAGAACCACCTTCAGCATCCTCTGCCTGCGTCCACCCCTCAGCCCCTCTGCCCACAGGACCCTTCCCCAGCTCACACAGCTGTGCTCCAGCCCATGCATCTGCAGGCCCTCCCGCCTCAGTGCCATTGCTACTGGTGCACCCTAAAACGCCCCCTTCCATGTCGGAGGCCCCACCTGATCTCCACTATCCACTGCAGACCCCTGCATAAGTAGATCCTCTCCCCCTACTCCTCCTCCTCCCTTCTCAGTGCCCAACTCAGCTGAGGTCCCTGAGCATGTGAGGCAGCCCTGGGCTGTGAGCTCCTCCAAGCCAGGACCCCACCCTACCTCCTTCTCTAGCCAGGGAGCACTCGTTACCGCTGGTTAAAGTGAATTCACCCCAAGCCCTTGGCTTTTTACCTTTTTTAAGTCCCCAGACTGTAGAGGGGGGAAAATTTTCAAACACAGATGGGCACACAAAGCAATATAAAACTGTCCTTTGATGCCCCCTTGGACACGCCCCGGGTATTCTGGAGTGGCTGGCCTAATGGAACGCTTTCTATGCATTACGTTTTCTTTTTCTTTAAACAAAAGTGGGATCCCAGTCATGTCCTTATGGCCCCCGGGTGTGCAGGGCGGCTCTGGAAAGCCGGCCAAAGAAGTCCGTGGGCCCAGGGGAGGTGGCCAAGGAAGGGTGCCAGGGTGATGGGGGGTCTTGAAACCACATCTTAGGAGGGAAAGCAAAGGAATGGATGCTGTTCAGCCCAGGGGGGCAGGCTCGGGGGACACCAGAGCTGTCTTCAGGCATCTGAAGGGCTGTCATGGGGAAGAGGGACAGAGCTTGCTATGTGGCCTCAAGGGGTCAAACCGGGACCAATCAGTAGAAGTCACTACAGGGAGATTTCAAGGACGAATAGATAGGATTCCCTCAGCAGAGGCTGCAAGGGAAGGTCCACTCGGGAGGTAGTGAGGCTGCTGGCATAGGAGGGCGTCAAGAAGATAGGGAGACCCCAGGGGAATTCAAGGCTCAGCTAGAAGAAGTTACAGTTGACCCTGACAGGCTTCTCTAGACCAGAATCTCAGAAGGCCTCAGGAGGACCAGAGCTGAATATGGAGGGGGAAGGGAGAGACAGTTGGGCTGTCAGTGACCCATCCAGCAGCCACTCAAAGCTGCCACCCAGAGTATGCTCAGTAGTTCCGATCTTCTGACTTTCTGAGAAAGCCAGACGTCTGAATATTTATATGAATCACTGCAACTTTTAAACAAGCCCAGTAAATTTCTTCACTGACTAGCATCACCGACTCAACGGACATGAACTTGAGCAAACTCTGAGAGATAGCAGAGGACAGGGGAGCCTAGATCACAAAGAGTCAGACATGACTTAGCTGCCAGCTAACTTGTCACAGACCAGAGAGCATCTTTGCCCTGCATGCTGGAGACCCCCTAGACTAACAGGGAACTCACAGGACACATGAGGCAGCTGAAAGGGAAGGGCCTCAAAGAGCAGCCATCCTCGCAGGGACAGAAGGGGTTAAGGCATGGTTTGGCTCTCTGCTTCACTCCAGGGCTGCAGCTGGCCTCCAAGCCCCCCTGGAGGCTCTGTCAGCTGCCCAGCCCCCGTCCAAACTGCCTGCCTTCGCCACTGAGCCCGGAACCCCAGATCTGGGAACAGGACAGCTGCCCTGGGGCTGGCTGGCCGCAGCCAGCCAGGAAGAGATTACGTTCCCCAGGCCCCGCTGAGAACCATTTGCTCATCTAGGATGGATGCCACAGGGGCAGAGAAGCAGACCCCTGTGCCCACTCTCCTCTCCCTCTCCCCCTACAGTTCCTGGCCTGCGGAGAGGGTGAAGACCTCCAGAGGCACAATCACCAAAACAGTGACAAGTATGATTGTTCACTGAGCGTGAACACCAACGACCGGACTGGGTGTTTACACACAGTGGGGGCTCATATAACCCTCGCAGGCGTAATCCTCACAGTCACCCTGCGGGGAAGCGTTTAACCATCCTCACTTCGCAAGCGAGGAAACCTATAGTTGGATAGGTCCAGACACTCACCCATGGTCACACAGCCAACAAGAGGCAGAGCTAGGATTCAAACCCGGTTTATCCAATGATCTAAAACCCCACATCACACCACTGGCTCCCAGGCGTCCACATACTCTCTCCACCTGGTTACGCTCCATGGGGTCCAGGTCCCTGGGGCCTGACTGGCTACGGGAAGGGAGAGGACAGAGTCAATGCCCTAGCATAGAGCGGGACGTGCTAGGCGAGGATGTTGAGCTGCAAGCCCTACAGGGGCATCCACAGCAGATGGCCAATGTCTCGTAAGAAATGGGGGGTGGGGCTGGGGCTGGGGTTAAGGGGAGCAGCTCCAGCTGCTCGACAAGACCCCCATGGCCCCAGGGGTAACCTCAGGACTGGTCCCATCACTGTTCCTGGAATTGAGCACCCCAGTGATTCTGACATCACCCCAAGTTAAGAGCCTTGGGTCCAGCACAGTGCTCTGGAAGCACGGCAATAATACCTGGGAAATCTCAAGTTGGATGGGCTGGTTTCATTTATTCAAAAACACATTAAAACAAATACACAGGTATTCAAACCTAAAATGTTTGTGCTACCCTTGGGAAGAGCCGTGGGGGCCAGGAGCAGGCTCTAGGAAGTTGGCTGGGTTTTTTCTTCATCTGATGCTGGTTACACAGATACACTCAGTTTATGAAACTTCCCTGAGCTGAACTTTTATGACTGGTACATGAAACTTTAACAATAAAAATGTATGTGTATGTGTTAGTCACTCAGTCGTGTCCAGCTCTTTGCGACTCGATGGACTGTAGCCTCCCAGCATCCTCTGTCCATGGAGTGCATAGCCATTCCCTTCTCCAAGGGATCTTTCCAACCCAGGGATCGAACCTGGGGCTCCTGAATGCCGGTAGATTCTTTACCTTCTGAGCCACCACAGCTGCAGGTTTAACAATAAAAAGCCAACTTAAAAAGCACTGAGGAAGCACTAAATTAACCAATTTGAAATCATGTCTAACAGACTGGAAAATGAGAGGAGAGAGAACATACATTATTCATACGTGTGCACATACGTGGAACTGCTTCGGAACTAGGCACAAGAATCGAGTACCACCCGCGGCCTCTAGGGAGGAGAAGTGGATGGTTGGAGGTGTATTTAATTTTGTGTCTTGTGCGTTTATTAGCATTTTTTTTAATGTTTATATGTATTCTACTTTAAAGTCCCCTGCCATACCACCAGGGGTACCCAAGGTGCATTTTGGGAAGCAGTGCTATGTCAGCCCCTCTTGGTCCCCTCCCAGGTCTGGCCCTACTAGGCTGAGGGACTTTGGGGAAACTCCTGGCCTTTTTGGCACGCTTGTCTCCATGGGCACTGCCACACGGGATTTCCCAGGGGGCCCTCCCAATCCTGACGCCCTAGATGTCATCACTGGATGAATCCGACTCCATGGCCCAAAGCCAGCCTAATGGGCAACTGCTTCCTCCATCTTCAGCCCTCCCTGACCCTTATCCCAGACTTTGGGACCTTCCAAGACAGGACAACCCACCAGGGCCACATGTCAGTCAGGCAGGGTATTGCCCACCAGGTACCCACTGCCCCAACCTCTGATTCAGCACCCTCCTTGTGCCCTAAGGAACCATCTCTCATCCACTTGGACCTTGATGGACCATCGGTCAAAATGTTCTGCCCTCCCCTGGACACAGCCAGGCTAGATGCTCAGACCTTCCCAGAGATGGATCCTTGAGCAAAGTTAACACAGGAGATAGAGCCGGCAGGGCTCTTTGACTGCAGGGGCAGCTCCCTGAAGACAACAGCCATTCCATCTAGCTCCTCTCATCTCCGAAGCTACCCTGTCTGGGTCCTGTTTCTCCTCCTATTCATTCCATCAGCTCTCCCCTGTTGCTGCTGTTCAGTCACTAAGTCATTGTCCGATTCTTTGTGACCCCATGGACTGCAGCACACCGGACTTCCCTGTCCATCACCAACCCCCAGGGCTTGCTCGAACTCATGTCCATTGAGTCGGTGATGCCATCCAACCATCTCATCCTCTGCCGCCCTCTTCTCCTTTTGCCTTCAATCTTTCCCAAGCATCAGGGTCTTTTCCAATGAGTCAGCTCTTCCCATCAGGTGGCCAAAGTATTGGAGCTTCAGCTTCAGCATCAGTCCTTCCAATGAATAGTCAAGGTTGATTTCCTTTAGGATGGACTGGTTGCATCTCCTTGCAGTCCAAGGAACTTTTAAGAGTCTTCTCCAGCACCATAGTTCAAAAGCATCAATTCTTCAGCACTCAGCCTTTTTTAAGATCTCCCTTATCCTCTCGTCAAACTTCATCCTAGCCTGAGTTGTCCAGAGCTTATTTCTGTCCTGTGTGACCACTGAACCCTGATGGACAGGAAAGTCACATAGTAGCTGAGATCATCGGGGTGGTCCCACCAACATCCCCCACCCAGAAACCCACCCCAAACAGACCAAGAGCTCTCTAGGCAGGAACCAGGGCTCCACACCCGTCCCCCCAACCTAAACGCCTCGTAAAGTCCAGAGGAGGCCTCACTCGGGCTTCCCAGGAAGAAGCTGCAGGAAGCAAACACCTCCTCACTCAAGGACATCAGCAGGGTCAGCTGAACCTCCACTTCCTCCTGGAAACCCCGGAGGAGGCAGGAAGCAACACGGCCAGGAAAGGCGTGCAGCTGTGCCCAGGGTCTAGCTGAAGGCTGCCAGGGGCCGAGAGCCGGGGTAGAGAAGGCCCTGGGCCACAGTCACAGCCTGGCACTTGGCAGCTGTGAGACCTCGGGCCAGGCCAGTAACACAACGCTTTGAAGCACCACCTGGAACCTGGACGTGACCAATCCTCGAAGGGTAAATGAAGGGCCGGGCACATCGTGAGCCCCACTAAGTCATAGTTACTTCAGTCAACGTAGTATAGGGTCTGAAGGGCAAACACGGACACAGCGGGGAGTCCCTCTCTCAAGTGGGCAGACTGAGGCTCAGACAGGAAACATGCCTGGTCCTGAGAACTTCCCGAATCTCTCCGCAAACCTCTGCATTTCCCCTAAACAACCAAATTAACTGGCCTGGCTATACAATTTGATTGAGACAGTTTTGTAAGCCAATACTGTAAAACATTTAATTTTTTTAAAAATGCACACGCACAAAGAGCTCACAGATGGACAGGTGCAGTACCCCATTTCTCCACCTGTTTTGAACCCAGGAGCATGGCCGCAGATGGGGGAGTCTGAGGGAGGGAAGCCTGGCACGCGAGCTGGGAGGCAGGAGTCGACCAGACTTCCCTGGGAGTGTGGACGGCCAGACAGACAGAAGGGGCGGGAGGGGGCTGGGTCTCTTACGAAGCGGCCACAGAGCGCCGGCTTCCCTTCTGCAGCCCGGCATCCTTCAGCGCACATGCAAGCCCCTCTCCCGCGCCGCCACACGTGGAGCAGCACGCTGCCAGGGCCTCGGGCTCTGGAATGAAACAAATCCAGGCCCACAGCTGGGTGACCTTCGGCAAGTTACCCAACCTCTCTGAACCTGTTTCCTCATCGCAAAATGAGGATCGAAGAGCACCTACCTTAGTGGGAGGATAATGCTGCTTAGTAAAGGTAGCCATTATTTTTTTAATCAATTTTTATTGGAGTACAGTTGATTTACAATGTTTTGTTAGTCTCTGCTGTGCAGCAGAGTGAATCAGTTATACATATACAGTATCCACTTTTTTAGGTTATTTTCCCATAAAGATATTATCAACAAAACTATTAATATTATTATCTGCTTCTTGCCCTGACACCTGCAACTACTCCTGGAAAAGGAAAAAAATAAGAAGTCCCTGGGCAGCAACTGGACAAAGACAGATTCTGACAAAGAGGCAGAACCGGAAGCACTCTGGGGTCTCCCAAACTTTGCTAAGCAGTGGGGCTCCCTGACCTTTCCATGAGAAGGCTAATGCATAACCCTAATTCACAAAAGGGGAAAGAGAACTAGGGGCCCAGCATCCTGCTTCTCAGCCTCCATCTGGCTAGTCATCCAGGAACAGTGAGAGACTACTGATCCAAGCCAACATCCTGTTGGACAGATGGGGAAGCTGAGGCACAGGGAGGTGGTGCAACCAGGGCAAAGTCACACAGCAAGCGAAACAGGGCTGGGCCAGGCGCTATCACTGCGGCAGCTCATTTAACCCTCAGAGTGCTGGCAGCGCTTGAGGCCTCCAGCGCCAGACAGATAACAGACAGGGGTGAGGAGGGCTGGTCGTGACACAACAGGAAGCGATGGGAACCGTGGCCTTCCACAGCACGTGTGCCCTCACGGAAACAGGCAGAGCCAGTCGATCCCTGCTGTGCAGGAACCAGGGCCAGTGAGACCAGATCTTTGGATTACTCTGAACAAACTCTATAAATCTGGATTGTTGTGCAAATGTTTCTGAATGTTAAGTGTCACATTCTATTTCCCAACAAAGTTCCAGCCTGAGCAGCCAATAAGCAAAATACTCTGGCCCTGGATATGGTCCTTGGATAACCAGTTTGCAACCTCCATTCTGGTATTTCAGCACAGGTCCTGAGTGTGATTTTTGGCCCTGAGTCGAAATGATATGAGAGGTGCTTGGAGGGTATCTTCCCCTACAAATCAGTGTCACACCCAGGTGGCTAAAATTCTACCATTAGCTGTTCATTCCTTTGAGTCAACAGGGCTTTCCCAGGATAGTCTTCTAAAGAAAGAATCCAAGTGTCTAGAGGAGGGACCTGAGCCAACATTTCAGTTTCAGAAAATCAGAAGTTAATAATCATCACAACAACAATAAAAACAATGGCAATAATAAACTGAAACTGAGCAATAACTATGTTCAAGGCACTCTCCCCTGTACTGGGGGACACAGCTGTCTGGGAAGGTTTTTGAGAGCAAAGAAAAGCACAGGTCTATTTCAGATAAGAAGCTGCTAAGTGTGAAAGTCGCTCAGTCGTGTCCGACTCTCTGTGACCCCATGGACTGTAGCTCGCCAGACTCCTCTGTCCATGGGGTTCTCCAGGCCAGAATACTGGAGTGGGTAGCCATTTAAAGTCCGCCCCCCAGAATATCACCCCAAGCCGAGATCAGACACTTGGTGTCTTTCCAAAAGAGAAGCATCCACCACATTTGCGGTCTCAAAATAAGTCTGGCATCTTCCAGGGACAAAACTTTCAGCTGCCAAATAGCTGGGGCACGGCCGAGGCTCTGGCCACCTGACGTTCTGTGGGGAAGGGGGTGTGCATGGAGTGCTGGCAGCAGGGAGGGGAGGGCAGAGGGAGCTGGGGGAAAGTTTATCTCCACACTTTTCCCTAAAATGCTGATCTTAGGTCTAGACAACAGAAAAGACGCTGCTAAAATTACTAGGAAGGCTTTCCCCAAAAGGCATTTGGGTACATCTGATTTTAAAACACACTTGCAGAGGTCCACTCTCTCGGCTGGCCCCTCCTAGGCTTACAGATGAGGACTCCGGGAAGGGCCTCCAAGATTATGAACTCCATAAAGAGATGAGGAGGCCAGGAGAGGATCTCCCAGGAGGCAGAGCAGAAACCGGAAGATGGTGCCCCAATAACAACCCAGGGTTTGGACCCCACTGTCACAGGGACCACCATGTAACTTAGGCTGAATAAGAAGAGCTAAGTAGAGACATGCTGGCAAGGAATAGGATTCTCAAACTGAGCTGTGACCTTCGAGGTAGGAGAATTGGAGAAAGGGTAGTCCAAGAGCAAGAGAAAACAAATTAAAAAGAAGACCACCAGGCCATCCACCTATCCCAGTAGCTGTTATCTGCACAGGAAGTTTTAATCCATCTGTCCTCTAACCCTATTAGATAAGTAAGTAGCAAAGGATGGTTATCTCCATTTTTATCAGGGTTCAGAGAGGTTAAGACACTAATCCAAGATCACACAGCTGGCAGTACCAGGTCTTCTATCTGCCAACCTCTCTAACTATAGTTCACAAACCTCCCTTCTCTGTGCTCCAACACACTGGCCATTCCAGTGTGCATCAAACGTGCCAAACTCTCTTTGGGATGACAAGCTGTGCACTGTTAGCAACACTACTAACACCGTTCCCCATGCCCAACCCACCATCTTCACCAAGTTACTCACAGTTTACTCTCAGCTCTACCACCCCTTTCCCTGGCAAGTGTGTGAAAGTCACCAAGTCATGTCCAACTCTTTACAACCCCGTGGACTATACAGTCCATGGAATTCTCCAGCCCAAATACTAGAGTGGGTAGCCATTCCCTTCTCCAGGGGATCTTCCCAACTCAGGGATCGAACCTAGGTCTCCCGCATTGCAGGCGGATCCTTTACCAGCTGAGCCACCAGGGAAACCCTTCCCTGGGAATCCTTCTATCAATTTGAAATCCAATCTCCTTATCCCTTGACATACCTTCTGCTGAGTCACACTGTAGCTTCACACCCACGGTCACCGTCCCTGTTCAACAAGGCTGCATAAAAGTCACCTGAAGGCACTGTTCAAACTCAGAGTCCTGGGCTCCACGCACAGAGATTTCTGATCCAGCAGCTCTGGGCTGAGGCCTGAGAGTCTGCATTTCTAACAAGTTACCAGGAGACGTTGCTGCCAATCCTGTGCTATCCAATCCAGCAGCCGCGAGCCTGCAGTGGCTATTAAAATTAAAATTAGTCAAAACTAAGTAAAATTTAAAATAGTAGTTTTTCAGTCACACTGGGCACATCTCAAGTGCTCCATAACCACACGTGGCTTGTGGCTACCATCTTGGACAGCATGGACCTAGAACATTCCCTGCATCACCGAAAGTTCTATAGCACAGACATCAAAGAGAACATACTTCTGTTAACCATAGGCTCGTCTGTGTGAGGCTTTGATCACTCTCATCTCTTCCACAGGACTGTACATTCCATGAGGACTTGGCCTAATATTAGAAGAATGACGGATGGATGGATGGATTGTTGGTGAGGACTCTCGAAGGGGCAGGAACCACTCTGGGGGGCAGGCTCCCATTACACTTTGCCACCCTTGATTATCCTGGTAGAGCATAAACCCTCTACTCCATCCCATAGCCCGTGTCCCCAGATATGAGCAGCAGAAGACTGGCCCCCCAGGTGCCAGATGACCATGCCTAACCAAGAGCAAAGCTGTGTCGGAAAAGAAAGTCAGCTCTTAGAGGCCCTTACTATTTTGAGTTCCTGGATGCCTAGCAAACATGCGCTGACAACCTGCCTTTAATAGCCCCAGTTCTGAGTGTCTTAAAGACATTTCCAACTAAGTAACCCAAATAAATTTAGCGACTTTTTTTTATAAGGAGAAATAATTAAAGAACAGATGGTGTTGCTTACTTTGAAATTTTTGCTCTAAAATAGATTTTGTGTGCACCTTGGTTGGAGTTCAGCTTCTCCCCCCTCTCCTCCGTGTGTCAGAAAAGGAGATCAGCTCACTAATTACCTGGCTGTCTTTTCCCTACAAGATCCCAATTTAAGAATCTCGTTTCATTCTAAGAAAATTAATTCAAAATGCCAAATAATTTAAAAATGTATTAAGATTCCCCTTAGACTAGAAAGCGAAAAGGAGCTTTCATTTGTCTGCTAAAAATCACCTTGGGTAGTTGAAGAGAAGTTTAGCTCCTAAGACTTGATCCCCAGAATTAAGCTTTCGGCAAAGCTATTGGTTCCATATGTCCACAAAATGTTCCATTTAAAATATATGTGCTTTTAAATTGGTCTCTGACCATTTCTCTGCCATGGTCTCTAACCACTCCATGCATTTTCCCAACCCTTGGAGCCTTGTTCTCCTCGGAAGCTAGACGCTTTTATTTGCATTGGAGGTAACCTATTTCCAACATGCCAAAACCTGTTCACTTTCAAAGCCACTTTTGGAGATTTTATAGCCTGAAATGGAATAAAATTTAAATTTAATAAAATTTGAGACCGAACCACACCCCCCCCCCAAAAAAATGAACTGGTTTAAAAGCCAGGTACCCAGACGTTGAAGAAAATATTCTGAGAAAGCCCCACAGGGCGGAGGGGGAGGAAACCAGACCATCGACAGCCTGCCAAATGTCATTTGGGGCTGGTTTTAGAGGAGAAGCAGAGCTGGGGATGCAATGCAATTATTTAAATCCAGAAAGAAAAATGTTTGCTCCGAAATTTGGCAGCAGCTGATTGCCTCTGATTCTTCTTGTTTTCAACTGATTCCATGCATGGCTGGGGGAAGTTTCCAGCCCAGAAGGGCACATCCAACAAGGGTGTCACACCTGGCCTGGAGGTGCAGCTTGCAAGTTGAAAGGTCCGGGTATTTTTCTATCGGATGAACTGAGTTTCACGCTAAAGCATGGTGGGACAACGGACCACATTTTTCTTTAACTCACAGGTTGTAAGGAGAGGGGATTTTCTCCCTTCCTTTGTTTCTCTCCTCTCTGCCTTTGTCCCTGGCTGGCAGCCCCCCTCTGCCCCTGCCGCACTCTCTCTCTCTTTCCCTCCCCCTGGCTGTCACTCAGGCCCCTTTGTGGGCTCCACAGGCCTCAGGGTATTACAACCCCCCACAGCCCCAGGCCCTCTGCAGCCTCAGAGGCTGTACTCAAAGGAGGCTGCACTCAAAGCCAGGCGGCTGGCCACGAGTTTGCTTTGACACCCACAAAAGGGCACTGGAGGGTGCGCCAAGTGTCTTCGGATGGTTCTCTCCCTACCCCAGGGATGGTCCCATGGGGTAAACCCATCAGCATCACACTTCCCTGGCTGGCCAGCTGATAAATTAATCCCAACAAGAGGATGAGCAGAAACTCTGTGAGTTGCAGGCCAGCACTCGACACACAAGAATCGTGGGTGCATTTGGGCTGAAAGGTGACTCGTTTGCCTAAGTCTCTCCTGCAGGAATTTTTGAAGACAAGTTAGTTCAGGCCAAGAGGCTGCTGCTGTCTCATCTTCTCTCCTCCATAGGCATGGGCCTCGTTAGGCCCCTCATCAGGTCAGGAGGGATGAGACCCACACTGTTAGTGAGCACAGCTTTTCTAGCACCTTTCATCTCCCTGCTTCCTCTGCCCAAACCCCTCAGCCCACAGCTCTCCCTTGCTCTCCTTTCTTCTCGGTTATCCATCACTTATCCCCCTCTTTCATTGTTTATGGGGTCGGAGCCCTCCTTCTCCAGGAAGTCTGCCTGGGAGAATAACAGCAGGATTGCTCACTGCAGTCTAGTAAGCCTGTTCCATCCCCTAGCCTCCTCAAAGCAACCTTCTGAGATAAAATACTACTGCTACCCCCATTTAGCAGATGAGAAAACTGACGCTCAGACTGGTGAAATACTTGCCTGGCTAGTCATATGCAAAGCCAGGATTTTACTGCTTTTCCAGGAATGTGAATGGAACCTCAGTCTCTCTCGATGGCCGACACTGCGGACCCTCTGCCAGCAAGGCCTTGCCCCGGGGTGTGGCCCAGAAGAGGGGATCAGCCTCACTGAGTCATCCCCACGCTCTCATCAGGCCACCCTGGTGACTAATGACTCGGCAAAGCAGAGAGGCCCGGTGGGGGATGAGGCCTGTGATCGACCTTGAACTTAAGAGGCTCCAAGCTTGGACCAGCATTGTTAATGGGCCGGGAGTAACCTGAGCCAGCCCTTGGATAGAAGCTCTGGGCACTAGGGCTGGCTGGCCTGCCGGCGGCTGGCAGCACCACCTGGATAAGAGCCTCACTTCTCCATTTCACCGGGCCTCTGTTCAGCGCAACCTTTTCTCAGACAACAAAGCAGCTCCCGTTTATCAAGCGCTGTCTGAGTGCCAGCACTCTGCCAAGCACTTTACAAACATTATCTTGTTTAATCTTCACTACTGTGCAGAAAAACCATGTTCATGCGGCCTTCTAGGCAAGGAAACTGAGGCCAGAAAGGACAAGGGCACACGGCTAGTGAGCCCTGAGCTGGCTGGCATCTGAAAAGGCCTCCGTTCTTAGCCGCGGTCCCATGCTCCCTCTAGAAAGAGATTACGGCTGATTTTGTTATCTTCCTTTCATTTTAATAGATTTTCACGGCACACTGCATCAAGTCAAAGGGAAACAAAGTTGCAACTTGATAAGAAAAGAAAAGGGGAGGAAAAAATGGTTTAGAAGAATGTTAATATCATTTTCTTTGATGAGAACACTTCACACACATACAAGCACATGTGCATACGCATACACACACACACACACACTAGCCTTAATCTGCTGTTTATTCGGGATTTCACGATTGTGAAAAGTCTCAAAGGTTCATTTCGGTCCTCTAGGGCATAGATCATCAGTTTCAAATTGGACAAACGGACCCAGACACAAGGGCTTCACCAGTGGCTCAGCGGTAAAGAACCCGCCTGGCAAAGCAAGAGACACAGGTGATGCAGGTTCGATTCCTGGGTCGGGAAGATCCCCTGGAGGAGGGCATCGCAACCCGCTCCAGTATTCTTGCTTGGAGAATCCCATGGACAGAGGAGTCTGATGGACTGCAGTTCACAGGGCCGCAAAGAGACCGAAGAAAATGAGCACGCATGCACGCACCCAGACACAAATTCTTTCCTATCATGTGTCGAAGCTACCCAAGAGGCTTCTGAGCCCACAGCAAGGTACCGTAGGCCCCGACCCAACACTATACAGGCTTCTGCACATGTTTCTAGCACTGGTCCTGGAGATGGGGACTAGAGATCCCCTTTCCTAGACGAGGGCTCTGCACCTCCCAGGGTTGGGGACCATGCCCACTGTCACTCAGCTTACAGGTGGCAGAGCCAGGTTCCCAACCAGGTCAGCCTGCTTCCAAAGCACTTCTAACCTGCTTCCAATGTCCACTCACTTCAATCCTAAAGGACAGAGGCTGCAAGGCGGTCCTGGGAGCATCTGCAGAGATGCCCACCCAGCACTCGAGTGATGGGAGAGCATCACTGAAGTCCTCAGCCCTCGTCAGATCTCCAGGAGGCAGGAGCACTGGGCTCAGGGAGAAACCTGGGAGGCTCACCCAAGCCCTTCTAGTCATCTGATCTTACTTTTTTTACAGGATAGGAGGAGCTTTTCTGGGTCTCCTCCACAGAAGGAAACCTGACCTCTTGCTGTCTCTCCCTGGACCCCGTCTCTCCAGCAGACACTGAGTCACCTAGAAAAGGACTGTGCTCTGGGTGCCCATTGCAGAGGCCATGAAACTCGCCAGGCAGGCACCCTCACCCACCAGCAGCCGCCCTACTCGCCGATGGGAAAGAAACTCATGGGTGGGTTTTTAAGGCTCGAAATAAAGTTTAAATATTACGTGGAAATTACTGAACAAATCAAATCACTGTTAAGTGGATGTCATGGGCTTCCTCTAGACAATACGTTTAATGAAGATTATTGTCCTCCTGGTTATAGTTTTAGATTTGCATTTTATTATCAGAGAACCACTTATGCATTACTCCAGGATTTTCATTAGGTAAATAAATTTTTATGTGGATTTCATTATATTCCCTTGGCTGAAATCCTGATCACTTAACAGCAAGAATGCTGCTCCAACATCCTGTGTGTCAATCAGGATGTAACTGTTTCCTCTGGTTGTTGAAAGTACTTTTTTAAAAATCTGGTGTTGATGGCAAAAGGAAAACGGAGAGGGTCAGAACCCAGGGTAGAGTCTGTGTCCAAGTTCTTTCACTGAAAACATACACACACACACAACTAAGGAGGAATTTTCTGTTTAAAGAGATATGTGTATGTATCAAGATATGTGTATGATACATATAAATTTCATACTAAGGTCTTTTATACATTTTATACATATATATATGTGTTTCTTATATACAATTTTTTTCTGGTGTCCACAGTGTTTCTGTTTTTTCTGTTTCTCCACCCTGCTTTGTCCTCTCCAACATGAACTGATGCTATAGCCCTGAGACTAATAGTACTGAGGTATAGGCCAGTCCTGGAGAAATAAAGTTGAAAGAAACAAGCTTGGGAGGAGGCAGGAAGGAAGACGGTGGGGGTAGACATTCCTGGAACCGCAGCCATCAGCAGGAAAAAAAATCTTTTCTAAGAAGTCTAATATGAAGCAATTAAGCTAATTGGAATCTAGATTGTACCGGGTGCCTCCGGAAACTTGAGACCAGGGGAATCTCCTTGCTGGAAAAAAAAAAAAATCACACCAGGATATGAATGAATGAGGGAGTGAATGAATGAAGCAGCTACAAACTGACCCTCACATCCAAGTCTAATTCACTCAGCCCCTGAGACACAGAGGGCTAGAGGTATCCCTCTTCTAAGGCCCGACAGGGTTTTAGAAGAATTCGCTAGTAATAAAAGCTCTGCTTATTAAAAAGCGCTGCCACATGCCAAGGACTGAGCTGAACTGCTATGCGTGAAGGCATCCACCTCTGATCTACCCAGCCCAAAGGACTGAAAGAGAACCTTCTAAGACACCTCTCCTGAGAGTACACAGCAGAGAGGCAAACACTTCAACATGGCCCAGGGAAGAAGGGCAGCAAGGGCCACATGGTAAGCCCGGGGTTGGGGGGGTGGCGAGTTAGGCTCCTCACCATAAGGATGCCCCGAATGCCTTCACATGGGTTTTCACGCAGATGGCCTGTGGCGCCTGGAACCCAACTCCTGCCCAGAATTGGGATTCAAATGTTGAGCTCCCATTATCAGCTCTGATTATCTGTGTGATTTGGAGAAAGTCAATAACCTCCCTGATCCTCAGTTTCTTATCAATAATAATAATGACAACCTCATAGAGGTTATTTCAAAATTACAAGAAAACTGACACAGACTGAAAGAAAAGATTTGTAAATGACCGTGCATGTTCAGTCACTTCAGTTGTATGCAAGTCTTTGCAACTCCATGGATTGTAGCCCGCCAGGTTCCTCTGCCCATGGGGTTTTCCAAGCAAGAATACTGGAGAGGGTAGCCATTCCCTTCTCCAGGGGATCTTCCCGACCCAGGGATCGAACCCCAGTTTTCTTGCAAAGCAAGTAGATTCTTTACCGTCTGAGTTACCATGGAAGCCCTTGCAAATTATATATCCAGGATATATGGAAAACTCCAAAATCTCGACAACAAAAAAACAATCTGATTCAAAAATAAATAAAAAACTTCCATAGATGTTTGTTCAAAGAAGACCTACAAACGGTCAATAGTACATGAAAAGATGCTCAACATCACTAATCATTAGGGAAATGCACATCAACGCTACAATGAGACACCACCTCATACAAGAGGATGGCTGCTATCAAAAAAAAGTTAGAGAAGACAACAGAAAATAACAAGCATCAAGGATGTGAAGAAAATGGGACTCTTGCCATTGTTGGTGGGAATATAAAATGGTGTAGCCACTATAGAAAATAGTATGGCCATACCTCAAAAAATTAAAAGCAGAATCACCATATAATTCAGCAGTTTTATGTCTGGGTATATAGTCAAAAGAACTGAAAGAAGGGTGCTAAACAGATCCACACACACCCATGTTTATAGTAGCATTGTTCACAACGGCCAAGAGATGGAAATAACCTGGTGTGTACTGACAGATGAATGGGTAAACAAAATAACAGTGTCCCTATTCAGTGGATGCTACATCGCGGATGAACCTTGAGGACACTGTGCTAAAAACAAATACTGTATGATTCCTTTTTTCCCTTTTTTTTTCTTTTGGCCAAGCCATACGGCCTGTGGGACCCTCAACCGGGGATGGAACCCTCACCCCCTGCAGCGGATGCAGGCAGCCTTAACCACAGGACCACCAGGGCAGTCCCCGGTACGATTCCGTTTTTCTATGAGGTACTGAGAGTAGTCAAATCCATAGAGGCAGAAATGAAAACAGTAGTTACCAGGGGCTGAAGGAGGAGGCAAGTGGGGAGTTCTTGTTTAACGTGTTGAGAACTTCAGTCCTACAAGATGAAAAATTATGGAGCTGGATAGCGGAGAAGGCTCACAACAAGAACACACTTAATACGCTGAACTGTGCACTCAAAGCTGGTTTAAAGAGTAAGCTTTATGTTCTGGTGTTTTTTTTCTTTGTGTGTATGTGTGTGTTTTACCCACAGTAAAACACTGGCAAAATAAGAGAACTGAATGAAAACTACTTGTGTCTTGCACCTACGACCTAGAAAGGACTCAAAAAAAGTTCACTGTTACCACTGAATGTTTGTGTCTACACAAAACCATCAGCCCTCCAGAGGCTTCCTTTGCAACCGTTTTTTCAGCTGTTGAAAACCACCTAAAAAACTACCTGGACTCCAATGTCAAGTTTTTTAAGGGCACAAAAAAAGTTCCTCAATCTTCCTTCTCAAAATAGTCACCTGTGATACTACGCAGGGGTTTGAGCATTTCTCAACAACCTTCGCAAAGGCTGGGAGAAAAGAAGCTAAAGGAGGTGATTAAATGAGAAGGCATGAAAGGAGCATCCCAAACATGAAACAGTGATCCTCTGCAAAGGGATATTTGGGGGGATTTTATTTTCTTCTCTATTTTTTGTGTATTATTCACACCATCTGCAATAGAGTAAATGTGGCAAAATGTGGAAATCTTTTTCATCTTATGAAGTAAAGGAAAAGCAGTTCAGAAGTATCTTCTTCTGGGACTTCCCTGGAATGGTCCAATGGTTAAGACTCTGCCGTCCAGTTCAGGGGGAGCAGGTTCGATTCCTGGTCCAGGAACTAAGATTGCACGTGCCAAGAGGCGCAGCCAACAGGTTTTTTTTTTTAAGTGTCTTCTTGCATATAATAAAAGACTGGATTACATTTCCCTGCCCCTCAATCAGCGGTGTGACGTAATCACCCACTTCTCCCCATCACCCTGCTCAGCCCCAGGCACCCGGGCCTTCTCACCTTTCTCAGACACCCAAGCACTCTTCTGCACAGGGCCTTTGCACATGCTGTTTCCACTACCCGGAAAGTCTGCACCTCCTTCACGTCTTCACTCACAGTCACCTCCTCGGCGAGGCAGGCCTTCCTTGACTCAACCTAAAACCACACCCACCAAGTCGGGCTCCCAGCCCTCTCCCCCTTCACTCTCTCCCTGAGCCCTGATCACTAACACACCACACAATGGTGCTCACTTACCATGTTCACTACCTCCCCTGCCACCACCAACAACCAGACATGGGATCAGGAGGGCACAGATGTTGACGTTTTGTCGGCTGTCACACCCAGAGCCCTACTGTGGCTCTGGGTCAGGTGCCCAGGTGCCCAACAATAATCGACTGGAGGAGTGAATAAAAGAAAGAATGAATGGAGGTTGGCTTTAAGTCATCCTGACCCACTTATTAAAGCAGCCCCCAGGCTCTCTTCTGCCCACACTTTCTTAGTAATCCAAGCACAAACTACCGAAAGAGCTTGACTCTTCTCTGATTCAGACTTTTCACTAATTCAGAGTGGCCTCCTGCCCACAGACTTTAACAAGAGCACCACGAGATGGCCCATCTCCAGGGTCCTGACCCCACATTCCAAGTCCGGGGCATTTTTCTTGAAGAGCATTTATCACTCAATCAAGCCACCCACCCTGCCAACACTGCTGAACACCACTTACAAGAGGCTCGGCCATCCCTGCTTCAAATCTCACTTGTCCTCAAATATCTCCTGTTTATCTTGGGAACGGCCTACATGAATAGTCCATTTGTTGGAAGAACATAATATTTTCCTTGGCTTTTAGGCAAGAGTCTGGCAAATGAGCTTTCCCCGTGTAACTTTCTGATGGCTTTATGCGAGCAGTTAATTAGAATTATACAGACATGTTTATAGAAGTTTAAATGAAGCATAGTTCAAGTTTGTGAAAATATATATAATTACTCACACCGACACTTCCCACTGAAAAAGAAAAGGCAACATAAGCAAGATCCCTAAAAGCAACAGCAGGCGCTAGGAAAGCCTCCGCCGTCTTCAATGGCTCCACTTTGGGGGCCTCGGAAAGACCAAGCTCCGGCAGGGAACCTGCAGCCCCACCACCTAACACTTTGCTCATTAGGCTCAAACTGCAGCCAACGCATTCCCCAAAGGGTCCCTGGGGTGGGCGCCGGGCCCCAGGCAAGGCCGGCATGGACCCGTGTAGACACACACTGGGTCTCCCCTGCACACAGGAGCAAGGCTATGATTTGCTGTACAACCAGCCATGGAGAAGAGGTCTGCAGCCACAGGCAGGTTCTTTCTCTGCCCTGCAGGAGAGACCTCAGCCTAAAGCACTGAGTGATGTCTCTGGCAGTCTGAGGACCCAAATGAGGAAGAGCTTCAAGCACATCTAACCTGTTCTACCCACCACCTTTGGGTCAAGACCCCTGCTGTGCCCTCACCCTAACCTCAGTGTTGGCCAACCTAGCCAGGGATTGCCCCCTTCTCTCCCCCTGCCCAGTCCTATGGTAACACATCATGGGAGTGTCCCCTAGAATCCACTTCATCTGAGTCAAAGGTCAACCTAACTATTTGGGTCAAAAAATTCCTCAAAAGTATTCAGATTCCCAGTCTTAAAACTTCAAAGAACTACAGCCAACCTTCTCCACCTTTGTCTTATCTAAAATAATGAGCTGGCTCCCATGCCAGCCTTACAATTTAGCATCAGCAAGACTGATAACTGAATGGCTTTGCCAGGAATGGGATGGACTCAATAGGCCCCAGCAAAGGGGCCAGCTCCTCAGTCTCATGGGTGAGGGAGCTCCTGGCCACAAAAAATAACCTCCTTTGCCTCCTTGGGGCAAAGCCATGAGTCCTTGGGACACATGCGGGCAAGGGTCAGATCCAGACACCCAGACGTGCATCCGTGCTGCCCACTGGCTTCAGCCACTGGGCCAAGCATCTATATAGGCTGACACCAGCAACTTGGCCACTGTGAAGAGAAAATGGTCCACAGACTCATGGAGATATTTTGTCCCTCCTCTTCCTCAAAGAACCAAGAACACAGGAAGGAATTTGGAGTCCATGGGAGAGGGAGACAGAAACAGATGAGGCAGAGGAAAGAGACGGGGGATTCGGGTAGGTCCTCCATCCAGTGCATATTTACTAAATGCCTGCTCCATGCCAGGCTCTTGCTAAATCCCTCCTCCTCCCCACTGTTCCTTCTCCTGAAGCCTAGGGACACAGAGTAGACAAGTCAAACTCAGTCCCTGTCCCAGATAGAGCTGAGAGTCCAGTGCAAAAGGAAGACTGTAAACAAGCAAGCACAAAAATAAATTCCTATTGAGACTAACATGAGAATTTTTAAAAAAATAGAGATCAAGAGCAGTGGACCCAGTTGGGGAGATAAGTAGTCAGGAAAGGTGGCACTACACTGAGTCCAGAGGATGAGAATGAACCAATCGGACAAGAAAGAGGGGCGAGTGATTCCATCAGAGGGAGACAGACAAAGGAATGATGTAGTTCTAGAACAGGAAGTGGGGAAAGAGGAACTAGGCAGACTAGGATATGGGAGAGGGCCATAATGAGATGAGGGAGGTATTCCAGAACCTTGCATGGAAAGAGACACAGGCATTGGCACAGGCCTCCTGGAGACTGCTTGTTCCCAAACAGCATCAGGTACCTCCCCACAGCCATTTCTTTCTTGTTGACTCAAATGACTTGCTATCTCCAGAAGCCACTAAATCTAAGGAAAGCTGGGGCTCTCATGAGCCTCAGGAGTGATGCTCTATACTCTAGCCTGTGTGGGTCCAGAGTCTGCAGGGGAGGCCGTTCTTACCAATGAGACACAAGGGAGGGACCAGGAGGCCATTTAGGAAAAGTATCCTTCCTCTAAAGACAGACCTGTGTAAGGGAGCTTCTCTCTTCTGGTTTTGGGACATTGATGAGTGAGGGTGTGATGTCTGGCACCAATGCAGCCATTTCTTCACCATGAGGAGACATCTGTGGGCAAGAGCCAACATATTAAGCAGGACAGAACATAAAGACAGAAGGCACCTGAGTTACTGCTGACAGTGTTCAATGCCTCACTAAGTACTCTGAAGCCACACTCCCTCCAGACTTCAGGTCGTATAAGATACTATATTCTTTTTATGCTGGAGCTGTTTTGAACCTGGATTTCACGTCTTCCATCCCAACTGATAGGATTCCTCTTCAGCCAGCCAGTTCTATCAAAACAGAATGTCTGGCTTAGCTGTTTGCTCTTTCTCTTTCCAGAAGACCTACAGGCTTCTCCATGCTACTCCCTGCCTCAAAGAGTTAGAGGTACAAGCCTCCCCAAAGGAAACTTACAACCTCAGGATATTGGGGGAAAATTCTGTTCAGAGTAGTGAAATGATCAAAAATAGAAAAGTGAAGAAAGCATCATGCTTAATGACACCATCTAATAATAGTTTAAAAAAAGGAAAACCTCACCATGCCTGAGTCCATGTTCCTGCTCTAATCAGCAGAGGTTGTGTGTGTGCACGCTCAGTCCTGTCTGACTCTTCGCGACCTCATGGACTGTAGGCCGTCAGGCTCCTCTGCCCATGGGATTTTTCAGGCAAGAATACTGGAGTGGGTTGCCATTTCCTCCTCCAGGGGATATTCCTGCACAGGAATTGAACCCGTGTTTCCACGGTCTCCTGCACTGGCAGGCAGATTCTTTACCACTGAGCCACCTGGGAAGTCTCAGTAGACGTAACAATAAGATCTTAGGTCATTTTATCCTTGTAATACTTCTAGGAGGTGGGGACATTTTCCTTACTTTATAATTGGAGAAACTATATATATATATATACATATATATACATATATATATGTATACATACACAAGCATACGTATATACTATATATGTATATATATCTACTATCTACATATATACTATCTATGTGTATATATATATATAGATATAGATATAGATATATAGATAGGTAGATAGATATTAGGAGAATGGGCTCTAGAGCCAGGAGGCCTGGGTTCAAATCTCAGCTCTTCCATTCAACAGCTGTGTAACCTTGGGCCTCAGAGCCTCAGTTTGCTCATCTATAAAATGGGGATAACATAACTACCACGTAGAGCTACTCTGAGGATAACATGAGACACTATATAAAGGACACCAGACCCAGAGTATAATTTCCAACCAGGGATGTACACTATGAAGGCCTGGAGGTACACTGGGATTTACAGGAGCTACTTTCTAAGTGGTGCTCAAGATACCCAGGCTAAGGGACAGAGTTCTGCAGAATGAAGAAGTTGTTGGCATTAATCTGTTTCGCCCACTTTCTTTGTTACATCTGACTTTTCCTCCTACAGAGTGAAGGGGCTTCAGAAAGGCTACCAGATAGCTGAGGGCTCTGCTGGGTCATCTGGGGGGTGGGGAGCAGGCACCGTTCCTTAGCTCTAAAGCCAACTCCAGCCCAGATCCTTTGTCAAACTATCTGCAACTGTACAGGTATTATTCTGGGCCCACCCAAATGAGTAGATTGAAAATGTATTAGAATCAGCCAAGAAGTTATTCAGTCCAAGCCTGCTGACCAAGCTGGGCGATGCTGCTTGAGTCTAAAAAACAGTGTGAGATCATGAAACGCCTGTCTTCTGGGGGCAGTAGACTCTAAAGGGAGCTGCTAAAGAGGAGGCCAGGAATGTTCTGAGCAAAGGCAAGCTCCTGGGAATAAGGGTGTGACCTCCCAAAGTGGCTCCTTTTCCAGATCTCTGCCCCTGGCCAATATGGACATCAGGAGGCCTGGAACCCAGAGCCCCTGGGGCAGAGCCAGGGGGCCCAGGGGAAGCTCCTCAAATAGGCCGAGGCTGAGCAGACATCTCATAACAGATCAGCAAGGGCCTACAGAGCGTTTCAGTGAAACACAGGAGCCTCAAGCTTACAGGACACTGAGAGGGCAGACCCACTGCAGTCAGGATCCCTAATCCCTCAGGGCGGGCAGGCACATAAATGGGTAAGGTGAGCAGAGGGGTTACGATGAAAATACCCCACCTGTTGGAGAAGCCTCCACCCCCCACCACCACCAGGACTGTCACCAAGCAGGACAGCGGCCTAGCGGTCCCAAGTCTACCCAGCTATTATGAGAGAGAAGCAAGAACTCTGAATGAATGCTTCTGTGAAATCTCCACATTTTTCAATGTTGGTTTATTTCTTTTAGACACAGCACAACCCAATCAAAACATATCTGTGGGCAACACTGGGCCTCAGGCCACCAGTTTGCAACCTTAATCAAAAAGGCAGAAAGAATATAAGATTAAAGGAGCAGATACTGGAGTCTGGACGTTTCCTTGAGCTCACCTCAGCCCCCCTCCCTCCCATGCCCCTCCCCTGAATGGGCTCCACAAGTTCCATCCACCAGGCAATGCCCACAGTCCTGGAAACACCTCTCCAAGCAAGAAAATCCTCTTCCTGAAGCCTGGGTTTCCTCCCCGAACCGGATGGATGGATTACCATGTGGGAAGAAAAAGGCCTGTGCATGCACCCGGCTCCAGACCCCAGTATTTATACAGTTTCATAAACAGTAAGTGATTATTTTGTTTCATAAGAACAATCACTATGCAAATGAAACCTCCAGCTAATACAAACAAGGCTGTTCAACTCACTTGCCAATGTTTATGAAAAGAAACTCGGTGCAGCCCTGACCAAGCTCGCTAAGAAAATGTTTAATCACAAGATACATTTAAGTGAGGAAATTAGGCAAATAAGAATAGATATCCTGACTTTGCTCCCAGAGCCCCCACCACCACCACCCACCCCCTCCTCCATTTAACAAGACAATGAAATGAAAAGATTCCCAGAGGACCAACAGATGTCAAGACTCCAGGAGAAAAAGGCAAAAAAATGCAGAGATTAGAGAAGCATGGGTCCCAAATTTGAACAGCTCCCCGCAGGGTCTGCCACCCCATTTTTCACATTTGTGTTTTTCAGTGGGGCAGTGGGAAAGGAGGAGGGGGAGGGCCCAGGAGGATCCGCAGGGCAGGGCCGGTGGTCAAGCAGGGCGGGCATGCGGATATTCCCACCGGCTCAAGGTTCCTACAGTTGGCAGCGCTGGAAGCCAGGACACATTCTATGCAGGGAGCGATCCCACATGGGGCCAGGCCCCTGGACCACAGAACAAGCACTCAGGATAGAGTGAGATCCCAGCTGGCGGGCATCCTGGGGCCTTGGCTTCCCACAGCCTGCTGCAGGGCAGGGGGTAGGCCTGGGGACCCAGGCAACACCAGAGCAGGATGGAATAATGGGACGGGGCTCGGGCAGAACCCCTGGAGGAGGATCTCAAGTCCTTAGACTGCCATGCAAGAGTCCCCGAAAGAGTTAACATTCCTAGTATCAGCATGGATTTTAAAATGTCAGGGCAGTGAAAACTCATCTCATCAGGCTTACCTGGGCTCTGACGCCTGTGGTTCCACCATGGACAGCCTGTGTGACTTTAAGCAAGTTACTTTCCCTTTCTGTAAAACAGTTGCCTTATCTCTGAAACAGAGTATAGGAAAACACGCCCCATGATATCATTGTGACAACATTATGTGCGTTCATTTGCTTCAGTCGTGTCTGACTCCTTGCGACCCCACCAGGCTCCTCTCTCCGTGGGGTTTTCCAGGCAAGAATACTGGAGTGGGTTGCCATGCCCTTCTGAAATCATAAACATAAAATGCTTAGCCAGGTCCTTGGAGCATATAGTAAATGCTCAATAAAGGTTAGCTACCTGGTCCAAATCCTTTGTCCCATAGAGGAGACCCAGAGAAGGTTGGTGGCTTTCCCCACATCACACAGATCAACAGCAGACAGGGAACTTGACCCCCGGCTCCAGTCTCTCCAACAGAGATTTTAGAAGAATGAGGAGGCTAGGGCCTGGCGCTGCCCCAGGGCCCCTCTGGGAAGTGCGCTCAGCAAGGAGGCGGTGGTAGGAGGGACCTCTGGAGCAACAGCTCCCTGGGGTTGGGGGAAACCGGAGCCCGGCCCTGGCAGGGCCTCCCAGGGGCCCGGGGCAGGGGCAGCTGTCCAGAACTATCTGTCCAGGGAGGGGGCAGGGAGCTGCCACTCGGAGCACGCTGTGTGCCAGTCCCTGGGGCCGGGCCGGCTCAGCCTGCTGGCTCCATCCACAGCCCGCCCCAAGGGATGCCGGGGGAGGCAGCCAGGATCAGAGCCGCCGGCTGCGTGCTCCCCTCCCCCAGCAACAGGGGACTAAAGTGGGTCAAGGAGGAAGGAGGGGGCCCAGGAGGCCTGGGGGAAGGGCCCGAGGAGCTCAGGAGGCACCCAGAGGGAGGCGACCAGGGGAGGATGCCTGGTAAAGCAGAACCGTGTGTGTGGTGGACCGTGGGGGTGGGCAGGGCAGAGCTGCCAAGGGTTTGGGGGTTCTCGAAATCACTTCGGAATTATCTCCAAGGGGCCTTAGCCCAGGTTCCTACTCCCCGAGGTCCTTCCTTTGCCTCCTCCCCTTGGTCTCAAGGGCTCCATTCTCCCCCTAATCCCCCGGCCTTTGCCAGAGCTGCACCCCCCACCAGACCCCCAGACCGGGGGTCTGTAAGGAGTCCTCTTACAAGGCTCTCCATCAGCCCTGGCCTCCTGGCTCAGACCTGAAGGTAGGCCCAGCTTGGTCCAGCAGTCCAGCCAGCAGGGGCAGCGTGGGGAGAAGCAATCCAGCGGAGCCCACCCTTAGAAGCCCAGCAGGTCTGTGGCGTTATCAGGTCAAGTCAGGCCCCGGTCACCAGGGAGAAGAGTGAGAGTGGGCCCCACCACCCGCCCCCCAGGGTGCCCTTGGGGAGCCTGGTGCCAAATGAAAGGGAGGGAGACAGGAAATGCCAGGCAGGGCTGGTCCCAGCTTGGAGGGGAGGCCGGGCTTCGGGCCCCTCGGAGGTAGGGGTTGGGGGCCACAGCCCGACTCTGGGAGGCATGGACTCTAGTCGGCCTCCACCCCAGGCTGGCCCTGGCCCAATCATCGGCTTCTCTCCCGGCTCCTCCACCCTGCGTGGCCTTTAAAAAAAAAAAAAAAGGAAACAACCACCCAGGCAACTCGATATGGCCCAGAAACCTCCAGGGTCCCTGGGTTCCAGGAAGCCTGCGCAGGAGGAGGTGGAGGGCAGGGAATGCAGAGGGTCGGTGCCCAGAGAGAGGGACTTCAGAAGGGAGGGCAAGCTTGCTTCCTCCTGGGCCTCTTGGCTACGATGGGTGTCTGCTGAAGGGCTGCCTGGAAACCCAGCCCTAGAGGGGCTCCTGCCCTGGGTTCAAATCCAGGCTCTGGGGCAAACTCTGGTGGGGAAGAAGATGCAGGCCCACTAGCCATGTCCTGGGCTTACGGGGCAGTTTGAGTGGAACCAGAGAGAGGTCCAGAGGGCAGGGCCCTTTAAATCTTTGAGTTCCCTCAGCAAGGCCATCCATGCCAAACCACCACATCCCAGATTTCTGGGCTGGGCCTGCTGGACTCTTGGGGCCTGGGGATGGGTGGGGGACAGCAGAAGGAAGGACTCCCCACCCTGAATGCGGCAAGTAAGTACCTCCCATCCGACAGAACAGAGGGTCAGCCTGGCTGTGCAGTTCCGACGAAACCAGGAAGCAGGTACAGCCCTGTCCACCAGCCAGCCACCCTGACTTTGACTGTTCCCAGGGGCTGGCCCCATCCTCCCGCCCCAGCCTGTGCAAGCTGCTTCTCCCCGGGCTGAATTTGAGAAGAAGGCCCAGGCAGGCAGGAGTCGCGGAGGAGAGTGGGGGAGTGTGGACTTGGCCACCAGCTGGGAGTTACCAGCCTCAGAGTTCATCACTGTTTATGGGTCTGTCTCCCAGCCCAGCTCCTGGGGGAGAGTACGGAAGGAAGGTGGCTCTGGGAGTGATGAGGGCGGGCACCTGGTGTCGGGCAGCCCGGCTCTGACACAAAATCTCGAAGCTCAGGCTGACCCACCATGCATTCTCACCTGCAGGATGGCGAGTGTAATGGGACCAGGCTTATAGGGCTGTTGAGGGTATTCATGAGAAAACATGTATAAAGCGCTCAGCAAGCACCAAGCCTCAGTAAATATTATCCCCTCCTGCCAGACCTCCATAGAACAGAGCACATTTGGAACTCTCCTAACAAAAGTCAGACAGGGTGAAATGCACAGAGAGGTCTGAGGCCAGGTCCAGCCTTACACCAAACTCAGACCTGGAACATACAGCAGGCCTTGCACTCCCAGGGCAAGCCAGAACAATAGATATTTTCAGACAGTGGAGACACAAAATTCAGAATAAAGCCCATTCAGTTATCCAATTCAGACCGAACTGTGGATGCAGTAGGTGCACGAAGGCAGCTATCTTCTACTGGCCTGGCTGGAGGCCAGAAGGATGGGGACAGCTCAGGGACTTGGGTGCCAGCGACGAAGCATCAGTACATACTTCCACCTCCAGCCCTAAGTCTGTGCAGAGGATATGGGCTCTAATATTAGAGATAGGGCCTGGGGATAAAGACCCCTGTCTATGGGACACGGGATCTTGGAAATCAGTAGCCTAATAACTGGACATCATCTCTGCCACAGACAGATGTGCAGTGTGAGCCAAGGCCAGGTCGCGGGCTTCCCTGGATCACCCTTCCTCATCTGGCAAATCAGGAGGCACCCCTCCAACCTCCTCCCTGGGTACTTGGAGGTGCCCATGAGAACCTCTAGAGCCACTCTGTGCTCAGAGGTCATGCATACCTCCAGCTTGAAATCTCAGGGTCCAGGGGCCTGCCAGGGGACTCCCCAGAAAGGACCTACAGGCCACCCCACCTGCAGAGAGAGTGTAACTGCTCACTCTTTATGGTCAGTCTCACTACCCCGCCTCCAACTAAACTGCAAGCTCCCTGAAGGCAAAGACCCAGCCCTTTTCACTTGGCACTGAGCACCCAACCCAACAATAAGATCTGGCCCAGAATCAGAAACACACATCCAGGGAATGAATGAAGTCAGAAAGTATCCATTCAGTAAGTGAAAGAGTGAGTGAAACCCAGAATCAGTACATGTGCTTGTAAATCTTGTGTCTGTAATTTCTTGAACATATATAAGTAAACTCAGAATTGCACTCCCACGCCCGTAATCCCCACACACGCGCCCCGGGGGGTGGATGGGGTCTGGGGGCTTGCCTGCAAGTCCTGTTCGTCCCAGCTGTGAGACGCTGAGCAATTAGTTTTGCCACCGTGTGCCTCAGTTTCCTCCTCTGTGAAAGGGGGATAATCACAGTACCTACCTCACAGGGCTGCTCTGAAGTTAAAAGTGAAGTGCTCAAAAGCAATCGAGGACATTTATTTATTCATTATGTATACACATCCAAGGACTGGCCCTACAGTGATCGACTGCCCTCTCCCGGCCCCGCCCCAAAGCCGCGAGCCAATCAGCGCTCCAGTCGGTACCGGTGCCCCCGCCCCGCAACCCTCCAAGGCGCACATCTGGCCAGCGGGGGCCGCAGCCCACCCACCGGTGGCACCCGGCTGTGGGCTAGACGCCGCCGCCTGCTGCCCGCGCCCCGCTCTGGGCTGGGGACTCAGGAGTCCTGGGGGCGCCAGCTGGGCCTGGCCAGCCCCAGACTCCGAGGGGCGGGCGGCGGGGGCGGCCCGCGGTGCGGAACAAGCCCCGGCCCCACCCGGGCAGCGCGAGCGAGCGCCGCAACCCGCGCCTTCCCAGCCAGCCCCCCGCCGCGGCCGCTTTGTGCCCAAACCTGGGCCTGAGTTATTGCGCCGCAGCCATGGAACCCTCCCGGGCAGGGGGCGGCCCGACGCGTTCCCAGGACGGCCGCCTCAAAGGGGTCCCTGGGCCGCCCCGCGGGGCGGGCAGACGAGGCCCCGGGAAGGGGCCGCGTTCCCAAGCGCCTGGCCGGCTGGCGAGGCTCGCTGGGCGGGACGAGCCCCGAGGTCCCTCCCTCAGGCCCCCTCCCCATCTGTTCTCCTGCCTCCGCACCCCCCTACCCCACCCCCGGATCTCCTGGCCCTCCCCACACTGACCCGACCTCTTTCTCCTTCGCTACTCTCCATTTCCAGTTCCCCTTCTCTCAACTCCCAGGACCCAAATCACACCAGGAAGCTCTGCAGACAAAGGCCAGGAGGGTGCTTGAGGCCCCCAGATCCCACCTCCCTTCCTAGAAGCGTTTGCCCTCCCCACCCCACCAGCCTGGGGTCACAACCCTGGCAAGGAAAAGGGTTGGGCCTCTGAGGCAATGGGCTGTGGGAGCCTCCTGGCCTCATTTTCCCATCTGTCAGATGGGGATGGGAATGTGGGTACAGTGCCAGGCACTGGGGACCCGGCAGTGACCAGGACAGGCAGAGGCTCTGCCAGGTGGTGCTTGCAGCCAGCCAGCCAGCGAGGTGAGGGACCCTCTGAGCCCTCCGTGGTGACCTGGGCAGGGTTACACTGAGATAGGACTCCGTGGTTCAGAAGCTCCTGGGGAGCGATAGGGAGGCAGAAGCCGCCCTTGCCCAGAAACAGCCCCACCAGACTGACTCACCACTCAGAGAAGCATCTGAGGTCTGGCTGTGCCATAGAAACCACAGAGGGCTAGGCCAGTGGGGTGCCCTGCCAGCTGAAGAGGCAGAGGCCCAGGGAAGGACCACCCCCCCACACACATCCCTCAGCCCTTCCAAAGCACCAGCTGCAAGGCTTCCAGCCTGCCGTCCCCCTCCATCACCCTGGGCTCAAGTGTCACCTCCCAGATGGCCCTGTCTGGACAGCCTTCCTCACCACTCCCTGCCTATCCCAGGACCTGCTTTGTTTCCCAGAAATTGTTATTGACTCATGTACTTGTCGGTGGCCTCTTGCCCCTCTAGAATAAACATCTGTCTGTTCGCTGTTGTGGCCCTAAGCACCCCAAAGAGTGGCTGGTGCATGGTAGGTGCTCACCAAACGTGTGTTAGGTGAATCAATGAACAAATAACTGAGCAACTAGGAACGACAGCAGACCTTCGAAGCCTAGAAACCCAAACTGGACCCAGGTCATGCAGTCCCATGACAAGTGAACGAGCAAGTTTGAAAGTCAGAAGCTATCAACAGGTCTGAGAGAATCCCACGTTAGTCTTTTGAAACTCTGAGAAGCCCTGAAAGTGTTTAAAACGTGTAACTCTGTTTAACACAGTGGTTGCCAAATGTGTTTGGCCACAGAAAGTAGTTTTTATTCTTTTGGTGGAACATCAACAAAATCCTGGAATACATTTTAGGAAACAAGAATATAAACTCATCTCTCACACTCACAACCAGGATTTTACAGATGTCAACTGAATCTTAGCAAGGAGAAAGAACTTGCCTCTCTTTTTTCAGCAAAGTCAAGTCTAGCACAGGGCTTGGCATATAATAATAGGTGCTCCGAAAGTATTCCAGTGAATGGATATAAACTAAATTCATGAGCAAAGCCTGTTATCGATGTGCATTTTCTCTATCCCTGTGCTGATGGTCTGAACCATGCAATGACAAGACTCTCTTCACTGTGGAGGTTGGGGCTCACACACACATCCATGTACATGCATCCATGCACATGCATGCGTGCATGCGTGCATGTGTGCATGTATACACACACGTGCAGACTCACATACGCGTGCACACACACACACATATCCACCGGCATACATACAGACACACGCATACCCACTCTGGGGCATGTGCCAGCCCACACAGTCCCCTTCCATGTGCCCGGCCAATGCACCCCTTTAGAAAGGCAGCTGTCCTTGGTGAGGTGGGGTGAATGAGGCATACAGAAGCCTCATTCACAACCTGTTGACACCTCCAGGGGACAGATTAAAAGCTTGGTGTTTCCCACACATGTTCTCTGGCACAGCATTCAAAGCACACGTACAGGTGAGAGAGAGAATGGCTAAGTTAGACCGCTCCAGGGTGTGAGTCCAACCGCAACCATCCGGAAGGCCATTTCAGTTTTACAAAGCTCCTTCTCACACCTCTCCTGGGAGGGGAGCCCCCGTTTCATAAAAATGAAGCTGAGGCTCACATGGTGAAGAAGTGGGTGGGATAAGAAGTGGGAGTCAAGGTCCGCCAGCTCAGAATCCCCCCACACTCCCCACAGCTTGGAGGTCCAGGTGGTTCCCAAGAAAGACCCTGGCCTGGGTCAGTGACAGCAGCAAGACCTCCCCAGCTCATCCTTGTCCTGCCCCTGGGCACAATTCTGCCACAAGGTCATTGTATGACCCTGGACATCTGATTCACCTTCTCTGGGAAAGTCTGACCATTCACATGACAAGGGAGTTCAGCTGATGCTTCTCTAAATCTGTTATGTCTTGTGATTAAAAAAAAAAAAAAAATAGCCTAAGGCCCCCAACTGAGTGGCGAGAAGTGTGTGTCGAGATTAGATACTGCCTGAAAAGTACATAGCCAGTGCCTGCATACAAGGGGAGCTCATGAAACGGTAGCTGCTCTGGGTGCTGTAATTCTATCTTTCTGGACCCAAATCAAACATTATACCCTCTTCCAGGTCTTGCCTCACTCCTCCTGCCAGAGGAACTCCTCCAACCTCTCTTGGCCTTCAACCTGGACCTCTATCGGGCCGCCCTGTCGGGTCCTGTGGTTAGGGTTCTGTGTCCACTCCAGACTGTGGGCTCCCTGACAGCATGCCCTCCATCTGGTTCATCTCTACAGCCTCCTTGGAGCCCAGGCTAACGTGCTCACCAGGGTAAGATACTCGGGATATGGATGGATTGATGGATGAAAAGGAAAGAAAGTGACGGAGAAGAGGGGAGGAGAGGAGAGGATGGAAGAATTATGGGTGGAGAAGTGACAAATGACAGATGAATGGAGGATAAATGGATGGATGCTAAGATGGGTGGATGGATGGGACAGAGGAATGCAAAGGAAGAAAAGGAATGGGAGAGGAGGGGAGAGGAGGGTGATGATGACAAGATGGATAGATGATGAATGAGAAATGGGTGGATGACAGATAAGTGGATGGACGTTTGATGGAAGAAAGAAGAGACGTGACTGCAGGACTAGTTGACGGAAAGAAAAGCTCACACTCCCATGCTCCAGAGTGCTGTCAGTTCCCCTTCCTAAAGAAATAAGAAATATCCTATAAAGATAAGAAAAATGGTCAACTTCACCAGTAATCAGGAAAGTACAAATTAAAACAATGGGCTATTTTTTGCCTGCCAGATTGGCAAAAAGGAAAAGTGGGGAAAAGAAGGAGAAGGAGGAGCAAAAGAAGAAGAAAAAAGGGACCTATAATATGTGGGCAAGGATTAGGAGAAACATGTATTCACACACCATTACTGAAGGTACATGCTCTGCGGACAGCAATTTAGAAATATCCTTCAAAATTTACAAGTGACTACTCTTTGACTTAACAAGTCCACTTCTAGGAATCTAGCCTAAGAAACACAAAGATTTATAAACAATAATGTTACCTGCATCCTTGTTTATAACAGTGAAAAACTAAACATCCATCAATAGAGAACTATGAACCCCCCTACAGAATCATGGCTGTTGACGTGGAATAGTCCACGACACTAACATGATGATGCCTCCTAGACTAATGGTTCTTAACTCTGGCTGCACAGCCAAAGTACCCTAGAAGCTTAAAAAAAAAAAAACAGCTGGGGGACCACCCTCGGAAAGTTTGGATTATCTCGTCTATGGTGGGTCCCAGGTAATGTTCTTTCTTCAAGTGTCTAAGATGATTCCAATGTGTAACCAAGACTGAAAACTCACTGCTTCATGAAAACAACAAATAACAGAAAGCATAGCCAACCAGCATATGATACTATCTAAGTTTACAATTGTATATCCATCGGTGCATATACATATGTTTTCATGTAAATTCACCACAGAAGAGGTCTGGGAGGAAAGAGAACTGTGGATAACAGTGCTCATCTCTGGGGGAGGAGGGGGTAAAATTATTTTTGAAGATGTGTAAATCAGTTATTAAAGATGTGGATATTGATAGCCCACAAGGAGGAGAACACGGATGGGTAGGGAGCACGACAGACCTCCTGTGCCTTCACTCGTGACCCTCTCTCCTTCCCAGGGTCCAGGGACTCCTCCAGCCCATGGAGAAAGCATGAGTTTCACTGTTGTCTTTTTGGGGATCCTTGGGCAGTTATAAGGTAATGGTTACTGACGCAGGCCCTGGGCTAATCCCAGCTCTGCCCCCCTCCAGCCATGTGACTTTGGGCAAGGGACTTCTGGGCCTCATTTTGTGCATCTGTGAAATGGAGATAAATCAGAGAACCAGTAAGGGGACAGACGGGAGGAGCTGAAGGCAGGGCCTGGCACAGGTGATTGCCTGGCCACGATTGCCCTTCCACACCCTCCCCAGGATTGGGCCAGCCATACTGGTGGCTCTGATGGGCATATGTAGGGCCTGGACATTCTCTGTCCACGTTGCCCCCTGGCTTAGAGGAGCACTAGAGAGCCTACTCCAAGGATGCCTGGCAAAGGCCCTGGAGCCAAAAGAGCCAGGGACACCTCAGGCTGAACTGTCAGACATGTGAAAAGATACTGACATCACAGTCAAGCCCTTGACATGTCTTCTCTTATCCACCGTTCCCTTCAATCCACAAAAGGACTCGGGGAGCAAGGAAGGATCCCCCAGATCTGCCTCTCAGACTTCTCACCCTGCGGACAGGTCACTTTAAAAAGTACCTTGAAAAGGGGCTTCCCTGGTGGTCCTGTGGTTAAGAATCTGCCTGAGATGCAGAGGACACTGGTTCAGTCCCTGATCCAGGGAGACTCCATATGTAGGAGCAAGTAAGCCCATGCACTACAGCTACTGGGCCCGCATGCTCTAGAGCCTGTGCTCCGCAGCAAGGGACGCCACTGCAACGAGAAACCCGCGCAGGGCAACTAGAGAGCCGCCCACGCGCGCTGAAGTAAAGAGAGCCCTCGCACAACAGCCAAGGCCCAGCACAGTCAACAATTAAATAGACAGCTTTTTAAAACTGCATTAAAAAAAAAATACCTTGAAAAGACCTAAAAATATCTTTCTAGTTTGTATTATTTTAAAGCCTAAGCATCTTGTGCTTTCCCACTCTTATGTTCCAGGGATTAAAATCTTAAACCATGTAAGACAGATAGCTAGCCCCACCAGTTCGATTCCATCTCACAGATGGGAAAACTGAGGCCCACAGAGGGCACTGTCCTGCCCAAGATCACAGAGCATGCTTCCTCCAAACCACAACCGTCCGTGCGAGAGAAATAAGTCAATCTTAACACAGACCTTCAGTGATACAGGGGTCTTTCTTTTTCATGCTGTTTTATTTTATTGGCAGTTTTCCCTGCAAACACATCCTGTTTTCCTCCTTCCTTCTCCCAACCCATCCCTCAGTCCTGCTGCTATGTGGGGACAAACCGTCCCTGAAAGATGCTGAAGGACCTGAGGGCCACTTAGTGGAGACAGGACCACAGAGTCCTGGCCAGCACTGAGCTGGGTCAAGTATGTCCACTTTGAAGCCCCCTTAGGATTGTGGCAGGAAGAGGGAAGAGGGAGTAGTTTATTCAATTAAAAGTTCTGTTTCATTTAAAGTTAGTATGAAAATCTCATATTGCTTTTATTCTTTGAAAACCGTGTTTTACAAACCAGCACAATGATTGCCACAGTAGCTACAATCTCACAGAAGGAGAGCACTACATGCCCACCCACCCTTGGGCTAAGGGTGAAGGGGGAGAATAGGCAGAGAGCATCCCAACCCCACGAGGGTGTGAGGGCTCCCAGTCCTCCAGGAGGAGCATCTCCGGAGGAGCGGAAGGAGGCAGGAGAGACCACCAGAGATGCCAGCCGGGAGCCCAAGTCACCCATAAAGACATTGTTTTTCAGTCCCTCAGTCGTGTCCGACTCTTCGCCACCCCATGGACTGCAGCACACCAGGCTTCCCTGTCCTTCACCATCTCCCGGAGCTTGCTCAAACTCGTGTCCATTGGATTGATGATGGCATCCAGCCATCTTATCCTTTGTGGCCCCCTTGTCCTCCTGCCCGCAATCTTTCCCACCATCAGGGTCTTTCTTTTCCAGTGAGATGGTTCTTCCGATCAGGTGGTCAAAGTATCAGAGCTTCAGCTTCAGCATCAGTCCTTCCAATGAATATTCAGGGTTGATTTCCTTTAGGATTGACTGCTTTGATCTCCCTGCTATTCAAGGGACTCTCAAGAGCCTTCTCCAGCACCACAATTCAAAAGCATCAATTCTTTGGTGCTCAGCCTTCTTTACACAGAGATGGTCTGTGACATGTTCCTGTGAGTTTACCCACTCACTCACTAACTCACTCATTTAGGAATGCATCTAGTCTTTAACCAGTCATTTGTTCTCAGTTCACTCATTCACCTGTCTACCCGTTCATTTATTCCCTCAATAGCTTACACAGTTACTCATTCACCTAACAAATTCTTTTAAACACAAGGACCCAGAAGCTCAAGACAAGGTCATCTGCAGTCATCTGTAAGTGAGCATGGCATCCCGGAAGCCCACCAGGCTGACCGCATCCCATGCAAAGATACTCTCCCCCTGGGCCAGTAGACCAAGGCCAGCTTTGCTGACTCTCAACAGGGCTGCCCTGAGGAATGGAGATTTGAGCTACTCCCTGTGGCCCCAAGAGACAGACACAGGACCATTGCACCTAAATTACAGGAGGCGGACTGCAACTTCATGGAAAGAGAAACATGGGACATTCAAGCTGAAAAGGCACAAGTTGTGCCGTAGAGGTCGTGAGCTCCCGGAGACTGAAATGTGTGAGTCCAGGCTGGATGGAACTCGGGATGCCACAAACACATGGGAAAGCTGAAGGAAGTGGCCTCCAAGGTTCCTCTTCAACCTGGGATTTTCAAGATTCTGAGAAGTTCAAAGGCAAAAATGGTAAAGGTCTGAATCTTTGCATCACATGTGCCAGGCCCCTGGCTGCCCCTCTCTCCCCGAGGAGACAGGGCATCTGCAGAGCAGTCCTGGGCACTGAGAACGCGTGCTCTGCTCCTGGTTCCCCAGGGAACCCAGCACTCGCTGCAGCCTCAACCCCAGGCGACCGGAGCCTGCCCCCTCTCTCCATCCCCCCCACACTGGGAGCCTGGTCTCCTCCCTCACCCTCTCCTTGGGGATTCTCTGGAGCTGGTGATTGTCTCTCCTCTTCCCAGGTTCAGACCTGCAGCCTCATGGGGCTAGGGACAAAGCAGTAGCTCAAGTTCAGAAGTATGCTGTACGTTGCTGGCAGCTATGGGGTCCTGCCAGCCTCCCCAGGCCAAGGGGGTACACCCAAGCCTGATGTACCAGCCCCTACCATGCCAGCTCCTTTATCCAGCCATGCCCTGCTCCCTAACCCAGCCCAGATGGCCATCACTCTGCCTCAGGCAGGTAAAATTCAGTGCAACAGGAGTTAGGTGAACAGTATGTTTTATTTAATTAGGATCAACAGAAGAGATAAACCTCACAGCAGGATAGGGAATGACAACGCTGCAAAAAAATAATTCATGCCCAGGTAACGAAAGGGCAGATTTCAATTACAGGAAAAAAATGGGGGAGGAAAAGGTGGCTGGCACCTCAAGGAAAGAGTATAAGAGTCTGTAGCACCCAGACCGGCGGGCCAGGGGCGGTGGGCGCTCTAGGACTGGAAACCAAGGCAACTAAGTGGCCGTTCCACAACAGCTGTCCCTCCCCCGTGCCATCACAGACGAACCAGCCTGAAGTGTGCAGGGCTGGTAAGTCAGAGGGGCTGTCTGGGTCCTGGCAGGCAGGTGTGGGGGCCACGGGCCAACCTCACACCTGCCAGTCTCAGTCTCCAGAGGAACGGTGCCCCCAAGGAGAGAGAATGCATGTTCTCATCCTGAGAGTCGCCACCAGATCCCTCAACAGCTCCGAAGCACCCCCTCTTGCCCGGCTCTCAGCCCTGATGGAGCCCTAATGTGTGCTTTGAGCACACCAGTCTCCCCTCTCTCACTGGAGCAAGGGAAAACATCACCAGTTCTCCCAGTCACTGCATCTTCGGGGCCTCTGTTTCTCCTCTCTCCCTGGAAAACGGACGCCTTGAACTGATGGCCTCCTTGGAGGGTGATGGGCTAAGATCCCCCCAACCCACCACCACCACCTGCTTGTCGGCTAAAAATGAACGTTCGTGACGGCTGCACAACGATGTGAATGTACTTAAAGTCACTGAGTCTGACACTTAAAAATGTTAAGATGGCAAATTTTACGTTACGTATATATGTGTGTGTTAGTCACTCAGTCATGTCCGCGACCCCAAGGACTGTAGCCCGCCAGCCTCCTCTGTCCAAGGAAGTCTCCAGGCAAGAATACTGGAGTGGGTTGCCATGACCTCCTCCAGGGGATCTTCCCAACCCAAGTATTGAACCCGGGTCTCCAGGAGTGCAGGCAAATTCTTTCCCATCTGAGTCACCAGGCATCTTACCTCAATTTTTTTAAGGGAAGAAAATGAAAAGTTGTTAGTCCCAACCCCAGACCAGCTAGGGGAGCATCTCTAGGTTCTGAAAGTGGGAATCTACAATTTTAACCAGCTTTACAGTTGGTAAAGAATTTTCCTGCCAATGCAGGAGACACAAGAGATGTGGTTTTGCTTCCTGGGTCAGGAAGATCTCCTGGAGGAGGAAATGGCAACCTACTCCAGTATTCTTGCCTGGAAAATTCCACGGACAGAGGAGCCTGGTGGGCTACAGGGGGTTGCCTGTGGGGCAACAGTGGGGTTGCAAAGAGTCAGACACGACGGCGTGTGCACACACACACACACACACACACTCTCTCTCCAGGTGACGGTAATGAACCCAGGATCCTCTAACCTGTAGGAATCCACTGTCTTCCTACACCCAGGCTCCCTCACCTTTTCCAGCATAAAGCCTTAAATTATCTCAATAAACATCTCTTGCTCGAATGAGCATTCAAACTAATGGATTCTCCCAAGTTTCACAGCCCCAGGAATTAAGTTTATTTACATGCTCTCCCTCCAAAACCAAGGCTCTGGCACCTCAGACAGCACAACTGGTACAGCTGATGCTCTCACCCCCCAATTCTGGCCTCAGGTGACGTCAGCCCCAACACCCCCATTAGCTGCGAGAGGGAAATTACTGTTAAATTAGTGAGCCCATCTACAGAGCCCCATTTTATATCCCAATTCAGAAGATGACATGAACATCTGCTTTCACTTCAAGACATTAATTTTCAATTATTGGAGAAAAACAAAATTAGTCCTGACAAATTGCTGGCGAACACAGTCTCCTGTCTGGCGGTTCATAATAACAACTTTGGGGGCCCACAATTAGAGTCCTCGGCCCGAGTTTCCCAATGCGGCCCTGTCATCTGGAGTCAGTGGCAAGTCCTGTCCACTCTCAGGTAGCTGCCTCGTTGCGGCCAAGTTCAGAGAGCCGGTTTGCTCTTCCTGAAGAAGGCAGGGACGGTGGTAGGGGGAGTGTAAATAAAAACCTCCACCCTGACCACTTTTAGCTTCAGACATGTCAAGCCTGCCTCCCTTTCAGCAGCAGAATTTCACACCGGGATGAAAATCACTCCTGAGTTTAAGGGTACCCGGAGTAAAGGCACTTTGGAGAGCCTTATAATTCGCATTTGCCATCTGCAATGGGAAAAGGGTGGGTTACAAGGATCCAGGATTCTACGTCCAAAACTCACCAGCCCTGGCCTGTGAGTTCAGAATGTTTATTATAAATCTTCTGCAGCAAAAAAGCTGGGGGGCAAAAGGGGTGCTCCCAAGAGCCCAGGAACTTGGTTCAACCTGGGTCAGGAAAAGAAGAGAAAAAAAAAACAAAACAGAATTTGCCAAACTTAAGGACCCCAAAGGCTTCTCGCGTGGCTCAGTGGTAAAGAATCCGCCTGCCATGCAGGAGACTCAGGTTTGATCCCTGGATCAGGAAGATGCCCTGGAGAAGGAAATGGCAACCCACTCCAGTATTCTTGCCTGCGAAATCCCAAGGACAGAGGAGCCTGGCAGGCTACAGTTCATGGGGTCACAGAGTCGGACATGAACTTAGAGAATAAGTATACACATGCACTCAGAGCAAGGACCCTAAATCCAGAGCAACCCACTTGATGGGATTATCAATACCATAATCTCATTTGATGGGCTTTTTATGTATCTTGGCTGCTGTAGTCACTATATGAATAAGAAGCCACTGAAATGTGAATGAGCAGAGGAATGCAGAGATAACGATGCAGCAGTCTTAGAATCTGACTTGTCACAACTGAAACCAGAATGTGTTTGCCTAACTAATGCGTTCTGACTCTTGAGGGGCAGGGGGGGTGGTCACCAGAGGGAAGCAGATCAAAGAGAGAGAGAAAGAAAACAAAACAATGACAACAACCACACAGGAAAATTATATCTTTAAGAAGAGAAGGAAAAGACATTGCTACCTCCAAAGTCAACTCTGTAACTGAGCTCCGACATTGTGTAATTGACTTTGCAAGTAGAACAACAGCAACGTAACAAAGAAAATGTCAGTGTTTTCACAGCACTAATCTATAACGCTGGGAGGCCCTCCTGCTGTCAGCCAGGGCTGACAATACAATAGCTTTCAAAGGGATATTACCATCATGCTTTTATTCCTGACATCAATCAAGACAAAGAGAATCCTTTTCACAAGACATTAAAAATCAAACCTTTGTACAAGAAGATAGGTAAGACAGCATTCTCCTTAAAGACAGCCACACGGAGCAATCAGCTAATTGGCGCTCCTTGAAAGAGATAAAGTATTTTTATTTACTGAGTGTACAACCCCAATCGTTGGCTGCCACCGATCCCCGCAGGTAAGCGATGAATCAAAAGTTTCCATCAGCATTTCCCTCACTGCCCCCCCCCCACCTCTCCCACAGTCAGGGGGAGCTGACAGTACCGAAAACTTCAAGCAGAATATAACCAATCCAGACTTAATTAGTCCATTTTGGGTGTAAAACTACTCTGATTATTGACTAACATGCTTATACACAAAATGGTCTTTCAAACTGACAGGAATTTGCAGAAATTGTCAGATTCACCAATCAAGGTGTATCAAGGCTTTCCCCAGCTACTCACGGTAACAGGGAGCCTGCTAATAGTTTTCAAGGCATTCTGTTGTAATTACCTGGACCCAAAGATAAGAAAGGAACCCCGATATCTATTGCAAACATTTTCAAAATGTGAAGATAATATTCTTCACAAATACCAGTGTACCACAGACAAGGTCCAGGAAAGGTAAGACCACCTTACCTTCGGACAAACAAAGAGTTAACTAAACCCACCCATCCACCTCAGTTTAAACAAAGAAAAAAAAAAAGGCCATAAGGACAGCTAGCCCTCCTCAAGACAGTTTTAGATGCCTGCAAAAAGAAGTTAGTGACACCTACAGAAACCTGCAGGTCCAGGAGCAGGGAGTTAAGAGGTGCTAACATTTGCAAGGGTTCATTATCTACCCCCTCTCCAAGGCACTGAAGTCACACAGGCACCATGCCAAGGGGTCCAAGATACCATGTCCCATATCTCTTCAGGGCTTGACAGAGCCACTGCGGTCTAGGGGACACCAGGCCCCTAGGAAGGGGAGAGAGAACTCACTCCGTTTCCGGCAAGAGGTCCCTCTGGAACTTGGAGCCAAGGTGTTCTGTGACTTTTCCCTCTGGTACCCAACCGACCATCTGCCAAAAATACGCAAGTGAGTCCAGTCACTCAGAGACAGAAATGTTACTCTACGTGTCTGCAGCAAAAGAGGGCGTGTTTACTTTTCAGACAGAACAGGACACCGCTGTTGGTTTTTAAACACTGTCTGAACAACAAGTGCTCTTCATTTTACTGCAAAATGGGCTGAAACGTCAAACGAAGAGGGAACTGGCCCCAACACTGCCTTGAAGAATCCATCCTCCTACCACCATCACCTAAATCAGCCTTTTTTCCAAGAGCCAGGCAGCCGTCTGCAGCAGTGGTGGGTTCCTTTGGTTTACACATCCAAATGAACAGTTAAGAGAAATCAATGCATCTAATTGCCAGACTATTAAATCCTACATCAGGGGAAGAATTCCACAGCCACCAGCTTAAGAGTTGGCTACCGATATAGCAATTATTGCAACTTTCTATTAGACTGAACCAGACCTGCAGCTTTAGTCTCCAGCTAGGAATGCTATGTCAGACGCTGCACTCTAGTTTCCTCCTCCCATGGTTTCACCTCCTCCTCCTCTGTTACCATGCTGTAGCAGGCCACCACAGTGCCAGGCTGGTTTTACCCAGTTTCTTCACAACTGTAAAGTCACCGGCATCTTGCACCTTTCGTGCAATGCACACTCGGCACCTTATGATTAAACATTTAGCAGGACCCTCCTGTCCAAGACACATAGTTAAACTGTATTGCTTATTAAGTTTTTGCATGAAAGAAGTGGAAGAATCTAAATGGCAATTACTACACATAAAGGATGTTTTCTAGACTAAGACAGGTCCCTCCAAAGCTGAAAGTTAGTGATCTCACTGAGGAAGGGGGAATTAAATATTAGGATTAAATGTTAGCTGCCCCAATCCACACAGAAAGCTAAAGAACCTATAAAGCATTTGTTTTGCCCTTCCTACAAGATCATGTACATTTAGCCAAACAAATCTCGACAATTTACACTTGTATGTGGTCTCGGCTGAATCAAGAAACCTGTAACCTCAGAATGCCTCTATTTATTACATCTCAATTATTTCCATGGAAACACAAGCAGTGTGGAACTACACTGTTCCCAAGTCCTTAGACCACCAAATTTATAAGATGGACTTTGGAGGAGCTATGGGCTGGCAGGAGCGGAAGATAGAACCAGGGGAGGGGAGCACAGAGAAGTCACCGGGGGTAGTTTTAGGATGTCGGGGTTGGGGGTGCGTGGACACAGCCTGAGTGCTAATTAATATTAAGAACTGTAATTAAGAGGCAGTTGCTCAATGGAGAAAAATCAACAGCATTACCAATTATTCAAAAGTTTTAAGCCAGAGCCCAGGAAAAAAAAAATGTGTTAATTTTCCATATAAATGGAGAGGCTGTTCTGTGGATCTGAAGAGGCAGTGTGGGTACAGGGAGACAGGTTAACAAACCACCTGATTTCATCAGCCAAAATAACATCAGTGAGATGCGATGGGAACGGCCCCGGAGAATGAGGCCAAAATTATCAAAGGGAACAAATCATCTCACAACAGCCACCCCACACCACCGGGAAACAGAAAAGGAGAGAATGGTGTCGGAGGGGAAAATCGGTCAGAAAATGTGACTTTTGTAACATTCATAGGTTTTTTGGTATGTATGGGTTTTTTTTAAAATCACAAGGTTTTTGAAAACCAATGAGGCTATTCCCCCTACTGCCCTACTGCCCGGCCCCCTTCCCTATTTGTTGGGTGTGCTCCCTGGGTTTTCCAAAGAAGGACAAACATCCCAAGGGGGATAAGTGACCCCACTCCAGAAGGGGGGCTGTGTCTGTGAGTGGAAAGTGAAACCCCCCCACCAAGGCCTGTTTGATTTTCAAAGCAGCAATGCCGTGCTTTCAAATCATACTTTCTGAGCATCCATTAGAAACTGTTATATTTCTGTCTTTCCTTCCTGCTATGGGCTTTCACATTTCCGAGATCAATTATGAACTATACCGTCAAGCGACTTTCACAGCAGAATGCGCGGGCTAGGGAAGTCTACAATGCCTGTACTTTAACCCTGACACACAGCGATGGAGGCAAAATAAAATCAAATACAATTAAAAGGCACCACTGTTCCTTAAGAAGCATCTTTGAGGTTGAAGACCTTGTCATTTTAAACACGTGGTATGGAGCTGTCCACACTCAAGCATACACTTTTGAATATTGCTTTGGGGGGGAGGGGGGAGGCAGTTCTTGAAAAGCAATAAATCCTTCATGTGCTGTAACTCTTATCTATTCAAATTATCTTCTCTCTTAATTCCTCCCTGAATAAGTGGCTGCATCTCCACCCTGTTCACCCCAATAAACTCAATAAATGGCGAAATGGTGAGAGACACGAGTTGGAGCTGCTTTTGGAAAATGCAAAGAACTGAGGGAAGAAACAGGATCTCAGACTCGAGTGCTGTGTGGTTGATATTTACAACGCTTCTCAAAATGCCTACCCTGGCCTTGTTCCCACTTTGCTGTCTTCCCCACCACCAACTGGGTCTTCCCAGGTGGCTCAGCGGTCAAGAATCTGCCTGCCAAGCAGGAGACGCAGGTTCAATCCCTGGGTCGGGAAGATCCCCTGGAGAAGGACATGACAACCCGCTCCAGTATTCTTGCCTGGAAAAACCCATGGACAGAGGAGCCTGGCGGGCTACAGTCCATGGGGTTGCAAAAGAGTAGGACATGACTTAGTGAATAAACAGCAAAACAACAATCAGCTTGAATTCTCTGCTATATATGTTTATATATATATATACATCAAGAGAAACATTCATTACAAATCATGTCCAAGCTCATTTCATGAACGTTTGCAGTATGATTCTTGAGTCTTTCTCAGAGATACACAGAGTGGTTTTAGAATTAGGTTCCAGCAACTCTGAAACACCCACCCATCTATTCCCAGCAAATTGCTCTACCTTTGCCTTCTGAAATAAGGAGGTATGGAGGCTTGGGTTGAGGTTAGAGGTGGTAAAGTTCTGCATCTTACTCTGTGAAAAATCTGTTTCGATACACAGATTTAATTCAAAATCAACTGCCCAAGTTAGATAGAAAGCCCTTTTCCAACAAGACTCCAATTGTACATTTTCTTCTGGGCCACCTTAAGTGGCTCTTGAAGGAGTGAGCAGTGAGCCAGCGAAAGAGAAAAGAAATCAAATATTATTTCAGGCCGAGAACACTTCTATTCAGCACAAGGACAAACATCTACCGTCTTCCTATCCGGCTCTTGAGGTGTCTCTCTTCTGGTTTCAACCAGAACACCCTGTAGACCCTCCAGTTCTGTGGAACAGGTCTGGCTGTCCAGGACTAGGATGCCTGCCAGGGTGAGGGGAACAAGACCAACTTCTCTCAAGGAAAGAGAAGAATAGAGAGCAGCCAGATTGCTGAGTTCGGACTGAGTTGGCCGCGTCTCACATGACAAGGAGAATCTCTGTTGACTGCCCGCGATCTCCTGGGACTTTGGAAGGAGAGCAATGGCGGGTGTCCCACGACCCTCCTTGCCAGATTCAGTCCCAGCCATTCCAGCCTGGAGCAAGGCTGGCAGGAAGGGAGCGGAGGCCCCTGAGCCTTCCCGCGCAGGCCTCCAGGAAATGAACTTTTCAGAGCAGAACTGGGCTCGGGCCAGAGGTCATCAAGAGAGTTGGGAGAGGACAAGGGCCTCGGGACTTTTGGCTCCAGAGATGTAGCGGCTTCTCATCCTGTCCTTTCTCTATCATCTCCCAGCGCGGGCAGGAGGCCGGGCACCCACCCGGGGGGACTGGAATCGGGACAAAGCAGCAGGCGAGGCCTGGAGAGGCCAGCGGGTGGGGAAAGAAGGGCAGGGGAGGAGCTCAGTTGCCCTCACGCAGCATCTCCCCGGGGGGGCCTCTGCTCTCCAGGGGGGCCGCTCGGGCCGCAGGCGCTCGGTAGAAATAGAAAGCGAGGCAAGGACACGAAGAGGTGTGTGTGTGTGTGTGTGTGCGTGTGTGCGTGTGTGTGTGCGCGCGCGCGTGTGTGTGTGTCCTCAAAAGTGTGCGTTCTGGGGATCCGATTCGAGAAGCCGGCCTAGGTGTCGAGAATGTAGGTGCCCAGGGTCGCGTCCCGGGAGCTCTAGGCGGAGGGGCGCGCGCGGCAGCCGCTTCGCTCCCCTGGGGATCCGCGTCCCGCCGGCGCTGCGCAGACAATGAACTCCTGGCGGAGGCTCCCGGCCCGGTTGGCCTCGGTGGAGGAGGCAGGAAGTGTGGGGGCCCGGGCCGGGAGGGCGGCCTGGGCAGCGGGCAGGGAGGGGGCGCCCGGCAGCCAGGGCGGGGACCCGGGGCGCGCGCAAGCAACGCCCGACGACCGCGGCGTCCCGGGGCGACAAGGCGTGGACAGAGGAAAGGCGGCAAGGCCCCGGGCCCGGCGAGAGCGGCCTCGGAGCTGCCGGCCTCCTGGGCGCCGGTCCTCACCGCCTCTTCCTTCCTCCCGCCGCCCGCCCGCCGCCGCCGCCGAGATTCGCAATCCCCGCCAAGTCGGGCCCGCACCCCTTGATTGGCCACGCGGGCCCGGGGCCCGCACGGAGGGAGCAGCGAGGGCCCCTTGGCTGCGCCCCCAGGCCCGGGTCCCCCGCGGTCGGCGGCGCCGGGCCCGGGGAGGGTCCGGGTGGCTAGGGTGTCCGCAGCGTGCCCCCTCCGCCGCCTCCGCCTCCCGCTCGCGGCTTCCTCCTCCCCCTCCTCTTCCTCCTCCTCCGCCTCCGCCTCCTCCGCCGCCTCCTCCTCCTCTCCGCTCGCTCGCTTGGGTCCCCGGCCGCCCGCCCGCTCGCCGGTCCCTCCTCCCTCACTCCCTCCCTCCTCGCTCGCTGGCGCCTCCGCCGGGCCTCGCTCGCTCACCTTTCACCGAGCGCGGCTTCGCCTGCTTCCGCCTGGACATGTCCGGGGCTCCCGGCGCTCCGTCGCCCTCCGCGGCCGGCTCCCCCCGCCGCCCCCTGCCGCTCCGGGCTGCCCTTCTCCCCCTTCTCCTCCTCCTGCCTCTCGGAAACTTTTTTTTTTGCAGCCGGGTCGGCAGCTGTGGGGAGCGGATCGCAGGTCCGGGGCGGCCTCCCTGGGGGGGGCGGCCCGGGCCGGCCGAGGCCGCTCCGGGGCGGGGGGAGGCCCGGGGGGCGCGCCGGGGCCCTGCCTGTTGCAATGCGGCAGCCGGGGGCTCTCGGTCCCAGCGGCGGTCCCAGCGGCGCGGGGAGTCCGGAGGCCACTCGGCCGAGCCGAGTTATGCAAAAAAAAAAAAAAGCCGCCCCCCTCCTCCTCCCCACCCCCCGCCGGCCCCCGGCCCCTGCGGCCCCCTCCCTCCCTCCCTCCCCCACCCCACCGCCACCCTCACCCTCCTCCTCCTTCTCCTCCTCCGCCCCTTGCCGGATTTTTGTGCAAAGTTTGCAGGCGTCCGGCTACGCAGCCCGGTACGGAGCTCACAATGAACCCATCTGAGGAGGGGGGACGGGGCTGGAGTCGAGGGGGTCTCAGGAGGGGAGGAGACCGAGAGGCGGTCTGGAGCGCGGAAGCTCAGTACCCCCCGGAAAAAAAAAAAAAAGCCTTCAAATTATCCCCTGCCGCCCAAAAAAATAATAATAAATATTAATGGTTTTAAAATGCCCAAACGCCTGGTTTGGAGATTATGATGGATGGGGACGGGGATCCCTCAACTCAGCCTACTTGGGGGGCTCGAAACGGCCGCAGCCGCTCGGAAGCCGCAGCTCGGGGCCCCTGGCTCACGCCCCCTTCTCTGGCTCTCGGCTCGGTCCGGCGCCGGCCCCCCGGAGGAGGAAGGGGCGCGCGGGGGCGCTCAGGCGGCGGCAGGCAGGCGCGCCCGTGCCCCGGGCATCGCTCAGCCCGTGCGCCGGGCCGCCGCTGCCTGCCCTCGGGCTGCGGTGCTCAGCGCGAGGCGCGCAGCCGATCCCCAGGCCGGTGCCAATTCGCCGGCCCCGCTAGCTGCCTCCATGGACCAGGGGCTCGGAGAGGCGGGAGGCGGCGGCCGCGGCGGCGGAGGAGGAGGACGAGCAGGCGGCGGCCGGGCTCCCGTCCTCCCGGGCAGCGGCGGCGGCGGCTGCGCCCCGGCTCCTCCGCGCTCCAGCCGGCGCCGGCCCGCCCGCCAGCCTCCCTTGCGCTCCTGTCTTCTTTGTGGTCGCTGGCTCTCCTCCTCCCGATCCGGCTGCTGGGGCTGCACTGCAGAGACACATAATAAAGCCAGGCTTGGCTGGAAATGTAGCCGGGTCCCAGCAGGAGGATGTGAGGAGCGGAGTCCCGGCGGGGGAGCGCTCTGATCCCGTGGGGCGCCCCGCACTGCTCCGGCTCGGATCAGACGGAGAGAGGGCCAACAGCACCGAGCGATGGACAGCGCTGGAAATACAGCTCCGGCCGCCCGCAAAACCCGGACCGCGGCGGCGGCGGCGGCAGGCACGGCGCGGGCGCGGGCACCGCACCCGCACGCGGGGCCCCAACTCCGGCGCTGGCGGCCCCGGGGAAGGGAGGAGGGAACAGACACAGGGCCCACGCGTGCTGTCAAGTTCGCCAAGATACCTTTGCATCACAAACTGCAAAAAGTGAAGAAACTGGGGGGAAGGGAGCACTCTGGGGTGAATTGCCCTGGCACTGCCAGCTCTGCAAATTGCACCCCACGCATATGCATTATCCCTGAACCTGATTTTTCCTTCTCGGATTCTGCCCATCAATCGGGGTTTGAAGACCATTCCTACCCCATATCCAGAAACTCCTACTCTACTGGGCTGAATCTTTTCTACCCCAACACCTGAATCTGTAGAGTTCCCGCGTATGGTTGCACGCTTCTTCGCTAATACTGTAAAGAAACACCTTAGCCCCGAAACATGGCAGTAGCACTTCCTCCTCCGGAGATTTGACAAATAGACCAGCTCCTACTTGAACACAAAGTTTTGCCCCAGCCACCAGGGGGCGCCTCGGGCCCTAGCAGCTCTTGAGAAGGTCGAGGCTTGGGTCTCGGAGCCTCCAGGGGAAGGGCTCAGATTTAGGAAAAGTCTTCTCCAGGAGGCTCCCCTAAACTGTTTCCTAGCCTCCTCCGTCCCCCACAAGCTGCAGGAGGCCAGGTTCAAGGTGGTTAAAGGGACCCGACATCTCCCTCCTGCCCACCCCTCCCTTCCTTGGGCGAGTGGCGCCACCTTGGGCCGGCGAGCCCCAGAGCTGGGAGAGCGGAGGGAGTGCGCGGCGCGGCGCTGAGGGTTATCAATCTCGCGGATCGATAAGTTGCCACTTGGAGAGGCGAGGGCTGTGTCCCCTCGGAGACGAGTTACCCAGGGCAACCTTTCACGGAAGAACCTGCTGCCCGCCGAAAGCCGCCCCGGGGCCGGCCGGGCAACGGCGCCCGCCCCAAGCAGGGCGCCTGCGCCCCGCAGTTTCCCAGCCCGCCCGCCAGCCGGGCCCGCGCCCCCCTCGGCGAGCTTCGAAGTCCCGCTCAGCCCCGCTCGCCTCTCTGGGCCTCCGGGTCCCGACCCCATGCTGGGCTGATGGCAGAGATAGATGCCACCCCCGCCTCCCCAGCGGCTGGAGGGCTAGCTGTGGTGGGCTTTGAGGCAGGATCCGGGAAGAAACCAAGCTAGCGCGCTCAAGGCCGTCTCCTAGGTAGAGTCGGGCGACCAGCGAAACGCGACGCCTCCGAGGCATACACCCTGCCACCAGGAGACCCACAGCCAGTGTCGCGAGAGGGGCCAGGGCCAGGACAGAGCCGTCCCCTGACTGGGACTCAGGCCGTGAGAGCCGCCCCTCCCTCCATGAGGGCTGCCTCCCCCGCCCCGGGTCGCTGCCTCCCCGGCTCCTGCGTCCTAGTGTCCAGCATCTCTGGGCCTTCCCAGAGGGGAACGGGAGCCGCCTCCTGCAGCTCAGGGACGGCCGGGGTGAGGAGGAGAAGAGGTGCCAAGGGCCACAGCGAGGGCAGAGGCCGCGAGGCGCCTGGGAAGGAGCCAGGAAGGAGGGGCCGAAGCAGCAGCTCCCCACCCCCGCCGGCGCCTGGGATCGCGGCCCGCGGAGAGAGGCTGACAGGCGGCAGATGGCACACGCCGGGGGAGGGGGGCGATTGGCCGCGGCTCCGGGGTGCCCCCGCCGCGGGCTGCCTCTCCTAGGGGGAGGGGGCGGAGAACAGCCCCCGGCTCGCCCTCCCGGGCTCTCTGGGGGGCTGGAGACTACGGATCGTGCCCAGCCGGGAGCCGGGAGAGAGGTGGGAGGGTGGACAAAAGGAACGTGCGGTGGGGAAGGGGCTGCTGGAGGAAAGGAGGGGTCACCGGGCAGGAAGCACTGGCTGGAGACGCGCGGCGCTGCCCTTTTTCCAACCTGGGGAACTGCGGAAGGCCCAGAGGGCAGAGGCAGGGGTAACAGGATGGGGGTGGGGGTGGGGGGGGGCAGGCGATAGTCTATCACGAGGGCTAGGGGTCCTGGAGACGTGCGCAAAGTGTTTCGATCACCGTCCCCAGCGTCGCCGTCGGGCACGTTCGCATCCCAACGCCCACCCCCCCTTCCAAGACCTGGCTGCCTTCTCCCAGCTCACTGGCAGTCAGAGTGCCAAGGGAGCCCCACCTCGTCCCTGCCTCACCCGGCCCGCTTTCTGGGCAGCTTGTTTCATTTTTTAACTCCTTCCAGAAATAATGATGCTTTAAGGAAAATTCCAGAGCAGCAAAACTCCGGGAGCTCCTACTGAAAGGGTCTCAAGGGGCACTGAGCTGAGGGCAGGGCTAGCTGCCTGCCGCCTGGGCTCTGCTCCTCATCAGCCTTGGAGACCTGAGCAGAAGAAAGTCATCTTCAGGTGACATTTAGTATCCCACCTGCCCAGCTTCCTACAGGGGATCCAAGAGTCTGGGCCCCTCCTGCCATGAGAAAGTCCCCCTATGGCTTCTTCTTCCTCATCTGCCAAGGGGACAGCTGTTTCTGCCCGACCCAAAGGAGAGGCTGGGAAAAACCCTTCGTAAACCATAAGGAGCCGCCATCATAAATGCAAAAGAAAATACAAGTTAACCTTTTTGAAAACAGGTTAAGACCTTGCTCAGAGCTTTCCTGATAGCTTGGCTGGTAAAGACTCCACCTGCAATGTAGGAGACCTCAGTTTGATTCCTGAGTCAGGAAGATCCCCTGGAGAAGTGATAGGCTACCCACTCCAGTATTCTTGGCTCTGGGGCTCAGATGGTAAAGAATCTGCCTGCAATATGGGAGACCTGGGTTCTTTCCCTGGGTTGGGAAGATCCCCTGGAGGAGAGCATGGCAACCCACTCCAGTATCCTTGCCTGGAGAATTCCCATGGACAGAGGAGCCTGGTGGGCTACAGTCCATGGAGCCGCAAAAAGTCAGACCCAACTGAGTGACTAAGCATAGCACAGCACAGCGCAAGACCTTGCTTACATAAACGGGCAACTTCACCAGAGAACAGGGCGCCTCTCACCCAAGGTGCTACCTTCTCCCCTCCAATTCAGCTTGCTCCTAATGATGTATCCCCAGACACACAGCAAATGAGGCTCCTCCTTGAGCTTCAAAAAGAAGCAAGCATACTCCTGAACAGTCTGGTGAACGCAGAAGGGGCTGTGGGTGACAAAAACAAGGTAAGACAATAAAGTAAAATGAGACAGGGTTCGTTTTGACCTCTCCACTGATATCCTTGAGAAGTCTCCAGAGCTGTTCTAGAGTTAACTTTGCAATAAGTGAGCAAATGACCGAATTCTCCCACTACACACACACACACACACGCATACACTTAAATGACACCTGAATATATACAATTTGGAATTTGTGATCTTTGTTTTCTTTTGTCTGCTAGCTTCTTTGTTTGTTTGTTTTTGGCTGCTCTGGGTCTTCCTTGGGGCGCACAGGCTCTTCTGTACGGCCCGTGGACTTTTTCTTGTTGCAGCGCACAGTCTATCTAAAGCGTGGGCTCAGTAGTTGCAGTGTTCCAACTAGGTTGCCCCGCAGCATGTGGAATCTTAATTCCCCAACCAGGGACCCAACGCATGTTCCTTGGTTTGGATGGCAGATTCTTAACCACTGGACCACAGGGAAGTCCCTGTTTACCGTTTTAATAACTTGAGAATCACACTCTCCACTGAAAAAATTTGCATCAGCCTGTAAGAAACAGTCATTTTGGAAAGGGAAGACGAACCCCTGGTTTCCCCCCAGGAAATAAGTTCATTCCTTTGTTGGTTTATTCAACCATCATTTATTCATTGCGTGCCTACTGTGTGCCCAGACTGAGGATAAGACAGTGAACAAGAAGGACCACAGTCTCTCCCTGCTGGGTCTTGTTCTCTGATGCGGAGGCTGACTTTTTTATAAAGGGCCACATAAATAATTATTTAATCACCATTTTGAACAATCCTCAGAAGGAAAACTATATTGCAAATGAGGCCAAAAATCAGAGGGTCCCGATGGTGGTCTGGCCAAGAGCCTAGAGGAGGAGGAAGAAGTCAGGGAAAAGAACAGAGAACAGAGTTCCTGGTGGGGTGAACAGTGCATGTTAAGGGCTGGACATGGAAAGGAACTGGGTGATTCCAAGGGAAAGTTGTCACAGTTCAGAGCTAAGGGCTCAAGGAAACAGGGGTTGCCAGGCTTAGGAACCAATCTGATCCATCTTCCAGTCCATTCTCATTACCTCCAGGGAGACCTCGAGAAGGGACTCTATGCCTCCATTTTCTCATCTGAAAAATGGGAATATAGAGAATGTGAATCTTGTGGGGTTGTCCCAAAGATTTCTTGTTAGTTAAGTGTTGCTGGTCTGGCCCACATGACCAAGGGACGGTCACGAGGCTTCCTTCCTTTCCCTTCCTGTCTCTCCCCTTTACCAGTCCTCAAGTTCAAAAATATTTCTAGAGAGAGAAGCCAATCACACAATTACAGATTCCCTCCTTGCACCGACAAGCGCCTCCTTCCCTGGGCTGCTGGTTTCTAGAAGTTTTCTAGCACCTTCAGGTCTTCGGAGAAGGTTCTGTGTTCAAGAGGATTTGATTGTTCCTTTTTCTCTTTTGTATTTCTGTTTCATGATAATGACCCACTACTTGTGGAACCCAGGTTTTCCTGGGCACTCCTGTCCTGAGGATACCCAGGAGGCAATAACTATGCCCCATGGTTGAATCTGTCAGGATCGTCAGATTGAATCTGTCACCTTGACTATGAACTGGCCACTACCCACTAGTCAGGTGTTCCTGCCTCCACAGCTGGCTTTGCAACATTGAGGAGTCCTTTCACGTGGCTTGGTCTGGAAGCTTCTGAGACTTCAGAACAGAGTAAATCAAAATAGAAAGAGTCCCTTTCTCTGCTCTTAGTTCTCAGCCTGGTGTTTTGGGGAGGGAAATCCCTACAGATGCTCCTGAAATTCCCCAAGGGTCCCCAGTGTCCCCCGCCCATGACCACAATTCAAAGTGGCCAGCGGCAGGCCCAGACATCTGTGTCCCTGGAGCTGGGGGAGTAGAGGGCCAAAAACAATAAGTCGGGTGTGGGAACCTCCTTGTCTTCTCCAGTTTCTGTTCAGCTGGGAAAGCCATTTCTATTTTATCATTATTATTATAATTATTTAATTCTTCAAGTGTCAGCAATCTTTGCAGAGAACACCCACAAGGTGGCAAAGAAACCAACTTGACATGAGGGTCCCCGTCGACTCATGCCCTGGGAAAGCTTGACACTCCTGACCAGGCCCTGAGACCTCCACCCAGACGACCTCTGACTGCCCCAGGGTGTGGCACACGCAAACCTGTGGTCACTCTCAAAATGCTTCTTTTCCAGTGTTTTTGTGATTCACTGATTAAAAAAAAAAAAAAAAAAAAAAGGCAATCCAGTGTCTGATGACTGTGGCAAATGTCCAGCTTCCTAAGCTTGACCGAGAGCGGTTATATCAGGCAGGGGCCCGTTTCAGAGCTAGTCACAGGGCCTTGGCTGTCGGTAGCTCCATCAGCCACCAGTGTCTTACTAATTAGCAAACAGGATGTCCGAAAAAGTGATAGACTTAGAAACGGGCTTTCGTTGGTGGAATTCAAGACATTCAAGGTACAATTGAGCACAGTGTTCTAGAGATGCTCCCCAACTTGCCTGCACAGGGAGAATGAATCTGGGGAGGCTGGGGTAATCTGTCCCCTTAGGGGAAACCCCTTCCCTCCTCCCAGCCCCCAGGCTCTATCCTTTCAGGGTCCTGGGTCTTACCCTCAGAAATAATGTCTCACTGCAGGGTACCCAGCAGAGGATACAGCATCCTGTCTGGCAGTGAGATGAGGCTTGTTCAGAGCACACCTCTCATATCAGAGGTGGTTAGAGGGCCCGTTTTGTCTTGGGGTAATCCTGCTTTCGCAACTTTCTCAAGGCAGAATTTGGCCAGAGACTTCTGCCCACCATCACCTGGTAGAGATAGGTAAGAATAGCAGACTCCAGGGCTTCCCTGGTGGCTCAGTGGTAAAGAATCCACCTGCCAGTGTAGGAGATACAGGTTTGATCCCCAGTCTGGGAAGATTGCCACATGCTGTAGAGCAACTAAGCCCGTGTGTCACTGCTACTGAGCCTGTGCTCTGGAGCCTGGGAGCCACAGCTACTGGGGCCCGAGAGCCCTGGAGCCTGCGCTCTGCAACAAGAGAAGCCCTCACAAGGAGAAGCCCGAGCACCACAGCGGAGAGTAGCTCCCCTCACCACTTGCCGCAGCTGAAGAGAAGGCCGTGCTGCAATGAGGATCCGCGCAACCAGGAGTAAACACAACCTTCAAAGCAAGAAAAGCGAATGCTCACCCACTTCCAACCCCTGTTGTGACCACTATTATTTACGAAGACCTAAGAGTGTGCAGGACCAAACTTATGAAGCTAATTTTGGGGGAAAAAAAAAAAAAGACAATACTGGGTTGTTTCCTGTGCATGTACCCTTTTCCCTCCCATCCACCAGCATCATGGAAAGAACCTGTTAGGTGTCCAGGCCTAAAGGAAACACCATGGAGATTTCAGAAGAGCATCAGCAATGTGTGGTCCCTGTGCTGTGCTTTGTGCAACCATACCAACTGCAGCCCTCCAGGCGCCTCTGTCCATGGGATTCTCCAGGCAAGAATACTGGGGTGGGTTGCCATTCCCTTCTCCAGGGCATCTTCCCAACCCAGGATCGAGCCCATGTCTCTTATGTCTCCTGAATTGGCAGGCGGGTTCTTTACCACTAGCACCCCCTGGGAAGCCCTTGGCCCCTGCATTAGGCACATCCAATTAAGAACCCAAAGCCCAAGTAGGAAGGGGGGAAGTGAGATCATCAGGGCTAAGCCTGCCCTGCTCCCCAGTATGTTTCTGGTGCCCCACAAATGCTCAGAACTTAGGACACTGGGAGGAAAACTCAATTGTGCAGCATACAGAAGAGGTACCCACTACATCTCTGTGCAATCAACCGTTTTCACATGGTTCATTGGGTGGACAATGGTGACCAATTGGTAAAAACCTTTGCCTACCCAGCTAGGTCGAATTGAAAGCTATTTCAGGGCAGATCCCCAGGTTTTGACAAGAATCTCCTTCACACCACAGTGCCCACTTCATGCCCAGTGAGTGGTGGTGACTGGAGAAGGAAGATGACCCCAGAAGCCAGAGGCAGACTCTAAGACACACCGGGCCACCGCAACCATAGAGGCTGGTCTCAGAGAAAGGGCTCAGCCTCTCGAGCCAGACAGGCCTTGATTTGAATCCCAGGGCAAAGCAATCAAGAGAATATTGCCAATATGGCATAGGTGGTTGTGAGCCATAAGATAATCTCATCGTTGACCTGCCTCAGTCATGTGTGGAGGGCATGAAATGAGCAGTGCCGTCACATGCCTGGCATACGGCAGGGGACACAGTTGGTGCTTGAGAAATGTTACATTTTGAGAAATGTTACATTTTGACCGTGGTTCTTCTTCAGTGAGGGTGATGACTATGACCCTGCTGAGGGGTGGTGGGCTGATGGGGAGGAGAGCTCACTGGTGAGGCTGGGAATCAGCGAAGGCCAGAAAAGAGAGCTGGTCAGACAGCCTCCCTGCGAGGAGCTCTCTTATATCTGCCTGTTTCCTAAGTTCATTCCCGGGTCCTCTCGTACTGTGCAGGCTTAATAAACATCAGCTATTGTCAATGGTGCGCATGCTCAGTCGCTCAGTCATGTCCAACTCTTTGCGACCCCACGGACTGTAGTCCACCAGGCTCCTCCAGGAGCCTGGCAAGAATACTGTAGTGGGTTGCCATTTCCTCCTCCAGGGGATCTTCCCAACCCAGGGACTGAACCAGCGTCTCCTGCAGTGGCAAGAGGATTCTTTACCACTGAGCCACCTGGGAAGCACGGCTTCTGTTAGTACAGGCAAAGCACACACAATAGCTGCTCAGTAAGTTTAGGTTCTCTGCGGGGCCTCAAACAAACCCTCTCTCTGCCTCAGTCTCCCCGTTTGTAAAATGTCTCTGGTTCTCTGACTAAAAGCACCAGGCCAGACAGCAAAGGCAGAAGGGGCAGAGGAAATGCAGAGAGAGAGCACCGAAGAGAGCTGGTGGGGCTTAGGCGGGAAGCAGAGGGAGGCTTTGCCGGGAGCCCAGGGACCCAGCCTGGGGCCGTAGTTCCCAGCGCCTGCTGTCGCCTCCTCTGAGTGTCCCAGCCCCATCCTGGTTGTTCACATTGGGACATGCCAGGGCCTGGCTTCCCAGGGGCCAGAGGGAGCTCCCGCAGGGGACTTCAAAAGCCCAAATGCCTTTCAGAAAGGAACTAAAACTTTCTGCTTAACCAAAGCCTCCGCAGGAGAAGAACAGCCTAGCCCTTTTCTTTTTAAGTCTCTTTATTTTCCAGCCGGCTGGCCTGGTCATTCTCTCTCTCTCTTTTTTTCTATTATAAATGGTCCCAGCTGCAACACACAGGGAAAAAAAAACCATCTCCCAGGCCTGGGCAGGGGCCGGTTGCAGCCGCAGCCGCCTGGCTGGCCTCCTGCGGCAGACAAAGGCGGCTCCAGCCTCCGGCACCCACTGGGAGAGGCACTGGAGCCCCCAGCCTGAGCCAAGGCCACAGCAGGAGCGAGGGGAGGATTCGAGAAGTTTCTGCCAGCACTCCAAACCTTCTCCTGCCCCGGGGAGCAGAGCTGCCATCCAGCCAAGCCAAGGACTTCTGGAGAGCCTGTTCATTAGGGCAGAAAATGAAAGATGGGGCCCCCTTCAACAGTCAGAATTCAGGGCTTTAGAACGGGAAGGGCCCTACCTTCCAGTAGTCCAACCACCCGGCTGGAAAGATGGGGAAACTGAGGTCTGGATGGGAATAGACTTGCCCAAGGTTATATTCCCAAGTAATGACTGAGCTGGCCCGAAACCAAGGCTCCCAATTCCTACTTAGGTAGTGAAGAAATGTTCGGGGGGGAAAGGCAGCCAGGGGAGGTGGTCACACGAGGAGCCTTATATCCTGAGGTTGCCAGATGGGGTAGGGGTGTCCTTTCATGGACAACCCCAACAGACGACCTGCTTTGGCCTCTCCGCTCCTCTGCCTCCCAGCAAGTTATTTCATTCCTCTGTGCCTCTCTTTCCCCATCTATGAAAAATGGGGTTATGCCGGTACCTACCTTGTAGGGCTGCTGTGAGAATTAAAGGGGCCAATATGTAAAGCGCTTAGAAAAGTACTCAAAAAAGTCTTCAATTACCTGTAAATGTAATTGTCTTCACCCAGTGAAAATTTGTTTGCAACCTCTGGGGCCTGCTCTGCGATGGGCTCTGGACCACATGCTGGGGAATCCGGCAGAAAGGCAAGGCAGAAAGGTCTCTGAGCTGTGGAAACGTCCAGTCCAGGGGAGGTAAGAGGATTGATCACTGCGGGTTGTCTTGCCCAGGTCACCCAGCACACCCCCAGTTCCTCTGTTCTCCAGGGGGAGAGTGTAGCTGGAGTCACAGACTGTTGTCTCCAGAGCAAAACTGACCAGGCAGATGAGGCCAGGAGACTGGAGAGCCCAAGGGGATCTGAGAAGACCCTTGCAAAGAGGTGAGACGCTAACCACACAGCTTTGTGCACCCCTGTTCATGAATGCTGACGACTTGTAAGTATTTCAATTACGTTTTTAAGTGAGATGGGGCCCGAGGTGGACAGTTTGTGACTTCCTTTGCCTGGTGGGTCTGATACAACTTCAGAAGAGCCCCGGGCCCCTGCTGCCTCCCAGGTACCACAGAGGCAGAGGTGACTCACAAGCAAGAAGGAGCCCTGGTCCCCATGGCGGGGTGGGAGGGGAGGGTGGACAAACTCTCCTCCTCTCTGACCTCCAAACCCCACAGATTTCCCACAGACTTGGCCTCAGATCAAAGGAGTGGGGCCATGGAGGTGAGGGTTCAGAAGCATTCTCCCCTTGGCCTAAGGTAGGAACAAGCCGCCCGCCTTGCCACACCTTTTCCTCCAGGGACCCACTCCCAAGGCCCAGCCGGGACATCCTACAGAGAGCCCTTCCCTCAGTGCCCATGTTGATGCCCACACACTGTGATGATCTCCCTTTACAGGCGAGAACAGAGGCTCAGAGAGGCTGTGCCACTCACTGGTCTAAGGTCACACAGCCCTGAAGGCACAGAGCCAGGATGGAAATCAAGGTGGACTTCCTTCCAAAGCTGGAAGCTTTCCATCGCACAGTCAGTTAATTTCAGTTTCTACACCTTGCCTGAAGCGGAGAGTTGATGTTTAGAGAGACATAGATAGGCAGATGCCGAGATAAAGACGGTATCAGAACTGCAGACAAGTGCATCAGGCGTCAGGTTTGTGGAGAGGGACTGTATGTGTTAGTCACTCCGTGGTGTCCTATTCTTTGCGATCCCATAGGCTGTAGCTTTCCAGGCTCCTCAGGAACACTCCAGGCAAGAAGACTGTAGATTGCCTTCTCTCCTTCTCCCAAATCTTCATCAACTCCTAAATCCTTTTGTTTTAATTTTTAACTAGGGAAAATTCCAAACAAGCAGAAAATAATATAGGACATATCCATATGCCCCCAATACTTGTTATAAAATTTACTGCTTTGGAGAGGGGACGGTCTTTGATAGGGACAACTGATGTTTGTGCAATCTTCCTCAAATGTAGCTTCGAGTCAGATGTCCTAGGTACCCTCTCCCCTCTCCAACTAGACCTTCTTGAATGGATGGATGCTTGTGTGCCCAGTCGTGCCCATCTCTTTGCCACCCTATGGACTGTAGCCTGCCAGGTTCCTCTCTCCATGGGGTTTCCCAGGCGAAAATACTGGAGTGGGTTGTCATTTCCCACACCGGGGGATCTTCCTGACCCAGGGATCGAACCCGCATCTTCTGTGTCTCCTGAATGGCAGGCAGATTCTTTACCGACTGAACTGTCGGGTAAGCCCTTAACTAGACTCAGGTCCTTCTTATTTAAGGATGCAGCATGCTTGGGGCTGGGGCATGGGTATGACCCAGAGAGATGTTATGGGGAGGGAGGTGGGAGGGGGGTTCATGTTTGGGAACACATGTAAGAATTAAAGATTTTAAAATTTAAAAAATAAAAAACTAAAAAAAATAAATAAATAAAATGACAATGCAAATTAAAAAAAATAAAAATAAAATAGAAAAAAATAAAAATGCTGCTACATGGTCAAGGGGGCTCCCTGGGTAACCAGCAGGGCTGCACAAGCTTCCATTATATAGGTATTCACACTTCAGGAGGGCAGCTCCAGGGGCTTTCACTGAAATATGGGATCTGACCCCAGGGGAGGGACCCTGTGAACAAGCAGTGGAGGAGGCAGGGGCTGCATTTTGCAAGGATGCCATCTGAAGCTCAGGACCAAAGCTCTGCCCTCTTTTTCCCTTCCCTCTCCCTGCTTGCCTGCTGCTTGCTTTGGAAGAGTGGGTGCAGAAAGGAAGGGGCGCCTTCAGAGGGAGGGGCTGGGAGGCCAAAGTGAAATTGAATGTCGCTCAGTTTTGTCCAACTCTTTACCATTCCATGGACTGCAGCCCACCAGGCTCCTCTGTCCATATGATTTCCCAGACAAGAATACTGGAGTGGGCAGCCATTGCCTTCTCCAGGGGCTCTTCCTGACCCAGGAATCGAACTGGGGTCTCCTGCATTGCAGGCAGATTCTTTACCAGCTGAGCCACCAGGGAAGGCCTGGGAGGGCAAAGCTCCTGATGAGAGGAAAGGGGCCAGGCTGTGCCCAACCGCCCAGGGAGAGGGCTGCAGGGCCCTGGTGGCCAGCTGCTCTACCTGCTCCACTGAGGCCTCAGGGTGCTGTTGGGCTCCTGCAGGGAGGGAGCAGAGACAGCCAGCAGGGCTGGGAGTGAAAAGGGAGTGATCTCAGGTCACCTTGGGGATGACAGGCAGGTTGGCATATCCAGGCATGATGAACAGCCTGCCGATCATGGAGGTCTGTCCACCGGGTCAGGTGGTAGACTCTGGCTCTTGTATTTAGGCATCTTTCAACATCCAGAAACACGCACAGAAAGACACACACCTCTGGGGGACTTTCCTCAGGCCAATGTGTCTGTCAAGCCCATCCCAAGGTTTGGGGAGATCTAAAGCTAGGAATGCTGCCTCTTCTCTTAGGCAGGTCCTTGGCCTCACTCCGGCTTGCAGCAAAGCCACAGAGTGGAAGTGGTGGGATGAAAACCACAGCAACAACAATGTATTTGTTTTTGTTTAATATGTCTTTTCCACTTGATTATAAGCCCCATGAGGACAAGGACCTTTTGTATCTTCTTCACTGCCTGTCCTAAAGCAAGTGCCTAAAGCAAGCCTAGAATAGCCTAGACACAAAAATACTTACTCTGGGGAAAGAATGCAATTTTACCCTCCCAGAAGTCGGGGGTGGGTAGACAGTTATTCTTTCTCCCTAACGGGCTCAACTTTTAGCCAGTTTCCCAGAGAAAGAAGGACATCCCATCTTATCTCTCTTCTGAGGCTCTGTTGAAACCCCTGAACTTCCCACACCCCAGACAAATTAACTGCCTAGTTTGGAACTGGGGATAATGTTGCTATTATATGATCATAAAGACTGAATAAGAAACACTATAATTGAAACTACAGAATTCCAGAAAGAAAATTACCCACAGACCCACCCAAGATTAAAGCAATGTTTCTTTTGTCTACAACACAAGCTTCTCATTGTGTGTACAAATTAGCTTTCACAGATTTACAATTGCAGCCTATAGAAACATTAAGTCACATATTTTCCATCAACATTAGCCAGTGTATACTCTCCTGGTTTTGCTGTTGACCAAGTTAATATCTCCTTTATTATCTATCTCTTTCTAGTCTCCAGTTCCAAAGCTGGTAGTCTGATGTGTAGCCTTCAGAAGGATGCTCCATGCTTACAGGTCATATGCAAACAAAAAGTACTTACATGGGAAGAAGCAGGACTGCTGTTAGCATCAAAATGTGCATCACATTATAGACATGGGACATTTGTGGACCTCTGGTTCTCCTTACCTAACCATATACCATGGAAGTCCTCCAGGGCACTTAGAACAAAGCCAACTCATCCTTTTTCACAATCACATAATATTCCATGTGTAGACATATCACATGAGTTTAACCTCTCATCTTGGAAGTAAATGTTTTCAGGTTTTCATCACTTTGAAAAACATTTCTATAAATATCCTTGTATATTTATCCTTAGGTCCCAGGATGGAACCTCAGGAGTCTGGTTGCTGGACAGAGGCTATGTTTATGGACAGGGGCTTTTGTTTATGAATCAGAACTAAGTGACATCACCCATTTTTAATTTTGCTCATCTGATGGGCATTAAAAGGCATTTCATGTGGCTCTTGCTGCTGCTGCTGCTGCTAAGTCACTTCAGTCGTGTCCGACTCTGTGCGACCCCATAGACGGCAGCCCACCAGGCTCCTCCGTCCCTGGGATTCTCCAGGCAAGAACACTGGAGTGGGTTGCCATTTCCTTCTCCAATGCATGAAAGTGAAAAGTGAAAGTGAAGTCGCTCAGTCGGCTCTTACTTGCATTTTTCTGAAACCAGATACAAACTTCTTTGCATGTTTTTGGCTGTTTTGGTTTCCTCTCCTGTAAAATGTTTGGTTGTACCCTTACACTCTTCGAGGAGCTCTGTGACCTCGCACATATCTCAGTACATCATAATTATTTATGTTCCAGAATGCTGTGAGCTCCGCCTGGAAAGATCTGTGTCTTATTCCTAGCAACAACACCAGCAGCACACAGCAGGACTTCAGAAAACACCAGATGAAGGAAGGAGCCTCTACCAGCTGTGGGAGACTCCATTATGCAGCCTCAAGCCCAATCACCTGGGCAGCCTGGTGTGTCCTCCCAAGATGCGGCCCTGTATGTGTTCCTATCCTGGGTTATTTGTCTGTTTCTTGGAGCTGACTGATAGGAACTTTTCACTTGGACTTTTGAAGAGCCCCTTGGCAAAGCCAAGTGGAATCTCATCCTGAGTGCCCCCAAAGAGCCGTAGACCTGGCTGTTTCCTTGTTCCTCTTTCCCCCAGGGGACCAGGGTCCATCCCCCCACCTCCTCCACCCCCACAACACCTCTGCCATGGAGCACGTGGCCCAGGAACATCAAATTCTTCTCCTCAGGAAGCCACTGTCACACTTCTGTCTGCTGTGAGTGAGTGGGTCAGAGCAGGAAGGAAGGTATGGGGACCACCCCCCCAGTGATGGCCCCAAGTTGCCTCCCTCCCCTCACCGGCCCCAGGACCTGCTCACATAGTTTGGCAACATAAAAAGAGTCCACTTGAACCAGGTGTGTGAGTGACTTACCTAAAGGAAGGCTACTGTGGGCAGCCAGTCTGATTCTTTGTTTCCCCTTGAGAAGAGTGGCTGAGGGAAATCTGCCCCCTCTTTGATCTCCAAAAGGAACATCTGCTTAAATTAGTGGGGACCCCCAGGTCCAGTTTAGGAATGTTGAAGTCCCACCGCATTTTTGCCTGAGGCCAAACTCATTCATGCAACTTATTGTGCAACTATTATGTCCCAGGCACTGGGGAAACACTAAAAATCAAACAAGCAAAAATCTCTGCACCTGTGGCGCTGACAGTTGTCACAACTACTTAACTACTTTGTAGCATGAACACAGCCAAAGACAAGATGAAAATAAATGGGCGTGGCTGTGCTCCAACACAGCTTTATTTATGGACACTGAATTTGAATCCCATGGCATTTTCATGCATCTTGAAATATTGATCGTCTTTTGTCCCCACCCCCCTGCACCACTATTTAAAAATATACAAACCGTTCTGAGCTTGAGGGAGGGCATGTAAAAACAGGTGGTGCCAACCCCTATTCTCAATAATAAACACTGAAACTCACACAGCAAATGTTTAAGTGCCAGGACTGTTCTAGTGTTTATGTAAATTAACTCATTCCATTCTCATAATAGCCCTGGAAGGTCTGTCACTGCCACTGACTCTGCTAAACAGAAAAAAAGAGGCACGTAGTAGGGAGGCTAAGTTGTACAACTGTGGGGTCAGGATTTGAATCCAGAATCCAGAGTGGATGCCCATGTGCACTATTCTTTACATCCTCTTGCAAACCCTCAACAAACTAATATGCAGTTGTCTATACACCTAGTATGAGTACAAAGAGAGGTATAGCCACTAAACGTACAATGAAGGAATGGAACGCTGAAGTTTATGAGACAGGTGTTAGCATCCCCGCTTGGAGGGGATGTCATCGACTTGAGGATCTCACTCTTTCCCCTTTGTTTCTTCCCTTTGCCCACATTCCCCTGCAAACACCCCCCACCCGCCCTGCTCCTCAGCCTTCTCCATGTACTGGCCACATTTCAACTTGGATTCCACAGCCAGAGTGATGCTGGCATCGTTTCCCAGCTACTTGAGGGGGTAAGATTCAGAGTTAAACAGCCCCAGGAGAGAGACAGACTGGGAAGCTTAGGGTTCTGAGAAAGCCTTTTGGGGGACGGATATGGAAGGGTGAGGGGATCAGTGGACCTCAAGAAGAACCTTTTCCTTCATGCAGGGAAACCTCAGTCTGCCCCAACAAAGAGAGAGCCTCCGCCGCCAGGTCTTTACGGAGGAGGGGGAAGGAGGTGAGTATTCCGTGATTCTCAGCGCGTGGGGGAAATGCTTCTGGCATTAAACAAAGCCTTTTTATATTTAAACTGCCAGCCCAGGATTTTCAGAAAAGTTTCCCCAAGTGTGACTGAGGGTGTGTGCACACAAAAAAATAATACACCGACGGATAAGCACAGTTGGAGGCAGAAACACGTGTGCACGTGCAAACACCCCAGTTAGGTCTAAACACCGCCAAGACCGACACGAGCCACGTGCTCCTCGGCGGCAGCGCGCTGGGGACGCTTTTGCACGCCCGGTTGCAGGGCGGGCCTGGGGAGTCGGTTCCACCAGGAATTCCAGAGCCACGGGGGGTGGGAGGAGAAGGAAGCCGCCGCCGCAGGGGAGGAGGCGGGGAGAGGAGGGGCGCCCCAGAGAGCTGGGAGAGCAGGGCAAGGGGCCAGGGGGCCGGGTGGGTAGAGGTCGCGGGGGATGGGCAGGAGATGGAGGCCCCGGCCCCCCACTGAGGGGCCGCCCAGCTGGTGGGGTGGGGGAGGGAAGGCCTGGCAGCGGGAGGCCAGGGCCAGATCCCAGGGTCGGGGGGCAAGCGCAGCGGGCGGGGACCGAGAGGGGCTGCGCGGGGGGAGGGGAGGGGTCTAGGTGCAGCCTGGCCGGCGCGGGGCTTGGGACCCCTGCTCAGGGTCGCTGGGAGCCGAGCCCCAGAGACCTGATCTTATGCTTCTGGGCAGGCGGCTGGAGATGCAGGGAGCGACAACCAGTGGTCACCGGACGGGCGCCGCCCCCCGTAGCTTGACCTTGGGCGGTGGCTCCGCAGGCCCTTGCGTTCCTTTCTTTCTCCCTGGGGTCGGAGAAATCAGCCCATGGAGAGCTTGCTGGCTGGGTTCACTGGGATGCAAGGGCTCGCCGCCCTCATAAGCCAGGAGACTTGCCTAGGATGTTTTTGTTTGTTTTAATGCGAGTCCCTTAAGCTGGGAATCTGGTCCCTTTGGTTTAGGGGAGCACAGAAGTGCAAAAGTCGAGCCCTAGTTTAAAAAGAGACCGGAAAAGCCTGATGAGAGTTTGGCCTTGGAGACAATCTTTTGTTGTCTCCACACCCTGACTATGAACCCAGCCCTTCTCTCTGTTACTTGCCTATCTGTCCAGCCCCTGAGGGCATCTCCCACCCTACTCATGGGGGTCAGATACCCTTCTGTCCTAAGGTTCAAAACTAGCTCTGATCCTCCCGGCCTATGCCTCTCTGAGGAAATCACACTACCTGACCCTCAGTTTTCTCACCAGTCAAATGGGCAGATTATCCCTACTCTCTGAGACTGCCAGAGGATTCCCTAGGGCAGTGCCTACCCTCCACACACTTGGAAGCTTGGACTTGAGTCAGTCCATGCCTCACCCCCAAATCAGTGAACTTGGGTATTCACAACAAAAAGAGAGCTTTGGCCAACACAATGATACCTAGCTCTGAGAATTTCTCCCCAGACTCCACTGCTAGCCAGAGGTGGGGCTGGGACCCCTGTCCTGCAGCCTCCAACCCTGAGCAACTTTCATCATCTCAGCAGATGAACTTGTTTTCCAAGGCTAGTTTCAAGGTACTACGTCAAAAGCAGCTACCAATTGCTTTTTCACCCTACACACCATCTATGTGCCAAGACCTTTCCACGAATGAATCCTTACTACCTTGTCCACAAGCTGCATTGGTCCGATCTCTAACCAGAGGCTCAGCGGTGATGTGATGTAACTTACGCAGGTCGCCCAGCCCGTTCACGGCACAGACAGGACTCAGCCCTTCATCTGGTGCCTGTTGTGCACTGCGGTGCCCCACCCCAGACCTTAAATCAGAATCTCTGGGAGGAGGGGGAGGAGGGTCCACTTTTTCCTAACCCTCAGGTGATTTTAGTGTATAGCGCAGACGAACCACAGCACTGAGTGTCAGAAGATTTTCCAGTCCAAAGCTAGCAAGCACGAGTCCCTGGCATGTTTTCTTTGATCCCCACAGTGTTTCATAAACTTTTGAATTCATTGCTAGCAGATAAAAATCAGGAAATTTTACACCAAAATCCAGATTCTTTACTTCCCCAACCATTGGGGAACTAGACCACATAGAATGCATGTATACAAGGCAGCCAGAGATACAGTTGACTGGAGCAGAGATAGAGCATGGAGCTGCTTCAGGCCTGGCGTAAGCGTGCAGTTCACCAGGGCCCCATCCTCTCCATCACACTGGCTATGTTCCCTCTCTGACTTCACTCATTGCACTGATGGGGAACCGGACGTCAGAGGTTCAGGGGATTGTCTGGATACCCACAGGTAAGGTTCAAGAGACAGAGCTGGGACTGGAAAGAAACCAGGTCTCCCAGCTTTCAGTCCTGTGCTCATCCCTGACCCCACACACAGTCTTGAGTCATTTTCAGATGAGGCTACTGTGGGTGTGAAAGACACTCCTCAATCCTTTGGAAGCAGAAGTGATGTGTTTGTACATCCGCCTGGGAAGGCCCTGCTCTGAGCCATCCCTTCAGCCGGATGCCTATTTCATGACTCAGAAGCTTGCAGGATAACAGTGTAATTCAGAGACTCCAGCAAATGAGTCCGCTTCTACATAGATCATTTAAATGTCCTGATAATAGCAGGTAGGTACATTGCAAGCTAGATTCAGCTACCTATTGGGAACTGTCAGGGATCTGAGTGGAAATCCCTAAGTGGAAGGTAATGTTATGGGGTGGGAGCTGGGGCAGAGGAAGCAGAGGCCTGGGTGAAGATGGAGAGTCTGATTCATGTTCTCAGCGGCTTATAATGAGGGAGTAGGCAGACGTCTCCTCTCCCATCCTACAGAAGGGCAAACGGAGGCTGGAACTGCTTACAAAGCAGCAGGTGAGCTAGAGACATCTTGGGACCTGAGCACTTTCAGGGTGGCAGGTGAGTTTCATCCCATGTGCCATCCGTGATTGATTGCTACTCCTGCCCAAGGCATGGGGTCTCCAGGTGGGCCCATGGAGGAATTGGGGCCCTCTACAGGATTTTAGAGGGAAAGGACCAACTGAGACCAGAGAGCTCGTTCATGCAGGCTGCGAGAAGGGCCAAGACTGGTGAAGAACCGTCCCAGTTCTTCAGGCCAAAGATGATGGCGCTAGGACAAAGATAAGGTGGGCAAGAAGACCATCACCCCATCACCCCAGCCCAGGCCAGGTTACAGGGATCTGAGGGTGGCCAGCTGAGACTGATGTCTTCCATCTTTCCAGGTCAGCCTGGGAACAGCTTAACCCTGTCTTAGTCCTCAGCTCTTCTTCAAGGAAAATTAAAGGCACAGCCTTCAAAATGCCCAAGGCCGATGTGGGTGAGGAGGCAAGAGGCACACAAAGGGCCCCGGCCTATTGCAGTCTGTGATCTAGAGAACCAGCTCCCAACTTGCAGGCCTTAGGGGCTGGAAGGCTGGCAGTGGGCCCTCCAAGCAGGCCAGATTCCCTCAGTTTCCTTAGCTCTACTATAAACCACTGCCCCTCACCTGTCTGGAGCTGGTGTCCTGTGTTTTCATATCCTGAGCTCCCTCAGGGCTCACCAGCTCACTATCCAGGGTGGCTGCAATCGCTGATGACCGTGACATCATTTGTTTACTGACATGGCAGGAAATACCCCATTTCTCAGAACACAGAGGCCCCCATTTTAATTGTACACTACAGGCTATTTCAATTTGGAGAACTCAGCAGTGGCCACAGGACTGGAAAAGGTCAGTTTTCATTCCAATCCCAAAGAAAGGCAATGCCAAAGAATGCTCAAACTACTGCACAATTGCCCTCATCTAACACGCTACTAAAGTAATGCTTAATATTCTCCAAGCCAGGCTTCAGCAATATGTGAACCGTGAACTTCCAGATGTTCAAGCTGGTTTTAGAAAAGGCAGAGGAACCAGAGATCAAATTGCCAACATCCACTGGATCATCGAAAAAGCAAGAGAGGTCCAGAAAAACATCTGCTTCTGCTTTATTGACTATGCCAAAGCCTTTGACTGTGTGGATCACAATAAACTGTGGAAAATTCTGAAAGAGATGGGCTTACCAGACCACCTGACCTGCCTCTTGAGAAACCTATATGCAGCTCAGGAAGCAACAGTTAGAACCGGACATGGAACAACAGACTGGTTCCAAATAGGAAAAGGAGTATGTCAAGGCTGTATATTGTCACCCTGCTTATTTAACTTCTATGCAGAGTACATCATGAGAAACTCTGGGCTGGAGGAAGCACAAGCTGGAATCAAGACTGCTGGGAGAAATATCAATAACCACAGATATGCAGATGATACCACCCTTATGGCAGAAAGTGAAGAGGAACTAAAAAGCCTCTAGATGAAAGTGAAAGAGGAGAGTGAAAAAGTTGGCTTAAAGCTCGACATTCAGAAAACTAAGATCATGGTGTCTGGTCCCATCACTTCATGGGAAATAGATGGGGAAACAGTGGAAACAGTGGCTGGCTTTATTTTTCTGGGCTCCCAAATCACTGCAGATGGTGATTGCAGCCATGAAATTTAAAAAACTTACTCCTTGGAAGGAAAGTTATGACCAACCTAGATAGCATGTTGAAAAGCAGAGACATTACTTTGCCAACAAAGGTCTGTCTAGTCAAGGCTATGGTTTTTCCAGTGGTCATGTATGGATGTGAGAGTTGGACTGTAAAGAAAGCTGAGCACCAAAGAATTGATGCTTTTGAACTGTGGTGTTGGAGAAGACTCTGAAGAGTCCCTTGGACTCCAAGGAGATCCAACCAGTCCATCCTAAAGGAGATCAGTCCTGGGTGTTCATTGGAAGGACTGATGTTGAAGCTGAAAGTCCAATACTTTGGCCACCTGATGCAAAGAGCTGACTCATTTGAAAAGACGCTGATGCTGGGAAAGATTGAGGGCAGGAGGAGAAGGGGATGACAGAGGATGAGATGGTTGGATAGCATCACCGACTCAATGGACATGGGTTTGGGTGGCCTCCGGGAGTTGGTGATGGACAGGGAGGCTTGGCATGCTGTGGTTCATGGGGTCGCACAGAGTTGTACATGACTGAGCGACTGAAGTGAACTGAACATGGCTTCCTAGGTGGTGCTGGTGGTAAAGAATCTGCCTGCCAATTCAGGAGACATAAGAGAGGCTGGTTAGATCCCTGGGTCAGGAAGATTCCCTGGAGAACGAAATGGTACCCTACTCCAGTATTCTTGCCTAGAAAATTCCATGGACAGAAAAGCCTGGCAGGCTACAATCCATGGTGTCATAGAGAGTCATACACGACTGGGCGACTGAATACGCACCATAAACCACTGAACTGAGAACCACTGAGAGCAGAGGCTACAGTTATGCCCTGTGGAGGATGCAGGAAATGTGTTCTGGACTACCCCTTAACAGGCAAAGCGACCGACCAAGGTCACCTCTTGAGTTTCTGGACACAGATCTCACCAGTGAGGGCCACAGATCCCCTGATAGGTCCCTTGAAACCCTCCTTGTCCTACTGGTCTCTGGGCTCTGAGGTCAGTGAGTGGTTGACAGACACTCCTGGCTGGTACAGGCCTATGCCCAGGACAGTAGACCACTCAGAGTCAAGAGGCCCTGTCCCCTCCCAGGACCCCAGGCGCAGTGTCCCCTCCTTCTGGGACTGCCTGGTATGTGAGCCAGAGGATGCGATACAGGAGAACAGGGCTCTCCTCCCAGAGATGAGCCATCTCATCCTGCTGCTTCCCTGCTGTGTGTCACCGGGCAGCTTGCTCTCTTCGTGGGACCTCACTGCCCCTGCCCCACCTGCTACACAGAGCTGCAGTGACGGGCAAGGAGAAACGATCCGGAGACCTTAGGCTGAGTGCAACCTGAGCCTGGTTCCCAAATATCCACAGAGGCCTGTATTCAGAGCTGCGGTGCTCCCGCACACGAGACAAGGCCCGGCCCCAAAGACAGGCTCAGTGGGTGGCAGAGAAGGCAAACCCCAAACAAATGGTTTTCACAGTGTGCGAGCGTAATTCCGGGAGTATGGCAGATTGAGTCACAGAGGCGGCCGTTGTGCGCTCTGGACTGCAGACGGGGTAGGAAGGGAGGCAGCCGCAGAGTAGAGTTCACTGAGTCACTTGTGTGAGTACCGTGTAACTAACATGTGACCCAGCAGCCCCACTTCTGGTCTCATTCCCTGAGAAAAGCAAAATTCAAAACGACGCATGTACCCCAGTGTTCACTGCAGCACTATTCACAATAGCCAGGACATGGAAGCAGCCTAGCTGCCCCTCGACAGATGAATGGATAAAGATGATGTTGTGCATATATTCAATGGAATACTACTCAGCCATAAAAATAAATGAGATTGGGTCATTTGTAGAGACGTAGATGAACCTAGAGTCTGTCATACAGAGTGAAGTAAGTCAGAAAGAAAAGAAATACTGTATATTGGCACATCTATGTGAAGTCTGGAAAAATGGTATAAATGACCCTATTTGCAGGGCAGGACTAGAGACACAGATGCAGAGAATGGGCGTGTGGGTGCCGGAGGAGGAGGAGGGGACACACTGGGAGATTAGGACTGACATATAGTCACTGCCGTGTGTGGAACAGATCGCCAGTGGGAAGCTGCTGCGTAGCACAAGGGAGCTCAGCTCCATGCTCTGTGAGGACCTAGAGGGGTGGGATGGAGGGGTAGGATGGAGGCACAAGAGATAAAGGATATATGTATCAGTTCAGTTCAGTTCAGTCGCTCAGTCATGTCCGACTCTTACACCCCATGAATCGCAGCACGCCTGGCCTCCCTGTCCATCACCAACTCCCAGAGTTCACTCAGACTCACGTCCATCGAGTCAGTGATGCCATCCAGCCATCTCATCCTCTGTCGTCCCCTTCTCCTCCTGCCCCCAATCCCTCTCAGCATCAGAGTCTTTTACAACTGGGCATTGTTTTTGCTTTGGCTCCATCCCTTCATTCTTTCTGGAGTTATTTCTCCACTGATCTCCAGTAGCATATTGGGCACCTACTGACCTGGGGAGTTCCTCTTTTGGTATCCTATCGTTTTGCCTTTTCATACTGTTCATGGGGTTCTCAAGGCGAGAATACTGAAGTGGTTTGCCATTCCCTTCTCCAGTGGACCACATTGTGTCAGACCTCTCCACCATGCCCGCCTGTCTTGGGTGGCCCCACAGGGCATGGCTGAGTTTCATTGAGTTAGACAAGGCTGTGGTCCTAGTGTGATTAGATTGACTAGTTTTCTGTGATTATGGTTTCAGTGTGTCTGCCAAGGCAATGGCACCCCTCTCCAGTACTCTTGCCTGGAAAATCCCATGGACGGAGGAGCCTGGTGGGCTGCAGTCCATGGGGTCACGAAGAGTCGGACATGACTGAGCGACTTCACTTTCACTTTTCACTTCCATGCATTGGAGAAGGAAATGGCAACCCACTCCAGTGTTCTTGCCTAGAGAATCCCAGGGATCGGGGAACCTGGTGGGCTGCCATCTATGGGGTCGCACAGAGTCGGACACGACTGAAGTGACTTAGCAGCAGCGGCAGCCCTCTTGCAACACCCACCGTCTTATTTGGGTTTCTTTTACCTTGGACGTGGGGTATCTCTTCACGGCTGCTCCAGCAAAGCGCAGCCGCTGCTCCTTACCTTGGACGAGGTGTATCTCCTCATCGCCACCCCTCCCAACTTTGAACGTGGAATAACTCCTCTAGGCCCTCCAGCGCCCGCACAGTCACCACTCCTTGGACGTGGGGTAGCTCCTCCCGGCCACACTCTGCGCATCGTCGCAGCCGCCCACGCTGATATATGTATACTTATAACTAATTCACGTTATTTTACAGCAGAAACCAACACAACCATACAAAGCAGTTATACTCCAATTAAAAAAAAATCCTGGCCCCCCAACCCCACTTGCTAGCTGTGCAACCTTGGGCAAGTTACCACCTCTCCAAACCTCCATTTCTGTAAAATGAAAAAAAAAATAATAGCCAACATTTAATCAGCACCAACTATGTTGCAGGAGCTAAGTCAGTCCTTAAAATGACCATGGGATGTACTATTCCAGCATCAGTGGGCAGACAAGGAAACTAAAGCCCAGAGAGACAAAGCGATTCACTTGAGGTCACGCTGCTGGTAGGTGGCAGAGCCACCTGCTCCGGGCTCCAGAGAGGATCCCCGATCTCTGCCTACCCGGGTTAGTGAGGAATAAGAGTGATGGCACATGGCTCTGTCTTGGCACCATGCCTGGCACTCAGCAAGCTCACGGTACATGGTCACTGCTATTAATGCTATGATGGTAGGCACCTCAGTATGCCAGGGCTGCTCTAACTAAGTACCAGGGACTTCACGATTTAAACACAGAAATGTGTTTTCTCACAGCTGCAGAGGCTAGAAATCTAAGGTCAAGGTGTCGGCAGGGCCGGTTCCTTCTGAGGTCTGTGTCCTCAGATTGTAGATGGCTGTCTTCTCCACGTGTCTCCACCTCGTCTCCCCTCTGCATGTGACTGTGTGTTCAGATTTCCTTTTTTATTATGACACCTTTTTAACTTAATTGCCTCTTTAACATTCCATCTCCAAGTACGGTCCCTTTCTGATGTACCGAGGGTCAGCACATCAACATATGCAACTTGAGGGGACGCAGTTCAGCCCATTTCAGTGGGATATATGGGGTGTCTGTTCCCGTGGCAGGGGCAGAGAAGGGTGGGGCTGGAGGAGAGGTGGTGGCTGCCCAGATGGCCCCTGGCCCTGTCTGGCTGGCTGTCAGCTCCCTGGAGCCCTGGTCTGTGGTAGGAGAGCCAGGGCAGGCTTGGGCCCTGGACATGGTGTCAAGAGTCCCACCTTGAGGATGGAGCCTCCAGGGTAGGGTCCGCTCTGCCAGGCTTCACACACTCAGCCTTTCACATGGGAGTTGGTGGCCCAGCACCGTGGATGGCACTCTCCAGACCCTGCCCTGAGGAGGGCATCATCTCCAGGGCCAGAAAGCACATCTGGGCCCCAATTACCACCTGGACAGCTCATCAGTCCTCCCTGCCCCTGCCCAGATGGACCGTGGACCGAGAACTTGCTCACAGGCCAGGATGCTTCCTCCAACTCTTGCTCTTCCTCAAGGCTTTTCTTCTTTTTTTAAGGCTTTTCAATTTTCTTTATGCACTTATCTGCGCTGAGTCTCCGTTGCTGCGCGGACTTTCCCCTAGCTGTGGTGAGCGGGGGCCGCTCTGTAGTTGCGCTGCGTGGGCCTCTCACTGTGGCGGCTTCTCTTGTTCTCTGTCTGCACACAGACTCTGGGTGCAAGGGCTTCAGGAGTTGAGGCTCCTGGGCCCCAGAGCACAGGCTCGGTAGTTGTGGCTCACGGGCTTAGCTGTTCCACGGCATGTGGGATCCTCTCAGACCAGGGGTCAAACCCAGGTCTCCTGCACTGGGAGGCTAATTGTTTACCACTGCACCACCAGGAAAGCCCCTCAAGGCCTTCTTAAACTTCCTTGGGAATCATGCCTGCCAGAAACAAGGACGCTTTAAAAAGACTCCTTAAGCTCCCTGACTCCAGGGTTTAGGACTTTCCGGCATCATTCAGCCTTGCATGTGGCGGGGTTTAGCCAGGTCTGGACCGTGGGATGACTGCAGCCCAAGGCGTCGGCCTTAATGCCTTCAGGAGGCAAATCCTGAAGCTATGATCACAGCTAGGTCTGGATTCATTCTGGGTGAGTGGGCTTCCGATGGGCTGTCAACTGCCCTCTCTTTCCCCAAAGACGTCCCCTTCTTTCCAGCTTGTAGTCACCACTCTCGTGCCAGGCGCCGTCTCCCTCATCTGAACAGTTAGTTCCCTTCCTAGGTGATTGTTGTCGTTCAGTCACTAGGTTGTGTCCTACTCTTTGTGACCCCATGGACTGCAGCATGCCAGGCTTCCCTGTCCTTCACTATCTCCTGGAGTTTGCTCCAACTCATGGCTACTGAGTCAATGATGCTATCTAACATCTCATCCTCTGCCATGCACTTCTCCTCTTGCCCTCAATCTTTCCCAGCATCAGGGTCTTTTCCAATGAATCGGTTCTTTGCATCAGGTGGCCAAAGTACTGGAGTACTTCAGTTCTGTAGTACTGATGCTGATGCTTCAGCATCAGTTCTTCTAATGAATATTCAGGGTTGATTTCTTTTATGATTGACTGGTTTGATCTCCTTGCTGTCAAAGGGATTCTCAAAAATCTCCAGCACCACAGTCAAAAGCTTCAATTCTTTGGTGCTCAGCCTTCTTTACAGTCCAACTCTCACATCTGTACATGACTACTGGAAAAACCATAGCTTTGACTATACGGATCTTTGTTGGCAAAGTGATATCTCTGCTGTTTAACACTCTGTCTAGGTTTGTCATAGCTTTTCTTCCAAGGAACAAGCATCTTTTAATTGCATGGCACCACTCACCATCTGCAGTGATTTTGGAGCCCAAGAAAATAAAACCTGTCACAGTTTCCACTGTTTCCCTCCTAGGTGATCTCCTGCTTTGCTCCCCTGCAACCCTAAGCCACAAGACAGCCAGAGCCACTTTCTTGCACTTAAATCCGATGATTATCCATTTAAATGCCATTCTGAAAGTCCAGTTCCTTCCTTAGCATATGCTGCCCCTGGCTTCTTTCTCCCCACCAGGTCTTTGCCTTTGGCCTTCTCTGCCTAGAATGCTGGGTGCTAACCGCTGTCACTTGCTGTCAGCTCCCATGGGCTCCTCCAAGCCCTCCTCCTCTGAGGGCTTTGACTTCTGTGTTGTCTGAGGTCCCGCTGCATGACTGACCCTGGGCCAGCATGCCCACACTCCCAGCATCCTCTGCAGCTAGGGCCTGGGTCTGTCTGGTTCAGGTGGTGGAGGATGCCTGCCTCCTGCATTCACCTTAGGCCTGCAAAGAACTAGAGAACAGTTTGATCTGCCAGGGTATCTCCGAACTCCAGGACCTCCCTCCCTGCAGCTGACCCTCCAACAGTGTGACCTTGGGAATGTTTCAGCCAGAGCCTGGGCCTGAGCTTGGTTGGGGCAGGGGGCTGAGCAGGTGAGTACTTTCCAGGGCTCTGTGCTCTGATAAGCTCAGTCTGCCCCAGCTGCCCCTGGAACACTACAACCCCTCGCTGGTCTCCTGGGGCTCAGACATACCTTCCAAACGGTCATAGTCACTGTGTCAGTTTCCTGTGGCTGCTGTAACAAGTCACCACAAACTTAGTGCTTAAAACAGCAAAGATGTATTGTCTTATAGATTTGGAGGTCAGAGTCTGGAAGAGGGTAAAGTCACTGAGGCAGAATCAAGGTGTTAACAGGGCCATGCTCATCCTGAAAGCTCCAGGGGAGAATCTGCTTCCTTGTCTTTTACCTCCATTCCTTGGCTCATGGCCCCTTCTTCCACCTTCAAATCCAGCAGCATAGCATCTTCAGAGTTCTGACTGTGACCGCTTCTTCCGCCTCCCTCTTCCACTCTCAGGACCCTTGTGATAGTATTGGGCCCACCTTGATAACCAAGGATAATCTCTTTATTTTAAGGTCAGCGTGCCAAGTGGCATGCAGGATCTTCCCCTGCTGCTGCTGCTGCTAAGTCGCCTCAGTCATGTCCGACTCTGTGCGACCCTATAGACGGCAGCCCGCCAGGCTCCTCCGTCCCTGGGACTCTCCAGGCAAGAGCACTGGAGTGGGTTGCCATTGCCTTCTCCAATGCATAAAAGTGAAAAGTGAAAAATTGAAAGTGAAGTCGCTCAGTCACGTCCGACTCTTCGCGACCCCATGGATTGCAGCCTACCAGGCTCCTCCGTCCATGGGATTTTCCAGGCAAGAGCACTGGATCTTCCCCCACCAGGGACTAAAGCCGTGCCCCTGCAGTGGAAGCTCGGAGTCAACCACTGAGCCACCACAGAAGTCCACAGCTGATAGCAATCTTAATTCATCTGCAAACTTAATTCCCCCCTGCCATGTTACATACCATCTTCACAACTTCTACAGATTGGATGCAGACAAGTTTTTTGGGGGGTGGCGGAGGGCATTATTCTGCCTACCAAAGGAAAAAGCATCATAGTCCAGTAAGAGAGAACACACAGGTGGCAGTTCAGTGCGCTGGCCCTGGAGGCAACCACCTGGATTCAAGTTCACCAATTACCAGCCAAGTGACCTTGAGCAAGCCACTTCACTTTTCTGAACTTGAGTCTCCCCATCCAAGTGGGGGTTGATGTGAACCCAAACAGTGGGATACTGCCCAGCAACGAAAAGGAATGGGCTGTCAATACACAGAGCAAGGTGGATGAATCGTAAGATTATCACAGGTGCGTGAAACCAGAAGAAAAAAGTACATACAGCATGATTTTGCATAACATTCAAGAAAATGCAAATGAATGTAGTGACAGGAAGCAGATCAGTGGCTGCCTGTGGACGGAGGGAAGCAGGGGCTCGCAGGAGGGAGGGATTACCAGTGGGCACAAGGACATGTTTGGGAGAGATGAGTATGTTCCCTTTCTTGATGGTGTGTGGGTGTGAGTGTGTGGATGCCAAAATATCACATTATATATTTTAAAAGGCATGGCTTATCGTAGGTCAGCTAATCCTCAATAAAGCTGTTAAAATGGAGATGATTATAGTGTCTCCTCATAAGGTGGCAGTGCAGAGTAAACGAGTTAATTCACAAAAAACCATAGAACATTTGGCACATAGTAAGTACTCAAAAAGCCTTAGCCAGCATCATCACTAATGTTGTTGTCATGGTTAAACAGCAGTGCTTTTCCACCCAGGCTGCCTGTTAGAATCACCTGGAAAGTATTCTTAAAGCTGTGATACCTGGGCCTCCCTTACACAGAGTATGATTCAGCTGATGTGGGGTGGGGCCTGGGGCTGGACATTTTTAGAGCTCCCCAGGTGATTATTTAGGATTTGAACAAGTCAGGATTTTCCTTCACTATACCAATATTTATCTAGTCCCACAATGTGGAAATTATGCCAATATTTTCCAGATAGTTCTGCCATGCAGGCCAATTCCTGTGGAGAAAGAGCTCTGGCTTCATTCATTCATTCATTCATTCAGCAAATGTAACCTATTACACTGTACACCCCTGACCAGATGCTGGGGAGATAAATGTGGACCCAAGCTCCTGCCCTCCAGGATGCCTGGTCTAATGATAGAGATGGATATGAGTGAGAAAACAGAAGAAAGGGCAGGGAGGAATCAGAGAAGACTTCGCAGAGGAGATGACATTTTTTTCAGGGTCTTGAAAAATGTGCAGGAGTTGGCCAAAGGGAAAAAAAGAGCATTATGTAAGTATTGATTATCTATTCATTGCTGTGTAACAAATTATGCCAAAATTTAACCACTTAAAACAACCATTTTATTATGTTCATAGCAGGTTGGGAATTCAGTTAGGGCAGAGTATCTCTGCTCCTCAGTATCTGGGTCCTCAGCTGGAAAACTTGAGGCTGGAGCAACTTAGACTAGCGCCCTGAAATTGTCTGGTCTCGTTTACTCGTTTACCTGGCACGGGCCAGGACGATTCAAAGACTAGGACTGCCAGCCACAGTGCCTGCATGGCCTGTCTATGCAGTTTAGGCTTCCTCATATTATGGCCACTTCAGGGTAGTCATACTTGAAGGTTGGGGCTGTGATAAGAAATATTCTATTGGAAAAGATAGAAGCTGCCCCACCTCAGGAGTCGCAAACCGTCACTCCCACTTCATTCTGTTGGTTGAAGCAGCCTTAAGCCCACCTTGATTCAAGAGGAAGAGCCATGGACTCTGGCTCTTGATGGAAGGGCCTGTTTTAGAACTGCTCTGGTGTGTTCAGGGAGCAATAATGATAACGATGATGCTAATATCATATGGACATATTGAGCAGTCAGGATGCTCCAAGGACCATTCCAAACTCTCTTCATGCATTAACTCAGAGTCCTTCCACCCCAAGGCATATCATTACTCATGTTTTCCAGGTAGAGAAATGTGCAAGTCATAAAGCTGTCAACAGGAGAGCTGAGATGTGGACCCAGGCAGACTGGCTACAGTGCTCAAGCCCTAACCACTGCACACACTGCCTCCCATCAGCAAAAGCAGTGTGGCTGGACCTCTGATGCCTGCGGGGAGGGGCTGGAGCTGCATATGGAGAGGAAGAGGCGCCAGAGCCTGCAGGACCTTGCCAGATGCATAGAAGAGTCTGAGTTTGTACTAATATTAGTGGGGAACCACTGAAGGTCTTAAGCAGGAAAATGGGACTTCTCGGGTGGTGTTAGTGGTAAAGAACCCACCTTCCAGTGCGGGAGACACAAGAGATGCGGGTTCAATCCCTGGGTTTGGGAAGATCCCCTGGAGGAGGGCATGGCAATCCAGTATTGTTGCCTGGAGAATCCCATGGACAGCGGAGCCTGGCAGGCTACGGTCCATACAGTCTCAAAGTGTCAGACACAACTGAAGTGACTTAGCACACATGCACACAAGCGGGAAAATAACATGAGCAGATCTGTGTCACAGAATGGTCCCTCCAGAGACTGAAAGAGAACGGATTGGAGGAAGTAAAGCCACAGATGGGAGATGAGTCAGCAAGTTAGTGCAAGGGGTCAGATGAAGGCTTGTTGGGAGAACAGGGAATGCTTGCAAGGAGAAGTCAAGGAGTGTCAGTCCACAACCATTCAATATGATTTTGAAGATTAATCAAGCAACTTGGAAAAATTCTTACCAAAAAAGCTTAATTTTAAGCTTCGTTTAGAATAAAGAGAATTCAAAATCGTATAAGAATATGACTCCAGTTTGTTTAAGGGCACCTGTCTACTGTGCCATTGACTCTGTTTGCCCCCTCTGTGGACAGTCTTCACCTTCTCCCTGCCTAAATCCTGAGTCTAACAACTACAGCCTGCCTCACTGCAGGGCCCCACCTCTGATTTCCTGTTGTTCAGCCAAAGAGGGGGCACCAGGGGAGATCAGAGGGTGGGAGAAGAGAGAGGCCAGGATATTTATTTCTCTGGCTCCCTCTCTGTGTCTCTACAGTTCTGAAAATGGCTCAGTTGAAGGGCATAGCTCCTGGCAGCACCCCCACCCACTGCTCCAGTACTTGGGGGGCTCCTGGTAACTCCACTCCTTCTCCCACCTGATAGTACAACTATAGAGAGAAAAGCCTGCATGGAAGTGCCCCAAACCATAGAATTATTTTGGTGGTGGGACTGGAGGTGTTTTCCCTTCTTTCTACTTTTCTATATTTCCTTAACTGTTTGCAGTAAACCAGTATTAACTTTTATAATTTAAAAAAAGTTAACCAATAGGATTTGAGGCTGGTCAGATGCAGAAAGAACAAACATGGCAGGAAAGCATGTGCAGTGATTTGAAAACATGTCCATTAGCCCTTGACATTCCTCCCCCCAAAAGGTGGAGGCTAACTCATTCCCCTTGAGTACAGCTGTCCTTAATGGCTTGCTTCCAACGAATCGAATACAGTTGAAGGGATGGTGTATGTCTAGGTCTATAAAAGGCATCACAGCTGTCTCCTGGGCCCTCTTGGAGCACTGACTCTGGATGAAGCCAGTTGTCATGTCATGAGGACACTCAAGAAGGCTTTTGGAGAAAGTCACAGTGAGAAACTGAGGCCTCCTGCCAACAGCCATGTGTGTGAGCACCATGGAAGCAAATCCTCCTGCTCCAGTTAAACCTTCAGGAGACTGCAGTCCTGTCCAGCGTCTTGATTGCAACCTCAAGAGAGATTCTGATCCAAAACCACCCAGTCAAGCCACTCAGCTTCCTGACCCGCCCAAATACGTGTGAGATGGTAAATGTTCATTGTGTAAAAATGGTGCTAAGTTTTTAGGGTGATTTATTACACAGCACTGGATAACTAAGACAGCATTAGGACAGTTCCCTGGGTGCCAGCTTGGGCTTCCCTGGGGGCTCAGCTGGTAAAGAATTCACCTGCAATGTCAGAGACCTGGGTTGGGAAGACCCGTGGAGAAGGGAACAGCTACCCACTCCAGGATTCTGGCCTGGAGAATTTCAAGGACTATTCCATGGGGTCGCAAAGAGTCGGACACGACTGAGCGACCTTCACTTTCTGGAGGCCAGCTTGGATATTAGCAGAGACGAGATACAAGCTAGGGAGCTGTCATGGAGGAGGAAGGTAATCTCCATCTGGCGGTTGTTGAGCTCGGTGGTCTTGGGCAGAGGTAGGCCATGTGCACCAGGCCTAGAGTTGGGGAGGAAGATCTGGATAGAAGAGAGAGATCCAGAATCATCAGAAGAAGAGGAGGTAGAAGAAGAAACTTCAGGAGTGGGAAAGGTCACCCAAGATGAATGTGTGGAGTGGAGAGGGTAGAGGGCTGGGTGGGGGTAGGTTAAGGGGGAGATGACCACAGGAGGGGTGTGGTCTGAGGAGCAACCATCAGAGAGGCGGGAGTACACCAGGGAAGAAAGTAGCCTTTGGAAGGCCAAGAAACAGGGAGAACTTTCCAGGCTCCAAGAAACCGAAAGAGGACTGTGATGGAGCCCTAGGCAACCTTACTGGGAGAGAGCAGTCTTCCAGCTTCAGTCCTGAGTCCCTCCAGCGGAGGGTTTTCATGTTCCTACAGGGTTGAGACTAGTGCAGCCCCATCCCGGCCAAGCTTGTTCACTCAAGTCCTCCAGGCTTGGGACACCAGTCACCAAGAGCTGGTGCATGGGGTGGGGTGCAGGGGCCCTCATGTCTGCAGGTCCTAGGGCTTACTCGGCTGACAGTGGATTTCTTTTTTTTTTTTTTTTTTTTCATTTCTTTTGAGAGCTTGCTTAGTTTCCCCTACCTTCCCCCTGTCGGGGGACCAAAGTGTAGCGAAACCCACCTCTGAACGTACACTCGACCAAAACACATTCACCAGTCTGCGCTTTCAGACGGGAGGTTCCTCTTAAGATCCTGAGTCTTCTCCAGTAATTTCAGTGGCAGCGGCTTCAAGGGGAGGAAGAGACTCCTTAAACACCCTACACAGCGTCCATGTGGGACTCACTCCACTTCCCGGGGTTCTCAAAGCCCAATTTAATCCAAGCTTATTAACACATAACATTTTAATTTGCCTTTTCAATATGCTCTGCACCGTATAAGCGTAACAAATTTAATAACATCAGAAGTAAGGATTTCGTATGTTAATTACAATGTTTCTATTTCTTTGAGAAGCTCTAGCCAGTTGGGGTAACCCCTGTGGAAAACAGTCAGCTGGAAATCGAGGCAATTTCTGGTCCTCTCTGCAACCGACCCCCACCCCAATTGCTGTATTGAAAGCCATCAAAAAGGAAAAATGGGTTTTCTGGTTACGGAAAATGAGCTGAAATCTAATGTTTTCCAGTGTCTTAGGTTGTGTGGTTCTGGCGTGGGTTATTTACTTGCGAGGTGGTCTCAGGAAGTACCCATGGAAGAGACGATGGAGACACGGAGGGGACAGCGACCAGCAAAGAGTGTGTTTATCAAGTCTGTTACCACCGAGTGCAACTGAGGCTCAGGCCTGCTGGAGAGCCCTGGGAGCCAGCGTGGGCTACAGTTCGTGGAGTCGCAGAGAGTCGGACATGACTGAGCACACACACCGCAAGTGATGTCTTCTGCTGTATGTCTTTCTCTGTCTGACTGACTTCCCTTTGATAGTCTCTGTGTCCATCCAGGTCTAGTGAGTGCCTGGTGCCTTATGGATGCTCACTGATTGCTTTGGGTCTGGGGCCAGGAGAAGCCAGAGCTGTGTTCCTTCAACAATCAGCACCCCACCACGCACCACCCCAGGGTTGTCCCACCCAAAGACTTTATCTACCAACAGTCTCGATCATTCAGTTCAGTTCAGTTCAGTCACTCAGTCGTGTCCGACTGTTTGCAACCCCTTGAATCGCAGCACGCCAGGCCTCCCTGTCCATCACCAACTCCCGGAGTTCACTCAGATTCACATCCATTGAGTCAGTGATGCCATCCAGCCATCTAATCCTCTGTTGTCCCCTTCTCCTCCTGCCCCCAATCCCTCCCAGCATCAGAGTCTTTTCCAATGAGCCAACTCTTTACATGAGGTGGCCAAAGTACTGGAGTTTCAGCTTTAGCATCATTCCTTCCAAAGAAATCCCAGGGCTGATCTCCTTCAGAATGGACTGGTTGGATCTCCTTGCAGTCCAAGGGACTCTCAAGAGTCTTCTCCAACACCACAGTTCAAACGCATCAATTCTTCAGTGCTCAGCTTTCTTCACAGTCCAACACTCTCGATCATTAGGTAAAAGCTATTTCCAGGGGCTATTTATCCTCTGGCACTTTCAGCCTGCACTGTGGGTGGCAAAATGGGCTCTAGCACCCAGAGAAAGCTGGCAGGTTAAGGAATGTCAGGCTGAGATGCAGTGAAAAGGTAAAGATGACCGAACACGGGCAGGGGCAGGTGGTGATGATTAACCAGGCTCCAGGAGCCCAGGAGGAACCCTAAATCTCAGCATAAGTTGGTGGAAACGTGAATTCCAGGATGCTGCTGATTGTTGAAGAAACACAGCTCTGCTTTCTCCTGGCCTCAGACCTAAAGCAATCAGTGAGCATCCGTAAGGCACCAGGCACTCGCTAGAGCTGGATGGACATGGAGACTATCAAAGGGAAGTCAGTCAGACAGAGAAAGACATACAGCGTATCATTTACGGTGTGTGTGCTTGGTCATGTTCGACTCTTTGTGGCTCCACGGACTGTAGCCCACCAGGCTCCTCCGCCCATGGGATTTTCTTGGCAAGAATACTAGAGTGGGTTGCCATTTCCTCCTCCAGGGGATCTCCCAGACCCAGGGATCAAACCTGTGTCTTCTGTGTCTCCTGCATTGCGGGCAGATTCTTTACTTCTGAGTCACCAGGGAAGTCATGATATTACTTATATGTGGTATCTAATACAAAATGATACAAATGAACTTATTCACAAAACAGAAACTGACTCACAGATCTTGAAATCAAACTTATGGTTGCTGCTAAGTCACTTCAGTCGTGTCCGACTCTGTGCGACCCCATAGACGGCAGCCCACCAGGCTCCTCTGTCCCTGGGGTTCTCCAGGCAAGAACACTGGAGTGGGTTGTCATTTCCTTCTCCAATGCATGAAAGGAAAAGTGAAAGTGAAGTTGCTCAGTCGTGTCCAACTCTGTGCGACCCCATGGACTGCAGCCCACCAGGCTCCTCCGTCCATGGGATTTTCCAGGCGAGAGTACTGGAGTGGGTTGCCATTGCCTTCTCCAGCAAACTTATGGTTACCAAAGGGGAAACGTAGAGGAAGTGATAAATTAGGAAATTTGGGGTTGACATTTATATATTACTATATATAAAATAGAAAACAAGGACAGACTCTATAGCAAAGGGAACTCAGTATTCTGCAGTGACCTATATGGGAAAAGAATGATGTGTATGTATGTATGGCTGATTCACTTTGCTGTACACCTGAAACTAACGCGACTCTGCAAGTCAACTCTACTCCAATGCAAACTGTTTAAAAAGTAAGCCAACCCAGAATGTCCATCAACAGATGTATGGATAAACAAATGTGGTATATTTGTACAATAGAGTAGTCGTTGTCCATAGAAAGGTTAAATGCATGCTATAGCAAGGATGAACCTTGAAGATATGCCAAGGGAAACAAGACAGGGACTTCTCAGTGGCTCAGACTCCAAGCTCTGGGGTTTGATCCCTGGTCAGGAAACTAGATCCCACATGCTGCGACTAAATATCCCACATGCCACGACTAAATATCCCCCATGCCACAACGAAGACCCAGTACAGTCAAATTAATTAATTAATTAAAAAAAAAAGCCAGACACAAAACAAATATTATGTGATGCCAATTATATGAGGTACCTAGAATAGGAAAATTCATGAGTCAGAAAGCAGAATAGAAGTTACCAGGGGCAGGGGGAGGGGAGGATTGGGGGTTACTGCTTAATGAATACAGAGTTTCAATTTGGGATGGTGGAAAAGTTCTAGAGGCGGCTGTTGGCAATGTTGCACAACTTAATTGCCCTGAATTGTACACTTAAAATGTTTTAAAATGGTAAACTTTGTTGCAGACAAGCTGTGGTTATTCAGTTGCTCAGACCTGTCCAACTCTGCAACCCGCTGGACTGCAGCATGCCAGGCTTCCCTGTCCTTCACTATCTCCTGGAGTTTGCTCAAGTTCATGTCCATTGAGTCCGTAATGCTATCTAACCATCTCATCCTCTGCATCTCCTTCTCTTTTTGCCTTCAGTCTTTCCCAACATCAGGGTCTTTTCAAATGAGCCGGCTCTTCACATCAGGTAGCCAAAGTATTGGAGCTTCAGCTTCAGCATCAGTCTCTCCAATAAATATTCAGGGTTGATTTCTTTTAGGATTGACTGGTTTAATCTCCTTGCAGTCCAAGGGACTCTCAAGAGTCTTCTCCAAAACCACAGTTCAAAAGCATCAATTCATTGGCACTCAGCCTTCTTTATGGTCCAACTCACATCCATACACGACTACTGGAAAAACCATAGTTTTGACTACTGGGACTTTTGTCAGCAAAGACATATCTTTACTTTTTAATACACTGCCTTGGTTTTTCATAGCTTTTCTTCCAAGGAGCAAGAGTCTTTTAATTTCATGGCTGCAGTCACCGTCCACACTGATTTTGAAGCTCAAGAAAATCACATCTGTTACTGTTTCCACTTTTCCCCCTTCTATTTACCATGAAATGATGGGACCAGATGCCATGATCTTTTTTTTTTTTTTTTTTTGGAATGTTGAGCTTTAAGGCAGTTTTTTCACTTTCCTCTTTCACCCTCATCAAGAGGCTCTTTAGTTTCTCTTCACTTTCTGCCATTAGCATAGTATCATCAGCAAATCTCAATATGTTCGCAAATTTGGAAAGCTCAGCAGTGGCCACAGGACTGAAAAAGGTCAGTTTTCATTCTAATCTCAAAGAAGGGCTGTGCCAAACAATGCTCAAACTACTAGTAAGGTTATGCTCAAAATACTTCAAGCTAGACTTCAGCAGTGTGTGAATCGAGAATTTCCAGATGTACAAGCTGGGTTTAGAAAAGATGGAAGAACCAGAGATCAAATTGCCAACATTCATTGGATCATAGAGAAAGTGAAGGAATTCCAGAAAAACATCTACTTCTGTTTCATTGACTATGCTAAAGCCTTTGTGCAGATCACTACTAACTGTGGAAAATTCTTAAAGATATAGGGATACCAGACCACCTTATCTGTCTCCTGAGAAGCCTGTATGCAGGTCAAGAAGCAACGGTTAGAACCTTATATGGAACAACTGACTGGTTCATAATTGGGAAAGGAGTACAACAAGGCTGTATATTGTCACCCTATTTATTTCACTTACATGCAGAGTACATCATGCGTAACGCTGGGCTGGTTGAATCCCAAAATGGAATCAAGGTTGTTGGGAGAAATATCAGCAGCCTCACATATGCAGATGATACCACTCTAACGGCTACATATATGTTATCACAGTTTAAAAAAAAAAACTGAGTCAATTAAAATGTTGATCTAAATTATCGTGTAAGCAAGAGCACACCCTCGTCAATAGGAGATAGAGAAACCGTCAGGTGAATTTAGGGGAAAAGTGACAGGATGCCCGCCTGGGAGCAGAGCCAGGAGGTTGGCCAAAGGAAGGAAAGACAATGGGGGAGGGGGCAAGGAGACTGAAGAGAGCTAGATGGGACTGAGGAAGCAAAGCTAAGCTAGCTCCCCACTCTCCTGGTTATAAACTGCTTTACTTTAGGTGTCCCCCCAATTCCCCAAGGAGATCCCAAGAGGAGATTCCAGGGCAAGTAGCTTATTTGGGGGACAATGCCTCAAGAAGCATTTAGTGGAGTGGGGAAGGGAGGGCAGCCTCTGAAGGGCACGGTGACCACTGGGGGCATCTGCAGGGACCCCTGGAGGCAGCGTGAATGGTCCTTCTACCTGAGAGTCCAAGAGGCCACACACTGCTGCTGGTAGTACGACCTTTGTATTCCTACTGGCTGGCCTGGCACCCTGAGCCATGCAGTAAATACCCATCAAGCAAATGAATGAAGCACCCACATAGGAGGCAGACCCTGAGTCAAGCATTTTAAGAGCATTCTCTCATTAAATCTCACAATCACCCTAGGAGTCAGGACTTCTTACATATTTTTTTAAACAGGGTTGCTGTTATTATTCCAATGTTACAGATGAAGCAAGTGAGGCTTGGGCTAAGTAACTTGCTGCAGCAGACACTTTGGTATTCTGCCCTTACCTCCCAGAGCTATTTTAGGGCCCAAAGTTTCGGACTTCTGACTGTGGGCACTTCCGTCTCTGCCTGAGGCCACCCACGCTGATTCTGTCTACACACAGGTGGACCTGAGTGCCGCAGAGTTAGTGCCCCTGTGAGCGGCCCTCAACCAAGGGTGATGTGAGGTGGTGTATAAACACCCCAGCTCCACCGCCCGCTCAGGCACACACTGTACACTGACTCCTAGGGTGCCCGAGAGGGGATGAGCTCCTGTTTCTTAAAAGCCCACACTTTTAGAAAAAAATTATTTGGCTGTGCCAGATCTTAGCTTTGACATATGGGATCTAGTTCCCTGACTAGGGATCGAACCTGGGCCCTCTGCATTGGGAGCACAGAGTCTTAGCCACTGGACTGCCAGGGAAGTCCCACAAATAGTAAATTAAAATTCAGGGTGAACCCCAGTTGCAAATGATTCTTCAGGTGGCACTTTTGTTAAAGACTGAAGTGGAAACCCAAGCCTTGCTCAGATCACCTGGAGAAACTCCAGGGTCCCCAGGGAGCCCCCCCCAACCCATCTTCTACCCTAATGGGTCTCCCCTGAGCCCCTCGCACCTCCAAACAGTTCCCCTTGAAGCCTCCAGAACAGTGTTCTCCAAATGCAGAGCTGATCACATCACTCCCTTGCTAAACCTTTCCAATGACTCTCTGACACTTAGAATCCAGGTCAACCTGCATCCTCAGCCAGCCAGGCACAGCGTGATGGGGCCCCACTGACCTCACCATGCAGGTGTCCCCTAACCACCATACTCCTGTCCTCCTCCTGCCTTGGGGACTTTGCTCTTGCCTGGGGCCTCGGTGCACCAACCCTGTTTTATATTCCCCCACCTCATCACTTGCTGTGAAGCCATTCTGATTCACCGTCACCACGGTCCTGGTCACTTAGGGAAGATGCATCACTTGTCTGTTATTCACCTGCTCCCTGGCTGTCAGCTCCTTGCGATCAAAGACCCTGTCCCCTTGTCCAGCACTGTTCTTCGGTGCCTGGCACCTGGCTGGCCCAGTCCATGCTCGGTAAAACCTTACTGAGTGGATGAACAAGTGATTGCACTCCCTGAGGTGAGACCACCAGGAGGAGATGGGAGAAGCAGAGGAAAGTGCTGGGGGGGGGGGGGGGGGGGAGTTGCCACTTGAAAATCCGAATAACCAAGCCTGTGTTTAGGAGGCCCTGCAAGTGTTCCTGGCGGGTCCTTCAGCTCTTTGCAGCTAATCCCATATTTCTTTTCCTACCCAGGCCTCTCAGGGCCCAGGGGAGGCCCCACCCTCCAAGAGTGAGGGGAAGGTGGGGGCCTGGCAACGGGGCCCAGGAGCTTCAGCTCCTCTGGGCTTCCTCCAGGCTTCTCACAGTCCCCAGGGTCTCTGGTGGCCTCTGCTCGGCAACCTGGGCCCCAGCAGGGATGGAACAGATCCCTGAGCAAAAAGAGTGAAAACAGAGGCTCTGGGGTCAAGGGCCCTCCTGGGAAGGGGCCCTGAGGGGCTCGTGGTTCACTTGGGAGTTGCCAGGCTCCAATCACCCATAGCCTCCTTCCCCAGGGCCTGCACCCATGGGAGACAGGGCCCGGAGACGTGGCAGGCCAGGTCCTCCGGGGAAGCCTCTGGCCACTGGAAAGTTGCTAGGAAAAGTTTGCCTGTGCTCTCTCTCTGTCCCCCTAGGTTGCTCTGGGCCTCCAGGGCTCTGCAGCTCTGGGGGACACAGGGACACTGGTCCTGGGAGGCCTAATGCCTGGCTAACCTCACTCTTTCCGAGGTAGGTCCCCAGAGCCAGGAGCTCAGGGAGAGTCAGACTCTGGGCCCAAGAGCTCAGATATCACAGGGCCCAGGCCCTAATTTCCAGCTTGACCACATCTAACCTGCCCAGAGCAGCGTTTCATGACTGGGAGTCAGGAAGTGCCTTCTTAAGTCTGACGCTGTCTCTCCGGCTTTCATGTAAAAGCCTATCCTGAGAACACAGCATCCAAAGGAAAGATCATAAAGACCAGACTTTCAAAGACCCAGCATTTGGAGGAAAGGAAGTTTCAGGAGACCAAGTAGGAGCTGTCCTCTTTCTTTCTCATCTTTCTATAGGAGCAAGACTGAGAGGGAAATGGGAGCTTGGGCTCTGGAGTCAGGGAGTTATGGGTAACCAGTCCCACTCTGCTCCATGCCCTGTGTGAACTCTGGAAAGGGCAGGAGCTCTCTGAACCTGCTGGCCCCCATCTTGAACACGGTGGAGTCCAGGTACCCACCCCCACCTCAAGGGTAAGATCACCCGAGATGAGGCCTGAACACCGAGTCTAGTGGTAGCTGCTACTCACACCACTGTTAGCACGTCCTGCAAGGCTCCCCAGGTCTCCTCCTCTGAACCTGCAGACCTGGAATGTGCATCTTCTCCCGTTAGATTGGAAGGTATGGAGCCTGGGGTGAGCCAGAGCACCAGCCTCCCCAACAGGCTGGGTGCTGATTCATTCAACAAACACCCTTGCAGCCTGCAGCCTGGGTACCAAAGCACCAGCCTCCCCAACAGGCTGGGTGCTGATTCATTCAACAAACACCCTTGCAGCCTGCAGCCTGGGTACCAAAGCTGGGAGCTACGCCCTCTAGCAAGCCGCTTACAGCCAAAGGGGCCACCAGCAAGTCGCCAGGTCACCCTGTGAGCAATGCTAAGAAGGGAGTATGGGGGGGTGGGGAGGGGGCTGCCCGCAGGAACCCAGTGAGATGGTGTCAGGGAGGAGGAGGTGCTGGGGCCAAGTCTAGGGATCAAAGAGACCCTCACCAGACCCGGGAGGACCCCTGGGCTGAAGGACCCCTGTGGCTTCTGTCCCCAGGCCCACTTTATGTCATTAATTTATTTCATTCTGTATTATTTCACTTAATTTTAAAAACTGGTAGGGCTTACTGTCTCAGATGACCCTGTCTTTGGTGTATGGCTCAATGAAGGTCATACACATGCACCTCCATGTCATGACTTCCCAGGCATAGACATAGGACACCCCCAGCCCTCGGCGGGCCCCTCATGCTCTCCTGGTCTGCGCCTCCAGCCTCAGGTTCTGATTTCTGTCCCCACCAATGATGAAGGCTCCTTTCTGTTACGTGCACTTTTTTATTTTGGCCACATCGTACAGTTTGCGGGATGTCAGGTCCCTGAACCCAAGCCACAGCAGTGAAAGTACCAAATCCTAACTATTAGACCACCATGGAACTCCCTATAGTACGTATTTTGTAATACCCCTTTTACTCCCCTAAAATTAAAGCCTAACCTAAGCTTTACCTTAAATTAAGAAGAAAAATAAAACATAAAATCAGTATTAGAGTAGGAAATGGTGACGCACTCCAGTATTCTTGCCTGGATAATTCCATGGACAGAGAAGCCTGGTGGGCTATAGTCTATGGGGTCACAAAGAGCTGGACATGACTGAGTGACTGAGCATAACATCAGCATATGTATTTATAATAAAGCAGCAAGTACAGTGGTACAGGATGTAACTGTTCCCATAGGAATATCCCAAATATAAACCTTCCCAAGGGGACTCATAGGTCCCGTCAAGAACCACGCCCATGATCTTCAGAGCTACAGGGACTAGAAACACTCAGCCATCTCCCCACTGGAGTAAGAAGGAACTCCAAGCTGGTCATGAGCAAAGTCACAAAGTCAGTTACTGGCAGAGCCAGGGCAGAACTGGGGTCTGAGGGACAGTGTTGCGCAGGGATCAACAGCACAAATTGCAGAGTCAGACATGAGATTTCAATCCTCAGACAGTTTCGTCGTCTCCCTGGTAACAGAGGAGCTTACAAGGATTAAATGAGATGATACGCACTAGGTGCTCAAGGTTAGCACAGACACATCTCTTCATTCAGCAGTATTCACAGTGTACTTACTATGTTCCAGGCACTGGGCTGGGCAGGGGAGGTGACAAAGATGGGGAATCCTCAGGAGGCTTACACAACACACAGACAACCAAATACATACACAAGAAACCGGTAGAAGGTAACATATGATAGCAGATGTTAAAGTAAGAATTAATTTAGGATTTCTTAGATTGAAGGGCTCAAAGAAGTCCTCCCCGAGGAGGAGGCACTTGCACTGAGATAGGATAGGAGGTTACCTAGGCAAAAATGGGAGGAAACTGCGTTCTAGGTGGAGTAGCAGCAAGTGCAAAGGCCCTGGGGCAGCGTCTGGCTTGAGTTCTAGGAAAGGAGTGATGGTATAGACAGCAAGAGCGTTAAGATGTGAAGTTGGCCGGGAACACATCGGATCGTGTAGGACCTTGCAGGCTTGTTTGCTGGTGGCAAGGGAAGCCCATGGAAGGTTGGAACCAGAGATAGAGCATAATCTGATTTGCACTTTTAAATGTAAATCTTACCCACTGGCTGCCACGTCGAGGAAGAATTGAGAGGGCAAAAATAGAAGGAAGGAGAGGAAAGGAGGCCACAGTGGGTGTCCAGGAGAGAGGTGCTGGAGGCCTTTGTCTGGGAAGTGGTGGGTGGACAGATGGACTGATGTAGGTTGCACATAACTCAGTCAACAGCAGGGTGATCAATATTTCCAACCAATGCTCTTCTTTCTGTGCATTCAACAAACATTATTCTAGTGCATTCCAATACAGCCTTGCTTTTTCCACGCAGTCATAATTTATTCAGGACCTACTGTGTGCAAGGCTCGGCACTAGGCTGAGCTGAAAGGAGGTGGCAGAGGAAGCAGCAGTCCCTTCCACCCCAGCCTGCTAGCAGAAACCAGAGAAGCAGAGCCCTGAGGCCAGGGCGGCTATGACTCCTAGCCTCTCCTCTGCCTGCAGCTGTCTCATTACTCAAGCTGAGCTTCCTCCTTCTGTTACACCACAGGGCTCCCCCAAACCATGACCACCACTGCCTCCAGAAGTCCCTCCAATCAGCGGTTCATGGTCCCTCTGCCCCTCAACCCAGCAACGATGCTGCAGGACACACTGCTTCCTCTGCGGCCCCCAGGCCTCCATCCACCATCTTGGCAGTGGCCTGGGAGGGGCCTGGGGGTCTCCTTCCTCTTGGGCAGACAAGGATGAATACTTTTGTTCTTTCTGCATTGTCTGGAGGCTTGCAGGATCTTTAGTTCCCTGACCAGGGATTGAACCTGTGCCTCCAGCAGTGGAAGGGCAGAGTCTTAACCACCGGACTGCCTGGGAAGTCTCTGAGCACTTTTATTTATTTGTTTTTACTATATATTAATACATAATAGGGGCTTCCCTGTGGCTCAGCTGGTAAGGAATACACCTCCCATGCTGGAGATCTGGGTTCGATCCCTGGGTTGGGAAGATCCCCTAGAGAAGGGAAAGGCTACCAATACTTTGGCCACCTGATGCAAAGAACTGACTCTTTGGAAAAGACCCTGATGCTGGGAAAGATTGAGGGCAGGAGGAGAAGGGGACGACAGAGGATGAGATGGTTGGATGGCATCACTGACTCAATGGACATGAGTTTGAATAAGCTCTGGGAGTTGGTGAAGGACAGGGAAGCCTGGCATGCTGCAGTCCATGGGGTCGCAGAGAGTCGCACACGACTGAGCGACTGAACTGAACTGAATACATAATAAGATCATTTTTAAAACTTTTTATTTGTATTGTCGATTAACAAACAATCTGATAGTTTCAGGTGAACAGCAAAGGGACTCGTGTATCCATTCTGCCCCAAACTCCCCTCCCACCCAGGCTGCCACATAATGTTGAGCAGAGTTCCATGTGTATACACTAGGTCCTTGTTAGTCGTCCATTTTAAATACAGCAGTGTGTACACGTCCATCCCAATCTCCTTAACTATCTTCCCCCAGACCTTCCCTCCAACTCCTGGCAACTATAAGTTCGTTCTCTAAGTCTGCCTGAGTACTTTTAATAAAACAAGAACAGTAGCTCTTGTGGAACTTCTCGTAGAGCAGAGCAGACTTGTCAGAGAGGCAGCAGACGAACCCAGCCTCAGTTCCTTCCAGATCATAGTCCCGTATCTGTAATAACAGTAGCACCCCATCGATCGCACGTAGTCTGGCTACCCGCTTAACTTTCACAGCTCTGCCCCCATTTTACAGATGGGGAAGTCAAGACCTGGATTCTCACAACCACCTGTTACATGAAACCCTGTCTTACACTGCCCCCATGCGGACAGCCAGTTCTCTGAGTTCGACCACCAACAGTCCCTCCCAGGGCTTTGTTCCATACTCGGGTTCCAGGAGAGGATTCTGACTCTCCGGATCCCGTCTCCCTTTCCACACACCTCCCCACCACAGTGTGACGGGCAGAGCCCAGGTGTGAGTCGTTCCTCACACATCTGTGAAGCAACGCCCTGCAGTCCAGTCACAAACGCAGCTTCGCAATCCATCTAGAATTCCACCACTTCCCACCACACTGTCCCCTGGCTCGGCTGCCATCGCCCCTCACATGAATTACGGCTGTGCCTCCCAAATGTCTCCCAGCTTCTGCCCTTGACCTGTACTGTCTAGAGCAGCGCTGTCCAGTAGAAACAGAATGTGACCCACGTATGGAATTTTACCTTTTCTAGTAGCCACAGTCTAAAAAGTGAAATGGAATAAATTGCAATAATACATATTTTAGGCTAATATATTCAAAATATTATCGCTTCAACGTATAATCAGTGTCTTCAGATAGTTAATGAGACAGTTTCTCTCTTGCATGGTAAGTCTTCACCATCCAGAATCAGGTGGGCCACGTGTCAAGCACCTGACAGCCTTGTGTCCAGCAGCTTCAGTGGTGGACAGCAGTGTTAATCTCAATACAGCAGCCGGGGCAGTCCTTTAAAAAGTAAGCCAGTGCAGGGACTCCCTGGTGGCCCAGTGGTTAAGAGTCCGCCTGCCAGTGCAGAGGACACAGGTTTGATCCCCGGCCTGGGAAGATCGCACATGGCTACAGAACAACTAAGCCTGTGTACTCCACTACTGAGCCCGCGAGAACCTGCGCTCCGCTCCAGGAGAAGCCGCTGCAGCCAGAAGCCGGCGCACCTCATCTAGAGGGTAGTCTCCACTCGCTGCAGCTAGAGAAAGGCTGTGCACAGCAGTGAAGACGCAGCATGCCAAAATAAATGAATGAATATTAATTAATTAAAAAAAAAAAACTTTACAAAGTAGGCACACATTACTCCTCTGTTTGCAACCCCATAATGGCTCCCACTTCTTTCAGAGCCAACGCGATGTCCCTAGAAGGGTGAGCAGGCTTGCACAGAGCCCCTTCCTCCTGGGCTTCCCCCAGGGCCCTTGAACACACTGTTTTTCTTCTACCTGGAACACTTCCACCTAGACAGCCACATGGCTTGCTTCCCAGCCTCCTTCAAATCTTTGCTCAAATGTCACAGTCTCAAGGAGGCCTACCCCCACCCTCTCCTTCCTGTCTCATCCCCAAATTAGTTTTTCTCCAAAGCCCTTATTACCTTCTAATATACTGTATAGTGTTCTTATTTATTGTGTTCATTATCTCTGTCTCCTTTGTTAAAATGTCAGTTCAAGTTGGGGAGGAACGCTTGTCTGTTTTGCTCACAGACCTATGTGCCCAGAGCCTGGCACCTGGCAGGCACTCCGCTAATAGTGTTTGGTTGGATGTGTGGGCAGATAGATGTATGGATGGGTAGATGGGTGGATGGATGGATGGATGGATACAGATCAGTTACACACCAGGTAGCTGGAGTGGGTGAAAGCCATTATTTACGTAGCCCTGCCCGCCGGGAGAACTGGGCAGCCTCTTGCTTCCTCTTGCTGTAGCAGGCCCTCTGGTTCTGCTGGGTGCATTGGCCACCTTTCCTGGAGGGTACCAGAGGCAACGAGAGGGGCCACAAGAGTGGGATGCTGCTTGGGCCACCCTCTGGAAGTTTATTTCCTCAGGCCATTTTCTCGTGGTCTGAGAGGTTTTAAAATAGTCGTGATTTAAAAACAGAAAATCTCCCAGTCTGTTCAATTAATGCTCACAGTTCATTGTTTGTAATTGCACATAAAATTTTATAACGGGAAATTACAAGAACTCTCTTTGAAGACTTCCCCTAAGGAACGGATTTGGGAAGAAAAATCCCATTTCTGCTTTCAAGGGATAGGTCCTATTAGCAGAGCTCTGAAAACTCCCTAAGAGATGAGCTTATGGGGACAGAGGGGAGGTGCAGAAAGAGCAGAAGCCTTGGGGTAGGATCTGGCTCTATGGCTGAAGCAGCAGCCCGCAGGGCTAAGCACTCTGTACAGTCATCCTCAGCTCAGCTCCGTGGGGTACAAAGGAAGGTGCTCATTTTTTAGAACAGAAAACAGGCTTAGAGGGATTCTGACCTGCACCCGCCACAGGGAGGCCATGCAGTTTTTGCTTCCCACCCACCAGGTGGCGCTAGTGATAAAGAATCCGCCTGCCAATTCAGGAGACTTAAGAGGCATGAGTTCAATCCCTGGGTCAGGAAGATTCCCCTGGAGGAGGAAATGGCAACCCTTTCTAGTATTCTTGCCTTGAGAATCCTATGGACAGAGGAGCCTGGTGAGCTATATTCCATGGGGTCGCAAAGAGTTGGACACAGCTGAGCGTCTGAGCATACACATACAATGACCACAATTGCAGACCACAGAGGGTCTCCTAATGGGTCTACGCAGAGTCACAGACATCAGCTGGCAGGAATAAATAAAGACCATTCCATTGTATAAGGCCATCCAATCACTCCCAGACCACCCCTGCAGGACGCAGGAATTGGCTGTTATTTCTAAACACTGTGATCGTCTTCTGAAAAACGTGATTACATTGTGTGATATTTTTTCAATGAGTTAAAAGTGTTACCTTTTTCAATGCAAAAAATGTTAAATATGCAACCATTTAAAAAACCCTATTTGAGCATTTCTTTACTTGTTTTGAGGGCTTCCCAGATGGCTCAGTGGTAAAGAAACTGCCTGCCAAGGCAGGAGACATAAGAGACACAGGTTTGATCCCTGGGTTGGGAAAATCCCCTGGAGGAGGGCATGGCATCCCACTCCAGGATTCTTGCCTGGAGAATCCCGTGGACAGAGGAGCCTGGTGAGCTACAGTCCATGGGGTCACAAAGAATCAGACACGACTGAAATGACTTAGCACGTGCTACTTGTTTTCATCTATCCGGAGACTCAAAATGACAGTGCCTGCATCTCTTTGGACTCACAGAGGACCCAGGTGCAGAGTCCAAGCCTGAGCAGACTCCTGTGTTCTCAGAGACTTCCTGTGGCCCAGTCCCCACACTGAGCCTCAGTTTCCCTCCCAGCTCTGACATGCTCAGATTCTCATTGCTGCCCAATGATGCCCTGGGAGTGATGAAGGGGACACCCCAGAGCTCACGTGGAGCCCACCCAGTGGATGACACCCCCTTCACAGTGACCTCTCCTCCCAGGGTCTTGCCAGTCCTGGTCCTGCACTGGTGGGCTTACATATCACTCTACATATGGAAGCTCTGGGCCAGCCTGGGTCCAGCAATCATTTCCACAGTCTCCAAGCAAGCAGCCAGGCCTCACCCCCATCTGACACTTCAGAGGCAGCTGTGCCAGCGCCCCCTCCCCTGCTGCTGTGCCTCCATCTCAGAGAACCCTCTTCCCAACACCCCTTCTCTCGAAAGGCTCCTCTGGATCAGACATCCGAATATGCCACTTTTCTCTCATTCTTTAAATAACTATTGAGCACCTACTAAGTGCAGGCTATGAGGCTACAACCGTGAACAGATTAGGTCTCTACCCTCATGGAGCTTTACTACTGGGGTGATACACACAAAAGCAACATAAGCAAACGATGATTCTAGAGGGACATGAGCGCTATGAAAACATGGGCCTGCGGGTCTTCTCAGGGAAATCAGTGCTGATGACCAGCCTGCTATATCCCTTCCCACCACTGCCCTCTATAAAGAGGCATTCCTATCAGAAAAAAGAAAAAAAAAGTGCCCTTTCCCTCTTGAAATCTGTTCTCTGCCCCTCTAACTTACCCTCTTCATTAGTCACAGAAGAGATATTTCACTTTCCCATTAACTCCATTCTTCCATTAATTCCATCTTTAATAAAATGATAGTGCAGGCCCATTAATAAATGGCCACTGACATTGGCTTCAGGCCAGAGAGGCAAAAGGGAGCAGTACGGTCTGCAGCAAATTAGGGCGTCCGCCTCTGTCTTGGAGGCCCAGTGGCTGCTTCTTAATTGCAGCCCACTGATGCCAGCACAAGGCCATTGTAACCAGATGTTCTGATCTTCCGATAGAATCCAGGCATCCTGAATATACGAGAAACGTCCCAATTTCTCAGTGTTGGCAACCAATTCAGATGTTTTACAGCCATTGCTCAGGCCAAGGAGAACACATCTATAGACAGGCTCAGATCAGTGTGTCACTCAAGGCAAGAAGGGCAGACACATCATTCCAGAGTACAGAAAGAAGGGTGGGTTCCCTGGGGCCTAGCAGGGAAGACTTAAGCTGGAAACCAAGAGTGAACACAGAGAATATGGTTGGTGAGATGGGGTATTGGGAGATGGAGACCAGCTGAGCACTGAGCAAAGGCCTGGTAGCCAGATTGTGTGTGTGGTGGCCATGCAGGCCAGCTGGCCATCGGTGCGCCTGGGACAGCCACCGACAGCCCTGAAGAACTGACTCCGAAGATGGTCCCAGGCATCCAGAATGGACTCTGCCAAGCTTTTGCCTTCCCTGGGAAGGTTCCTGGGAGGGTTCCTGAATCTTTAGGTTTCAGGAGAAAAAGCCTCATAGATTTTTTGCTAAATCCTTAGCCAAGCCCCTCCTTCCTCCACCAGAAACCCAGGCAGCCCTTCCCTCTGGTAATCTCCATAGCTCACTCATAAATTACGAGCACATTCATTTGCATGTCAGAAGCTCGGCCAAGAAATTAGATAAAATTGATCCGCCACAATTTATTCTCTCTATTTTTCCAAGAAATGGCCTCCCTCCTATGTTTTATTCATGGAGACACCCAGCTCTCTCTTTTATCTCCAACCCTCAGTAACATTTTCAATTTACTCAATTTATAGCTGCAAGACGCCCTTGGGTCGGGCAGAAGGGAGGCCACCCAGAATGGGCCGCCGCACTCCGGGCGGCCTGCACCGCGCCGGGGTCGTCTCAGCCAGGCGGGCGCTCTGAAGCGAGACGGAATGTGGTTCCAGCAAGATCTCCGCCCAGTCCGGGGCTCGGGAGAAAGGCTCCAGGGGCCAGCCTGCAAAGACGGCTCTGAGCACTAATGAGGGGCCTCCGCGCCGAGGTGAGCCGCTGGGGGAGCCTGGGTCCCGGCTGAACTGGGAGGGGCTTCCCGCAGCTGCTCTTGCCTGGGAGAGGTAGGGCCACCTTCGGCCTGACACCGGGGTCGTCTGCTGGGGAGAGAGACGTGCCTGCCTCTGTCAGTTCCCCCAGCCCTCCCTTTGCGTGGAAGCAAAGGGAGACGCCATCTCAGACAAAGGAGAAGTTGAAAAAGGGTATTTCCACATCTTCCGTCTCTCCTTTAGAGCACAGGCATTCTGGGAAGCCTGTGGATTTGGTTTGGCTTTTTATTTCAGAGCCATTTTTGTCTCTGAGAGGCACAAGTTCAAGTGAGTTCACATCTGCTAAGTCTCTTCAGACGTGCGCAACTCTGTGACCCCATGGACGGTAGCCTGCCAGGCTTCTTTGTCTATGGGATTTTCCAGGCAAGAATACTGAGTGGGCTGCCCTGCCCTCCTCTAGGAAATCCTCTGGACCCAGGGATTGAACCAGTGTCTCCTAGGTCTCCTGCACTGGCAGGTGGGTTCTTTAGCGCTAGTCCCACTTGGGAAGCCCAAGTTTACATCTACCAGGGTGATTTCCATGGTGTCTGCTTGCTGTCCAGGCAGAGGCATCTGAAATCTGTCCAGCGACCCACCTAGGTCTTCCTAAGCAGAGGTGGTTAACTCACATGCTGCTATGGCCATGCAGGCATCTCGGGGACTGCAACAAACAGGAGAAGGGTTCTTTCTAGAGGGCAGTTGATTCTCTAACCAGCTGTTGCCACAATGATCTAAATCAGTCCTGGTGCTGCCAGAGCATCAAATGCTTCAGGAGACTCCAAAATTCCAGATCATATGTGAATTCTCCATTCAACAAAATAATTTTTTTTTCTTTTTTAGCACTCTGTTGCCAAAACAATTCATAACTGTGAGACCATCCACTCTAGACTGTTGGTTCCTGAGGGATAAGGACCATGTCTTATCTCTTTTATGGTTCAGCTCAGCCCTTTGCCAGGCATACTCTAGCTGCCCAATAAATGTGTTGACCTAAGATGTAGATCAAATTCCTTGTGGCAGAAGCTACCCTTTACTTTCTCCATCATCCATTCTTCCTTTTCTCTTTAAAGTTATCAAATCTTGATTTTTTTAGCTGATCGTATTGTTCCCTGGCATAAAAGACACAATTCTTAGCTCCCCTTGCAGCCAGAGATTATGCTTCAGTGAGAAGTAACTATTGAGTGAAACTTCTGAGAAGGAGGTTTAAAAGGAACTGATACAGCTGAGAGGAGCCCTTTTCTTTCTTCTGCATTTCTACCTTCCTGTCATCCTAATCATGATGGCTGGAACTCTGGCAGCCATCTTGCAACATGTTCTTGAGGATAGAAGCCAATGCTGAGGTTGATGGGGCTCAAAAGAGAGGAGCTTGGGATCAGTGATGGTGACAGAGCTGCTGCTGCTGCTGCTCAGGTGCTTCAGTCATGCCCAACTCTGTTCAACCCTACGGACTGTAGCCCGCCAGGCTCCTCTGTCCCTGGGATTCTCCCAACAAGAATACTGCAGTGGGTTGCCGTGCCTTCCTCCAGGGGATCTTCCCAACCCAGGGACCAAATCCAGATCTCCTGTACTTCAGGCAGATTCTTTATCGCTGAGCCACCAAGGAAGCCCAATAGAGCTGCTTACCCCAGGGCTAACTACATTTAGACTTGTTTTACAAGACAGAAATGAGCTTTATCTTCCTTAAGCCACCGTTATTTTGAAGTTTTCTATTATATACATCTGAACCTAACGTTTACGTACCCTCATTCAAGTCTTGACTGTTCAGCACTATGTCTACCGTTTCTCTTTTGGGGAAAGAAAGAGAGAATCTAATTCATTAGATTTACACTTTGCAAGTAAATCCATGGAATGGACCGAAGGAAAGGAGACTAAGAATGGTGTGTCTGGGATCCTTCTGGGTTCTTTGTTCACAGGAGGTCCAGGGAAGCAACTGTCTTTGGTGGGAATGCTATGTTGACCCTGAATGACTGTTGACCAGCCATGTGTGGTTTAGGTATACACCTACATGGGGACAGTGGAGAAGGAAGGAAATGGCAGCTCACTCCAGCATTCTCTCCTGTTGAATCTCACGTACAGAGGAGCCTGGTCGGCTATAGCCCGTGGAGTCACAATGAGTTGGACATGACTGAGCGACAAACACTACTACACTCCGTGGGGGGAGTAGGGTAGACCAAATGGCCCTGGATGGTCGAGATTTGGGAAGAATGGAAGGACAATTGTTGAAGGAGACTGTCTTCGTATGTGGGATCCCCAAAGCCTAGGACAGAAGCCATTGCGTGTGTCCCTTTCCCAACGGGATAATCAGTGTCTGCAGAGGAAACTGGCCCCTTCATGGATCACGGCCTTGTCCCGGTGAAGGGGCTTATGTAACTTGGTGAAGCTATGAGCCATACCATGCAGGGCCACCCGAGACGGACAGGTCATATGAAGAGTTGGGACAAAACTTGACCCAGTGGAGAAGGAAATGGCAATCCACTCCAGTATTCTTTCCTGGAGAACCTCACGGAGTGTATGAAAAGGCAAAAAGATATGACATTGGAAGATGAGACCAGGTCAGAGAGTGTCCAAAATGCTACTGGGGAAGAGCAGAGGCCAATTACCAATAGCTCCAAAAAAAAAAAAAAAAAAAAAGAAGGGACTGGGCTAAAGCAGAAATGATGCTCAGTTGTGAATGTGTCTGGGGGTGAAAGTAAAATCCAATGCTGTAAAGAACAGTATTACATAGGATTCTGGAGTGTTAGGCCCATGAATCAAGGTAAATTGGACATGGTAAAGTAGGAGATGGCAAGAGTAAACATCAGCATCTTAGGAATCAGTGAACTAAAATGGATGGGAATGGGTGAATTTAATTTAGATGACCATTATATCTGCTACTGTGGCCAAGGATCCATTAGAAGGAACAGAGTAGCCCATAGAGTCAACAAAAGAGTCCAAAATGCAGTTCTTGGGTGCAATCTCAAAAATGACAGAATGATGCTTGTTCTTTTCCAAGGCAAACCATTCAACATCACAGTAATTCAAGTTTTGCCCCAACCACCAATGTTGAAGAAGCTGAAGCTGACCACAAGACCTTCTAGAACTAACACCAAAAAAAGATGTCCTTTTCACCATAGGGGACTGGAATGCAAAAGTAGGAAGTCAAGAGATACCTGGAGTAACAGGCAAGTTTGGCCTTGGATAACAAAATGAAGCAGGGCAAAGGCTAACACTTTTGTCAAGAGAACACACTGCTCATAGCATATACTCTTTTCCAACAACACAAGAGATGATTCTACACATGATTATATTCTTGATTGTATTCTTTGGAGCCAAAGATGGAGAAGCTCTATACAGTCAGCAAAAGCAAGACCTGGAGTTGACTGTGGCTCAGATCATAAACTCCTTATTGCTAAATTCAGGCTTAACTTGAAGAAAGTAGGGAAAACCACCACTAGACCATTCAGGTATGACCTAAATCAAATCTATTATGACTATACAGTGGAGATGATAAATAGATTTAAGGGATTATATCTGGTAGACAGAATGCCTGAAGAACTATGGACAGAGGTTCATAACCTTGTATAGGAGGCAGTGACCAAAACCATCCACAAGAAAAAGAAATGTAAGAAGGCAAAGTGGTTCTCTGCGGAGGTTTTACAAACATTAATAGCCAAGGAAAGAAGAGAAGCAAAAGGCAAGGGAGAAAGGGAAAGATATACCCAACTGAATGCAGAGTTCCAAAGAATAGCGAGGAGAGATAAGAAGGCCTTAAATGAACAATGCAAAGAAATAGAGGAAAACAGTAGAATGGGAAAGACTAGAGCTCTCTTCAACAAAATTGGAGATACCAAGGGAATATTTCATGCAAGGATGGGCACAATGAAGGACAGAAATGGTATGGAGCTAATAGAAACAGAAGATATTAAGAAAAAGTGGCAAGAATACACAGATTGAAGTGAAGTTGCTCAGTCGTGTCTGACTCTTTGCGACCCCATGGACTGTAGCCTATCAGGCTCTTCCGTCCATGGGATTTTCCAGGCAAGAGTGCTGGAGTGGGTTGCCATTTCCTTCTCCAGGGGATCTTCCTGACCCAGGAATCGAACCCGGATCTCCCACATTGCAGGCAGACGCTTTACCATCTGAGCCACCAGGGATAGTCCAAGACACAGAAGAACTACATAGAAAAGGTCTTAATGACTCAGATAACCATGATGGGGTGATTACTCACCTAGAGCCAGACATCCTGGAATCTGAAGTCAAGCGAGCCTTAGGAAGCATTACTACAAAGAAAGCTAGTAGAGGTGATGGAATTGCAGCTAAGCTATTTCAGATCCTAAAAGATGATGCTGTTAAAGTGTGCACTCAGTATGCATACTGAGTATGTCACTTAGTACATCAACAAATTTGGAAAACTCAGCAGTGGCCACAGAATTGGAAAAGGTCACTTTTCATTTCAATCCTGAAGAAAGGCAATGCCAAAGAATGTTCAAACTTCGGTACAATTGTGCTCATTTCACATGTGAGCAAGGTAATGCTCAAAATCCTTCAAGCTAGGCTTCAACAGTACATGAACCAAGAACTTCCAGATGTATAAGTTGTATTCAGAAAAGGCAGAGGAACCAGAGATCATATTGCCAACATTTGTTGGGTCATAGTTTTTCTACAGTAATTCCAGGAAAACATCTACTTCTGCTTCCTTGACTACATGAAAACCTTTGACTGTGTGGATCACAACAAACTGTGGAAAATTCTTCAAGAGATGGGAATACCAGACCACCTTACCTGCCTCCTGGAAACCTGTATGCTGGTCAAGATGCAACAGTTAGAATCTGACATGGAACAACAGACTGATTCAAAATTGGGAAAGGAGTACATCAAGGCTGTATATTGTCACTTTTATTTAATTTATATGCAGAGTACATCATGCAAAATGCCAGGCTGGATGAAGCTTCAGTTGGAACAAAGACAGCCAGGAGATATATCAACAACCTGAGACATGCAGATGATACCACTCTAATGGTAGAAAGTGAAGAGGAACTAAAGACCCTCTTGATGAGGGTGAAAGACAAGAATGAAAAAGCTGGCTTAAAACTCATCATTCAGAAAACTAAGATCATGGCATCTGGTCCCACCACTTCATGGCAAATAAATGGGGAAACAATGGAAACAATGACAGATTTTATTTTCTTAGGCTCCAAAATCACTGCAGATGGTGATGGCAGCCACTAAATTAAAAGATGCTTGTTCCTTGGAAGAAAAGCTATGACAAACCTATTAAAAAGCAGAGACATCACTTTGCCAACAAAGGTCCATCTAGTCAAAGCTATGGTTTTTCCAGTAGTCATGTATGGATGTGCTTGGACCATAAAGAAGACTGAGAGTCAAAGAATTGATGCTTTTGAATTGTGGTGCTGGAGAGGACACTTGAGAGTCCCTTAGACAGCAAGGAGATCAAACCAGTCAATCCTAAAGAAAATCAACTCTGAATATTCACTGGAAGGACTGATGCTGAAGCTCCAATACCTTGGCCACCTGGTGTGGAGAGTCAACTCATTGGAAAAGACTCTCATGCTGGGAAAGATTGAGGGCAGGAGGAGAAGAGGGAGACAGGATGAGATGGTTGGATGGCATCACCGACTCAATGGATATGAGTTTGAGCAAACTCAGGAGACAGTGAAGGATAGAGGAGCCTGGCGTGCTGCAGTTCATGGGGTCACAAAGGGTCAGACACAACTTAGCAACTGGAGAACAACAACAATACAGATAGCCTATCAAATATTAGCCGTATACTCTGAACATGGCCTCCACTGGATCCTAATGGGGAATATAAACCATTATAGACTCTCTGTCCAGCTCTCTCCCAGTCCCTAGTCGCGAGGGCTCTTGAATGGTGATCAGCTGGTTGAGTTTACTGCACAGCACCATGGGGTAAGGCCACACTCCCTCTAGCAAGGCAGTTCTACTTTGATGAGCCCTGTCTCACTGTCAATCATCTGTGGAAGAGGTGGGGCCCAGGGAGGCACCAGAAACAGGCTGGCTGTGGCTGGCTGGGACAGGGATACAGCTGGCAGGGCAGTACCTGTTCCAGAAGATGCGGAAGAGGCGGGGCAGAGGCCCTGTGGGAGCACTCATGAACCAGGCACCCTCATCAGGAGTTTCCAAAGGAGAGAGAATCTCAGGGCATGACAGGCTCTATAGGGTTCAGCAGCCCTGACCCACCCTCCCCTCAGTGTGGACTCTTGGGAATCCAGAAGTTTCTTCACCCAGGGTTCTGGTAGAGTCCTCATAGATGTTCTCTAGGCTAATAGCTGGATGCCTGTAAAACTGTTTTGTATGTGGTTCAGCTCATGTCACAGACAGGTGGCAAAATAAGGTTTGGGCAATGGAAGAAGATTCATGAATAGTCAGCAAAGTTGAAACCATCGTTACAGGTCCTAGTCTCCCCCAAGCCCTAACCTCCCCTTCCTTGTGGTTTAATCAGGGACAAAAGCATAGACTTTCCAGGTTAAGAGGGTTGCTGTGTAGGTCCCAGACAAAACGCCTGAGTCTCCCTGACGCTTTCCACTGAGGGTATAGCGAACTGGCTCACAGAGCAAGAGGCATGCACAAAGTGGGTTTTCTTCAATAAATTGTACCTGCTGCGCTGTAATGATTATTCTTCACACTATAGTGTAAGGTTCCCCTTCCTCCCCTCCCAGCTCTCTAGGATCTGCCTCAGACAATAGGAGCAGAGCCCATTCTGTTTCTTCTTCCTCTCCTATCCGCCTTGCCCCTTCCTTCCCCCTCTGCTAGCTTGCCCCTTCCTTTCCTCCCTCCACTTGCCCTTTCCTTCTCCCCCAAAGCCTGGGTGCACAGTTGTGGCCAACTGTTTGCGACCCCATGGACGTTAACCTGCCAGGCTCCTCTCTCAGTGGGATTCTCCAGGCAAGGCTACTGGAGCAGGTTGCCATTTCCTCCTCCAGGGGATCTTCCCAACCCAGGGATCGAACTGTGTCTCTTGAATCTCCTTGGCAAGAAGATTCCTTACCACTGAGCTACCTGGGAAGCCCTTCCTTTTCTCTCCAGATTGCACCTTTTCTGCCCCTCCTTAACATCCCCCTGCCCCCTGCCCACCACTTTGTTCCTCCCACTGGCCCTGCTTTGGCACCTCGGAGGGGCAGGAAACTCATGGTATAGTTTTGTGGGCTGGAAGCAAAGCCCACACATTAAGGGGCATGCACCAAAAAGGAGGAGGCCACTTTCTGAACGTGGACATTGAAAAGCTTCAAGATGTAGAACTATCCTGAAACAAAGCCAAGCCCGGAAGAGTGCGCATGCACGTGTGTCCCTTCTCTGGACGTACACACTCAAGAAGCTGAGCGGCTGCCTCTCGGGAGAGGAAAGGAGAAGTAGGGGGCCCAGGGCAGGAGGAAACGTACTCTGTATCTTAGAGCCTTTTGCAGTGTTTGAAAATTTTCGTCATGTGAAGTTCCTCCGTGTTTAAAATATTGGGTTAGCCAAAAAGTTCCTTCAGGTTTTTCCGTAGCTGATCAATTCACTTTCAAAGTGTTTTAACTACCTCTCCCCCAATCTCATTTAACCCTCCCTGAAGGCAGGTGTAGTTATCCCCACTTAGGAAAGAAAGCTGAGTCCCAGAGATGCAGAGTGACTGGCCCATGGGTCCTGGTGCACTCAGCACCACCCTCCTTGCTTTCAATCCGGAAGAGATTCCAGAGGCAGTGTGGCAGTTCCCTCAAGGGTGAGTGAGGCCCTTTCTGGCCGGCTTCCCCGGCTGCCAGCAGCCTGGCCTGCAGGCGCCCTCCGGTCTGGGCATTTGGGGCCGTGATGCTGAGCTGGAGACAGCGGCGCTCCTAGGAGGCTCCACGTCAGATCCTACTGACGAGGCTCAGCGGCGAGGCCTCAACCTGTCCGCCAACCCTGTTCCTAGTGCAGTGAACTGCCTGTAAAATACATTCTTAAAACGCCTGTCATATTTTATCTGATGCTCAAAATTGATTTTCTTTTTGGATGACACACAGTATGAACCGGCCGCTCGATGATCTGTTTATCAGCCATAGACTCCGGTGTGACACATCCTGCTCGAGTGGACACTGCGAGCAGGCCCAGTGCGGTGTTCCAGGAAACCTCCAAATCTGGTTAGAGTGCAGAACCAGGGTTTCCTAGATGCTCACAGAGGCCTGTGGGACAGTCACATTGAAACATTCATGCAAGACAGGCAATGCAAAGCCCCCAAAGCAAATAAGTGCATGGATTGAGAGGCTACTATAAGCTGGGGTCTACGTTTGGTACTGTCATGGGGTCCCCTCCTTTACTTTGCATAACAGTCGGTGAGGATGTGCTTTAATATACTTCTTTTGATTGCCAGAATGAAACCGGGACAAGTCATGTGGTGGTTGGAGGAGGTGGGTAGCAGGGGGACAGGCAGGACATCGTGGAGCGACAAGGGAGAAAAGGGAGGGGGGACTTACTAGTTTCTTCAACAACAGTTTAGTGAGCCTATGATATGTCAGGCCCTACTCTGAGTGCTGTGGATGCAACAGAGAACAAAATGGAAAAGAAAAAAAAAATCCGCCCTGGGATGCTGGGCCCTTTAAAGAGTGATGAGAGGAAGCTTCAGCAAGGAGGTACCATCAGAGCTGAAGGACAAAGGGGTGGGCTTGGGAGAACCAGGAGTATGAGGCCTGGGGATGGGGTGGCCCAAGGCTGTATGTATTGGCCCCGTGTGTGTGTGTGTGTGTGTGTGTGTGTGTGTGTGCGCGCGCGCACATGCGTGCTAAGTCCCTTCAGTTGTGTCCAACTCTTCGCGACCCTAGGGACCATAGCCTGCCAGGCTCCTCTGTCCATGGGGTTCTCCAGGCAAGAATACTGAAGGGGGTTGCTATTGCCTTCTCCAGGAGATCTTTCCAACCCAGGGATGGAACCCACATCTCTGATGTCTCCTGCATTGGCAGGCAGGTTCTTCACCACTAGCGCCACCTGGGAAGCCCGTATTGGCCCCAAGTCACAGCAAAAATTATCACCAGCCCAGGACTGGCTGTCCTGTGTCAAGTGCCCACCCTGGTTCCATCAGCAGTGGTCAGGGGTCATGTGGCCTCTGGGTGGAGCTGATTCATTGGGAGGAGTTGCGGATTCCCCAGCCATCCCTGCCAAGAAATAGCAATTCTACTGTAAGAACCCTCCAAGGCTTAGCTCCGATACTACCCTGTCAATAGGACCCACAGAAATATTTCAGTTGCCTTGATGATGTGCTATTTTAACTGAGCCAATTTTTTAAATGGGAAATCTTCTAAAACAACTCATTTTTTTAGAATTTTCTTGAAAACAATCATCAGATCTGAAAATACTGGCACCTTGTTTTTCTCCCAATTACCAGTGGGCTGGAGTAACTATCCTTCAGGTGGGGCTCTCCCTAGTCCACACAAGGGACTCATTTATGCTGCTGCCTGTCCCCAGCAGCCATTTGACTTGTAACATTGATCTAACAGTTTGTCCAGGGTCACAGGCTTCCCAGGTGATACTAGTGGTAAAGAACTCACCTGGCAATGCAAGAGACGTAAAAGATGCAGGTTTGACCCCTGGGTCAGGAAGATCCCCTAGAGGAGGATATGGCAACCCACTCCAGAATTCCTCCCTGGAGAATCCCATGGACAGAGGAGCCTGGCAGGCTCAAGGTCCATGGGGTCTCAAGAGTTGGACACGACTGAAACAACTTAGCATTCATACACCAGGGTCGCAGAGGGGCTGGTGGGGGCTGGTCAGGGGTACTGCTTTACTCCCGCTTCCTGCAACTGCTGCCCGTTAACTCTGGCACCCAGTCCAGGGGTGAATCTGTCTTGCCACCAAAGGATCCCCTGAGCAGACAGCAGAGAGGTAGGCTGCTAGGGGCTCTGCTCCCCCACCTCTGCTGGTGACATGTCATTCTTGGTGCCTTAGAGTTGCTTGGAGTCTTTCCCATGAGCCATTAATATTTATTTTTTTCAGAGCAGAAAGGATGAGAACTCCTGGGATACGCTTGGGTTTGGGAAGCCGGACTGTGGTTATTCCTCTTGGTGTCCCTCAAGTCTGAGCACTGTGCGTGGTTCAAAGGACCATCTGAATGGCAACTGAGTCATGGGCCAAATGCCACATGCCAAGTCTAGAGGCCTCACAGAGGGACCTAGGCTGTATCTTAAAGGGACACCTTTCCATCTGGCCAGTGGGCTTCCAAGAAGAGGCTAGAGGTGGGGGTTCAGGGGAATTGTGGGGCTGGGGCCTCTGCCTTTCCAGGCAGGTGGGCTCAGGGACAGAGGGCTGAGGAGGGTGGAGTGGGTGGAGCCTGAGAAGTAGAGTCTTATTCCTCAGTCAGGCTCTGGACTCTTGGTGGCAGCTGCTCCCGGCCTGGGAATTTGCAGGCAGCCAAATGGGCTCAGTTCCTGCAGAAGGCCCCAGGTCTGTGTTAAATGAGGAAGGTGCATTTCCAGGGAGGGAAAGTCATGGGCAGGTAGGAGGCCTCAGGTACAGTTCAGATAGCTGTCTGTGTGCCCCTGGCTTTAGAGACCAGCCCCAGCTTCAGCAAGTCTCTCCTTGAGGGAGCAGATGCCGTGGGCTCGTAGCTGCCCCTAATTCCTCCTGCACTTCTTCAGAAAAGGTGTTTGTGGAGCACCTACTATGTGTCTGGCACTGAGCTAGGCTGCAGGATTCGGAAGGTAGCCCGTGACCAGTCATGACACAAACTAATGATGAGATTTGTGACAGCACAGAGCTCAGGGAACAGGAGTGAGGAGCCCAGTGGTCAGGGAAGGCCTCTCAGAAGACACATACTGAAGCTGATACTTGAAGGATGGAGAGGAGCTGGCAACACACAGGAGAGGAGGGGCCAGGCAGAGGCAGAGCAAAGCATGATGGTCCAAAGGTTAGCGTTCAAGGCACTAGAAGCAGCGGTGACCAGAGGCAGGAAAAGTGGACGGGGCTTCCCAGAGGCAGGTGACCGCCTGGACTGTGTCCTGAGGCAGCCGGGGTCATGCAAAGGCTTTAAGCAGCAGATCAGCCTGGTGGGACTTGTGCTGGGAAAAGACGATTCTGCTGCAAGGGGAGGATGGGACGGGGTCAGGACACTGGGTGCTGAAACAGGTCCAAGACGCCGATGTTCGGGCCACCGCCTGGGGAGGCGTGTGCATGGGGGTATGAGAATATCAGGTGCCCGACCCTCCCCCACAGCTCCAGCGACACCGCAGGGTGGGTCGCAGCGGATGAGTCTGGGTGGTGAGGTTTTTCTTAATGCTATTGTGAAAATCCATCTTCACCCCAGGAGATCAAGTGCCCTTCAAAGACCCATGCTGGAGCTCGCCTTAATCTGGGCAGACACCATCTCGAGACTGCATGTCCAGCCTGTGCCACTTTAAAATTCTCTTTGTTTGAGCCATCTGAGAGCTGGAGGTGGGGGCTGCCTGGCTCAGGGAATCCACAAAGGACCCAGTCGGGGTGGGGACTGAGGTCTGGGAGGCTGGCTGCAGGCCCAAGGAGAACCTATCACTGAAGTCAGGCCCAGGAGGAAAACCTCGCACACCCTCCCGGCCCTCCACGATAGTGGTGGCTGCGGATCTGTGTGCCGGGGGTCAGGGAGCAGGAGGGGCACCCCCATCGCCCAGCACTTCCCACCTCAAGCCATAGTACACAGGGGCCTTTCAGAGGTTTGCCTCTGTACCTTCCTCTCAGCACAGCCTGGTGGCTCTGGAGGTGTCTGAGGCCTGAAGGGTTTCCCTGAGAAGTGGCCAGGCCTAAGGGTGGCTTAAGTGAAAAAAAAAAGTGTTAGTCTCTCAGTCGTATCTGACTTTTTGCAGTCCCCATGGACTGCAGCCTGCCGGGCTCCTCTGTTCATGGAATTCTCCAGGCAAGAATACTGGAGTGGGTAGCCGTTCCCTTCTCCAGGGGATCCTCCTGACCCGGGGATTGAGCCCAGGTCTCCTGCACTGCAGGCAGACTCTTTACCGTCTGAGCCACCAGGGAAGCCCAAGGGTTGCTTTAACCCACCCCAAATCTCCACCAGCCCTTCCAGCCACCAATATACAATCAGGTAAAGATGGTGTGTCTGTTTTCACTGCCAGCCAAGCCTACAGCCCCAGCTTCCAGCCAGACTGCCAACCCCAGGCTGTCTGGCTGCCTGGTCAGTGACCTGATGCAAGCCACAGAGCTGGGATGGGGTCCTTGGAGCCAGACCACACCTGAAGTTTTCAGGGAGCCAGGCCCAGTCTATGGGGACCCAATTTGTCCCGAAGTGGTGGCTGCCTGACACCTCCAACCCCTCCCACCTGCCTCCTCGCAGATCCATTGTGTCCCGGCTTCAGAAGTCACCGTCTGCCCCCTTCTGGTGGCTGAAAATTCTCAGGAAGCCACCGACTGGCAGGAACTCCAGCACAGAAGATGGGGGTGAACGTGTTAGGCTAAATCCACCTTGGCATGGCCTCCTGGGTACCCCTCCCAAGCCCTGACTGAGGGGCCCGTCCTCCCTTCCACGACAAGAGCCACAAATGCATACCTTTGACTTCCCTCCAAACGCCATTATGCAAGGGTCACAGGAACAGGATGGAGAGAAGGACATTCTCTATTTTGAAACTTGTGTCCCATTACCAAGTCACGCTGCCTTCAGTGACCTATAAATACAAAGGTTTAAAGGAAAATGCTTAATTTCCCTGGAACAGTTAAATTCACTGTTACATGTGTGTTAAGAGCATTTGTTTGTTAAACCTATTTATATTAAGTATACAACAATGGTAGAAATGTGTTTTCATGCTTCCTAATTTTTTAACATAAGGAAGCTTCAAAACTGGAAGTGGCCTGGCTTTGCATGCTGCTCAGGACCAGATACCAACTGTGACGTGAGGATGGAGGAAATTCATCTCAAGGAGGCCTGGAGCCTGGTACAGGTTCAGAGTTGCCTCTGCACTTGCAGAGACAGCAGAGCATAAAAGCTAAGCCAAAAGGCTCTGTCGTCAGTGGATCTGGGTTCAAGAGCAGCCTTCTCCACTCACCAGCGGGGTGGTGCTGGGCAAGTGACCTCACCTCACTGTGCCTCCATTGCCCCATCTCTAAAATGGGGCTAATATCACAGCCTTCTCGATCCAATAGCAGAATGGAATATGTGAGATTGTACACATACGGTATGGAGCACAAAGGCAGTGCCCAAGGAACAGGAGGCTGTTTTAGCCCTACTTGCTGGCCTCAGGAGTACTGTCACTGACACTCCGGGCCACAGCCATGACTTTCCTGCCCTGGGTAGAGGCAGCTGGAGTTCAAAGAGGCCCAAGCAAATCCCTGAATGACTGCAGTGCCACGATGCCTTCCTTTATTTTTGGACTCCAAGTCCAGTGCTCTTTCCTTGTCCCAAGCCTGCTCGTCTCCAGATTTCCAGGTGACCCTGTCTCCTGTTGGGCCGCTTTCCTTTCTCCATTCAGCTCACTAAGCACCTGGTAAATGGCAGGCAGGATGCCAGAGCCTACAGGGGAAGGAGGGCCAGACTGGTCCAGCTCCCTGGGACTCACATTCTCCTGGAGGAGATGGACGGATGCCCAACAGCTGCACGTCGTGCAGGTGCTGCTCAGTGCTACCACAGGGCAGGGCACGGGCAGGTCACTGGGCTCAGAGGGCTTCACAGGTCAGCCCCAGGTATGAGTGTTAGGAAGCTTGGAGAGAGACTCAGTCTAAGAAAGAGTGAAAGGCATGGACCAGATCCTTTCCTCGGATTCTGGAGTTTGTCTTTCCGGACTGAGGTCTGCTGTCTATAGCCCTCTGCATTGGATGTCCGTTGAGGCTCTTGCACTTTTAACTGACAAACGCCACTCAAACTGGATTAAATACAAAAGGGGATTCATTGGCTCATGTCATTGGAAATGCCAGGGCATGGCTGTTTTCAGCTCAGTATGACCCAGGGTTTCAGACAACCTTGTCACACCCCAGTTTCTCTCCCACTTCCTGTCTGTGTTCTCTATGTGGTATCTTCTTCTCAGGCAGGCTCCCAGCCTCTGCCTCGGGTGCCTGCCTCCCAACCCCAGCTCGAGGATGGCATTTGACAACCCCACCAGAAAGGGCACAGTTGTGGGGGCCCAAAGAAATTCTAACAAAAGTCCTGAGGTAGACTCTCATTGGACCAGCTGGAGAGCCAGGCCCATCCTTGAACCAATCACAGAGGCCAAGCCAATGGGTTATGCTGATTGGTCAAGCTAAAGTCACATGACCACCTCTGCCACCCTGGAGAAGTCTGTCCTTCGGGCTGAGAGGTGGGAAAGAATAGTGCTTCCAAGGGATATCAGGACACTGTGAGCTAAAGATCACCCCAGGTGAAAACAACATGTATTTACTACAAAAAAAATGGATGTTTTTGACAGCCTCAGGGGTTTGGGGGGGAGGGGTTTTGTTGGTTTTGATTCTTTTCTGTCTGGAAGCTGCTATTTTATGCCAAACAGATACAGAGAAACTGTGGGCCTGTGGACTGGATACTCCTCTGGGCCCTGTCTTGGCTGCTAGTGACTCTCCAGCCCCAGGACACCAGGCTTTTGCCTCATGCAGATCTGGGCAGCCCTGACACCCACAGCTCCTCAGACAGCTGAGGTCTTAGCTCCCAGCACCGCCTCCTTTCCTGATGACCTGAGCCCACCAGGCGCCAACATAGATCCATCTTCTATGCCAAGAGTAGTTCAGGGCGCACTGTGTTTCTAGGAAAAAGAATGATCTAAGGTACATATTGTCTTTCAAGATAGTGTAAGTATATTGAATTTTTATAATAATTGTGCACTTTCATAGGGTGATGGGTCTTTCCCTCATCAGACCCTTCTCTCACAACAAAATATCTCACTAGGTAGATGAGGAGCAAAGTAGGGTATAATTTTTTTTAAGTGATTGCTCTGATTGTCTATGTAGAAAATCAAAAGAATTGACAAGGAAAAAAAAAAAAACCCTCCTGGAACCAATAAACAATTATAGCAAGATTGTAGAAAATAAGATTAATATACTAGCTAATTGCTTTCCTCTAGCAGCAATGAAGAAGTGGAATTTGAAATTAAAAACACAACACCATTTACATTAACTATTCCCCCCAAAAGAAATACTTTGATATGAATCTAACACAATGTGTATAAGATCTATATGAGGAGATCTAGGAAACTCTGATGAAAGAAATCAAAAAAGAACTAAGTAAGTGGGGAGGTGATTCTGATTTCATAGACAGAAAGACTAGTATTGTTCAGATGTCAGTTCTTCCCAGCTTGGTCTACATGTTCAATACAATCTCAGTCAAATCCTAGCAAGAAATGTGGATATCAACAAAGTGACCCTAAAGTTTGTACAAAGAGGCAAAAGTCCCAGAATACCCAACTCAGTATCAAAGGAAGAAGAATAAAATTGGAGGACTGACACTACTCAACTTGAAGATATACTATAAGACAACAGTAATCAAGACAGAGTTAACTGCAAAAGAATAGACACATGGGTCCGTGGAACAGAATAGAGAGCCCAGAAACAAGAGTCACATAAATTTAGTCAACTGCGCTTTGATGAAGGAGCAATACAGTGAAGAAAAGACATCTTTTCAACAAATGGTTCTGGAACAACCAAATATCCACATGCAAAAAAAAATGTTGATTGAAACACATACAGTACTCAGATCAAGATCTTCCTTATGCTCTTCACAAAAATTAACTCAAAATGGAACACAGACTTAAATGTAAAATGCAAACCATAAAACTTCCAGAGGAAAACATAAGAGAAAATCTTAGTGACCTTGGCTATAGCAATGACTGTTTAGATTACAACACCAAAGGTACAATTCATGGAAGAAATAATTCATAAATTGAATTCATTAAGAACTTATGCTCTAAAAAAGACAATGTTAAGTGAATAAGAAAACAAGCCACAGAGTGGGAGGAATATTTGTAAATGACACAGCCAATAAAGGACTGTTATCTAATATATACAAAAACTCTTAAAACTCAAAAACAAGAAAATAAACAACTCAATTTAAAATGAGCCAAAGAACTTAGCAGACACCTCACTGAAAAAAGAAAATACGCAAATGGGAAATAAATATATGAAAAGATATCTATCAAATGTCCTGGTTTTAAACCATATTATAAAGTTATAGAAATGAAAACAGTATGGTACTTCCATAAAAACAGACATATAGACATTATATGCCTATAAAATGTATTTTAGACATTTAGACATATAGACATTATATGTCCAGTCTAATGGAATAGACTTTGGAACCCCAAAATAATTCCGTGCACATAATAATATTTCACAAAGGAACCAAGAATAATCAGTGGAAAAAGGATGGTCTCTTCAATAAGTGGTGTTTAGAAAACTGGATAGTCACGTGCAAAAAGAAAGAAACCAGACTCGTCTATTATATCCCTCACAAAAAATTAAGTCAGAATGGATTAAAGACTTGTAGGTTATGTAAGACCTAAACTCTTAAAATTCCTAGAAGGAAACATAGAGAAAAAAATGCTTTGTAAGTGAGTAAAAAATCTACCTGCAATCCAGGACACACAGGAGATGTGGGTTTGATCCCTTGATTGGGAAGATCCCCTGTAGAAGGAAACGACAACCCACTCCTTTATGCTTGCCTGAAAAATCCCATAGACAGAGGAGCCTGGCAACCTACAGTCCAAAGGGTCACAAAGAGGCAGACGTGACTAAGCAGCTAAGCACAACACAACAGCCTTATTGTGGTAATCATTTCACAGCTACACATCTATCATATCATCACAGCTTATATTAAATTTACACACGTTATCTATCAATTGCATCTCAGTCAATCTGGGAAAAAAGAAAGATGCTCTACATCGTATGTCATGCTATGATGAGAAATAAACCAATGAGACACCACAGAACACTGATTGGAATGGCCCAAAACCACTGCGGAGCAACAGGAACTCTCACTCGCTGCTGGTGGAAATGCAAAGTGGGATAAAAACCACACACACATACTTCTATTTGTATTTGCCGAAACTTGAAACAGCCAAAATGTCCTTCAGCAGGTAAATGCACAAATCAACATCCAGACAATGGAATATTATTTAGCAACAATAAGAAATGAGCTATCAAACCACGGAAAGACATGAAGGAAACTTAATGGACTTTACTGGGTGAAAGAAGTCAATCTGAAAAGACTATACTTATTATATGATTGCAACGATATGACATTGTAGAAAAAGCGAAACTATGGAGACAATGAAAGGATTAAGGGGTACCAGGAGGGAGGGATAAACAGGCTTAGCACAGGTGGCTTTCAGGGCAGTGGTAATATATTCTAATATCCTATGGAATAATAGTATTCTATGTTGGTGGATAATATTAGATTGGTGGATACATGTCATAATACATTTGTCCAAACTCATATAATGTGCAACACCAAGAGTGAACCGTAATGTAAACTATGGACTTTGGGTGATAATTGGGTGTCAGTGTAGGTCTATTAACTAACAAATGTACCACTCTGGTTCACGATTTTGATAGAGGATGGGCTGTATTATGCGGGGGCAGGGGTATGTGGGAAATGTACCTTCTGCTCAATTTTGCTAGGAAGCTAAAACTGCTCTGAAAAATAAAGTCTATTAAACAACAACAACCATCATTTGTGATATCTATCCCGGTTCTGGAATTTGACTGGGCTCCACTAGGCAGGTCTACGGAGAACTACTCTGTAGTCCCCCGCTCAGCGGCAGTTGGAGAGGGACTGGGGCCGGAGTCACTGCCCCAGCATCTTCACTCACGTTTGATGCCTTAGGTTCGCTGGGACTTCAGCAGGTGCTGTCAGCCCACACATCTCCATGTGGCATCTGCATGTGTCCTGGGCTTTCTTGAAGCACGGCAGCTGGGTTCCATGCGTAAATAGGCCCAGACAGGGAGGGAAGAAAGACGGTATGGAAGCTGGTGGAAGCTTCATGACCTACCTCCAGAAGGCATGGAGAGTGTCCAGGTCATGTTACAAGAGGGCACAAAGGATGGGAGACAGTCACGGCTTTCTTTAGAAAACACAGACCTGCCTTCTGGTGTGGCCAAGGCCAAGGTGCCAACTGGGACGTGGTCCTGGGTTTGTTTTCCGTCCTCTTCCCGGGAGCTATGCACCTCCTGTCTTCCTGACTCTGGCCCAGGTGCTTCAGGTCATTAGCCCTGCTCCCCAGGAACACCCCAAGGACAGCAGGATGAATTCCCCTTTCCAGATGTGAAAACTAGAGTGTGCCCCAGGTCTCGCTGCTTGGGCTGTGTGCTGCAGAGGAAAGCTGGGTGCCTGAGCCCGAGGTCTCCGCTCCTCTGACTGCTGGGCTGCTCTTTGCCTCATTTACTCCGAGTAGAAGCTGGCCACCCACACAACCCCTTGTTCCCCCAGCACTACTTCCCCTGGCCCATGTGGCCCTTTCAGTCTTCCCTGGGCTCTCCAATATCCTTGCTTGGTCTGCATCCAGGGCCTGGTACCCTCAGCCCCTTGCTCAGAGCTGGGGAGGCCACATTGAGGTTAGTTCATGGTCTCCCTCTCATGCCATGTGTTCACCTGTCCTGTGCCTCAGTTCATGTGTGGAGGCCCTGTGGTCCTCCCACGTCCTCACAGTCAGCTGCTATGTCCTCCCAAAGGCTCCTCTGCAATGATGACGGGTCGCCAGGCCCATGATACATGGTAAGCCTGCGGTAGCCGTCTGAAGGCTGCCATGTCCTCATGCTGGACTAACTGCAGGGGACAAGGACAGGTCCCGTTTCCTTATGCATCCCCTGGCACGCAGGGGCACTCATCTACTGAATGAATGACTGACGGATGAACGGACAAAGTCTTAGAAGTGAAGCCAGTTTGCTACCAAGGAAGCTCAGAGCTACTGCCACATCTCCAACAGATCCTTCCAGTTGGGTCCAAACCTGCCTCTGCCTCCTTCAAGGCTTAAAATTTTGGACCTGGTGGAGCTGCCTCCCTCCCCTCCCCTCCTTGCTTCCCCCTTCCTCACCCCCATTGCCGTCCACGCTTGGGCGCAGTGCAGCCACACGCTGGTCAAGTGGAAGTCACCTTGTAGCTCTGATTCTAAAAGTTTGCATTTGTTCCTTAGGCATGCATAGAATGAGTACTTTAAAATATAACAAGAAAAAAGATCACAGGATGAAATTTACCCATATCGCTCTGAGATAATTACTATGAACATTTCTCTATATTTTTCTTTCAGCATTTTCCAAAGCATGCATATTTTACACAGTGGAAATCATACTTCCTATGTACATTGCAACCTTTCTTTTCAGATCCTATCATTAAGTTTTCCTCAATAAATTCCATTTTAACCTGTGTTTTAGTGGCTGCATAATATTCCATCTTATGAAAAAGCCACAGTTTAAGCTGTCCTTCCAGAGGTGGTCATTTGTTTGCTTCTCACTCTTTCACACGATGCTGTGAGGAAGTTATGGGCTTTAGCAGTCTTTGCCCACCCACCATTCACCCTTCTTTTGGCAAAAGCACTGCCAAGTATTCCTCAGGAAGCCCCTCCTTCTTCAGAATGTGGTCCAGGTGGAGACAGCCTTATTCCCCAGCTCTAGGAGAGGGCACGTGACCACGGCTCAACCAACCAGCTTCTGCCATCCCTCTGGCGACAGGGCTGGTCTAGGACAAGCATGTAGCTCAATCAGAGTCAGAGACTCAATTCTAGGACAGATGTGACCTCTGTGAAGAGACAGGCCTTCTGGTCTTGTCCTCTGGTGTCCTGGTAGATTAAGATGAAAGCCTGGGGCTGCTAGTACGTATCTTGCCACCAAGGAAATAGCGAAGAGCAGCAAGTCATCCCATAGATCCAGCTATGCCTAATGCCGAACTCCTTGACTTTTTTTTTTTTTTAACTTTCCATTTTGTGTTGGGGGTAGAGCCAATTAACACACAATATTGTGATCGTTTCAGGTGAACAGCGAAGAGACTCAACCATACCTATGCTGCTAAGTCACTTCAGTCGTGTCCGAATCTATGCAACCCCATAGACCAGGCTCCCCTGTCCCTGGGATTCTCCAGGCAAGAACACTGGAGTGGGTTGCCATTTCTTTCTTCAATGCAGGAAAGGAAAAGTGAAAGTGAAGTCGCTCAGTTGTGTCAGACTCTTAGCAACTCCATGGACTGCAGCCTACCAGGCTCCTCCGTCCACGGGATTTTCCAGGCAAGAGTACTGGAGTGGGTTGCCACTGCCTTCTCTGAACCATACCTATACATGGGTCCATTCTCCCCCAAACTCCCCTCCCATCCAGGCCACCACATAACATTGAGCAGAGTTGCACGTGCTATACAGTAGGACTTTGTTGGTTATCCATTTTAAACAAAGCGTGTGTACATATCCATCCTAAACTCCCTAACGATCCCTTCCCATTCTCGAAGGCTGTGAGTCTGTTTCTGGTTCGTAAGTAATGAATTCCTTGACTTTTTATACGACATGAGCTAATACATTCCCGTGTTTGCTTCATTCAGTTTGAGTCAGGTTTCTGACCTTAAGTCCTATTACCAGTTTATCAGACACATGTTCATCGACGGTGCAAATTCTTCTTTTCCTTAAAAGACAGACCCAAAAGTAGAAATTGTGGATCAAAGTAGAATGTTTTTAAAGCTGCTAATATGTCCTAATAGGAAGTCTATGACTATCGATCCTCCCTTATCAGGTAGGGAGAGATGCCACACTGGTCTCCCAGCATGCTGCCTGTGTGTTTGGAAACAAAACCAGGCTGAACACTGCTGCTGAAAGAGGCTCTGGTGAAAAAAAAAAAAAAACTCAGTGTCCAACTGCCCAGTATGCAGGTGATGATGCAGTATAGACAGACACGTGGGGCTGGGAGAGGAGGGAGCAGGCAGTCCTGGGGGCTGCTTCCAGGTGGATGCTGAAGCAATGCCTCCACTCATGGGTGGAATAAGAGAGACTTGAAAGGCAGGCAGGGTAAACACCAGGAAGTGATGGTCCCCCAAACTACTCACCAAGTCCCTCTGTGCAACAGCCACAACTCGCAGCCTTGCAACGTGGTTATTTCTCCTCTGCTAACCCCTCCTGCTTGAGTTTTCAGAGTGGTCCAGACTCCTTTCCTCCCTGGAATTGAAAGCCTCAGGTGGATTCTCAATGAGCAAGGACATTTATTTCTAGGGGAATTCTAGATTGCAGTAGTCATTCAGCCACATTCATCTGGAAGGAAAGGATGCCAGGAAGGTTGAAACATGATTCAGGACCAACCAAACTACCCACAAGAACTACCTGTGTCCATTTGAAAAGAAAAGCCTGAAACGTGGGATGCCCGCTGCTTCCCCAGGCCAGCTGGCAGCAGGGGGCTTCTCCCACTGTGCCACCATTCAGCAGGTGCCTGTTGGTTTTATAACTGCACTCTTCCCTCAAATAATGGGCCATGAGCCCCACAAAAATCCCTTTGCTGGTTACTGTTTGCCCCCTGCACACGGCTTGCTCTGTGCCAGCAGTGGACACACTGCACTCTCTGGATTTCCAACTGCCCAACCAACATTCCTGGGTGGTGTAGTGTGGAGCACGTATACAGGGGCTGGTTCGGGGGGCCTGGGCCACTTCCGGCTCTGGCAGGGGCTGCCTCCCTCTGTCCAAGGCCACAGCTCCCAACCACCCGTCTCCCCTGGCTTCTGCTTTTCCTAAGCTCCACTAACTCCTCTGCCTCCCCAGGTCCCTCTGGGCCCAGTGGTGGCAACATCTTTGCATTGTTCATGATACCCATGCACCTCACCATCCTTTGCTGGATTCTCACACCTCTGGAACTGTCCCCTCCTTTGTCTCTCTTCAGTTAAAGCCCTCTGAACATGCCATGTGTGTCCTGATATCAAACGTGCCAGGATTCTCACAAGAAGAAGTCATAGTCTTAATCAGCCTGCCAAAGCAGGGGTCACTGGTTCGATTCCTGGTCCGGGAAGATTCCACATGCCTCGGAGCAACTAAGCCCACGCGCTGTGACCCCTGAGCCTGCATGCTGCAATTACTGAGGCCCGTGTGCCTGGAGCCTGTGCTCTACAACAAGAGAGGCCACCTCGATGAGGAGCTCATGCAAGAGTAGTGTCCACTCACCGCAGCTCAAGAAAGCCGGCACACAGCAATGAAGACCCAGCAGTCAAAAATAAGTCAGAGTCTTAGAGATGATGTGAACCTTACTCATGGTTCAAATGGGAAAATCGAAAACCAGAAGGAAAGGGACTGGCCTTCAGACACACAGGAGAGCTTACAAGCAAAGCCAGAGTGAGATGTAAGCCTGGGCCCCCGCCCCCAGGGTCCCCAACTCATGGCATGGGAATCACACAGCAGGGTTTGCAGTTTGGTTACTTATGAACTGTGTGATCTTGCCCAAGTGACCTAACCTCTCTGAAGAGATAACATGTTCCCACTTCAGAGGGCAACTGGGATGATGAAATGAACTGACATGCATGAGCACTTAACGCAGTTTATACACATGCCCAGGAGCCGTCACCGACTCATGAGTATGGTCTTGAGGTCTGTCGGTGGCAGGGTGAGAGTGGCCAGCATGGGCTGCCTCTCTTGGCGATACAACGGATGACTTAAAAAACCAAATAGACCAGCAGAACAATGGAGACGCATAAACCAGGCAGCTTGCTGCTGTGGAGAAACAGGACAGGCTCTGAGAAGGCCTTCCTCCCCTCTTCTCTTCCAGATCTCTCCATGACTATGAACTCTACAAGGTCGGGAGGACTGTTCGGGCAGAGCCTGAGCGCCCTCACTGAGGGACTT